>NC_044322.1:98347229-98963456 GCF_007399415.2 Gopherus evgoodei
TGGTCTAGTGGTTAGCACCCACCCATAGTGGGGGGGGGGGGAAGGGGGCAGTAGTAGAGAAGCTCAAGCCTGCCCACTTCACTGGGCTTTGATCCAGAGCCCTAGGAAGGTCAGTAGCATTTGGTGTCTGAGGGAGATGCAGGGGGGGAGGGGGGCTGAGTTACTCTCTGGGTCACTTCCTACTGCTGCTTTCCTCCCTTAGCTTTTGGCCACAGATAAGGTAAAAAGAAACCAAACTGTCAGACCCAACCGGGCTCAGTAATTAGTCCTGTTCCCTCAGGGAGACTTCTCCAGTGCCTTTGTCAGGAGCCTTCCAGATAGGTCTGTCTTCCATCCCAGCTTTCCCCCTTCTGAGCTGGGTTGCTCCCTTTTTAACCTTGTCTCCAGTTGGAGCATTCTCTACAGGTCTGGAGGGGCAGGGCTTCCTCGACCCAGTACTGTCCTTTAACCCCTTCTGGCCTAGTGTGAGGTTTGTATACCCCATCAAACCCTGAGCTGTGGTGTCCTGGGGTTAGCTGGTGTCCCCAGCATCCTGTGAAAAGAAGTTCTTATTTTCCATACCTGCAGATGCACCACCTGGAATCTATATGGCTGTAGCTGTGACCATGAAAGCTTATGCCCAGATAAATGTGTTAGTCTCTAAGGTGCCATAAGGACTCCTCATTGTTTCTGCTGATACAGGCTATCCCTCTGAAATCTGTATCTCAAAGTAGCACCTTGGAACGACAGATATGATTACGATATGTTTTGTACGAGGTATGCCTTATGAGGTATCATTTGAGAAGTCACGATCTGTTAAACATTATTAGCCTGTTGAATTATGTTACCATTGTATGTAAAGTTATGAAGTTTTGCTATGTGTGTTACTGAAATACGATGTGAATCTGGGAGATGCCCATAGCTGGCCTTTTGGTGGCACCAAAGGAGCAACTAACACCCCCAAAACAGATTTACATTAGGACTAGCTAGACATGGGTTGATGGCCCATTATGGAGAATCGATTCTCCTGGTGGGCCCCTCTCAAAGCACTTAGACAATGGAGGCCCAGTGTCTCAGCAGGGCACATAGAACGAGTGACCCATAATTCGATGTTTGAGACAGTACTTTCCATGCACATGGATTGGGCAGGGGAGGAGGGTATAAACTAGAGTCTGACATCAGCCCAGGGCCTCTCTCCTCCCACATCTACTCTGAAGATGACAAGAGCGTTGGGAAGAAAAAGACTTTGAACTGGGGAGATTGGTCCCAGACTGAGCAGAGAATTTAGCCTGTGTATAAGAATTCTGAGCTGCTTTTATAATGCCTAGTGGGATGAGAAACCGCTTGAGTCAAATCTTGCTTGGACTGAAACTTTACAATTTAGACCTCAGTTTTATTTTTTATTTCTCATGTAGGTCTCATGTCCTTTATGCCTACACTTATAATCACTTAAACTCTATATTTCTGTAGTTAATAAACTTATTTTAATGTTTTATCCTTAGCAGTGAGTTTGTCTAAAGTACTTGGGAAATCTACTCAGATTACAAAGGCTGGTGCATGTCCACTAGCCTTTGAAGTGGCAAATTAATTAATGAGCTTGCATTGTTCAAGAGAAGATTTTTAGCAGTGTATGATGGTGTACATTAGGGTTTTAAGGCTGGGGGGATTTGCTGGTGTCTCCCTCTGTATAGTTCATGAGGGGCTTAGAGTGGACTCATGCAATTTAGTTGGGTGTTGTTGGTAGAGTGACCACAGCACCTGGAGGGATTTACTACTTGTCACTAGCATGGCATTGTAAGACACAGCTCAGGGAGGAGTGTTAAGGAGGCACAGGAGTCCCACAGTTTCATGCTGTACCCCAGGGATCCGTCACAATCACCTGGAAGCTAATGACTGTAGTGAGAGATACCACTGCATAATGTGTGGGCTATGGTCCTTCATTGAGTTCAGCCAGGAGAGTGGTGCCTGGTCAGTTATTAGGCGGAAGAGCTGCCCACACAAATAATATTGTAGGTTATCGACAGCCCATTTTATCTTTCTCAATGAGCAAGTAGGCTACCTCCTGTGGGTACAACTTCCTAAGATGGAGCACCATATTCTTCTCCTCTGAATTTCTGAGATAACACTGCCCTGAGTCTGACATCAGAGGCATCTGTTTGGAGAATAAAGGACTTCAAGAAGTCTGGCTAGGATACAGCTGGTTCCTGGGTCGACTGGTCTTGAAGTGCCCTAAATGCCTCATCACAGCTATTGGTCCACCAGACTCTTTTGGGGCTGTCAAAAGGGCAGCGATGGTGACAAAGTTTGGGATGAATCGCTGATAGTACCCCACTAATTCCCAACACTGCCAGACTTGCCTCTTGGTGGAAAGGATCAGGGCTGCCTAGAGGGGCGGGCAAGTCGGCAATTTGCCCCAGGCCCCACAGGGGCCCCCACAAGAGTTTTTTCGGGCCCCTGGAGCCAGATCCTTCACTCACTCCAGGGGCCCCAGAAAATTCTCGCGGGGCCCAGGTTCCCGGAGCTTTTTCCGCTCCCGGTCTTTGCCGGTGGGGAGTCCTTACCGCCAAAGCGGGACCCACTGCTGAAGTGCAGTCGGGTCTCGGCAGTAATTCAGCAGTGGAGGGCCCTTCCATTCCAGGACCCGCCACCGAAGTGCCCCGAAGACCCCGCCGCCAAATTATCACCGAAGACCTGGCTGCACTTCGGCGGCGGGTCCCGCTTCGGCAGTAATTCAGCAGCGGGGGACCCCTGCTGCGGGTCTCCGAGACACTTTGGCGTCGGTTCCCGGAGCGGAAGGACCCTCTACTGCTGAAGTGGGGACCCCCTACCGCCGAAGATCCCAGGCCCCCGGAATCCTCTGGGTGGTCCTGGAAGGGATGAAGCAGCCCACTAGGGCATGGACTTTGTCCACCAAAGGTTGTAACTGTCCCCATCACCCAGCATGCCCTACCTAGATGATGTGACATTATCTGATTAAAATATGACTATATAGATCATTGTTGCAACCACTGTTATATATTTGCAGCAAATCTTGTACAAAGGTTGTCAAGTGAGATGTCTATGAAAAGGGCATGGTTTCAAACTGGTATAACCCCCACAGTGTGGGGAAGGTAGTTTTTTCTTTAAATTAGGTGCCCAGGGGATTTGCCAGTATCCCTTCATCAAATCGAGGATGGATATATACTTCGCAGCCCCCAGTTTTTCCAGTAGTTTGTCAACTCTGGTGTAAAAGTTGACTTTTTAAATGGTTTTCATTTTCCAGAAGTCAATACAGAACTGTATTGACGCCTCCAGGGATGTGCAGAACTTAAATCCTTCTCTTATAAACATACAGACCCCTACCTATTCTCAGTGCCTCTGGAGTAAATTATATCCTGGTAGACTGAAAACAGTTCACTTATGCCATGCTCTTGCACACATTACATCTGGCTTTTTCCTCATTTCAAAGATGGCTTTCTTAAATTCCTGTCCATGCATGATTAAACTATGTGCATTCTAGTAAAAGATCATTAAGACCATGTTATTTAAGGTGTACTATTGCTTTCATTTAAAATTGCATGAATGTGATCTATCTTAAGATATATTTCTGCTGCTTTTGCTACAATTTTAATCATTTCATTTTTTCCCTGTCTGCAAGGTTCAGTTACTTTTGTAATGAACACTATGAGTTTCTTTTCAAGTAATACAGCATTTCCCCGTTCTTCTCAGTCTCCTTCTTGACCACAAATGTGTTCTGCTGGCCTGAACATCATTTCTTTTACTTGAGTATTTTTCTTTTTCCTGCAGTGGATATCTTATGGTAGCCTCCACATATGATACTTTTTGAATAATGTTAATTTTTTAAATTTAATTTCTGTAGCTTATTCTGCTACTGCACATTCTTTATAAACTGCAATGTGCTTTCCCTCGCAATTTCTGTGTTTAGGTTCTGTTCCTTCTCTACACAGTTCTCAATTTTTTTCCCCTCCACATTTACTGCCCCTCACTGTTCCTTTACAAATGACTGCCGCATGTCCAAACCTTTGACAAGTATAGCACTTCACAGGAGGAGAATATGTGGTTTCTACCAGAAAGACTGGTACCTCATTTGGACCCTATCCAGTAGTGTCCCACCTTTAAGTATTATGCATACAGCCATAGATGGCTGGTTTTCTCCCTCTCGCCCACTCAGTAGATATTTAACAAACAATACTTTATTTTCCCTTGTATTCTTTTTTGATCTCCTCCTCAGACAATTCTAGTAGCACTCCCTACGTAGCCCTTTTTGCTTCTGTCTGGAATTTAGGCAGTTGACAAGCAAGTTTCATTTTCCTGAAGGATACAATTTTAGCATGTTTTTTTCAACTTGCTCCTTATGTGTACATTCAATCAATAGATCTCCATCCTGCATTCTTTAACTCTTTGTAGGTCACCAACCCTGCTTTAATCCAGTCTGCCATTTTTAGGGCATTAACATCTCCTACTTTCACATCTTCTGTCACTGATTTGACAATTTATAAAATGTTGACTTTTATTGTTTTTTTTAAATTTTCTTTGTATTCCTTCTTCAAATCATCACATATCAAGTCTTTTTTTTCTTTTTCCTGATCTGAGACCATTCCTCAGCCCCTGCTTCTTCTCCTTGATAGTCCAAGGCAACTTTCTCTTTCCCCCAGTATCTCCACTGGCATTTTGCATTCAGTCTTGTTTCTACTGGGGTCCAGTTGCAGCCAGCCCAGCCGCCAACAGCTATGTCCAGGCTCCACCTGCCAGCCTCAACACCAACATCTCTGACCAGCCACCACAATGGCTTCCAGCTCAGTCCAGTCAATTCAGCCAGTCCCCTCAGTCCAAACAGCCCAAGTGCCAGTCAGTATTCTTGTCAGCCAACCTTGGACCAGTTTTGCCTCCTACCGCTCTCACTTCCTAGCTTTATAATCCGTATCTGGAGTGGCTCAGGAGCATGAGAACCAACCTCAGGGCAGACTGTTAAAAAAGCAGGACACACCTCAAATTGGTTGTGCATCTATACTTAGATTTCACCAACCAGTAATCAAGTGTGAATTTCTCATGCACTACAACAGCCTAAACATGAAGTCAAAGAAAGTCCCTTTGAGTAAACTTGCCTTTGTGATAGATGGTCCCTTACCCCAAAGATCACAATGTTCAAGTCACTCCCAATCCCAAAGGACCGGTCATTTACCGTGTGTCAATTACACCTTAGATCTTATACCAAGGACAATGCTTGTAGCCAATTGGATAATATATTAGTTATATAGTTCATTAAGAAATAAGCTATTTATTAGGTTATAGCAGATAAACATACATGCACAAATGAATTACAGCCTGAGGCTACAAAAGGTGACAGTAGCTCCTGTGACATGCAAGTTGTGTGGGTCCTTTAGGGCTAACAGAGGCTATGCATCTGGGGATCCCTTGCTTATGCTTAGAAATCATTACAACTCAGACTCCAAGCAACATAAAGAGATACAGTTCCTTCTTGCCAAGAAATTTTATTCCCTTTCCTCAGAGTTCAAGCTGATGGGACAAGTCCACCTGTACATCTCCCCTTCATGGCTGTGGGGGAAGCAATCAACTAAGTCTTTTGTCCTGTGATACTCCACAATGTCTTGTCTGGTGTCTATGGGCCTTCTTTGCTTGGGTAGATGACACCTCTCATGGAAAACCAGTATTTCACTCTTGGTAATGCTTCTTTCCTAGCTATAGAGCTTTACAGTTTCAGAGAAAACACTTATAATATCTATATCCCATGGTAAGAAGTAGTATTTAAGTGAGATTAATTCACTCAGCAATTTATAAGCATTTCATAAAGTCTAAACACATCTTTATAAATCCAATACCTATTTTAACAATACTAACACAAAGGTGAACCAGACTGGTTTCCAGCTATACATTTGTCAGTATTCAGTGAGCTGGCACCTAATCTGCCAGTGTCACAATTCTATCCTAGCTCCTCTAGCCACGTGGGATTCTTCTAATATTGGGCCTCATGAATTCTTGGCTTCCCTCCAGGTGCAGCATATAAAGTTAGTTGCCCCTTTTGGTCCACATTAATCAGCTTAGGGCTAGTGTAGGGTGAACACCACATAACACTATGACAATATGTTATGGTAGTTTCCTGCAAAATCTTTGGAAGATCTGACTTAAATTTATGTATGATTATAGGCCAGGGATTGCATGTAATTCTCACAGGGGGAGTGACCACAGCTCCTCCTGGAACTAAGAAATGGAGGTGATTAGGCAAATTCATTCAGGCTGTAACACCTTCAGAAACTCTGCTTCAAACTAGGTTCCCCAGAGACCAACAGACAAAGAAAAGACTTTATTTTTTATAATCTAAAATCTGAGTTTAAACTGGCTCAGGGTCTTCTTTCTAATCCAGCAAATGCACAGGACCCTCTGTCTAAGGGGACAATCCTTATGGAATGCTTAGCAGAACTGACACCTGCTAGAGCTCAAGGCTGGAGTTGGGGTGATCTCAGGTAAGAGTTTTAGGATGTGTAGGTTCTTTTATTTTTAATGTTTTTTGCTGTAATGCTTTCACTTTAAGAATAAATGTATTTGCTCAGAAAGGGCTGTGTGGTAGTTTACAACTGCACAATAATGTTTTATAGCCTCTGAGGAGAAAGCAAAGCACAGTTGTGGGTGTGTTTAGGCTTGCTGGAGAACTACAGTGTAGGGAGGGAACTGTGCAGCCTGGAAAAACCCTGGGTAAGAGGAAGAAAGAAACAAGTCTCAACCCAGAAAGGTGATGGTTGAGGAGCTGGCAGCCTAAATGTATGCCTAGCTGGATCACAAGTGTGAAATACAGGGTCAGTAACTGTGATGCTGTGTTCCTATGATGTATTACCTCACTATAAAGTTAATAAACTCTAATCTTCTCTTATTTTTCAGTTCATATGTTAAAATACTGCCAGGAGCAGCAAATTAGAAGTCCAGGTTGGATGCCATAGGTAGACATTTTAAAAGTGATGCAGATCTTTACTGCCTCATTGCTAGACAAAAGCCATGATAGTTAAAATTGTGTGCGTTATTCCCCTGTTTGTTTTTGTGAAACAAATTTTTCTGAGCTACATTCCCAGTTTTAAAGCAGGAAATATATACATGAAATTAACTGGACCTGTTCTCTTGCATGAGAAATCCTGGGCCTAAAAGACCATGACCTATTTTTATGAGGGATCCAAGCTAATCATTTGGTCAAATATTTATCAGGACCAGCACTGCAGAACCAAACAGCAGGACTTACTACTTGCTCACATGCTGAAGAAGCTTAATTAAAATATCTAACTATTGCCAATGAAGATGAGAAATTTCAATAGCTCAGACAAAAATACTCTTCAAAAGACAACAGGTTTTGTGATTTAAAATCTCAAACTTGCCTGGAAGAATAAAATTAAAATAGGCTCAGTGGAAGTGCCCGGTTGGGGCAATTTATTTGTGTTAAACTGGCTTTAGGGATATGCTGTCTCATGACATCCCAATATTAGGGGCTTATCTATGCAGCTGCACCCCTCCCCCTGAAAAGTGTCCTGACTGTTCACACTTGCTATCTGGTCACCCCTGTTACTGCCTGTTGTTAATTTGCCACAGGCAGGACGGAGACCAGGGGTCAGCAACCTTTCAGAAGTGGTGTGCTGAGTCTTCATTTATTCACTCTAATTTAAGGTTTCACGTGCCCAGTAATACATTTTAACGTTTTTAGAAGGTCTCTTTCTATAAGTCTATAATAGATAACTAAACTATTGTTGTATGTTAAGTTTTTTTTTTTAATGTTTAAGAAGCTTCATTAAAAATTAAATTAAAATGCAGAGCTCCCGGAGCAGTGGCCAGGACCTGGGCCGTGAGTGCCACTGAAAATCAGCTTGGGCGCTGCCTTTGGCACACGTACCATAGGTTGCCTACCCCTGATCTAACAAATGTCCAGTGACTGGGGATTGCACAGCTTCCCTGGGGAGTCTATTCCAGCGCTTCATTACCCTTGCAGTTGGGAAGTTTTCCCCAATATCTAACCTAACTCTACCTTGCTGCAGACTGAGCCCTGAGGTAGAGCCAGGCACATACAGACAATTAATTTCCCTCCTCCAGCCCTTCACACGGAAACAGCTGCAGGCCCCGGCGGCGGAATCACTAACAAACCGGGCAGGGTTACAACCGACCCCGAGTAACCGCCAGCGGCTGCCTCCAGCCTGTGACCCGCGCTCGCTCTCCCCAGAGGGCGGGCCAATCCTGTTTCTATAGAAACTGGGCGAGGAGGGGATGTGACCCGGAAGTGGTCCCTCAGGCCCCCACCCCACCCTTGCTGAGGGAGGTGCCGGGAGGTCAGCGCAGGGTGACGTGTCTGAGCCAGAGAACCGGAAGTCGCGGCTGCCGAGGGAGCTGAGCAGCGATGCCGTTGAGAGACCCGGTACAGGCCGTCAGGCGCCCCCTCCCCGCCCGGTCGCCGCGGCGTGTCCCCGCGGCCATGGGCCTTCCGCGGCGGCTGCTGCTGCTGCCTCTGGCGCTGCTGGCGGCCTCCGCTCCCCGCGGCGGAGCCTTCTACCTGCCGGGCCTGGCGCCCGTCAACTTCTGCGAGGAGGGGAAGGCGACGGACGAGTGCAAGGTGAGTCCGGGCCTCCGTCGCGCCTCTGCCCGAGGGCAGGTCCGGCCTCGTCTGCGTCCCACGTTAGGCAGCCGGGGTCGCTCCGCTGGCCTTGCCCCCTGCCTAGCGGGGCGAGGTTCCTGCGGGAAACCTGCCCGGCCCCATCCGTGTTTGGGGTGGGGCTAGGGTTGCCACTCCTCCCGGATTGTCCGGGAGTCTCCAGGAGTAGAGATCCGTTGTCAATTAAATATTGTCGCGTGATGAAACCTCCAGGAATACGGCCAACCAAAATTGGTAACCTAGGTAGGGCTGAGGTGGCCCCTTGCCAGGTACTTCTCCTCCTTAAGGGGGACCTTGATAAAGTGTCAAGCTGGTGCCTGGGCATGTGCTGGGGGGCTCATGCCAGGACCCTGGGTGCCTCTGTGTCAGCCACATAGAGGGTGGCAGTGCAGGTGGCATCTCACTTAGAGCTGGACTCCTTGGTTATTGCCCCTTCTTGGTAAGTGTTAATTATTACCTTGCAGTTAAATTAAACAGGACAGCCTTTGAGATCTCCCCTCATTTCACTGCAGCTCCAGTGCTAGTGGACTGGCTGTGTAGTATGAGCTCTCTGGATGATTGATCCTGGGTGCCCTGATACTCCTGTCAAAGCTCTGCTGGGGTGCAAGATTTCCCCCCAAAAGTACCTGTGCTCCGTCTTATGTAGAAGTTTTTTCTCCCTTTAATGTGCTGTCTCCACTTCACTATTATTTCTTAGACACTAACGTTGTGCTTGGTGCTCTGCAACATTGCCTTTAGGGTTGCTCTGGAGTTTGCACGAATACATTCAACCAAAACAAGCAACCCTACCTAAGAAGCTTACAGTCAAGTGCAATGGGAGACAGCATTTTTACTGGCATGGATTAGTGGTTGGGCTTTGCAGTATTTGTGAAGTAATAAGCATACATATGCAGTGACGCAATGCAAAAGATGTACCTGTCACCACCTTGATCACTTTGATTACACTGAATGAGCTGCAGAATTTAATTTTTTAACTGAAACCATTTTATAGCTGCAATGTGTTCAGGGAAGGATGATTTTGATGGGGGAATATGTGAACAACTTATTTTTCCCTTTTAGCTGTATAAAGGTTGATGTATTTCATATATATAAAATGTGTGTGTATATGTATTTAAACATTTTTAACTGTCAAATATTAACACCACAGTGGGGCTGTGATGGAAATGGTGGTATCATGATAAGAGTGAACAGACAGACTACTACTTTAGTGCGTTATTCAGGAATATATTTTCAGTTCTGCCTGGTAGTTATTAATTTATAAGGGAATTATGGAACTCTTTGGTTTTTAACCATTTTGTTTTTCTTGATTTGTTTTCTCCATCTGTCCTACAGACTTGCAACAAAAATTAATGGCATGCGGTATTATTATTTTTATGCATTCCCTTCTAAACTAAATCTTAACAGAAGTTAGTAAATTAAAGTGATTTTTTTTTTTACTGGAACTTTCTAAAATACATATACCTGCTTTGTCTCTTCAGCTCTGACTTCATACTAACATCTGTTATCAGTGATCTCCTTTTTGTAAAATTTTTGTTTAACCCTATGTTCAACTGTAGGGGGGAGATCTATCTTTATTACAAGTTTATGCTGATATCACAAGTTGAAATTAAACTGGTCTGTATTTTGAGATTATAATAAGCATACTGAGGAACCAGTATAGGCCTAACATAGTTTTTAAGTCCTGTATCTTAAAAAATTTGAGGGTTGGAAACTACTGTTTCTTACTAGCTGGGGACTTGGCTTTCTTATGGTATAAAGCACTAGTCCATGGCCTGCAAGGTAATAATTTATAACTACAATTCTGATGTACATTTTTGATGTAAAAGAAGCTCATTTATTTGATCCAGTAGCTGCTGAGAGTCAGTGGGTCAGGGCGCAAACACATCCTAGCTGAAGTAACCTTGACATACCAAAATAGAATATAAAATTAAATTTAAATGGACTGAATAATTATCACTGAGGTGTAGTAATTTTATATTGTTGATATGCTGTAAAATACAAGCCATTAAGAACCAGTTCATAAGGTCTAACAGGTACTTCAGTATGTATCTTTTGTAGCATATTTGTTGTTGTCAAAATATGGTAGGTCCTCTAAATATGTTGTAAAGCAGGACTGTGCCATGAAGAGTTTACCATCTAAGACCCCAAGCCTCTAAATAACTCTAGGCAGACCCCTTTGTCGTAATGTGGAGCCCTTTCCAGAAGACTCCATGCAATTCAGGGGTCTGACCACAAAGAGTGATTTAGAAGATTGGGGTCAAAATCACTATTAAATGTTACCAGTCCAAACATAGGTAAGTAGGTTATCAAAAAGATGAAATATTGCATAGTTGATCTAAATAACCAACATGCACCCTAAGGACTTGGGGAGAGAATTCATGGCCCCCAAAGATTTCTTTGCTTCCCCGCAGAAAAATGACTTTCTGACGGGGAAGCAAAGGGAAGCTGCAAGAGCAGTCATGTACCACTCCCTTGCAGTGCAGGTACATAATTTCTGGCACTGGGAGCAGCCGGCGGAGAGGTAAATCACCGCGGGGCTGGAGGCACACCAGCCAGTGGCTCTGACCCTGAGCTGGGATCAGCTACTCGTCCTGTCCAGGCTGGAAGTAGGAGAGAATGGGATTTTCTTTTTCCCTGCAAGGAGTGGCTGAGGCTGTGTCAGACCCACCCTCAGAAACCTTCCCCAGCTGCAGGAAGCTCAGCATCCTCCCCTACTTCCTGCCCCCATTGTTCCTCAGTTGTGGGGGGAGGGATCACTGTATGGGGAGCTGCTCCCCATCACCCAATCCCAAGGCATCTGGACCTCTCATACCCAGACACCTCTGCCAAGCCTCACTGAGTACATCCAGAATGCCCTTACCTGTACCTCAACCCCTGCCTCTGGACCCCCTCCCCTGCACCAAGACCACCATCCATTGAGCTCCCTACACTCAAACCACCACCCCCTGCCGCATCCTGAGCCCATACACCTAGTCCTCCATGCCACTGACCCCCAACTGGCTTCATCCAGACCTCAGCCCCACACCCAGACCCCTCCGCTGTGCTCCCACCACCTTCATCTGGAAGCCCCTGCAGATCCCATTGCCCCTGCACCTGGAACCCCACAACAAGCCTCTGTGCGTCCAGATCCCTCCACGCCAAAATCCCCAACTGAGCTGCCTGCACCCAGATTGTCTCACACAGAATCCTCTCATCCCACATTGCACACTGAGCCTCTCCACAGTTGGATTCTACATGGTTGAATCTCCCTGCCCCACGCCTGGTGCAGAGGGGCAGGGCCACAGAGTGTTTCTGGGGCAGGCCCAGGCCTTGTGCTGTGTCAAGGTCAGGTGCAGCCTCACAGCTGAGTCCGTGTCCGGGGGGTGACGGGGCTGCAGGGTGATCTTCCACCTTAGTGAAGCCAGTGGCCTGTGCTCACCACTGCCATGCTGCAGCCTCTGCATTTATTTATTGACAAATAAAATTTGCAGAATTTTAAAATGTTGTTTGCAGAAGTTTTCATTTTTTTGCTGCAGAATGCCCTCAGAAGTAATTCTCCAGATGTGCTGCATTTGCAACACTATACTTGAAATTGGTTATATTTTTACTATAGATCTGTTAATACCCTACAGTAAAATTATAACATTATCTTTCATTTAGTTTTATATCTGTTTACCACACATTTTCCATTTGTTGATTCCCTTCATTCCATATTTATAAAAAAACTACACTGAAAACAGGTTAAGGTTGCAAAGTTAGCGACTAGCAAGTGCCAGAATTAAGGCTGTCTCTAACTTCAATTCTGCACCACGTATGTTTACTTTATGATGCAGTCTTCAGTTACAGAATTGTTACTGTGTTTTTTTTTTTTCCCCCTCACAGGACTCCTGCTTCATTTAGTGAATGGATAGCTATTCAATATTTCTTTCCTTTCCTCATTCAATGCGTGGTTCTAGGCCTAGTTTAATTCAAATGCTGCACTGAATACAAAATTAAACATTCTAGAGGAAATTCATATCTGGTGCTCTCACCACACTGTGCTTCGCAAACATTAATACATTTATCTTCCTGTGAGATTTGATTGGAGTATTCCCATTGTCAAAAGTGTCTACTAATTTTGGGTGCATGAGATATCTAGGGCATGGTCTTTCAGAGTACTTAGCATTTTTATAGCACTGTATGTATTCAAGGCATAGCTCCAGTCGATTTCAGTTGCAGTTATGAGTGCTCAGCACTTGTGCATATCTAATGCTTGGTATCTCAAGGTGGGTATGCAGAAAATGAAGACCACGGAATTAGTGGCCAGCTGTGAACATTTTGGTTTGTGAGTTCTTCAACATCACATAGGACCTCTGCTTGTTGCAGGAATAGAATCCAGTTCTTCCTTAACCAGGAGGCCATCCTTTCACTTACTGTATTCCCCTGCCTCATTCACTACACATCTTCCAACTTCTGCAGCAAGTGATGCTGACATCCTACAAACAGCCTAATTGACTATCCAACTGTTCATTCCCAGAGTGTCATCTAATCTGTATGCTGAATGAGGCAGGGATACAGGCTAGATGGTTTTGTGATTATGTAATAAGACTGTATCATAATTCGTACAAGGAAGTGGCGTTAAGGATGCACAGATAACCTTCGTTTTTGGCACTTCCTAACTGTTTTGAGTTCTTGATTTTGCAACCTCAATATTCTTTCAACATAGTCTGTCTACATTGCCCCTCAGTTCAGATTACAGGGTGTGAATAGCAGCGTGCTAAGTGCTGTGCTGTAATTCTCCTGGGCGGACGCTGCGAGTGCAAACATAGAGGTCCCTTGTTCACACTAATGTAGTTGTATTTGAAGAGGTGAAGTTTAAATGGGGGATTTACATCTCAGCACTTCAGTATGTGCCCCTGTAATGTGAACTGTAGAACAGTGTAGGCATATCTATAGTTTCTTGTTTATGTGAATTTCCTAATTTAAAAAAACAAAACTGAAAAAAATAAATTCTGTCCTGTGAATACGCCACTTGGGTCATCAGCAGGTTTCAGGTGTTCAGATCCACAGCATAGATCTCTAACTGGTAGCATTAGTAGGCTGCTATCATCTATGTGGATGAGCACTAGAGAGATGTGACCCACTTTGCCTGTGAACCTCACAGCTATTTGCTGACAGCAAAGAAATATTGAGACTCAAGTCTCCTGGGTTCAATTCTAGATTCTGTAGGGGGGAGTGCTCTCTAGTGGCCACCCACCTTTCTGTTTCTACTCCTGTCTCCCCTCGCAGCTTCTGCCCATGCTCTCCCTCTATCTTTCTTCCCAGGCTTAAATGCTTACCCCTTTGCATTCCAGTGTGGCTGCTTTCTCCTCATCTTCAATGCCTGGGTGCCAGCTGGGAGAGCATTCAGAGCATAGGGTAGAGCAGGGATGGGCAAACTATGGCCCATGGGCCAAATCCGACCTGCCAGCCATATTAATCCGGCCCTCGAGCTCTCGCTGGGGAGTGGGGTCTGGGGCTTGCCCCGCTCCGACACTCAGATTGGGGGCTGCTCCATGCGGCTCCCAGAAGCAGCGGCATGTTCCCATTCCGGCTCCTACATGTAGGAGCAGCAAGGGGGCTCTGCACACTGCTGCCTCCTCCCCCAGGCACCTCCCATGCATCTCCCATTGGCCAGGAACTGTGGCAATGGGAGCTGCAGGGGTGGTACCTGTGGATTGGGCAGTTTGCAGCAGAGGTGCCTTGCTGCGCCTCCATGTAGGACCCAAAAGGGGGACATGCAGGTGCTTCCAAGAGCCTCTTGAGGTAATCACTGCCTGCAGCCCTTAGCCTCCCCCAAGCCCTGATCCCCCTCCTGCCTTCGGTCCCAGCCTGGAGCACCCTTCTGCACCCCAAATCCCTTAACCCCAGAGCCTGCACCGCCAGCTGGAGCCCTCACCCCCCTCCCGCACTCCACCCTCCTCTGCCAGAGCCCCCTTCTGCACCCTGAGCTCCGCATTTCGGCCCCACCCCAGAGTCCATACCCCCAACCACGGCCCTCACCTCCTCCCACACCCCAACTCCAATTTCATGAGCATTCATGGCCCACCATACAATTTCTATACCCAGATGTGGCTCTCGGGCCAAAAAGTTTGCCCACCCCTTTGGTAGAGTTTCTTTGGCATATGTGAAGTCTGCTCAGTGTGTAGGAGCTGTGAGGGAATGGAGCATGCTAAATACAAATGAAATCTTCAGAGAATTTAGCTGCCACATTCTAACAAATCTTTACTGAGTGTATGTGTGTGTGATCTGTGATTCTCACTCGCCATGCCCCAGCGGTTTCTAGCTTGGCCAAACTTGGGGGAGTTTTTATGGGAATAGCAAAAGGTGCAACCCTCCTACCAAATTTGATGTTCCTGCTGCAAGCAGCTTTTCAGTGAAACATTTGTAAGAATTTCTTTAACATGGGCAAAACAATGCACTTTTTTTTGTGCCACATTCTTGGAAATGTCTGGTGTTAAGTTGAAACTTTAAACAAACAAACAGGAAAAACAAAGCCCCAATCTCTGCTTCTTGTAGACACCTGGAATGGAAAATTTTAGCTCAAATGGTTTAGTTTGGCAAAGTTTGATAAGTATGTGAAAACAGGGTCTTATAATGGCAAATTTTGGGCAGCCTTAGCTATAGGTAGTACTTCTAGGTCAGTCTATAATCATGCATGTTCTTTTAAGGGTTTAGTCAGCAAAAAGTTGTCTTTATGGTCGCAAATTTTACTTCTTCCTGTATGTTGAAAGTAATTTGTTAGTGAGATTGGTTTAACTAAGCAGTTAAATCAACATGTACTTGTCATTCTAATTCAGAGGTACCATTTTTGATCATGATTTTCTGCTCCCTTGAACTTTGTATAGTCACTGCTGTGCAAAGTGGATGTGAAATGCTGTCTTTCTGTGATATTGGAGTGTTTTACATCCACTTTGGGCAGGTGTAATTAAATACAAGGTGCAAGGCAACTCTTTGTGTAACTTTGATAGTGACCATTAAACTCAACCCCGAGTCATACACTAAGTTATGTCACTGGGTAACTTTGCTAATTGTCTCTTAACTTTTTCAGTCTGTGATAGAGCTGTTTGTGAACAGGCTTGACTCTGTGGAATCTGTTCTTCCCTATGAATATACTGCGTAAGTGTATTGAACTTTGTTATGTGTAACTTCATTTGCCAGTTCTTGCAAAAGGCACTCTCTGAATGGTTTTCTGAAAACACTGTGAATAGAGATGTAATTTCTAGCATTTCTCCAGTGCATAGAAACCATTTATTCTGTTGAACAGGTTCCATTTGACTATTTTGTAACCTAAACTATATTTGTGAATACCATTTGTTAGAAAAGAATTTTTACTTTCTAGTGGTAGTAGTCATTCTGTAGGTCAAAGCACTGCTGCTGTCTTGATTAGCCTGCAGCCAGATGAGTTTAAATTGTAGTTACAAATGATATGGGATGGGGTTAGCCACAATTATTTTAACAAAGTATTAACTTTAAACACTTCCCTGCTATGTATCTTACTAGTGCAGGATGGAAAATGTGTGCAAACTGTGTTAATGCCATCACTTCAAAGAATGCAGCAGTGATTATATTGAAGGGGTTAAGTGTTAGTTATCTTTGTATTTTAATGGATGCAAGTATGATGCATTGTGATTCAGCCATGACAATTCTGGGAATTTCTCAGCTAAATCTAGTGGTCAATAAAAGCATAATAACGTCAATTTTAATTGGTTACCATGTGCCAAAGAGTCCTCCATATATATTTTCAAGTAGCATTCCAGTGTTGTCCTTTCTTAAAGCAGTTACAGATTTCTAAATGTGTAGATTTCATTAATTCCTGGCTAAAGTCCTAACGTGTACACTAACCTTCCAGTGCATTTCAGGAAATGTATTATTAAAGTATCTGTTTAATTGAAACTGAATTCTGAAATATTTGAAAGAGACATTTTTAAAATCTCAAGTGTTGATTTTACTCCTAGAGTCACTCAGATTTTGGTAAGAAATCACTGAACTCTGAGGCCCCCCCCCACCCCAAAATAAAATAAAATATATATTAAATAAAATAAATTTGCAGGTGTTTGCCTTAGATTTGGCTGGCTGGGAAGATTAGTGTTGTGGTTTTTTTTTGTACTATGTTTACTTGTCAATCCTTGATTAAAGCTTGCATATTTTCTAATTTAGATTCAATTTTTGCGAAGCAAAAGATGAGAAACGTCCATCTGAAAATCTTGGTCAAGTATTGTTTGGAGAGAGAATAGAACCATCACCATATAAGGTTTGTGCTCTGCTAAAGGGTTTTCTGCAAGATAAAACAGAAAATTCAAAAGTCAATAAATCAAACAATTGTCCCTGATTTAAAGATATACAGTAGAAATGTGTGAACATAACAGAATTAAAATACATGCCTATCAGTCGGCTTTTTGGATGGTTCTCTTTTTATTGTTTTTTTTATTTTTATTTTTTAAATAGCATCATGTGAAAGAAGGTATAACATGTCTAAGGGTGTAGATAAAATTGTATATGCGGGGATCTGTGTGTGACACAACGCCGTAGCTGTGGTATTCATTCCTTGTGCTCTTGAATCTGTATAATGAATTTTTTTAGCCCTTATGGTTGTAGAGAGAATCTTGAAAACTTGAATCAAGTGTAAACTGAAGAGATGTTGTCTTCCTGTATTTTCAGAGAGCCTGAATCAATAGCTCTGAGGGATGTGACGATTCTGTTAGTCTCTGGCAGGATCTTGTGGATGCACTTTTGTTGAGCTGCAGAATTTGGCAAATATCTGAGATATCCCGAGTCCAGGCTTGTGTTTTTTGTTTTTTTTTTTCTTTTTTTAAAGAATTCGTCATTTTATTGAAAGGTCTCCTTTTCCTGCTGGGACCTGCCTGCGTCTGACTCTTGCTCTCCAGCTTTCCTCAAAGGAGGCATTGCTCCATGGAGCTAGGCATTTGGGGGTCAGGAACCCAGAGCAGGAGTCCTGCTTGCAGCTGTAGAGTGGATAAACTATCAGTGTAGGTTCTGACCTACCTGGTCAACATTGCCCCTGCTCAGATCCATGGAACATTAAATAAAAAGTCTACAATCATTGATGAAAACAGTCAACGAATCGTACATCAGTGTATTTTTTTCAATGTATTGAGTGTGTGTGTGTCTCTGCAAGGAAGGTAGGAATAGAAAATATTATTGCAAGGAAGTCCAGGGATTCTTACTGTAGAGTGTACACAACCCTGATTATATTATATTATATTTTTAAAATAGTATGTGACGAACACATAGACATACAAAATACCAGGATGTTAGGGTTGTCTGCTGGTGGGTTAACCACATAATTATAATACATTAAGGTTTTTATGGGATATATATATTGTTTAGTATACTTTTAGTATAGAATGATACAGATTCTTTTGAAAGACTATTCAAGTCAAATCCTGTCTCTCTTTCTTAGTTTACATTTAAGAAGGAAGAGAAATGTAAATCTGTTTGCACAAAAGTATATGACCCAAAAAACCCAGAGCATAAGCAAAAACTGGACTTCTTGAAAAAAAGCATATTATTGAACTATCAACATCATTGGTAAGTTAATTTTATTTTAGATACTAGATTAACCAATTTAATATTTGTATTAATGACTATTGTAAAATGATGGTACAAATTCAGCACTTTATGTTAACTGGTGGAAATCGGAATTCTTCTGGTCTGTTCTCATGCGGGGTTGGAGTGGGGAATTAATGTCATGTTACTTCTACATGCTGCTTACTCTACTTCTTTGAAACATTCCTCTCAAATAGAATAGCTCAGCTGTAAAGCTTATGGTTCTCACTGTACTTTGAAATCTTCATGTTAAAGCAGCATGATTGTTAGATATGATTACAGGGGAGTCACATCTTACGCGGGATTAGGTTCTACAGTCAGGGTGTAAGGCAAAAATCGCGTATAGTCAAAATTGCCCATAAAGTACAGTATACTGTATATGTTTTTGTATACAACTCTGTACAGTAATATGTATAATGTATTCAGTAATGTGCAGCATATAATAGAGTACATATGCAAAATATAATTTTACAGTATATTTAATTACATGAGAGAGACGGCAGACTAAAAGAATAAAAAAGGAAAACACAAAACCTAACCGCTCGCCATTCATCCTGGATATTCTTGCTAGTCTATGACGATGGTGATGATGGTGATACGATGACTATGACAATGGTTATGCGACAATGATGAATGATGGTGATGATGATTAGTACAGTGTCCGTATGATGAACGATGAGATTGATGGAGATGGGTGATGTACACACTCCGAAGGTTAGTCTTCCTCTTCCCCTGATAACACTATTGGGAGGTGTTGTCAGGGCTTGATGTTGATCCAGGAGATGGAGGTGACGGAGAGCTTGGGTGACAGAGAGCAGGTCATAGACTAAGTGGTTGGCTCTGGTTTAGTTCCAGAAGTTGATTGCATAGGCTCATCTGCTGCTAGTTGTTTGTTTCTTGAGCTGCTTCTTGATATGATCTCAAATCATCAGTAAAATCACACGTAGTATTGAGGCTTCATTCCATAGAGGGATTGTATTCAGAATTTAAATCATTCAAGTATTTTGCTGCTTGGAACACTTCAGCAAATTTATGAGGATTCCAGCTTGCTGGCTCTTCTTGTCTTCTGTAGACTATTTTATCAATTCCTCTAACTCTTCGTTAGTCAATGTTTTTCTCTATGGCGCTTAATTAATTCTTCAGTTTCTTCCTCAAGGATGTTGACTAAGCCATTATCACCCACTTGCCTGGCCACCTGAACAATGCATTTCACTTCTTTGTCAATGGTTGGGAAACCCTTAAAATCATTCACACATTCTTTCCATAGGTTTCGCCAACATGCATTGACTATTTCAGGCTTGATTGCATCCATTACCTGTTTAATATAAGTGATGCAATCGGCAATGTTGAAGAACTTTCAACACTCCATCACATTAAGATTGGGATCCGCATCCATAGCACTATGTATCCGTGAGAACGTAAGCCTCGTGTATGTGGCCTTGAAACAGAGAATCAAACCTTGGTCAAGAGGTTGGAGGATGGCGGTGGTATTGGGGGGGAGAAAGACGACTTCAGCATTATGCGCAAACTGGAGTGTCTCAGGGTGGCCAGGAGTATTATCTATGATCAGCAACACTTTAAAGTCAAATCCTTTCTCTTCGAGGTTACGCTTGACCTCTGGAATGAAACACTTATTTCATGAATGAAACAATCCAGAAATAATGCTGCTGTCACCCAAGCTGTTTTATTTGATTGCCAGAACACAGGCAAGAGATTTTTGTTCTTGTTTTTTAGGGCATGGGGATTTGCAGCCCTGTAAAGCAAGCCCGGCATTATTAAATGCCCAGTCGCATTGCCACAAAACAACAGTCACATGGTCTTTAGCTGCTTTGAAGCCACGGGCGTGTCTTTCTGATTTCAAAGTGTAAGTGCGTTTTTGGGCATTTTTTCCAGAATTGCCCAGTCTCATCAACATTAAAAACTTGTTCCAGAAGATAGCCCTTTTCTTCTATGATTTTGTAATTATTTGGAGTAGGCTTTTGATACAGCTTCACCAGAAGTCTGCACATTTTTGAGGTTGAAGTGGTTCCTAAAACTGTTAAGCCAACCGTGGCTGTCTTTGAATTCCGTCTCATTAGAAGGCTGTCCGTCTTTGGCAGGAGGTTTGAACAGCGCGTAGAGACTAAGAGCCTTTTCTCTGCAACGTGTTGCCATCGATAGGCACACATTTATGGTTCATGTCTTCCAGCCATAAGTTTAATGCCTTTTCAGTCTTCATGAAAGTCTTAGCACGCACCTGGCTCATCACCTTAGCAGTTATTGGAGCACTTGATGTCACGGCTTGATGAATTTCTCTTTCTCTTTAATCTTGATGACACACATTGTGGCCATATTTATGTGCCACGTTGGAGACTGACATGCCATCTCTCAATAAGTCCAATACAGCCAGTTTTTCCTCGGTTGAGCACCAGATGAAGTAGTGGGCTTGCGTTTAGGGGCCATGTGGTATGAAAAATACATATCTTTAAACACTAGATTCATGCTCAGCGCAGCGAGATGCTCACATGAGAGGCAGGCGGGAACTGAGACCAACTGAGGGAACAGCAGATTCACAACTTCCATCTCACACTCACTCCGGGCATACGCTCATTGAGTGGAATGGTGGGTGGAATTGCCCACACTACTGTATTTCAATTATTTTTCTCTTTTTTTTTTGCCAAGCGTGTATAGTTGAATTCACGTAAGTTAAATGCGTGTATGATGCGACTCCACTGTATTGTTTTAAACCTGTAGCACTGTATGCTACTCTATGTAGAGGTCATGTTTACTCTTGAGGGAAAAACCTTGATTAAAGGGCCTCCACACTCTTCCTATGGCTCCCCTTTTGTCCTGGTTGGGAATACTTGAGCTGGAATCCATGTGTTCTGGAAGGAATGGATTCTGTTGAGGGGATGAACAGGCGGAAAATGTAATTTTGTAAACCTTTTAATGCAGAGGTTCTCAAACTGTGGTCCGTGGAGCTATATTCAGGTCGTCCGCAGATAGTTCCCTCTAAAGTGAGTGCCTGGGCGACTGCGCATGAGACAATGAAGGGTTACCCACCTAATTAGTGGAGCTCCACTAATTAGGTGCTTGACCCCTGGAGAAGATGCACATGTAAGGTGAGGTGTTGGCCTTGGGGGTAATACCGGGCAGGTGGAAGGAGGTAGTGGGGTGAGAAGAGGGGGTGGAGGAAATTTGGGATATGCAGGGCTGCAGCGGCCAGAGAAAGAGGCGACTTTCCCCAGCTCCAGGGTTGCAGCTGCTGGGGGGAGAGAGCCCTCCTTCCTAGCCTCAGCTTTGTGGCTGCTGTGGTTGGGGAGACACTTTCCTCTTTCCCAGCCCCAGCTTTGGGGATGCTGTGAGGATAGAGAGGGCACAGCCATCACATTAGAAAGGTAAGATTATTGGTATTAAAATATGAGTGTTGTGCTTTTATTTGTAGAACAAAAAATGTTTCTCTTTTTTATATAGCACTTTTATCCAAAGCGCTTTACAATAATTAGCCAATGGTACAAACTACATTTGGAAAGATCATTAAGCGGTTCGCTGAGATCCTTAACAATTTTCAAGTGGTCCACGCAAAAAAAGTTTGAGAACCACTGCTTTAATGACAGGAAACATGTACAGCCAGTAAAAGTTAAATGACAGTCAATGAAAACTACAGATTTATCTTTATTCTATATCTTGGAGGAGGAAGGACCAGGGCTGGCGCTACCATTTAGGCAGCCTAGGCAATTGCCTAGGGTGCCAGAATAATTGGTGGGTGCCGTTTTGCCAGAGGGGGCGGCAGGCAGCTCCGGTGGAGCTGCCGCAGTGGTGCCTGCAGAGGGTCCGCTGGTCCGTGGCTCCAGTGAAGCTGCTGCAGTCGTGCCTGCGGATGGTTGGCTCCTCGCGCAGCTCCGGTGGACCGCCCACAGGCATGACTGCGGCAGCTCCACTGGAGCCGCGGAGCACCGGACCCTCCTCAGGCACCACTGCGGCAGCTCCACCGGAGCCGCGGGACCAGTGCTCGGGGCGGTGAAATTGCTGTGCGCCTAGGACGCTCAAACCCCTAGCGCCGGTCCTGGGAAGGACAATCACATGTTGTTTTGCCCTTCAGTTCCCTCTGTTTATCTATTTTTTTCTCATTGTGTGTATTTCCACAGGCTCTAAAATGATAGAACCATGATCCTAATAAAGGCCTCTTGGTGTAACTGTAATAATAATGAAACCTTATGCATTGCTGTTATTAAAACCCTTTTTTTTCTTTAGGAAAAAGTACACTATAAAAGAAGTGCATGAACCTAATAGTTAAAGCTACAGTTTAGTTGCAGAGGTCTCGGAAGTCATGGAATCCATTAATTCCAGCAACCTCCATGATTTCAATGGTGGGGAGGTGCAGGGTTCCCTGCAGGGGTGGGAGCTGTGGGGGCCACCAGAGGCGGCTGGGGAACCCCCAACCTGTGGGGGCTGTCACAGGTGGTGGGGGAACCCCTGCACAGCTGCCCCGCCTCAGGTGGTGTGAGGATCTGCAGCTCCCCATTTTGTCCCAAATATTTTTAGTAAAAGTCACGGACAGGTCATGGTTTCTGTGCATTTTTCTATTTTGTCTGACCTGTCTGTGATTTTTTACTAAAAATATCAGACACAAAATCTGAGCCTTGCTAATGATTACATACTGCTTACCTGGGTTCAGCAGTGCCTCCCAGACTCAGATCCTTGTCTTGAGGAGCTTACAACTTACATGGACATATTAACAAAAGGGCAGATAATGTCAAGAGTAAATGTTACAGCTGTGATAGTAAGCATGTTTCTTCTTTCTTTATTATTGTATTTTTTTTTTTTTTTAAGGCTGAATCCAACTCATAGTGAAGTGAGCCAGAGTCTTTCATCTGTGTTCATGGGAAGTGGGTAGGGCCTCTGTAGGGAAGGAATAGGACTTACAGAAGTTAGCTTTCAGGCAATATTTGGAAAAAAAAAAATGTCAGAACGTGGCGGACCAACTCAAGGATGGGGTGCCACATGCTAGTGCAAATGAACTACGAAGCATATGTAAACTGTGAAAGACAAATTAATGTTATGAAGACTGAAATTTTACATTTTTAAAGTAAGAGTACCAAGTAAAATTTGAGAGAGGGTTTAATGTGACTTGAGCCTTCTAAATCTGAGTGTAAAATAAATTATTAATTTGATGTATAATATTTGCAGTCTGGATCTTGCTTTCAAAACTTTATAGGTCTGAATTATGTTGGTCTGGCACAATCACAAGATGCAACCTGAAAAAGTGCATTTTGTGTGTCTAAATGAGAGTTCATGTTCTATGGCTGTCATTCTGGCACTTTCTGAAACTTGTTGCTAAAACATTTTCAAGTGTTGTCATTTGAGCCATAAGAATGAAGAGCTGCTAACTGTAATTGCAGACTTTCCTTTTTTTTCAACTTCAGAGTTTGTTAGCATAATTAGCTACTCATTGTTCATGGAATCTGAAGTAGGATTGTTTAACAAACTATTTTTCAAGTTTGAATGCAATGGAATGCTTCCCCCCCCTCAGATTAAATATTTGAGTAAATGAACTGTATTCTTCAGCTGTAGTGCTGATATCACCAGCATGTTTGATGGTACAAATAACTTGATAGAATTATTTTTAGCCCAAACAAGATTCAGCTCCACTGTTCGGTAATTTTTTTCCTTTATAATATTGTGCTCTTTTTAATTTGTCAGTTTAGTCTATTGCATGCTATGAATTAATCTGCGGGCCTAGTTCAACCCTCTGTCACTGTCTTAGAATTTCAGGGGAATTCACCTGGATATCTCTCATGGTAATGCAAGTTGCTCACAACTCCCGACTCCTCAGAAATGGCTAGTACAGCTCCAAATGGCAGTGGCATCGGCAATGAACAAGGCACATGACCAGGGCATACAATTGATGTGGAAGCTGCACAGGAAATAAACTGGATTAGCATCAACACTGTTACCTTTATCAAACAAACCTGTAATCTCATCAGAGAGAGACATTACATTAGTATGATAGGAGTTGTATTAATATCAATAGAGTCCCATTTCAGCCAGCCCTTTTTTTTGTGTGTGTGTGTGTGAGCGCACAGGACTGATGTCAGGCTAACAGGACTATAATTACCCCATGTCACTATGTTTACCTTTTAAAAATATTGGCACAACACTAGCTGTGTTCTGGAACTTCTGCTATGTTCCAAGAGTTATTGAAAATCAGTGTTAACAGTCCAGCAAGCTCCTCAGCCTAAAAACTCTTAAATGCTAATTATTTGGACCTTGTGATTTAAGTGTCTAACTTTTAGTAGCTGCTGTTTAACACTCCCCTGAGCTACTGTTGGAATGAAAAAGGGTATCATCATTATCATATGATATAACTATATTGTCTGTCTTTTCCAAATACAGAGCAGAAATATTTACTGAACATGTTTTTGCCTTTCCTGTAGTACCAACAATTCTGATATCCATGTAATAATGGACCAGCACCACTGTTGAGTTGTCTTATTTTTCATATACCTAAACAGCCTCCTTAGAGTCATTACCTTTGCTGATCATAGGTTTCTCCTTGTGCCCTTATGTTTCCCTTATCAATTATCTACTTAAGCTCCTTCTGAACTCTTGGAGGTATATCATCTGGGCCTACTGTTTTTTTTTGTGGAGGTTTTTGGTTTTTTGTTTTAAATATCAATTTGTTTCGGTATTGCTACTTCTGAAACATCAATGTTTGGTCCCTCATCTTTATTACTAGAAGAAAGCTAGACTACATCATCTGCAGGAAAAACTGGTCTTTCACTTATCCTAGCCCTGTCATGTGAGAGGAGGAACAAACTAAAGCAAAATCTGATTTCTAGTATTCTGGGTTGTGAAGATAACCTAACCTGCCAAATGTGAACAAAGCTTAGAAAGATGCAGTATTGTCTTCTGAGGTCTGTAAATGGACAGCTTTTAATCATCTGTCACTCATAACTGCCCAGCAACAACATGGTGAAATGAATGGGACTCTGGTCAGTTTCACAGCTGCTATTCAGAGCCCTGTGGGAATCTGCGGAAACTGTCCACAATCTTGCCAAGTACAGGTTGTTGCTGTTCATGGCTATGCCAAACCACTGCTGAAGTAGGCATTAAAGGTTTACTTGCAGAGAAATAGGACCACACTACAAGCACTCCTCTTCCCAGTATTGGGCAGAAGAGGGGAAAGCAGCTTCCTGCTCCACAACGTTGGTGGGCCATCCCACCCTTGTTCTATCAGTTTCTGGCCAGTAGGAGAAAAATTTGTTTTGTTCTTGTTGTCCATCTCTCCCTCCCACCCACCCAGTCCTGACTTCCTACCTACTGCTGGAGGTTATTCTCCAAGCTACTAATGGTCTTGCAGGGGGAATGCTGGCTAGTAAAAGTCCTCTCTTGCTTCTGCTCTGTGTCAACAATAACATGGAGCTGGGGGCTAGATCAGAGAGAACAGGCTGGGAAGAAGAACCTGCTTGGTCTGCTCTTAGGAATGGAGGACTGTGTAGCAGTAAAGAAGAACCTGCTAAGTGACACAGCAAGAGAATTAAATTGATTTATTCAAGTGTGGTTTTGGGAGGGCAGGTGATGCAGGAATTTTTCTCTAGGACTCTTAGGTTTAATTCTTGGATGAGTAGGTGTTGGTGACCCTTCCTTTTTTCCCCTCTCATACTCTTATTACCTGCCTTCTTAGGTTGGGGCAACCTGTTTTTGGTGCCTTGGGAGCAGCAAATTGAACCTCCTGATACAAGTCCATGGGTGAATTAAACCTTGAGTTCTTTTTTCTACCCAAAACAGTTTAATGTCACTAACACCTTAATGTCAGTGTAATGCAGAGAAAATATATGGAAGATAGGTATTCGCTTTAGTATCGTATTGCCTTTCCTGGGCTTCCTGGAGAACTGGTCCATGAAATCTTTCTTCCATAATTTTTGTTCTACTGGGTATCCTGGGACACTGTTTGTTAGCATTGCTGACCCACTAACAATAAGACACTTAATGGTAAAGATGATTCAATAACTCAGTGCATTTTGTACCAATATGTAGCATTAAAACACAACAGGAAGTTTTATTTGTCCAATGATGCAAATAAAGTGACTGCAGCCTTGTGTCTTCAATCACTTAAGACATATTAATGGACCAGTAAAACATATCCCGGAGTGTTTTAAAGCTGTTCTAATTACATCTATTGAATTTTTAAAAATTCTTTTAAATGATTTTCTTTTTGGACGTATCCTTCCACTATGGAAAAAAACTACATAGTGGAAAGAGGGATAGTGGTAGACAACTTCCATTTTTTTCTTAAATGTATATTTTAGTTGTTGACATTTTTTGTTTCCATGCCATATCCTGCTGTCTTGTCATCTTTTCCTGCAGCTCCTCACGGGGGGCTGGGCTGCTTTCAAGATTTATCTATTAACCCTAAATTGGAAACTTACTGTGCTCCTTGATTTTTTTTTTTTAGCCTTTTTAACAATAAAACAATCTTGTGAAGAGCTGCTGGAGAAGCAGCAGCTGAGCTGTGGAGGGAGGTGTGAAAGCAGCTGCTTTTCACCTAACTGTAGTAGCTCTCAACTTTTTACCCCATGTAAACTCACTAGTTAAAATAGTTCGTACCATCAGGAATGCACTTCAGTGAGGAAACACACTGCTTACTCCGAGCTGCCATACTTTTTCCCATTTAACTCTTAACAGGACCTCCTCATTTGTGGCAATTTTTTTTACTAGAAAAGCCGAAGTGAGATTTCATCTGAAACACTCAATTCAGCTTTCTTTGGAAAGCAGAAGTTAAAATGTGCCCTATTGTAGACAGTGAGGGCGGGAGAAGATCCATGGGGAACAGAGTTAAGGTTGTGCATCATGTACTGTGGTTTGTGTCTGACGTGGAGAAGAGTGTATGTGTTGTAAGGTGACTTAATTTCTCACTCTTCTGTGTGTGGAGGGGTTATCAGGTGTATAAGTGCTTCACTGCAAAGTTCTTTTGTGTACTACCTTCCTGGTGCATGTTAACGAGTAAGCACGATTGAAGAGGTCAGGCAAGTAGAAGTGAAGCTGCTGCTACTTTTGTCCTTAGAAGCCTTCTTTGTATCTTTCTGTCAGATTTTATCTTACAGACTTCATTGGAGGACATTTTTATCAGATGGAGATGACTTGTCTGCATGCAGGAGGCTTCAACCTTAACTGATGTTTTATACACCAACAGTTATGATGAATACTAGCTAAAACTAACACACTATTTTTTTTTCCCAGAAACTTGCGTATTGCACCTGATCTGCTCGGGATACACCTGTCTACCAAATTTTGTGGTGAAAGGCAATTAATGTCCTTGGCAATACAGCCAAATTTCATGAAGGTCCAATTTCATATGACATTAATTTTACAAAGAGAAATAAACTAAATTACACAGAAAATCAAAGGGCATAAAACTACTGATGGGTGAAATTTCACAGCAGTAGGCTTTCTAATTCTAGAGAAACTGGAAGTTCCTCCTTTTTAGGATCTGCTTTACCTGTATAGCTGCCACCAGGCATCTCCATTATCTGGAAATTGGGTTAACAGTCAGTCATTGGTGCAATCTCAGCAATTAAAATCTTAAAGGAATTTTATTGCTACTTTCACACTGGTAGAATTGCCAGAAGGAACACGCAATAGTCATGTTAAACTTTTTTGCAAGAAATACAAATCCTTCAGAATTCTAGGAATTTAAAGTAGCGTTGAAGATGCAATTTGCGTTCCGTGACTTGTTTTTTTGCTCAAATTGCAAAGAATTACTGTGGGTTAAATTGATCTAGGACTTCTATTTTTATATTACTATTTGCTCTGTCTCTAATTCTATTTGTGTTTTGTTTATAGGATTGTGGACAACATGCCAGTAACTTGGTGCTATGATGTTGACAACAACCAGAAGTTTTGCAATCCTGGATTTCCTATTGGCTGTTTTACTACAGAAAAAGGTCATCCAAAGGATGCCTGTGTCATTAATGTAAGTTTAAAGTATTTTTTACTAATGTGTCAATTTCTGTGTTGAGTGATTATCCATATTCATGTTTACCATTAATGGTAAATGTGCATCCCACATGCTCGAGTTCTGAATCTTTTGGGCAGCTGGGTCCATATGGTGTGTGTGTGTGAGCCCTCACAGTCTTTGTGCTCTGTACAGAGGATGTAAAAGGACAGAGCATCTCAACTGCTGCACGTATTTTTCTCACTGCCTCTTGTTTTAGAGAGAGTGGCTTGTTGTTTATGCTTTGACTGCTAACAATCTCTTGTTCTTACTACTACTTTTAACTAGTTGGCATTTCCTTTAAATTTTGAAACTTCTGATTTGCCCAAATTAGATTACAGGCTCCAGGGTGGCCTCTACTTTTGTCCTCCAGATTTAAATATTGCCCCTTGTGTGAGGAAGCAATGCTTGTGAATGATCACTTCAAATGACAAGACTGCCGGAGGAAGTCTCACATTTTGGAAAAATGTGACCTCTGCAGGTCTCTCACTTCCAGAACCCAAAAAGACAGTGACTGCAGATATTCCTCATGAACCAATCCATGAAATCAGCATCTGCCCTAGCTTCTCTGTATCTCCCTGAACATGGCCCCAAAAGGTGCGAGCACTGGTTCAATGACTCATAGAGCCTCTTCTTCAATCCTGGCAGTGAGATGGACCAAACCCATTGAGGGTATGTCTACACTACCGGATTATTCCAATTTTATGTAAACCAGTTTTGTAAACTGGTTTACATAAACCAGCGGCCACACTAAGCACATTAATTCTGCGGTGTGCGTCCATGTACTGAGGCTAGTGTCGATTTCTGGAGCGTTGCACTGTGGGTAGCTATCCCATAGCTATCCCATAGTTCCCGCAGTCTCCCCTGCCCCTTGGAATTCTGGGTTGAGATCCCAGTGCCTGATGGGGCAAAAAACATTGTCGTGGGTGGTTCTGGGTACAGCTTCACCCCTCCTTCCATGAAAGGAGCAGACAACCGTTTCGTGCCTTTTTTTCCTGAGTGAACTGTGCAAACGCCATAGCACAGCAAGCATGAACTCTGCTCAAATCAAGACCACAGTCATGGACGTTGTAAACACATCGCGCATTCTCGTGCAGTCTATGTTGAACCAGTACCTGCAAAGCCAGGCGAGGAGGAGGCGGTGGCTACGGCAGCACGGCGACGAGAGTAATGAGGACATGGACACAGAATTCTCTCAAACCACGGGCCCCTGCGCTTTGGAGAGCCTGCTGGTAATGGGGCAGGTTCTAGCCATGGAACGCCGATTTTGGGCCCGGGAAACAAGCATAGACTGGTGGGACCACATAGTTTTGCAGGTTTGGGACGATTCCCAGTGGCTGCGAAACTATCGCATGTGTAAGGGCACTTTCATGGAATTTTGTGACTTGCTTTCCTCTGCCCTGAAGCTCCAGAATCCCAAGATGAGAGCAGCCCTCACAGTTCACAAGCGAGTGGCAATAGCCCTCTGGAAGCTTGCAACGCCAGACAGCTACCGGTCAGTCAGGAATCAATTTGGAGTGGGAAAATCTACTGTGGGGGCTGCTGTGATGCAAATAGCCAAAGCAATCATTAAGCTGCTGCTACAAAAGGTTGTGACTTTGGGAAACGTGCAGGTCATAGTGGATGGCTTTGCTGCAATGGGATTCCCTAACTGTGGTGGGGCGATAGATGGAACCCATATCCCTATCTTGGCACCGAAGCACCAGGCCACCCAGTACGTAAACCGCAAGGGGTACTTTTCAGTGGTGCTGCAAGCACTGGTGGATCACAAGGGACGTTTCACCAGCATCCACGTGGGATGGCCAGGAAGGGTTCATGACACTTGCGTCTTCAGGAACACTACTCTGTTTAAACGGCTGCAGCAAGGGAGAGCTTTCCAGAGCGGTCACAGTGGTGCACTGTGGGATACCGCCCGGAGGCCAATACTGTCGATTTGCAGCCACACTAACCCTAATCTGACATGGCAATACTGATTTCAATGCTATTCCTCTTGTCAGGAAGGAGTACAGAAACTGGTTTTAAGAGCCCTTTATATCGATGTAAAGGGCCTTGTTTTGTGGACGGGTGCAGGGTTAAATCGGTTTAAATGTGTAGTGTAGACCAGGCCCAAGAGACCATCATCTGAGAAGGTACAGGGAGTGAGGAGTTGTAGTGGTAGATCCTGTACCACTAAAAATCTCATCTCCAGCACCACTTCTCTGAGATTTCACAGCCTTGTGTAGTTCCTGCCACAGCTCACTACCTCCCTACTGTGCCGCCTCAGTCAGGAACTTGACACCTTCAACTTCCTGCTCCACAGCATTGATGTCATGGAAAGCTATCCAGGCACCACAGCCTCTGGTACCACAGGCTGTGACACTGTCCTCAAGTCTGGTGCTTGAATTGTCACCATTGCTTACTGAGGTTTTGTCACTGTTTTTGCTATCCATGTCACAACACTAGCTGGCACCGATGACATTCAAGGCACTGATGCACTTAATGGTTTTCCAGGAGCTGATATCACCTTTGATAGTCATAAGAATGGCCGTACCGGGTCAGACCGAAGGTCCATGTAGCCCAGTGTCTGTCTACCGACAGTGGCCAATGCCAGGTGCCCCAGAGGGAGTGAAGCTAACAGGCAATGATCAAATGATCTCTCTTCTGCCATCCATCTCCATCCTCTGACAAACAGAGGCTAGGGAGGCCATTTGTTACCCATCCTGGCTAATAGCCATTTATGGACTTAGCCACCATGAATTTATCCAGTTCCCTTTTAAACATTGTTATAGTCCCAGCCTTCACAACCTCCTCAGGTAAGGAATTCCACAAGTTGACTGTGCGCTGTGTGAAGAAGAACTTCCTTTTATTTGTTTTAAACCTGCTATCTATTAATTTCATTTGGTGACCCCTAGTTCTTGTATTATGGGAATAAGTAAATAACTTTTCCTTATCCATGTTATCCACATCACTCTTGATTTTATATACCTCTATCATATTCCCCCCCTTAGTCTCCTCTTTTCCAAACTGAAGATGCCTAGCCTCTTTAATCTTTCCTCATATGGGACCCTGTCCAAACCCCTAATCATTTTAGTTGCCCTTTTTCGAACCTTTTCTAGTGCTAGAATATCTTTTTTGAGGTGAGGAGAGCACATCTGTACACAGTATTCGAGATGTGGGCGTACCATGGATTTATATAAGGGCAATAATATATTCTCAGTCTTATTCTCTATCCCCTTTTTAATGATTCCTAACATCCTGTTCGTTTTTTTGACCACCTCTGCGCACTGTGTGGACATCTTCAGAGAACTATCCACGATGACACCAAGATCTTTTTCCTGACTCGTTGTAGCTAAATTAGCCCCCATCATATTGTATCTATAGTTGGGGTAATTTTTCCCAGTGTGCATTACTTTACATTTATCTACTTTAAATTTTCATTTGCCATTTTGTTGCCCAATCACTTAGTTCTATGAGATCTTTTTGAAATTCTTCACAATCTGCTTTGGTCTTAACTGTCTTGAGTAGTTTAGTATCATCTGCAAACTTTGCCACCTCACTATTTACCCCTTTCTCCAGATCATTTATGAATAAGTGGAATAGGATTGGTCCTAGGACTGAACAGTGGGGAACACCACTAGTTACCCCTCTCCATTCTGAGAATTTACCATCAATTCCAACCCTTTGTTCCCTGTCTTTTTTAACCAGTTCTCAAGTTACCTCCATTTCCCTAGCTGTAGTGGAACTTTCCTTTAGCATAGCACCATATACTTCCGTAATCTTGCTGGTTACGCCAACATCTAATACACAACTGAATGCAAAGTCTAAAGCTTTTTTAATTCAGCCTCATCAGTAGCATCAAATAATAGCGGAGACTCGGAGCACCATCATACATACTCCCCAGAACATTTGCACCACCTGCTTCAACCTCATGAGACCGAGCCTCATTCTAAAACAATTATTGGGATGCTTGCCAGACAGGACACAGACTTTCCTGACTTTATGGCCACCAGGACCATATTTATCCATGCAGATGTGAACCATGCTCCACTCAAAGTAGAATCAATTACCGGGATAAATCTGACCATCTTAGAGTACCTCTCCTGATGGCCTCAGCTACCCAGGCTGTCTGTAAACCTCCACAATAGTACAAGGATAAACCAGAAGATGTTTCACCTCTGTCGAGACTTTCTAGGGCTTGTGGCACTCTCATCCTCTCCTGAGGAGGTAGTCATGCTACTGTCCCCTAGTTGGACAACTTTAGAGGTTTCCAAGAGCTCCTCAGAAGAGTTGTAGAGGCCCTACAGGTTCGAGTGGACGAGGTCCAGAAATAGACCCACAAATTGGTGGATGTCTTACAATTCACCTCACCAACTAGCAGGCCTTAATGGCCAGTTATGACTTTCAGATTGACAAAAACTTGCCTTTCACCAACGGTCTCCTACCTCTTATTTCCAAGGACTGATTAATGGCATAAACTGGCTTCCAGCCTCCACCATATGTGGCAGACTGTCTGTCTGTATTTTGATGGTCACAAGACAATCACTGTGGCTACAGAGTTCAGACTTCCTTCAAAGTACATTCGATGATAGAGGCCGTGCCCTTTGAGGGGTGGTAGTTATAGACGAAAAATGGATGAGGCCCTGTGCACACTGAAGGACTCCAGCGCAACTATTCAATACCTTGGGATCTACATGATACATTTCCTTTTAGGGGCTATCAGTAGTCATATGACCCACATAGGTCAGGTCCATCACTGTTTTTCTGTGAAAGCCCCACTGAGCTTTGGAGTAAAGAGGTAACGCTTCCACAGCAGGAGACAGTTCAACTCTGTTGCCCACTCGTCTCAATTTTTATCAGTCCAGTAACACTCTTCTAATGAGACTCTCTGAGGCAGTTCAGACTGCCTCCTGTGACTTCATACCTAACCATCTGTTCCATTTGGCCTCTATCACCATGGGCCAGTTTGGTCATAAACATCATAACTTCAAGATATTCCATTCAGTTTCACACAGTGCCTGCACCCAATTGACTTTTCCCATCCTCTTCTGGGACCCTTCTCATGAGAATCAACTGTCAAGCAATCTCATTTCTGTTTATCCGAGCAATAAGGAGAATCCCTGCTCTGTATCATGGTAACCAATTTTAGAGCAAGTACAGTAGGACTCCATTTATCTGACTTTCCCTCAACTGGCTCTTCACGTTTACCGAACAGCTGGGACTCTAGACCCAGAAGTAGGCGATCTTTCCTGTGGCTGCTAGATAGTACTGCAGCATGGCATTTTTCCATTCTCCAGTTTATAAGGAGGTTTAATTATCTGATCTGGCCCTGGTCCTAATTAGACTGTAAAATGGGGTTTTACTGTACTTCCATATCCCTAAAAAGAAATGAGGTTGGTGATCCGTTCTGAAACTGAGGAAACTGAACATTCATATGACTTTGAAGTTCAAGATGGTCACCCTCACATTAATTCCCTTTCTGAATTCAAGGGACTGGATTAAATCTCTCGCCCTCAAGATGCATACTTCCACATATATTGATGGTTCCACCCTGCAGGAAGTACCTTAGGGTCATGATTGGCCACAACCATTACCCTGAAGAGTAGAGCCCAGTACTGGTATCTGTTGCACTGAGGATATTCACTAACGTGCATGTAGTAGTGATAGAACACTTAAGGAAATCTTGGTGTGTACCCTTACATGGAAAATTAACTGGAGGAAATATTGTCCACTCTTAAAATCTGTTCATCACATGCTTGGTCTGTTCCCTAAGCCTTAAAGTCACTAGAGTTCACTCTGCTTCGTCACATCCATCCTGTTTAGTGATGTCATACTTAACTAAATATTGAGAGACACTCAATGGCTGATAAATTACACTTCTCTATAGCTGGGTAGCAGCAAGTCCTAAAGAGAATTTTAAGGACAATCAGTTTCAGCTTTTGCTTCAGTATAATTCACTTAATAATTTTTCATTTCACTTCATCTATTAAAGAAATTCTTATAAATAAGCCTTTTTACTTCATAGCCAGCCCACTTCTTGAATGAAATAAAAATGTTGCCATATTGCCTGGATTTTAAAATTCTTCAGTGTAGACATCGCCTAAACCCCTGATAAATGGTCTCCGAATGAGTCTGGCCTGACACTGTCTCTCAAAGGGCCAAAAATCTTTGACAGCTAGGGGAGTCCCGGTCTCTTGCCTGGAGAGTCCCAATCTCTTGCCTAGAGAGTGGAGGTCCAATAGTAGAAATCCAGTCATGGAAATGTTCAGAGAAGCAGAACTACAGGAGGATGTAAATATCCCTTTCTGACTTGCATTCTTTTCCAGTAGCATACAAATAGCTATGATATCAGCACAGTGGTATTACTGTGTCAAACAGGAGGAGAAATGGTGTGGCTGGATAAAAGTTAAAACACAAATGTTATCAGAATACTACAGAGGAAATAGAGCTGTTCGTTTAAATTTTTATGTATTAACACACCACTTCTTACCAGTCTTCACAATTGACACACATGGACAGCAGTAAAACTTGATATTAACTAAATAAGTTTTTTACCCTGTTGAAATACAGCTAACAGTTTGAGGCAGCTGTATACAGTCATATGACCTCTCAGAGCAAACAGATCTTTGAAAGAGACATTTTGAAACCAACTGAAAATGGACCAGTCAAGGTTTCTCTCTAACAGTTGAACAAGGCATAACATTCAGTTCCATCATCTCTGGGAGGGATGCGCAACTGATGTTGAGTTGAGGTGGTGGTTTGTGAAGCATTTATTTAAAAATAGTTTGATTTTGTGTTCTAAATTGCTGTCACAGGAGTTTGTCTATCTAGTTTATTTGCTCCTATATAAAACCTCTTTGTAAAATTGGTCCACTTGGAAGTCCCCAATAGTCCAATATTTTTTTCTTCAGTTAAGAGTCATTTGAGAGTGGTGATCTGGATACTTCGTGTAAAGTTCACATACTCTTTAAGTGCCTCCGTTAAAAGGGTAACACAGGAAAAAGTGTTTACTTGTACATTCCCAGAACCTCAATACACCTTGTAAGAGAATTTGGGGGCTTTTAACTTCGGCAGTATATCCTTTTTAAAAAACAGTGAATACAAGTCTGTCTGAAATTCAGTTTTGAGCTTCTGTTTTCTAAATTGTGGAGTAGTCTAATATCTTTGGTTTCTTTAATCTTGTATTTTGGTCCACAGGCAGAGTTTCGTGAAGAAGATACCTTTTACATATTCAACCATGTAGATATTAAGATATTCTACCATGTTGTAGAAAAGGAGGCGGTAGGAGCAAGACTAGTAGCTGCTAAACTTGAACCAAAAAGGTGAGTGCATTTAAAATGGATTTTTAAAATTACTTGCTAAACAAATGCTTTAGGGTCTATAACAAGAACTAAGTGAGTGCTCTAGTCCAGTTTGTATTTAAAACTGGGCTTGTTAAACTTGGAAATCCATAGCAACCTGAGTATCAACCACAGGAAACTTATTCCACATTATGGACCTGTTATAGGTGCAGGGCATATATATATGAAGTTCAAATTGGCTTTCCTGGTAACCAAGGTGACCTGCCCTCATGTGTTCTAATGCAGTAGGTCATTCTACTGATGAGGAACCTTAATCTGCTGTTTCTGCCTCCAGCGCATTGAAAACATCCCATGGTAGTGGTATACTCCCAGTGTGGGATTCTCCATTTGCCAGTTGGCAGGGGGTGAAGCGAGGTTGCATTTTATTGTATGATTGAACACATTACTCCTGCTCTGGACACTGGTGAATCAGTATAGTTCAACTTTCGACATCTTAAGTGTTAGTCTAATACAGTGGTACCTCCTTGCCTCCTCTACACTAGTTTAATTTTCCTGTTTTCTATGAACAGCAGTATGAAAAAACGTGTTTCAATTCTATGACCTTCCCACAACTTAGTGTTCTCTTCTTCTTTCCCTGGTTTATTTTTGTTGCTTTCTTTTTCTCTCTTAATATAATGGAGCTTGCTGCCTTGCAGATTAAATACTTATATATAAATTTTATTTATATTTTGTTCTTGGCCACCTAACTGTTTTGACAGCAAAGTTAGGAAGTCCTATCTTGTACAACATAACATTCCTTTCTATTTTCTATTCAGAAAAATAGAATGTTTTGTAAACCTTAACCTCCGTGTGAAAGAGTAAAGAAATGATAGCATGTAATCTTCAAACTTTTGAGTCAGTTTAGCAAAACAGTTTTTAGGTAGTAAAAAGTACCACACTTGTGTATGTATATACTCGCTCCTTGCAACTGCTGTAACTTATTTATTGTTAAAGTTTTGGTTTAAAATCTGATTTGAAAGAAGAATCCTAAATGAATTTGATAATTGAAGATCTTTAATATTACAAAGTGTGTAACATTAAATTAATGTTCTTGGAAGACTGATAATTGGATAAATTTATAAGATATTATGTAAATATCTGTATATATTTTTCTTCCCACAGCTTCAAACATACAGATATAGATAACCCTGACTGCTCAGGACTACCCATGGGTATAAGTAACAAGGCTAATGGGGAGATCAAAATTGTTTACACATACTCAGTTAGCTTTCAGGTGAGTGTTTTTCTGTTTTGGAGGCCTCACTCTATCAGATTGCTTACATTGATATTTTAGGAGTTCTAAAAGATGAGTGGCTAAAATTACTCCAAAATAATTACTCTTTTCAATAAAATGGTTCAAAAATAAAACTCCTTTCAGGTTAGGATCTTGTCTTTCATTGAGATTTTCATAGCTGACTAGGGGATTTATCTACCCAACTCCCATTAATTTAAATAAGAACATAAGAATGGCCATACCGGGTCAGACCAAAGGTCCATCTAGCCCAGTGTCTGTCTACTGACAGTGGTCAATGCCAGGTGCCCCAGAGGGAGTGAAGCTAACAGGCAATGATCAAGTGATCTCTCTCCTGCCATCCGTCTCCATCCTCTGATGAACAAAGGCTAGGGACACCATTTTTTACCCATCCTGGCTAATAGCCATTTATGGACTTAGCCACCATGAATTTATCCAGTTCCCTTTTAAACATTGTTATAGTCCCAGCCTTCACAACCTCCTCAGGTAAGGAATTCCACAAGTTGACTGTGCGCTGTGTGAAGAAGAACTTCCTTTTTATATGTTTTAAACCTGCTACCTATTAATTTCATTTGGTGACCCCTAGTTCTTGTATTATGGGAATAAGTAAATAACTTTTCCTTATCCACTTTCTCTACATCACTCTTGATTTTATATACCTCTATCATATCCCCCCTTAGTCTCCTCTTTTCCAAGCTGAAGAGGCCTAGCCTCTTGAATCTTTCCTCATATCGGACCCTCTCCAAACCCCTAATCATTTTAGTTGCCCTTTTCTGAACCTTTTCTAGTGTTAGAATATCTTTTTTGAGGTGAGGAGACCACAGTTTTCGAGATGTGGGCGTACCATGGATTTATATAAGGGCAATAATATATTCTCAGTCTTATTCTCTATCCCCTTTTTAATGATTCCTAACATCCTGTTCGTTTTTTTGACCACCTCTGCGCACTGCGTGGACATCTTCAGAGAACTATCCACGATGATGCCAAGATCTTTTTCCTGACTCGTTGTAGCTAAATTAGCCCCCATCATATTGTATAGTTGGGGTTATTTTTTCCAATGTGCATTACTTTACATTTATCCACATTAAATTTCGTGTGCCATTTTGTTGCCAGATCACTTCGTTTTGTGAGATCTTTTTGAAGTTCTTCACAATCTGCTTTGGTCTAAACTATCTTGAGTAGTTTAGTATCATCTGCAAACTTTGCCACCTCACTATTTACCCCTTTCTCCAGATCATTTATGAATAAATTGAATAGGATTGGTCCTAGGACTGAACCCTGGGGAACACCACTAATTACCCCTCTCCATTCTGAGAATTTACCATTAATTCCTACCCTTTGTTCCCTGTCTTTTTTAACCAGTTCTCAGTCCATGAAAGGACCTTCCCTTTTATCCCATGACAGCTTAATTTATGTGAGAGCCTTTGGTGAAGGACCTTATCAAAGCCTTTCTGGAAATCTAAGTACACTATGTCCACTGGATCCCCCTTGTCCACGTTTGTTGACCCCTTCGAAGAACTGTAATAGATTAGTAAGACAGGATTTCCCTTTACAGAAACCACGTTGACTCTTGCTCAACCGTTTGTTTTTCTATGTATCTGACAATATTATTCTTAACTATTGTTTCGACTAATTTGCCTGGAATCGACGTTACACTTACCGGTCTGTAATTGCCGGGATCACCTCTAGAGCCTTTTTTAAATATTGGCGTTACATTAGCTAACTTCCAGTCATTGGGTATCGAAGCTGATTTAAAGGACAGGTTACAGACCTTAGTTAATAGTTCCGCAACTTCACATTTGAGTTCTTTCAGAACTCTTGGGCGAATGTCATCTGGTCCCGGTGACTTGTTAATGTTGATTTTATCAATTAATTCCAAAACCTCCTCTAGTGACACTTCAATCTGTGACAGTTCCTCAGATTTGTCACCTACAAAAGCCGGCTCAGGTTTGGGAATCTCCCTAACATCCTCAGCCGTGAAGACTGACGCAAAGAATCCATTTAGTTTCTCCGCAATGACTTTATCGTCTTTAAGCGCTCCTTTTGTATTTTGATCGTCAAGGGGCCCCACTGGTTGTTTAGCAGGCTTCCTGCTTCTGGTGTACTTAAAAAACATTTTGTTATTACCTTGGGGATTGAGAACTAAATTCCCTTGTTGTCTTTGAAAAACTCTCATCTTTCATGTCTGCATGGCTTCACTGTGCAGAAACGTAATCTGCCAAACACTAAGTCAGACCAGTCATGCATTTTCAACAAAGAACTAAAAGTGTGGCAGATACGTCAGGGCTGATGGTTCTCTTCTCCAGCTAGCTCTTAAGGCAGGTCTACACTACAGGCTTAAGTCAACCTAAGTTATGCAACTCCAGCAACGTGAATAGTGTAGCTGGAGTTGATGTAGCTACAGTTGACTTACTGTGGTGTCTGCACCATGCTGGCTTGATGAGAGAGCTATCAGCGGTCGATTTTAGCAGTTCTTCACTAGACCCGCTAAATTGACCCCCGGTGGATCGGTTGCCACAGCATCGATCCATGGTAATTGTAGACAAGCCCTTAGTTTTCTTTCCTCCCAGGCCTTCTCTCACATGTATAACTGCCAAGAATCAGGCAACTGTTTTATGTTACCTCTGCGCTCCTTTGAGAGCACAAGCACAGCCACAGGAATGTGGCACAAGATATGGCTTTCAATGTAACCTATTGAAGGAAGGTTCTGCAAAGTATTGGAATGTTAAGGATTTCTAAGGTTCCTTTTACTGTGGTGTGTAAGAGCTAATAAAATAGAGAGGGATTGCTGGGAAGACTAGAGATCATCATTATCTTCACATATTAATCATCTTAAATAAGCATTTGTCAAGTTTCATTTTTCTAGCCTTAAATGCCTCTGTTTGGAGTCTTCCCAAATGCATACACCTTTATGCATTGAAATAGGCAACTATCACTATGTCATGCTGTGGATATCTATTTTAGAATCTTGGAAAAATAAGAGTCAACTTTTTTTAATTTTTGTATTTTCAGCTATTTAGTTTTTTAAAAAACTAGCTATACCAATTTTTTTCTAAGAGCAGCATAATACCTTGGTATATTATACCACTGCCTGATTGAATAAATGTGCTTAAACAAATCTGAGTTCCTTTAAAATTTACACAGCTGGTTGCAGGGTTTAGTTCAAATATGGTGAAATGAAGCTGTATATGGAAGTGAATCCTTGTTCTTTAAAATTTAGTTGAAACGTGTTTTCTGTACCCATTACACATACCATTTTCCACGAGCTTCATGGAGATACATATATAATTAATATAAATTAATAATATTCTAATAATGTAGAAATATATGCTCTCTTAAATGGCCAGGTTGGAAATAAAACCCACAAGAACTTTGAAGATGAGGACGAACACTTGGTTTGTCAGAGTACAATATAAACAAATGTATTGGATCATTCTCACCATATATGTAAACATTCTGATGTTCACTTGGTACAGACTATAAATCAGTAGTTCTCAAACTTTTGTGCTAGTGACCCTTTTCACATAGCAAACCTTTGAGTGCGACCCCCTTATAAATTAAAAATACTTTTAAATATATTTAGCACCATTATAAATGCTGAATACAAAGCGGGGTTTGGGGTGGAGGCTGACAGCTCCTGACCCCCTGTAATAACCTCGCGACCCCCTGAGGAGTCTTGACCCCCAGTTTGAGAACCCCTGCTATAAATGAGCATTCAAATTTGAACTTGAAGTAAATTTTATGCTTATTTTTAAAAAGCTGAAAAACACATTTTCTGCTCTCTTCCTAAGAGTTTTAAACATTTTGGCCAGGAATGCTTGATCAGGGCTGAAACTTAATGTATAGAATTGTCAATGAGGCATTCTCAGACTTTTGCCATTAGTATGGCTTCCCTGGTTTTTTTGTGTATGTTTTTTAAACAAAGGGGTTCTTTTAGTGTCAAGAGGCACGTGTTTTGCACTCGTTACAAATGGATAGTTTTAAGTTTTGTAGGATTAGTCCATAATACTGTTTTTGAAATGGCTCAGGTCATTGTTGAAAAGCTAACTGAGAATCTTATTACTTGGAAATTTGTATTTGAGACAGGTAGATTTATCTGGTGTATTTTAAATATGTGCCATGTGTTAAATAAGACAGGTCCTAAAACCAATCCCTGAGGAACTCAACTACTAACCTGCTTCTAGCCTGAGAGGTCACCTTTCAGCATGACCAATTATGGTATAACCAGTTCTTTATCCACCTTTCAATTAATTCCCATCTTCTCCAGTTAAACTAAAATTTCCCATGTGGTAGTGTATCAGATGCTTTACTGAAGTCCAGGTAGATTAGATCTACTTCATTTCCTTTGTCTAAAAAAATTAATTATCTTCTCATGATAGGAGATCAGGTTGGTCTGGCACGATCCACCTTTTGTAAAACCATGTTGTACTTTATCCCAATTACCATTCACTTCTATGTCCTTAACTACTGTCTCTTTCAAAATTTGTTCTAAGACCTTGCATGCAATTGAGGTCAAACTAACTGGCCTGTAGTTTCCCGAGTCACATTTTTCCCTTTCTTAAAAATAGGAACTATATTAGCAATTCTCCATTCATGGGGTATGACCCTGAAGTGTATAGATTCATTAAAAATCCTTGCTAGGGTTTGCAATTTCATGTGCCAGTTCCTTCAATATTCTTGATGGAGATTATTCAAGCCCCCTGAGTTAGTCCCATTAAGATGTTTGAGCTTGACTTCCACTTCAGATGTGGTAATTTCTACATCCATATCCTCATTTCCATTATCCGCTCTGCCACTACCTCTAAGATCTTCATTAATCTTACTGAAAACTGAGGCAAAGTATTTGTTTAGGTATTGGGCTGTGCCTAGATTATCTTTAATCATAGAATATCAGGGCTGGAAGGGACCTCAGGAGGTCATTTAATCCAACCCCATGCTCAAAGCAGGACCAATTCCCAACTAAATCATCCCCGCCAGGGCTTTGTCAAGCCTGACCTTAAAAACCTCTAAGGATGGAGATTCCATGACCTCTTTTGGTAACCCATTCCAGTGCTTCACCACTCTCTCTGAGTGAAAAATTTTTTCCTAATAGCCAACCTAAACCTCCCCCACTGCAACTTGAGACCATTACTCCTTGTTCTGTCATCAGGTATCACTGAGAACTGTCTAGATCCATTCTCTTTGGGAACCCCCTTTCAGGTAGTTGAAAGCAGCTATCAAATCCCCCCCATTCGTCTCTTCTGCAGACTAAACAATCCCAGTTCCCTCAGCCTCTCCTCATAAGTCATGTGCTCCAGCCCACTAATCATTTTTGTTGCCCTCCGCTGGACTCTTTCCAACTTTTCCACTTCCTTCTTGTAGTGTGGGGCCCAAAACTGGACACAGTACTCCAGATGAGGCCTCACCAATGTCAAATAGAGGGGAGTGATCACATCCCTTGATCTGCTGGCAATGCCTCTGCTTATACATCCCAAAATGCCATTAGCCGCCTTGGCAACAAGGGCACACTGTTGACTCATATCCAGCTTCTCGTCCACTGTAACCCCTAGGTCTTTTTCTGCAGAACTGCTTCCTAGCCATTCAGTCTCTAGTCTGTAACAGTGAATGGGATTCTTCCGTCCTGAGTGCAGGACTCTGCACTTGTGCTTGCTGAACCTCATCAGGTTTCTTTTGGCCGAATCCTCTAATTTGTCTAGGTCCCTCTGTATCCTAGCCCTACCCTCCAGCATATCTACCACTCCTCCCAGTTTAATGTCAGCATCTGTCAGTTTTATCAGTTTTGCAACAAAAATCTTCAAAAGCAGACTCCAAAGAGAGACTACTGAACTCAAATTAATATGCAAATTAGATACTATTAACTTCCACCCTCTCCTCAGTGGTTAGCAGTCCCACTTCTTGTTTTCTTATGGCTATAGAACCTTTTACTATTGGTTTTAATTTCCTTTGCAGGGTTCAACTCTGCTTGGCTTTTGATCATCATGATCTCACCTTCGTTCTCCCTCTCTAGGACCAGGCAGAATCCCACTGAAGATCACTTGAGCCTCCATTTCCTTAAGTGTTTTCCCCAGCTTGGCATAGTCTCGCTTGATACATTCCAGCGAGAATTTAGCTGTATCATTTGTTCTCACATGAAGGACTATCAACGGATTCTTTCCTGCTCCCTTTAGGATCCTCTTCAGCCTCAGGTCCACATCCTGTATCTTAGCTCCTAGCAGACGGCACACCCTTCTGTTCTCTGGATCAGCTCTGGTGACAGGCCTGTCTATTCTTAGGGAGTCTCCAATCACTTAGACTTGCCTTTTCCTGGTGATGGTGTGATTCTCCAGCCTTCCTCTTGTTCTTTCTGGCTGCAAGTTCTCGTCTTTTATTCTCCCTTGCAAGCTTCTGCGAGTCGTCCTGTATCCTCCTAGGGTTCTGAGCTCTGGGTATTTCCATTGGCTCTTCCCCTCTTCTTATAGAATTAGCCACTTGTGATAGGTTCCCCCCTCAGCTCTGGGGTAACACCTGGGGCTGGGATACCACTGAACCTGCTTGACCCACCAGCCTGGGCTCCCTTTCACCCTGTAAAGCTGTGGCAAGCAAATTGAAAGGCTCAGCTAAGGATTTGCCCAGTACTCAAGTGCGCGCATCTCTCTAGAGAATAAACCCAAAATTATACCATCTTGCACTGCACAGAGAACTACACAGCGCAAGCTCATGAAATTCACCACCTCCCTCAGTGAGGAGAATATACACAGTTTTCTGCTCCCAGTTAGAATTTCCCCACACACTAGTTTTAAGACAAAACAAAAGCAGGTTTATTAACTACAAAAGATAGATATTTTTTTTAAGTGATTATAAGGGATAGCAAACAGATCAAAGATTTCACAGCAAATAAAACAAAACACAATCTAAAATGAATATTCTAAAGGAATTGGTTACAAGTAGCAAATTTGCACCCTAAATGATGTTTTAGGCAGATTGCAGAGACTTGCTTGCAGCTTAAAACTCCAGATACTCTTTTCACAGATCAGACACTTTCTAGCCTGGGCTCAGTCTCTTTGTTCCTCGAGTGTTTCCGGAAACCTTCTCTCTTGGACAGGGAGTTAGCGAAGAACGAACCACGGTGATGTCACTTCGCTGCCTTAAATAATTCTTCCATATGGCGGCACTCCTTTGTTTTCCAGTTTGGTCCTCACCCCCGGTCAGTGGAAAAATAGAAGTAGTATCATGGAGTCCAGTGCCAGGTGACTTGGTTACATGACCCTGCAGCCCTAACTCAGAGGCTGTTTATAGCATCCCCAGGAAGACTTCTCAGTGAGTGATTAGTATCTTCAAAGGCCTATTGTTTTCACTAATGGCTCTTCTTAGCGAGACATCTAGACTGATTGCATTCTGCCTAGTGGGTGTTCCCCAGTTGTAAACCAATTTTGTAATAGATGCCTAGACAGTATTCCTAATTTCAGGTATCGAAATGATAGATGCATACAAATAGGATAATCATATTCAGTAAATCATAACTTCTCCAATGATATCAGATGCCTATTTTGTATAAAATACATCATAGTTATACCATAATAATAATATCTCTATGAAAAATATGGGGGCATAATACCACAATGCTCTTCTCTTCTTTGTCTTCCCACTTTCTCTTACTGCCTGCTGTCCCCCTTCTTCATTCTCCAACTCAGAACACCTGTTCTTGAGCTCTATTTCTCCTTCACTTTGCTTGGTTCTCATTGTCACGTGCTTGCACTAGCCACTTTCCTTACCCAGCAGTCTCCCCTCAGAGTTCTTCAGTTCAGCTTGCATCTGCAAGTCTTGACCTTTTTTCCTTCAGCCTTCTTCCTCACCTCGAATCCCCTTTGGAACTCAATGATAGTTTCCACCTGCATCTTTGAAACTCAGATTTTCTCTTCCATCAGCTCTGTCAGGTGGCGCTCCATACAAATGAAGCTTTTTTCAGGTACCCGCTCTAGGATCATGTACATCCCGCAGCTTCCACATCTGGTCATCTTCATTTTCTCTTCCATTGCTTGGGTCACAACCACTGCTGCCTCTGTGTCTGTCATAGCCTTCCCCCTTAAAGTCCTCTCAGGGGTTAAAAAAGAAAAAGCCAAACAAAACCCAAACAATAAAACCTTGAATAGGAAAACCAGGTGACTTTGTACTCTGAGCTATAAATTGAAGGTTTTATTAGTTATGGCTTGTCAGATCATTTATATAGCCACCTATGTTTTATATAGTTCTTTTCAAAAAGTGAAACTCTTGTGAAAAAAGATCCTCTGAGGACCTTATGGTGCCAGAACATTCAATCTAAAAATGTTCAGATGAAGTTTGTACACAGAAAACAAATTTGTTTCTTAACAAACTTATATAATGTTTCATTTTCAGGAAGAAGAAAAGATAAAATGGGCATCCAGATGGGATTATATTTTGGAATCCATGCCACACACCCATATTCAGTGGTTTAGGTGAGAAGAAAGCTTTAGCCTTCAACTATTACATACTAGACCTTTTTTTGGAGCAATAGATGTTGGTTTTTGACAGAGGATTTTTTTTTTCCTTTATGTAGCATCATGAATTCCTTGGTGATTGTCCTTTTCCTGTCTGGGATGGTAGCTATGATCATGTTAAGGACACTACATAAAGACATTGCAAGATATAATCAGATGGATTGCACTGTAAGTCTGGCCTTTCTAAAAATCACTATTCTGTGGTGGGGGGTAGAATGTAAATTTGTACAGCTTAAATTTCTTCTATTGAATGGGTAACTGCTGTGTTAATACCCGTCATTCTTGAATTCACATGTTAGCTAGTGTTCATCTAGGTTTCGTGTGTGTATATAAGACTTTAAATAACACAGGATCAGTCTTCTTGAGCAGTGTTCCTGAAACTGGGGTTGCTGCTTTTGTAGGGAAATCCCCTGGCGGGCTGGGCCGGCTTGTTTGCCTCCTCATCTGCAGGTCCGGCCGATCGCGGCTCCCACTGGTTGCGGTCTGCTGCTCCAGGCCAATGGGAGTTGCTGGAAGTGGCGCAGGCTGAAGGCTGGACTTGCGGAATGGGCAGGTAAACAAACCAGGCTGGCCCGCCAGGGGCTTTCCCTACACAAGCGGGGACCCTAGTTTGAGAAACACTGTTCTTGAGGAATCATTTGCTGTTATAGAATTTGAGATTGGGGCTGGAACTTCCACTGCTCCAAGATACAATCTTATAGATGAAAGTTAGGTCCTTCTCTGAGAGACTGCAACTTGTCTGAGCCATGTTGCCTTCCTTGTAAATCTTATTTCTTCTTTGAGTGCTATTCCCTATGTATATTTCACACATGGGTATGCCTGCACGATATGTGCTTGAGTCTGGAAGTTTTTCCAAGCAGTATCCGTTGACCCACACATGCACAGTATCTTTCCTCGTGTTCCCGTCCGAAAGTATAAGGGACAATGACAACACCACTCCAGTTCACTCTTACTGCCACATGACCTGAGTTGGAACCCTGTCCTCCTTCACTACTCTTACCTATAAAAGAGTGCTTGTAGATATTGTGAATAGTTATCCTGCAGTTTAGACTTCTTAGTGTACATAGTATAATATAGTGTAGAAGTTCCCCTCCTGTGCCCCCCAATCTGAGGGAACTGCTTTTTCACTGGGGGCACACATCTCGGTGAAGTGGGGTACACATCTCTGCGAAGTGCAGCATCTGTAAGTCCTTCCTGCCAAGAAACTAGAGCTCAAGCTGAGGAAGCACCTGGTAGAAGAGGCTCTGTGGCCCCAGTCTGATCCTGGCCAGGGAGATACCTCTCCTCCCTCCCTCCCTCCCTCCATACAGTGGCATCAGCAGTGCAACTTTTGAGTACAAGCCATGGAGCAGAGCCATCAGCACTGAAGCCCAAGGACTCAGGTTACAGGGCTCCCCATGAGAGCAAGAGATACTCTCATAGGCATAAGGGCAGATCTCCACAGCTCCAAATTGGGTGAGGTGTGGCATATGGATCCAACAGAACTGGTGCCAAAGGTCCCCCGGCTGGTGAGTAAGGCAAAGGAGAAAAGGGATCCCATGCTACCAGGACACAAACAGGCTAACTCCATCCACTGGTGTGGGCCTTGGTGGACCATCAGTACTGCCTCGAATATATAGAGACTGGCCAACTCCAACGGTCACACCAGATCCCTCCAGTGTCTTGATAGGAACCCTGCAGACTGTGGCCATATGGAGACTTTTCTGGCACCAGAAGAGGTCTTCGTCCCTTTCTTGCAGTCTCTGCTTCTGTAGGTCCCAATGGTTCTCAGGGAGGTTCCTACCCTGGAAGGTGAACTACTGTAGCAGGAGAAGCCCCTTGCCTGTCCATCAGGCAGGAGCCCGTCGGTACTGACATTTCCACTGTTTCCAATGGCATAATCATCATACTTGGAGGAGTCAGAGGAAATAGCCCCACTGATGTCTACGGTACAGTACAGGAGCTCAGACAGCTGCAGCAACCCTATCTGCCTGGCTGTGGCCCACCCTCTCCGCCTCAGTGATGCCTGTTATCGCTACCTATGGGGACCACTGTACCCAATGGATCCCTCTTCTGTACTGGGCCCCTGGGACCATTATAACAGGTGCCTGGTATCATTGCAAGAGTTTTACTGCTCTTCCTCTTCTTGCCAGCTGGTTCCATTGGTGTACAAGGAGGAAGCTGTTGAGCTGATAATGCTGGTTCCAGGCAGAGCTGCCTCATTGCTGGATAATGCTGTCATTCTGTTGCCATTCTTTCAGCCAGAGGAGCACTGGCAATATCAAGATCTACTGCAATGAGTGCCTGGTGACCTGCAAATTCCATTGGAGAAGGTTCAATACCATCTCCAGCACATCTTACAGCCACAGGGACCATACAGGGTGGCCCTTCCCATCAACGAGGCCATACTAGAACTGACCAGAATGGTTTGGCACACACCTGCATTGTATGCCCCCACCCTGAAGTGAGCCGAGGGACTCTCTTTATTTTGTGCTGGCCAAAGGAGCTGATTTTGTCTTCACACACCCTGCTCCTAATACACTGGTGCAAGTAGCTGTAGAGAGAGCTCAGCAATACCTGAAGAAGTCCACTGCATCAGATAAAGGATTGAAGAGGCTGGATCTCCTGGACAGGAAGATCTCCTCTGCAGGCCTTTGTATAACCAGCTACCAGGTATTTAACTTTAATATCTACATCAGACAGGTGGAGTTTAAGACAAACTCCCTGGGGAAGATCAGGCCCAGTTCCAGTCCCTGGACAAGGGAAGGCTGGTGGCAAAGGTGGCTCTCCAGGTTGCAGTGGATACTGCAGTGATACTGCATCCCAGTCCTTGGCCACAAGGCTAGTCATACTCAGAGATTCTTGGTTCCAGTCATTGGGCTTCCCAAGAGAAGTCCAAAATACTATTTAGGACCTCCCTTTCAATAAGTCTAATCTGTTCAATGACAGAATAGTTGGGTCTCTAATTCCCTAAAGGACTCGAGATCCACCCTGAGGTTCTTGGGGATCTACACTCCAGCTCAAGGCCATCCTTAGGGTTTATAAGGCCCTATGCAGTATTAAACTGGTGCCCCTATACCCAATGGCAGCCTAGCCTCGCATGTGTATTTTAGATAAGGGTGGTCTTTTGAAGGATTTATTTAAAAATCTATGTCTGAAGATCCAAGCATTTAAGGCTAAAGATTAATATTCAGATTGTGCATCTAAAAATCTGTGCAGGGTTTTTTGAGGTGACTTTATAATCTTCAGCAACACACTAATGAAATAGTTTAAAATTTGCTTTAAAAATAAGGTCCTGTAGACTAGCATGTTCTGAGTAAATATTACAGCAATGCTCAACTGTTTTTTGTCAGTAAATTCAGAAATGGACAGCATCTACCTGGGGGTTAGCAAATGCCTGTTAAATGGCTTCATTATCACTTGAATGGTTCTTTAACAGCTTCAGTGTTGTGCTAATAGGCTGGCAGTCTGGACACCTTTTTTCATTTTTAAGTTCTAGATCCCCTCCAGAGGAAGACTCACCAAGCTACAGCAGCCAGCTGTGATAGAATCCTGCAGGAAGGATCAGAACACAGATGGGAAGAGGTGGGAGGGTGGACACTAAGACCCAGGGGTGCCCCAAATTTTCGGGTACTCTACAAAGTTGTGTATGCCTAAGAAGGGCCCTGCTCCAGCCCCCCAGGAGAAAAGAACTTGAAAAAAGAGTTCTTCAGACCATGACTATCTTCCTCCTATCCCTCCTCCTACCAAAATCCACTGGAACTTCCTTGCAAGTGACCAAGATCCCAGAGAGCCTGTTTCTCAGCTCCAACCACTATCACATCTTCCATGTACTCTCAGCCACAGGCCAAAAGTCACTTCTGATGTATAGTCTGAGACCTAGGCACCACCACCAATGCCACCTACTTTGCCACACATCTTTGGTGACTGCTTCACCACCTTTGCTCACAGTTGGAGCAGGATCACCATGGACAGTTGGATTCTGGAGATTATCTATCATGGATACTCCACAGAGTTCCTTTCCTCCTCACAATCCTTCCTCCCCTCCCCCAGGAACCCCTTGTGACAGTTTGGATCACAGAAACCCCCTTGGGAGCTGCCACCTGATGTGCTGAGACTACCTCTGAGCCTGTTTTCCCTGCCATCTTGGGACTTCAGTGCCCTGCCTGGCTTGAGCCAGACACATTAGCCTGCTACAAACACAGGCCCAGGTCTGAACAGTGTCCCCTAAAAGCTGCAGGCTTAACTGAAAACAGTGTAATAAGTGCTCCTGTCTCCAGCACTCAGATAAGCAACTCCCAATGGGGTCCAAACCCCAAATAAATCCGTTTTTATCCGTAAACTCATAAATTGTTCGCCCTTTATAACAGCTGTTCTCCCCCCGCACCCCATATTAATACATACTCTGGATTAATTCGTAAGTAAAAAGTGATTTTATTAAATACAAAAACTAGGATTTAAGTGGTTCCAAGTAATAACAGACCGAACAAAGTGAATTACCAAGCAAAATAAAATAAAACATGCAAGTCTAAGCCTAATACAGTAAGAAAACTGAATACAGATGAAATCTCACCCTCAGATTTTCCAGTAAGCTTCTTTTACAGACTACCCTCCTTCTAGTCTAGGTCCAGCAATCACTCACACCTGTGTAGTTACCGTCCTTTGTTCTAGTTTCTTTCAGGTATCCTTTGGGGGTGGAGCAGCTACTTCTCGAGCCAGCTGAAGACCAAATGGAGGGGTCTCCTAGGACTTTATATAGTTTCTCTCTTGTGCGTGGAAACTCCTCCCTCCCCCTATGTAGAATCCCAACTACAAGATGGAGTCTTGGAATCAGATGGGCAAGTCACATGTCCATGCATGACTTAGTTCTCTACAGGGGCGTTCCCAGGAAAGCTCAGATGTGGATTGGCATCTATCAATGTCCATTGTTAACCAAGTTCTCCCAATTACTTGAATAACCCCTTCACCCTATGTTGACCAAAACTGCGTTAGGTGCTTTCTACAGCAAACATTTTAAAAACAAGCATAGAGCCAACTCTCATAACTTCAGATATAAAAATGATGCATGCATATTAATAGGATGAATACATGCAGAAGAACATAACCTTTGCAAAGAGATGTTATATGGCATGTCTAGCATAAAATATATTCCAGTTATATCATATTTACACTCATAAGCATATTTCTTTAAAGCATTATGGGGTGCAACATCACAGTCCCTCCAACCAATTGATTTTTCAACAAGAAGTGGGCTCCCGACTCCTCAGAGGTGTGATAGACTCCTGCCTCAATACCAGGGAAGAGGGTTCTAATCCCCATATTTCCTCATCTCCAAAAAGGGCGGAGGGGAGAGGCCTCTCTTGACCCTTCAACAGCTCAATATTTTCATTAGGAAGCTGAAATTCAGGATAATTACACTGGCATCCGTATTCTCCTCCCTTCAGAAGGGAGTGTGGTATGCATCTTTTATGTCTAGAACTGCAGATTTTCCCTATTGACATTCAACCATCACGAGGAAGTTCCTATCGTTCAGAACTGGACAGCAGCACTACCTGTTTCCCTTCCTCCCCTTTGGTCTTGCGACAGCACCACGGACTGTCATAAAGCTGTTTGCGATAATAGTGACCCAGATGTGACATCAGGGACATATTGGTGTTCCCATGCTGGACGACCGGCTTCTAGTAGGACAATCCCAGCAAGAATTTGCCTTCACAATAGTTTCTTCGGTGCCTCCTTTACCTACTTATGTATTTGTATAAATGAAGAAAAGTCCATTTTGTCACCCACACAGACAACTACATTTCATGGGAGCAAGGCTGGACTCTGTCATGGCACAAGCTTTCCTTCCATTGGAAGATGTTGTACAATGGGCAGCCTGATCGCTCACATTACCCGCAAGTTCCTCACTGTGGTGCGTCAATTCCTTTCCCTCTCGGGCCATGTGACTGCATGCACCTATAACCTGGTCTACACTACGCGTTTATACCAAATTTAGCAGCGTTAAACCGATTTAACCCTGCACCCGTCCACACAACGAAGCCCTTTATATCGATATAAAGGGCTCTTAAAACTGATTTCTGTACTCCTCCCCGATGAGGGGAGTAGAGCTGAAATCGGTATTGCCATGTCGGATTAGGGTTAGTGTCGCCGCAATTTGATGGTATTGGCCTCCGGGCTGTATCCCACGGTGCACCATTGTGACTGCTCTGGAAAGCAATCTGAAGTCGGATGCACTGGCCAGGTAGACATGAAAAGCCCCGCAAACTTTTGAATTTAATTTCCTGCTTGCCCAGCGTGGAGCGCTGATCAGCACGGTTGGCCATGCAGTCCCAAATCCAAAAAGAGCTCCAGCATGGACCGTACGGGAGATACTGGATCTGATCGCTGTATGGGGAGACAAATCTGTTCTATCAGAGCTTCGTTCCAGAAGACGAAATGCCAAAGCATTTGAAAAAAATCTCCAGGCTATGGTAGACAGAGACCACAGCAGGGGCTCAACACAGTGCTGTGTGACAACTGTAACAGAAAGCCAAAGAATCAAATGGATGCTCATGAGGGAGGGAGGGGGGACTGAGGACTCGAGCTCTCCCACAGTTCCTGCAGACTCCGAAAAGCATTTGCATTCTTGTCTGAGCTCGCAATGCCTGAAGGGTCAGAAACATTGTTGCCAGTGGTTCAGGGAATATATCGTCAATTTACCACCACCCCCTTCAAAGAAAAGGGAAGAAAATCATTTTTCACCTCTTTTTAGTGTCACCGTATGTCTACTGGATGCTGCTGGTAGACGGGCTGCTGCAGCGCTAAACAGCAGCATCGTTTCCCCTCCCCTTCTCGGTGGCAGACAGTATGGTACAAAATAACTGATAGCTGTCCTCGTCATCATCCAGTGAGTGCTTCTGGCTATCCCTGGTGAGGTCGGCCGGGGGCACCTGGGCTGAGCTCCTCTTCTCCCCCACCCTTTCATGTCTAATGGAGATTCTGGACTATCATAGCAGCGAGAGGCTGTGCTCCTTTTCCCCCGCTCCACCCTTTAATGAGTAATGGAGATGACCTGCCTGGAATATCATAGCAGCTGGAGGCTGCCTCCCTCTCATTTTATCTCACTAAAAAGTCAGTTTTTCTCATTCCTGCATTCTTTATTACTTCATCACACAAATGGAGGGATAATTGCCATGGTAGCCCAGGAGGGGTGTGGGAGGAGGGAAGCAACGGGTGGAGTTGTTGCAGGGGCACCCCCTAGAATGGCATGCAACTCATCATTTCTGCGGGATATCTGGGGCTCTGACCTGGAGCAGCTGTGCTCTCTGGTTCTCTAGTAGACTTGCCCCATATTCATGGCAGGACTGACTCTATTTTTAGACAAAAGATAAAGAAGGGAATGACCTAGGAAGTTATTTCCCATTTTTGTCCATGCGCCCCGGCTGACCTCAGCGAGGCCAGCCAGGAGCACGCATGACAGCAGCAGACGGTACAATATGACTGGTAACCATCATTGCCAATTTCCAAAGCAGCAGATGGTGCAATAGGGCTGGTAACTGTCTCTGCTACCTTGCAAAGGCAAATGAATGCTGCTGTGTAGCACTGCAGTACTGCGTCTGTCAGCAGCATCCAGTACACATATGGTGACAGTGAAAAAAGGCTAAGCGGGCTCCATGGTTACCATGCTATGGCATCTGCCAGGGCAATTCAGAGAAAAAGGGTGCGAAATGATTGTCTGCTGTTGCTTTCACGGAGGAAGGATTGAGTGACGACATTTACCCAGAATTGCCCACGGCGCTGTTTTTGCATTGGGATCTCAACCCAGAATTCCAGTGGGCGAGGGAGACTGTGGGAACTATGGGATAGCTACGGGATAGCTACTCACAGTGCAACGCTCCAGAAATCGACGCTAGCCTCGGTACATGGACGCACACCGCCAAATTAATGTGCTTAGTGTGGCTGCGTGCACTTGACTTTATACAATCTGTTTTACAAAACCGGTTTATGTAAAATCAGAATAATCCCGTAGTATAGACATACCCTATGTGTCATCTTTTGCCAAGCTCCACCTGCAATGCCTACAGTTCAGGCTCCACTTGACTTATGGGCCGACCAGTGACTTCATCGACTTCAAAATCACCATTCCCTCGAGTTCTCACTTCTCTTGCTTGATAATCAAACTTGACCAAGGTCATGGTGAGGACCCCCTTCAGCCCTCCCATACCGAGGGCCACTTTAGTGACAGTTGCCCCCTTACAGTATGGGGTTCCCACTTCGACTGCCACACAGTCCAAGATACATGGACACCATGGGAAGCCAGGCTGCACATAAAAGTCTTGGAGCTCAGAGCAGTCCACCTAGCCCACACAGCTTTCCTTCCTCTTGTATGATCCCTCCACGTGCAAATCCTATTGGACAATATCACTATGGTGGTATATATAAACAAGGAAGAGCGATGTCTCCTCTTCTCTGCTTGAAAGAAGTTAAATTGTGGAACTAGTGTATCAGAAATTTGGTTACCATAGGTACCTCATATCTCCCAGGTGCTCAGAACTCAGGACAGACTAAGCAGAAGTCTGCATAGACCACAAATGGGAAATACAGAGCACAACATCTTCGTACAGTGGTGTACTGTCCTTTGTGTCCCTGACAAAGTTTCCCATGTGCTGCTCCAGGGGACCATAGGCAGCAACTCTTAGGGTACATTTTCCTGCTTCCCTGGATGGCCAACTCTGTTATGCCTTCTCCCTGCCCCCATTTCCCTCATACCTCTAATTCTCAGGAAGATTTGCCAAGACACAGCCTCCCTCATCCTCTTAGCATCCTATTAGCCCAGACAGTGCTGGTTCTCTGATCTCCTAAGGCTGTCTGTGTGCCTACCCATCAGCATCCACCCATTTCTCGATTTTCTAACACAAGACCACAGGAGGCTCAGGCACCCCAACCTGACCTCACTCTGCCTCATGGTCTGGTATTTGGATCGGTGTTGGACATAGAACACTCCTGCTCTGCCTAGGTCCAGGAGATCCTTAACCACAGCAGGAAGGAATCAACTGGAACATGGTACCAGGATAAATGGTGCCACTTCTCAGTTTGGGTGCACTGCCACCACCATTTCCTTGCCATGGTGGGCGTTCCAATTATTCTCGTATATCTCCTTGCATTAAAAACATTGGGTTTAGCTCTGAGCTCTCTTTGTGTACCCCTAGTAGCACCCTCACCTGGTGGAGGAACACTCATTTTCATGCACCCAATGACAGTTTGTGTTACAAAGGGACCTTCCCACCAGTCATGAAAGCCATGCCCAACTGGGATCTTCACCTCATCTTGTCAACTTTCGCAGACCCGCCCTTCGAACCTATGGCAACATGTGCCATGACCTACCTCTGTGGTGTTCTTAGTAGATATCACTGTAGCCAGAAGGGTCAGTGAGCTTGCGGCCATGATGGCAGGCCCTCCTTATTCCAGGAGGAGACGGTCTCCTTCCAGCTACAACCCAAATTCCTCCTCAAGGTTGGTTGATATGGAATTCAGACAATCAGTTCACTTACCTATATTTTTTTCCTGAAATCTCATGCCTCTCCTGAGTACAAGAAATTGCACCCCGTTGACATCAGACATGCCCAACAGTCTACCTGTAACAAATCAAGCCCATTAGCAAGTCACTAGGAGTCTTTGTCACCATAGCTGAAAGATTGAAGGGCCAAGCCATATTCTCATGGAGAATTTCTAAGTGGGTTTCGGACTCAGGCACATGATCCGCATGTGTACCCACCCAGATAAGGACCATACATCTCTCAGGACCTTCTTGTGAGTAACCTCCTCTTGTAGGTAGGTGTAGGAGGACTCTTACCTTTTTAATTATAAATTTTTCTCTTCATGTTGCTGTGCACAACTTTCAAAGATCATATTTCCAGTCCAAATAATTCAGTAACTCTATGGAAAACCATTAATGGGTAAAAACATTACTATAAAGAATATTTACTACCAAAAAAGTACAGAAATTAAATCTCTTTTGAGATGCTTATATTTAAGATTAATTTACATCATTTCCCTTGTTTTTAGGAATTTGCCTATTAAAAACATTGAGATTCATTTTTAATCAAGGAGACATTTTTTCCAACTTTGAAAGAAAAAAATACAAGTTGCAACTCTTAAAATAGACAGCAAGATTTAAAACTTTTAATTCTCCAGTCATCGAGGGCCAGAGTCTAATATTAAATATGACACTAGTGCATGTCTTCAAAAGCATGATGACACTTTATCAGATTGAAATCTAAATTGTATAAGTTTGCTACTTTGGCAATGGAATTTTTTAAACAGACTAATAACCTTTCTATAATTTCAGATACAGTAGCCAGCTCACTGAACTCATTTCAGTTGAGACGGATCAACCTTGACTCCTTCCACCCTCATTAATGAATAAAATAACTGAACTATTTAAAAAGGAGAGGTCCAGAAAATAGACTTCAGTAAAGCATAAATATTTAGCATAAATATTTAGAACATCTTGCCCTGTTGGTGTCCTTGTCTGTTTTTGCTGAAACTGAAGTTTCTTCGTTTTACATGATTTTGCCAGATCTTTTTTTTTTCTTCAATATTGCTGCTGAAAATCTGGCTGAGACATTCCACTGTTGTAAATTATGTAAAGTGTTGTCTCATTGGGGTTTAACATACTTGAAGTTTATATGCAGAACTGCTGCCTCTTATTACAATATTCCAAGTTTAGGGGAACTGTATTTCAAAGCCTCTCATGATTTGGACCAAACTTGTAAAATTTGCTGTTTTCAAAATGGCTGATCATTTTCCATTATTCATAAGGTCTGGAGTAACAATGGGTCTTCAATCACAATGAACATCACTTGCACATTGCAGCAAGGATGCCTCTGGTAATGATGGCTGCTGTCTACCATTATTTCCAGTGGAACTGATGCTAGACTGCCTTCAGCAAAGATGGCTGTTCTGCTCTGCTCTGTTTTGGAAATTGGTATTGGGGAATGTAGAGGAACACAGTGTAAAGATTGTAGGTAGGGGAAGGAAGTGGTAATAATGGGGGCAAGTGAATGCAGAGTGAGGAATAAAAGCTGAAACCTGCAGGGAGAATGTGAATGGGGATGGAGACTAGGGCCCCAGTCCTGCAATTTGGCTACAATCAGTTGGTATGTGTGAATGCAGTTGTTAGACTGGGGCCTCAGCAGAGCAGGAAAGAGACACAATATTGATGTGTGGGTTTAGAAATAGAGTAGAATGTTATCTGTCCCCCACCCAGTGGTAAGAAAAGTTTCCTTTCAAGTAACTAAGAGGAAGGAGTACATTTTTTTAATGTTGAGTTTTGAACCTGGAATGATGCATACAATTTAGTTAGGGATGAATGATTTCCCCCTAAATAATCAAATCAAAGGGCAGATGGAAAAACTATATAATCTCTTTTCATCTTTCTTTTTTAGGTTGCACATGACTTTTTGAGGGGGGGGGTCTGACCTATGATTTTTGAATGCCTGCACATGTTAATACTGTGTGTGTTGTTTTTTGTTAGTAAATTTGTACTGGTTAGTGCTCTGTATTAATGGCTTATGTATGTTAGGTATCAGATATGATTTAGGCAACTAAATATCATTTTTTTACCAAATAGTATTTTTGAAAGGAGATTTAATGCATTAAATTGGCTATATTTCCTTTTCAGGAAGATGCCCAGGAGGAATTTGGCTGGAAGCTGGTTCATGGAGACATATTCCGGCCCCCAAGAAAAGGAATGCTGCTCTCTGTTTTTCTAGGCTCTGGCACACAGATCTTAATTATGACTTTTGTTACTCTGTGTAAGTGGTGTGGAGCTAGGGGAAGAGTAAATTTTCAAAAGAAAAATAACCTTAACTTCTAATTGAGGGGAGGGATAGCTCAGTGATTTGAGCATTGGCTTGCTAAACCCAGGGTTGTGAGTTCAATCTTTGAGGGGGCCATTTAGGAGTCTGGGGCAAAAATTGGTCCTGCTAGTGAAGGCAGGGGGCTGGACTCAATGACCTTTCAAGGTCCCTTCCAGTTCTAGGAGATTGGTATATCTCCAATTATTACCTTATTACCTAATTTCATACAACTAAATGGAGATGAAAGAAACATTTCTAGATAACATTTAAACTGGAATTGGAAAAATATCTGTATTTCCTGGTTGGTGTATACAGTCAATATGTTTCATAGTAGCATTAAGCTGTATATAGTTACAGGAGATAAATTATACATTAGCTGTAGAAAACTCATGTAATTTTAAGAATCTTCTAAAATTGTGCATCTGTGCTTGTAGTTTTTGCTTGCCTGGGATTTTTGTCGCCTGCTAACCGAGGAGCATTGATGACCTGTGCTGTGGTCTTGTGGGTGCTGCTTGGAACTCCAGCAGGTTACGTTGCTGCCAGATTCTACAAATGTAAGTAAAAGTTATTTAAGATGACAGGTCTTAAGTTCATTAGTCTAAATTATCATCACAGTAGTGGCTTTTTCCCCCTTGTTGTTTGGTATCTGTTTCCCTCAGGACAAAACAAAAAACAGAACAGGTACATGGTTAGATTGTTCAGTGTTTTGAAGCCTGAGAGTAAGCTGCTTAAAAATATTCTCAAAACAGTCTTTTCATAACATGAATTAATTTCATATAAGAAGGAACACATTACGTTTCAGTTAATACTCAGGTAGTGATTTCTGACAGTTTCATAATTTCATTGTTTTCCTACATTATAGAATTACTGTAGTTGCTTTAATTTTTGGTGGGGGGAGGTGATATGTATTTGAAAATACAAAGTTTAGCTTTTACCCCTTCAGTTAATACCTGCCCTCTTCGTCAGGTTGTTGCTTTAGTCAGGGAAATAGATGTCATAGACTCTTTGCTGACTCTGGAGATCTTCCCTCTGGTGTTTTTGTGCCTTATGATGATGAGCTGGCTCTCCATCTCTCAACTGGCCCTGACTGGCCCATTCAAAGTGCTGAAGGAAAGTACATGGTTCTTCCTCTGCCTCAGGGGAGACTTGCTGCAGGGCCAAGAATGCCATTCCATCTAGAGCTTTTCCTTACCTGCCTTATTTTGTTTAAGATATGACTTGCTTATGTCTGACTGGTGCTGAGTCTCTACAGGCACACTTTAGATATTAACACTGGTTTTAGGAAGGCATTTCCCCCCTTATAGAATGGCCTTGAACTTCTTTCATCTTCCAGAAACTATTGTGGAAATAGTGTTTCTCTTGTCTCATTTTGTTACAGTTTATAGGGTGGGTGTTTACTAGTGGTGGTGGTAAATTAATCATTTACTAATCCCATTCCTGACTACAGGATTGCAAGTTGGTTTGAAAGGGACCTGCAGAGTTGTTTAGACCATGAGGCTGGTGCTTCATAGTTGAAAAAAAATTGACTAATCTTTTGTCCAAGTCCTGATTCCCCCTTCAAGAGAAGTTATTTGAGGGGTTATGGCATCAAATCTAATACCATGTACCTAGGGAGGTAGATGGTTAATGGTAGTATCCCCTAATGGGTTTAGTGATGATGAGAGTAACTTGTCAGCCAGTATTTGGATACTCTACTGGACTAGCAAACTGCCAGGGGACTATTTGCTAATTCTAATTTATTCTGTCTGCAATTCTCATCAAATGATGCAATCAGCACAGTGTATCACGTGAACTAAAAGCTGTACATTTATTACAGTATTTGTGTGTGCATATATATTGCTGTAAATTTGCAGAAATATAAAGCTATGTACTGTTTAAAAATATTATGAACTAAACATAAATTTAAACAATTCATTAGAAGACATGAGCCCAAGCTGAGACTAGTTAGTGTTAATAGAAACTAACAGTTCCTACCAAGATGCTAAATAAGAATGGAAACTTAATTAGCCCAATCTAATCGTAATCATACGTGACTCTTGAAATAAAAAAAATTATGACAGAGCTGAAATGAAATTGGCAGCTTTGCTGAATTATAGGATTCGTAGGGACCACTGATGTTGGCTCTTCAATCATTATTGGTAAACTTTATCCAAAATGTTAACTGATCATTCATTTTTTAAAAGATTACTAGCTATAAATTTTGTTTGCATCAGTATGGTTGCGAATATGTAAAAATATCTTGTGGCACCTTGTAGACTACCAGGCATATTGGAGCATAAGCTTTCATGGGTGAATACTCACTTCGTCAAATGCATGTAGTGATGATGAAGTGAGTATTCACCCATGAAAGCTTATGGTCCAATATGTCTGATAGTCTGTAAAGTGCCACAGGACTCTGTCGCTTTTTACAGATCCAGACTAACGCAGCTACCCCTCTGATACTTATACTGCTAGTTTATTCTAATCAAACCTTTGTCTGAATGTTAAATAAGCTAATGTAAGCCTTGAGTGATCAAAAAGTTTAATTCTCTAAAATGATTTGAGTATGTTTTAAATCAAGTTCCTTTTTTAATGCACTAAGTTAAATACACTGTGGATGACTAAGCATCTAATTCTGCTTACCTTACTTATGCAGGTGTTTCTACTTCACATGAAGTTTGGCCCTTATCCATAATGCATTTAGCTTTGTAGGGAGGAGGGGGAAAATGTATATAACAAAATAACAATGTTGACACCTTTTATTTATTTTCCTTTTCATGATTGTAGTATTAAATGTTTCTTTTGATAGGAAGGTATGTAATTGAGGAGCAAAGGAAAAAAGCAGAATCATTTTTCCATAACTAAATATTTAAGTGTAATGCTTTGATCTTAATTTACTAGAGTTCAGATAGTGTTCTGCTGGCCTGCCTAAGTATAACTGTTAAATAATATACTATTAAAATAAACTGTAATCTGTGCACTTAATGCACATTTTGATAGCTATCAAATATTTTAATACAGCTTTTGGTGGTGAGAAATGGAAAACAAATGTCCTGCTGACATCATTCCTTTGTCCTGGGTAAGTGAAAATCTCTAAATGACTATTCATACTTGTTACATTTCTGACATTAGCTAATTTTTAAAGCTTCAGTTATACCTTTAAACCTACTACATCTTCTTTTCATTCCAGAAGCCACGTGAACAGCAAGGTGCATTTGACAAAGACAAATGTGCTAATTGCACACACTTATCTTTTTCTGTACATTTTTGTTTACTCTCACCATGTGAAAAGGTTGATTATGTAGTAGTAGCATGACAGTAGTAAGTTGTTTTGTTTTGTTTTTGGTTTTTTTGTTGTTTTTTTTGTTTTTTTTGACCAAGCACACTTTTTTTCATGTATTTGTCTTACTCTCTAGACTGTTTCTCAGACCACACTGTAGTTGGTCTTATATGGTGTCATATACTGTACAAGCTTTGTGTTAAATTTTTCTGCTTAACCACAGCAAGCAGTCTTCCCCTGAAGTGCAGTTGTGACAGGCATATATTTGAAACTGCTTAGCTGGAACGTCAGCTCCTGCTGGAGTTGAATCCCACTAGGCTAAGAAAGAAAGACTAGCTTGACCTCCTCGTTTGATATTTTCTGTGTCAGTTGGTCTTAATGCATATTACACTAAGATATTAATACAGTAATATGGTTTCAGTAATGTTAATATAAATATTATTGGGCATTCCTGTTTCTCTTTTTAAAACTTGCTGTATATTTTTCAGAATTGTATTTGCGGATTTCTTTATTATGAACCTCATTCTTTGGGGAGAAGGATCTTCAGCAGCTATTCCCTTTGGAACTTTGGTTGCTATTTTGGCACTTTGGTTTTGTGTATCTGTGCCACTGACATTTATTGGTGCCTACTTTGGCTTTAAGAAAAATGTAAGTGATTATGTGGGTGTAAACTGCATGTACTGTGGCTATTGTACTGGCAGGATAGAAAACATGATCCACCTCCAGCCCAGCTCAATTCCATTAGCATTCAACTGATCTTGGGATTCCACTGACATTTTCTCAAGTCCCTTTAGAGATTTGATAATGAATAGGTCTCTTTTAATTTAATGTTAAGTCTTAGTGTTACTTACTCTGATCAGTGGATTTGACTCCTGAGGCTTCTTTAGATTACGCAGTGGTTTGGAGCATTCTGGGTGTTGATGGACCTCTCTTTAATCCTAGTGAGTTTTGTTGATTGAATCAGATATGAGGGTAACCACTTGCTGGATTCCTTAATTATTCCTTCCTTGTTTTTTTTCCATGGTTCTTATTTCCATTTCAGAATCTCTGAGGAAGGGATGAGTGCTATGGTGGAATCTTTTGGTATTCCACTTCCTTAAGTGAGACACTCTGGAAGGCCATTTCTCATGTGGCAGAGAGAGATTTCTTAAAAAGGAAGACTTCATGGGCCGTAGAGCGTAATCATTTGTTGCCTTTATTTTTATGTGGACTTACGCAAAAATAAAAAATGGACTCCTATCCAAAGCTGTTGGTGCCCTTGATGAGTTAATTACAAGAACAAAAATTATATTAAATACCACTCACCCACCCTGCAAAACTGCCCTCCCCCTAGGCAGGCCTAATTCCTACAGGCCTTATTCTCGGCAGATCACACTACCATATCCTCCTTGCAGCATGCCCTGAGAATTGACTGAACAGGGCTATTTTAGATTGGGAAGAACAGTTTATTCTGGAGCTAAGAGTTCCTCCCTCAAATCAAGGGGGTTCTCTTTCAGTGCCTGAGCTGATTAAAAACTGTGGCAGTATGACACAAGGAGAGTAGCAAAAGATTAGTTGCTACATCTTCATTAACAGTAGTCTTTCAAGAAATCTATTACCTATTTTTAGGGCTGTCGATTAATTGCAGTTATCTCATGCGGTTAACTCTAAATTAAGCAAGTATAAAAAACTAATTGTGATTAATCACTGTTAAACAAAAGACTACCAATTAAAATGTGTTAAATATTTTCGGATGTTTTCTACATTTTCAAATGTCAGTTACAACACAGAATACAAAATATACAGTGCTCACATTATATTTTTATTACAAATATTTACAGTGTAAAAATGCGATTTCTTTTGGCGTTTTACAGTGCAAATTTGTAATAAAAAATAAATATAAATTGAGCACTGTATTGTGTTGTAATTAAAATCAGTGTATGAAATGTAGAAAACATCCACAAATATTTAAATAAATGGTATTCTATTGTTGTTTAGCAGCATGATTAATCGCTATTAATTTTTTTTAATCTCTTGACAACCCTACTATTTTCGTTTGCTCCGAGGCTGTTGGCAATTGAGCTGCTAGAAACAATGATAGCATGATACTAGGTGGCCACCAGTTTGTTAATAAAATTTAAGTAGATTTTTGCTACTACTAGTGTCAAATGTATTTAATTGTTATGTATTTAGGAATCTTTTCTTCTCTTTAAAGGCTATTGAACACCCAGTTCGTACCAATCAGATTCCTCGTCAGATTCCTGAACAATCATTCTACACAAAACCATTACCTGGCATTATCATGGGAGGGATTCTGCCCTTTGGGTGCATCTTTATACAACTTTTCTTCATTCTAAATAGTATTTGGTAAGGTAACTTATTTGAACACCCACAACATATAAGCTTTAATTTTTCTCTTTGAATCTTTTCTTTTCTAGAAAGCTTGACCCTGCCTGTAGTGTTTTCTAAAGTATTGATCATTTCACAAGATATGAGAATTCTTGTCATTTAATATTCTGCCACTCAAAAATCACTCCATGCTATTTTATTTTTGCCCATGTGTGTAGAGAAGTAACTTCCATTCTTACCAGCATACAGCTGACCTGCACTATTCAAATCATGAAGTTTTATGCACTACACCAGGGGTTCTCAAACTGGGGGTCGGGACCCCTCAAGGGGTTGTAAGTTTATTATATGGGGGGGTCACGAGCTGTCAGTCTGCACCCCAAACCGCACTTTGCATCCAGAATTTATAATGGCGTTAAATATATGGAAAAAGTGTTTTTAATTTATAAGGGGTGTCACACTCAGAGGCTTGCTATGTGAAAGGGGTCATCAGTACAAAAGTTTGAGAACCACTGCACTACACCTATTACTTCATACAGAAGTGCCTCTGAAACTGACATTGTGATAGATACTTGAAAGAAGTGAACAGTATGTTACATTGGATTTAATAATTTAGTCTTTATAGAACAGTATTATTGCTTCAGGAAAACAGATTTTTCCTTTCCCCAAACCTTCATATAGGCATTAGGAAGTAATTCCTTTAACCATTCAAAATAACCCACTAAATACTCATCCAGCATCAGTGAATTCAGATGTGTACTCTGAGCATGCTAACAAACTGCTCTTGTATAAGTAATCTGCCCTCTTTCTGCACAATCTAGTTATCCAATCTCTCTAAGCTGTTTCTGAATTCAGAAGTAGGTGTTAATACACAAATCTAAAGTATTAACACTTTTTCTGTTTTACCACTCTGCCACTTTCTGATTGAAATGTGGAGTGAAATCCTGGCCCTACTGAAGTCCGTGGGAGCTTTGATATTCAGTGGACTTCAGTGGAGCCGGGATTTCACTGGTGATGTGTCTGGTTCAGTTTCCCTCTCTTCATAAACCTCCAAATCTGAGAGAAGTTTTAGGTTTTGAGCTTTTGCTTGCCATTTTAGAGTAGAGCTGCTGAATCATGCATTCCCAGTTTGAAAAACAAAGGACGAGTTAACTTCCACTTGTGTCCGCACCAATGACACTCTACCCTTGTGATAAGGAGAAATTATTGTTTAAGCCTCAGGCTATACTAAAAATGAACATCTTGTGCTAGTGCTGCTTTTTCATATTGAGAGATGCCATTTTCCTCCAAAATACATTTTATCTTATTTTAATCCTCTGTTTTGATTATAGGTCCCATCAGATGTATTATATGTTTGGCTTCCTATTTCTTGTGTTCATTATTTTGGTTATTACATGTTCTGAGGCCACTATACTGCTTTGCTATTTCCATCTGTGTGCAGAGGTAAGAAATATTCTTCACTATTACACGATATCCAGGACAGTTTCACAAAATCCAACTTCTATAATTGGAAATATTATCATTCCAGAATTTAACACTACGAGGATAACTAAGATCCTATTAAGATCAGCTTAAAATGTGATTGGACACTTATTGCTCCTTTCTGATAAGAGTTCTCATTACAAATTATTTTTTTGAATGAGTTTGTACCCAGATTCAGTACCAGTGAGATATAGCTCATCTTCAGTTATCCATCTCACTATTTTCTGTAGAAGTTGGTTGACTAGACAGAAGCCTTTGCTTTGTCAAAAGTATTTCCTTTTTGGTGCGTGTGCTTGACCGGCACAAGTTGATGTTTACATGCACCCTTTAAAATCTGTCTCTTGTTGCTTGGGCTTGTAGATTTTTGAGTTTCTGATTCATACTATGAACTGTGATTAGGTGATCCAAAGTAATAAAAGTTTATCTTTAGCTTTTTAATGTTAAATACCCAGTAGGAAAAGTTCACTTGTAATTTTGCATCTAGTAATTGGTCAAGTTCAGATTTCAGGAAATATTACTTAGTTTTTCTTTTCTTCTAGGATTATCACTGGCAGTGGCGTTCCTTCCTTACCAGTGGTTTTACTGCAGTTTATTTTCTGATATATGCAATACACTATTTCTTTTCTAAACTGCAAATCACAGGGACAGCAAGCACCATTTTGTATTTTGGTTACACCATGATAATGGTTTTGATCTTCTTTCTTTTCACAGGTAAGGGAATTGAAACCTTGGTTCTTGATATTGCTAGCTCTAATTTTAGTTGAGTGTGCAGTGGAACACTAAAAATATCATAAATAGAAATATCTGAATCTTTATGTGAAACCATAGCTGAACGTTAAACCCTTGATTTCAGGTCAGCTATTATTATGCTAATATATTTTGCTATAAACTGTGTCGGAAATCTCAGCTTCTGACTTCAAAGGATTAAAATTAGTAACTGAAGAATCATAGTTATACCTAGTACAATACACTAACAAATATTTTTATTTACCTAATACTGCTATTGGTAATTCCTGCTGTTGAAACTAGGCTGCATTTAAGCACATGCCTGAAATTGTCTTCCAAACATTCAGTGTTAGCTATAGTTGTGCAAATTGTTTAGTTTGATATTACATCCCACTTACAGAATGATGTGTGCATATTTAACAGGGTTTAAATGGAAGGACATAAGCTGGAAGCTATGAAAGGGTCCATGATCACTTGAGTTCTAAAACATGCCTTTATGCAGAGGATAATTGTGAGACATGGAACTATCAAATCAAGTCAAAAACTGTGATTGTGGGCTTAAATTCCAGCAAGGGTGGTTTCAGTTGGACATTAGGAAAAACTTCCTAACTGTCAGGTTAGTTAAGCAGGAATAAATTGCCTGGGGATGTTGTGGAATCTCTGTCCATTGGAGATTTTTAAGAACAGGTTAGACAACACCTTTCAGAGATGATCTAGATAATACTTAGTCCTGTCTTGAGTGCAGGAGACTGGACTACAAGATCTCTCGAGGTCCTTTCCAGTCCTGTGATTCTATGATATAAGCATATTTTAAAAAGTTAAACAGGGAGGAGGGATGCGTTGCAAGGTATAAATGTTACATGTGTCAGCAGCTGGTCCTAGATTGAGCTGCAGAGCAGCATTTTTATCCTGAAATGTTTCTGGACTACAGGGGATGGTATGTTCTAGAAATAAAGGTAATATAATGATGTAGTGGGTTTTGGTTTTTGAAGTGTGATGTTCTTGCAAAATTTGAAGTTTTGAGTATTGAATATCCTGCAGATAGTTCTGTTACCCGAGTGTTATCTTGTTTCTTGGAGATGTGGGCTTTTCAGAGCAGTGTTAACGATGAAGTCATATTAATAACTCTCTTGTAAGACTATGTCCATTATAAGCTTTACAAAATTGACCTTTTTACCTATTAGGCTTCAGTAAGAACTAAAAACAAGGGGGTGGGTATGTATGTATGTATGTATTTATTTATTTATTGTTCATTTGTTTTACAAAGGTGGAGTTTAATCTTTGTGTTAACTTCCATGAGGTCTGATGCTCATTGAAATGGGTTGGTCGGTCTATCTGTTTTGTTGCAAAGATACCCTTCAAAATCTAAACTGATCACTAGACCAGAAGTTACCATGGTTATTTAAAGGTGGTGCTTTTAGGAAAAAGCTGTCAGCTGCCAGAGATCTTACCTAAATATCTTGTTACTGGGATCTTTCATCTCCTTTCCCAGTTACTGAGGACAAATAATGGAATCTTTCCCCCCTATGTACTCATTCACTCCCCTCAGATCCCTGCTTTCTCTGTCCATTAGTTCCTGCCACAGTACTACCTCTGGTTCCTGAGCTCCTGCTGCTTTCTACCTCTGTTGCTCTGGGAATGAAGTCCAGTAGCAGGGCGTGGTGGCAGAAAGCTTCCTCTATCTTCTTGCACACTGAAAAGCGGGCCTTGCTGAGACATGCTGCCCAGACATAGGGGTGGCTGTTTGGCACCCCCCACTTCCGTACTGATAGGTACCACCATTGCCTGCACCCAGAAAGCTTAAAAACTCTGAGCACCAGGCCAGCAGCATTTGTAACTGAATCCTCGTGAACTTCACAGTCTATAATGGTGGCATGTCTAAGCCCTGTTCTATACTACAAACTTAGGTTGGTATAACTGTCACTCAGGGGTGTGGAAAATCTACACCCTTAGGCAACGTAGTTATATCGACCTCACCGCCGGGGTAGACAGTGCTATTTCAGTGGGAGAGCTTCTCCTGTCAGCATAGCTACCACTTCTTGGGGAGGTAGAGTACGTACACTGATGGGAGATGCTCTTCCATTGTTGTAGGTAGTGTCTTTCACTAAGTGCTAGAGCAGTGTAAGTGTAGACATACCCTAACGCTTGAAATGTGGAGGCCTTTCCAAGGTTACAAACACCAGAAGTTGTGTTGGAGAGGCTTAGTGACCCCATGGCCTGTGACGTGGGTCTGCTTTTGGTGGATACAAGTTTATAGCCTAAGGGTTTCACAGAAATTAAAATTCCAGCCACAGCCCTTTTAACTTTTTTAACAAAACTTTCACTAAAGTTCTGAGCAAAGTCGTTTCAGCTGTATTTGACTTAAGTTTTGTTGTTGTTTTTTTTTGGTGGGGGTGGGGGAATGTTTTTTGCATTTTCAAAAGAAAATCCTAGGGAAAACAAGAACCAAAGTTTGAGAATATTGTCCTTTTAAAATAGTAACAGAATATTAGTTACAAAAAATTAAAAACCTTCATCTATTAACTGTACATTACCTGCATTTGTAACCTGATACTCCCTGCCGCCTGTAAATTAAATATCTTTGCCTAATCCGTATGTATTTCTGTAAGTCACAATTTACTACTTCCTTATTCATATTCTATATACTAATAAGTTAATCAGTCCCAACATACAGGCTAGCAGTTCTGCTCTCCTTTGTGCCTACCCTCATGTATGGTCTAGAAGCAGGATGGTAGAATAAATAGCATCTCAGTCTGAAATAGAGAACTCTGGGCTTGGTTATATTAGAAAAATTGCATTGCTCTAACTAGATCAGTTTTAAATAGATTTAATTACATTGATTTAAACTCCTAGTGTAGATGCATTTACACCTGTTTAAGCCTTCCTTAGATACATTGATTTTAAATTGAGTTAGTTGCATTAATTACCATATACAGTCGTATCAGAGGGGTAGCCGTGTTAGTCTGGATCTGTAAAAGCAGCAAAGAATCCTGTGGCACCTTATAGACTAACAGACGTTTTGGAGCATGAGCTTTCATGGGTGAATACCCACTTTGTCAGATGCATGTAGTGGAAATTTCCAGGGGCAGGGGTGTGTGTGTGTGTGTGTGTGTGTGTGTGTGTATATATATATATGTGTGTATATATATATATATATGTGTGTGTATATATATATATACACACATATATACAGGCAAGCTAGAGATAATAAGGTAGTTCAATCAGGGAGGATGAGGCCCTGTTCTAGTAATTGAGGTGTGAAAACCAAGGGAGGAGAAACTGGTTTTGTAATTGGCAAGCCATTCACAGTCTTTGTTTAATCCTTAGCTGATGGTGTCAAATTTGCAGATGAACTGAAGCTCAGCAGTTTCTCTTTGAAGTCTGGTCCTGAAGTTTTTTTGCTGCAGGATGGCCACCTTAAGGTCTGCTATAGTGTGGCCAGGGGGAGGTTGAAGTGTTCTCCTACATATACACTCGTTCACTAGTCCGTTCATTTATAAGCTGACCCACCCCAAGATGATTAGGTAAAAATAGCAAAAACTGTATAACCCTTTCATAAGCCGACCCTATATTTTAGGGGTTGGCAAACTTTGGCTCCTGGCCCGTCAGGGTAAGCTGCTGGCAGGTTTGGACATTTTGTTTACCTGGAGTGTCTGCAGGCATGGAGTGGCGCCACTTCCCGCAGCACCCATTGGCTGGGAACGGCGAACCGTGGCCACAGGGACCTGAGAGGCTCCATGCCTGCAGGTAAACAAAAGGACAGTGAATTAGATATTCAGTTCAATGATTCCATAAAGTTTAAAATCATCAAATTTTGGTGTAGACCCGTTTATAAGCCATTAATTAGTCACTTTTTTACAAAAAAAATTTGGCTTATGAACGAGTATATACAGTAACTCTTTTTTGTACAAACCAGACCTCTGTCTGCCTTGATGATATTGTAATATTGGCCAGAAACCAAAGTGCATCAGCCTCACTGATGGTCTAAAGAAGTTTTTTAACCAGTCCATTCTAGTCATGCTGGCTATAAACCTCAGAATACTGCATACAGTCAGGTAGGGACTTTACTTCAGCTCTCTTCTCCGTGGAGGGAAGAGGATTGAGTGTAGTAGGTCCAGCATGACAGCCTCTTCGCACCTCAGGCAACATTCATCTGCCAGCTTCCATTTGCCCTCCTTCCCTCAGGTCAGTTAACGTGTCATAAACTGTAATCTGAGGGCATTGATATATCCAGTGCATGTCCTGTTCCCTTGCCCACTCAGCCTGTGTCATGATGTTGCACCAGCAGCTGACTATCAGCAATCAACTGTGCACTGTCTGATAATTATGGGCTCAGGATAGAAGTTACAAGTATCTTACCCTTTATCTGCCATGACACTGTCCCCACTAGTCCTTTGTACCTGATATTGGGCTCAAGGGTATGCAAGTTATTTTAGACAACTAAAATATACTTCTGGAGTTCGTGTGGTTAGTTTTATGTGGTACTTGGTCAGTGCCTCAAACTTCAAGTTCCGTGAGGATACAGGCAGGATTAAAGTTGGTATTGAAACTTTAACTGAACATTTCCTGTTTACAATATTTAGCTTTTCTGAAACTATATAATCCTTTAATGTTGTAAAAGGACATCAGACAACTCAGCCATGTTTCTAAATTTTGGTCTCAGAATAATGTCCCTACTATAATAGATTTCAGTTTGCTCTTTCTTCCAAAAATTAGATGCACTCTAAAATCTATGTGGTTGCTGAAATATTTTAGGGATAAGTGTTTATATAAAGAGGGAGAGTTAAGGGATATGTTCCTCTCAGAACTGTTAAATGAAACAGCTATTTACCAAAATCTGCTCCTAAAGGCAAGTTGCTTCCTGTGCCAAGATGATTTACAAGCCAAAAAGAAAAGATTGTAATTGTTGTATCAAAACTGTTCTGCTGCTGCTTACTCATCTGTTAAAAATTGTCAGTATCAGGAAGGGTTTTGACGGTGCCCTGCTGCTATGTCAGTGTAACACATGCTTCAGGCACTTGCATCCATACTGCATTCCAGGTCATTGATCAAACTCAGCAGGCCGGGTACTAGGAGCTACATGACAAATCTTGGTGATTCACAGCTGGGCCCACAACTACGTATCATAGTAAATGAGTCAGTTAAACATCACTAGTTTAGCAAGCGTGAAAAAAATTACCACGATATCATTCATGATTCTTCACAGGATTTTACAGTATATGAGTTATTGTTGAATTTCCATCATGCTCCTTGTCAAAACTTAACTCAAAACATGTTGTCTTAAATAGTTAGTTAGTTGGCCCTTACACAAGTTAAAGCTACAATAATACTAGGTATACTAAGGCAAAATCAGTTATCTGAATGGGTTTTGTCCTGGCCTAATGTTTTTGGGAAACAAAGGTTCTCATAACAGATGCTATGAAAGCCATCTATGTCAACCATTTTTCTGATTTTTAGTTGTAGTTTGAAGGAATAATGTTAAGGTGGTCAGTATAACTTCATCAGCATAGCTTGTGTGCCCAACAGTATATTTTTGGTATATCTGTCACACCTCACCAAAAATGGATGGACAGAACTATTCTCACTTTCAAATGAAAGAGCTGTCTCCATGAAATCACGGAAGTAATCTTTGTCTTTAAACTTCAGTTCAAATGTGTCTTGAGAATTAAACCTCTTTGACTGTATGATTAAACTATCTTTAAAAAACTAGATTTGTTAAAGCATAGGGCATGAAAATATTTTTACCATAGCAACTTTGGCAAATACTGAAATTATATAAACTTGTAACTTGCTTAAACAGGACTATACCTGTGACTATACCTGTGACTATACCTGTGACTTTTGGGTGCCTTTTTTAGTCTTCAGTGTCTCTGAAAATTTTAAACATTATAACCTTAACAGAACAGCAGTTAAACTTAAATTCTGAACTATAGTATTGAAAAATCCAAGCCTCCTTTTTGAACTGCAGATGTTAAACAATGAGCTATGAAATGCTTAAGTGCACTCAAGAAGTAGGTATCAGTTAAGTTTTTCGTAAATAATCTTTATTTATATTAAATCAGTAGTGTAAAAATCCACCCTGCTTGATGTTTGTGTCCTGCATGGCATATTTAAATTCTGCAGAATCTAAGCTGCTTCTTCAAGTGGAATCCCCTGAGGGATACTACTTCAGGCACACATGCACCCTGTGTCTTTTGGAGATTTTTGGTAGCAGTGCCCATTCGGACCACGCATGTGTCCTTCACATCCTCATGCCCCCTACAGAGGCTATATAGGGCTCTTTGGGTGAACCACCCTCAATTCCTTTTCAACAGCTTTCAGCCAGGCACAGAATTTCATGTGTGCCTATTTTCATAGATTCATAGACTCTAGGACTGGAAGGGACTTCGAGAGGTCATCGAGTCCAGTCTCCTGCCCTCATGGCAGGACCAAATACTGTCTAGACCATCCCTGATAGACATTTATCTAACCTAGTCTTAAATATCTCCAGAGATGGAGATTCTGCAACCTCCCTAGGCAATTTATTCCAGTGTTTAACTACCCTGACAGTTAGGAACTTTTTCCTAATGTCCAACCTAAATCTCCCTTGCTGCAGTTCAAGCCCATTGCTTCTTGTTCTATCATTAGAGGCTAAGGTAAACAAGTTTTTTCCCTCCTCCTGATGACACCCTTTTAGATACCTGAAAACTGCTATCATGTCCGCTCTCAGTCTTCTCTTTTCCAAACTAAACAAACCCAGTTCTTTCAGCCTTCCTTCATAGGTCATGTTCTCAAGACCTTTAATCATTCTTGTTGCTCTTCTCTGGACCCTCTCCAATTTCTCCACATCTTTCTTGAAATGCGGTGCCCAGAACTGGACACAATACTCCAGTTGAGGCCTAACCAGCGCAGAGTAGAGCGGAAGAATGACTTCTTGTGTCTTGTTTACAACACACCTGTTAATGCATCCCAGAATCACGTTTGCTTTTTTTGCAACAGTATCACACTGTTGACTCATATTTAGCTTGTGGTCCACTATGACCCCTAGATCTCTTTTTGCCATATTCCTTCCTAGACAGTCTCTCTTCCCATTCTGTGTGTGTGAAACTGATTGTTCCTTCCTAAGTGGAGCACTTTGCATTTGTCTGTATTGAACTTCATCCGGTTTACCTCAGACCATTTCTCCAATTTGTCCAGATCATTTTGAATTATGACCCTGTCCTCCAAAGCAGTTGCAATCTCTCCCAGTTTGGTATCGTCTGCAAACTTAATAAGTGTACTTTCTATGCCAACATCTAGTCGTTGATGAAGATATTGAACAGAGCCGGTCCCAAAACAGACCCCTGCGGAACCCCACTTGTTATACCTTTCCAGCAGGATTGGGAGCCATTAATAACTACTCTCTGAGTACGGTTATCCAGCCAGTTATGCACCCACCTTATAGTAGCCCCATCTAAATTGTATTTGCCTAGTTTATCGATAAGGATATCATGTGAGAATGTATCAAATGCCTTACTCAAGTCTAGGTATACCACATCCACCGCTTCTCCCTTATCCACAAGACTCGTTATCCTATCAAAGAAAGCTATCGGATTGGTTTGACACAATTTGTTCTTTACAAATCCATGCTGGCTATTCCCTATCACCGTACCACCTTCCAAGTGTTTGGAGATGATTTCTTTAATTACTTGTTCCATTATCTTCCCTGCCACAGAAGTTAAACTAACTGGTCTGTAGTGTCCTGGGTTGTTTTTATTTCCCTTTTTATAGATGGGCATTATATTTGCTCTTTTCCAGTCTTCAGGAATCTCTCCCGTCTCCCATGACTTTCCAAAGATAATAGCTAGAGGCTCAGATACCTCCTCCGTTAACTCCTTGAGTATTCTAGGATGCATTTCATCAGGCCCTGGTGACTTGCAAACATCTACCTTTTCTAAGTGATTTTTAACTCGCTCTTTTTTTATCTTCTAAACCTACCCCCTTCCCATAAGCATTCACTATGTTAGACATTCCTTCAGACTTCTCAGTGAAGACCGAAACAAAGAAGTCATTAAGCATCTCTGCCATTTCCAAGTTTCCTGTTACTGAGCAGTGGGCCTACCCTGTCCTTGGTCTTCCTCTTGCTTCTAATGTATTGATAAAAAGTCGTCTTGTTTCCCTTTATTCCCATAGCTAGTTTGAGCTCATTTTTTGTGCCTTTGCCTTTCTAATCTTGCCCTGCATTCCTGTGTTATTTGCCTATATTCATCCTTCGTGATCTGACCTAGTTTCCATTTTTTATATGACGCCTTTTTATTTTGTAGGTCATGCAAGATCTCGTGGTTAAGGCAAGGTGGTCTTTTGCCACATTTTCTATCTTTTTCCTACCCATCGGAATAGCTTGCTTTTGGGCCCTTAATAGTGTCCCTTTGAAAAACTGCCAACTCTCCTCAGTTGTTTTTCCCCTCAGTCTTGATTCCCATGGGACCTTACCTATCAGCTCTCTAAGCTTACCAAAATCTGCCTTCCTGAAATCCATTGTCTCTATTCTGCTGTACTCCCTTTCTATCCTTCCTTAGAATTGCAAACTCTGATTTCATGATCACTTTCACCCAAGCTTCCTTCTACTTTCAAATTCTCAACGAGTTCCTCCCTATTTGTTAAAATCAAGTGTAGAACAGCTTCCCCCAGTAGCTTTTTCAACCTTCTGAAATAAAAAGTTGTCTGCAATGCAGTCTAGGAACTTACTGGATAGTCTGTGCCCCGCGGTGTTATTTTCCCAACATATATCTGGAGAGTTGAAGTCCCCCATCACCACCAAAAAAAGCCTCATCCACCTCTTCCACCTGGTTAGGTGGCCTGTAGTAGACTCCTAGCACGACATCACCCTTGTTTTTTTACCCTTTTTCTCTCTTTAGAGTTAAAATAGTATATCGGATTAGTTCTTTTGTACTTTATAGTTGTTGGGCAGTTGTTCCCTTCTCTTCTCTTCCCCCCCCCCCCCCCAATTTAGGTGTCTACAATTGTTTCTTGGGTCTGGGATGCTAGGCTCCTTGGGGTTTAAAATGTGTCTCCAATGTCAAGAAGCCATTCCCGTCAGCAGTGGGCATTCTCCATAAATACGTTGCTTGGGAGACTTGCATATTCCCAGCAAGTACAAGATTTACACTTTGTTTAAGGGAAGATCCCTTAAAAACAGGGGAATTAAGTATGCACTACTGATGACAGAGCAAGCCTTATGACCAGATTTTAGATCTGGGTACAGAGAACCCCCTCTCCAAGAGATCCTCTGCTTCTCTTAGTGCCACTTCTACGATGAGATCACAGTCACAAAGAGCTTCCAAGGTGAAAGCAGTGTCAAGATCCCAATCTTCAACACTCTCCATGGGTGAAGTACCTATAACGGTGCCAGTGGTACATAGAGCTTCTCACTCAAAGATGATGGGGAACAAGAGGAACAGAGCAGAGTTCTTCAAAGAAGATTCAGTACCGGAGACCTCAGGCCCCAAGAGGAGTGCTGTTGAGGCACCGAATACTTTGGGTATCATGAAGCAATTTAAGACTTTAGCTAAGTCCCATACCTTTGGTGGTAAAGAGTGTGGTACCAAAGACCACTGCTGCACCATCAAGGGAGTGGCCTCATTGGAATTTGTGGTACCCTTGGTACTGGCATCACTGCCTTAAACAGCAGCATCAGGAATAACCTTGAGGCTCATGCCAAGTTCTGTTATGCTCCCAGTACTGCAGGAGTTCCAGTTTCTTAAAGACCTCATGATACTGAAGGAGCCCAAGTCTGTCCTTCCTTGCAACCTCCAGACACCTCTCCGTACCAGGAACTGCTGGATCACTGACTGCTCATGTTGTAGTGAGACCCACCACTTCTCCAGCTTTTACCATTCAGGAAGAAGGGTTGTCAGCTTCTGTGCAATACATTAAAGGAGCATTTGTACTCAGGGCTTTCAGTTTAAGGTGCTCTAGTTTATTCCAGGAGACATGATTCTCCTCTGCAGATGCAAGAAAGGCAAGATTACAAGACCTCTGCCTCTTAAAACTTGGGATGACCAACAATTGCTCTCTCTCTCCCATGGCTTATGGTCCTCCTCCTTTGCCTTATTGGGATCCATGGGCAATACATTACCAGTAGTTTTGAGGGTACCCAGTGGAATCTCATAAAGAACATAAGACCTCATTCCCTGGTACCAGCCATTCCTCCCCTCCACTCTGAATGAGCGGAGGCAAGGAGGAGGCAGTAATGCCACTACCGTAGTCATTAGCTGATGACTTTTGGCAATTCCAGGACCTGATGAGGCAAGTCGTGGACACACTTAAAATTCCTCTGGAAGAAGTCCAGGATTTCTATCATAAATCCCTTGAGGTATGGATAGAATCATAGGACTGGAAGGGACCTTGAGAGGTCTTCTAATATAGTCCACTGCACTCAAGGCCAGACTAAATATTATCTAGATCATCCCTGACAGGTATTTGTCTAACCCGGGGTAGGCAACCTATGGCACGGGTGCCAAAGGCAGCATGCGAGCTGATTTTTCAGTGGCACTCACACTGCCCGGATCCTGGCCACCGGTCCGGGGGGCTCTGCATTTTAATTTAATTTTAAATGAAGCTTCTTAAACATTTTAAAAACCTTATTTACTTTACATACAACAATAGTTTAGTTATATATTATAGACATAGAAAGAGAACTTCTAAAAACGTTAAAATGTATGACTGGCACGCAAAACCTTAAATCGGAGTGAATAAATGAAGACTCGGCACACCACTTCCAAAAGGTTGCCGACTCCTTGTCTAATCTGTTCTTTATATTGCATACCTCCACTTCAGCATGCGTGGCACTGATGATTAAAGAAGCTCTTCTTGAGCTAGCAAACACCAGCTGGCCAACTCCAGCAATGGCAATCTGTACATGCAAGCAAGCTGATTTAAAAAAAAAAACACAACAAAAACCCCTACATTCTGGCAAAGGATTCCAAAATTTTATTTTCACATCCGGCACCAAATTCTTTGATTGTGGACACAGTTAATGAAAGGGAGAGAGAGCATATTCAAAAAGCTACCCCATATAACAAGGACCGGAAGTGTCTGGATCTTTTCAGTCATAAAAACTAGTCTTCGTGGACATTACGTTTCAGGGTAGCAAATCACCAGGTGCTGGTATCAAAATATGACTACCTGAACTATGAGAACTTTAATGCTTTTATTGACCCTTTATACCAGAAACATCAGTTTAATACCATAATAAAGGAGGGTCATCTCTTGATGAAGACTTCTTTGCAGGCTTCACCTAATGTTGCTGATGTTGCAATCAGGTCTGTTTCCACCACAGCAGGGATGAGACAAGCTTCCTGACTTCAGTTATATGGTTTCCCCTGGGAAGTACAGTTAGCCATTAAGAACTTGCCATTTAATGGCCACAAGCTCTTTGCATTCTCCACAGACAGTGTTTTATACCCTAAAGTATGCTAGGGCTACATTTAGATCTTACACACCTGCAAAGAAAAGAGAAGTTAGCAAGTCTCAGTCACTGCAAAGATGCTATCCTACTCAGTTTTCCACCTTCTATAGGCCATCTGAACTACTGGATAATAAGTCAAAATTTTTCTAAAAAGAAACCAATGACTACTTCAACTGCATCATCCCAGCCATCAACATCTTCCAAATGCTAGTTCTTCAAGTCATGTCCTTGGAGCACCTATAGGGACACATGTATTGAAGAACCAGAGTTACTGTACAGAGTGAGTAACCTTTTTGATGGTTTGGTCGAGAGTCTAAACCAGAGTTTCTCAGTTGCACTATACTACCCCTGTAGGGAGGCGCCCTGGCTCCCTGCTGCGCCTGAGAGGGACGAGCCAGAGCAGGTGCCTCAGTGGGCGGAGTCACCACTGCCTGTACCCACCCTCCAGAGGTCAAGGGGTGGGACAGGAAGTATAAAAGCCCGGCCTCAGCACTCAGTTGACTGCAGGCTGCCAGAGAGGACAGATGCTGGTGCCTGAGCTCCCACCAGGCCCAACCTGCCCCGCGCTCACTACCCGGAGGAGCGCTGGCCCGACTTGCCTTGGGCCCGGTATCCGGAGGAGCTGCCGGAGCTTCCCGCCGCCCAGTATCCAGAGGAACCCATGGTCTGGGACCTGCCGAACAATGCCAGCGGAGGACAGGTACCTAAAGAGGGGGAGACTGGAAGTGGCCCGGGGGTAGCCGACCCCAGTCTGGCTCCAGGGGACCCTGAACCAATGTCAGTGTGTTGCGGCCAGGATTCCCCACTGACTGCAGCAAACCCTTGCCGCTGCTAGGGCCACAGGCTGGGACGCAGTGGAGTGGGAGGGCCTGTGTCCCCCCTGCCACCCTTCCAAGGGTGGCAGACTTCCCCCTCTCCCTGGCCTGAGGAGGCGTTCTGTATAGACTTACGGTTTAACCTGCTGCTCAGCCCCTTGCTGCAGGAGCTGAGCCTGAACTGCTTATTGCCCCACCCTGCCCAAGGGCCTGGGCTCAGTTACTGTGTTTGCTCAGCCCCTTGCTGAAGGAGCTGAGCCCGACCTGCTTATTGCCCCGCCCTGCTCCAGGGCCGGGCCTAGAGACTGTGTTTGCTCAGCCCCTTGCAGAAGGGGTTGACCCGAACAGCCTATCGCCCCGCCCTGACTCAGGGCCTGGGCTCCTAGAGACCATTTGTTTGCCCAGCCCCTGCTGAAGGGCCTGAGCGCTGCCTGCTTACTGCCCGCCCTGCCTCGGGGCCGGGCCTATAGACTCCGTGCTTACCCAGCCCCTGCTGACGGGCCGGGACTCTGCTTTGTTTAAAGACCATTTGTTTCCTCAGCTCCCACTGAGGGGTCTAGGCCCTGGACGGATTGCTGCCTGTAGGGAGGTGCCCTGGCTCCCCGCTGCACCTGAGAGGGACGAGCCCCAGCACCGGACCCTTACAACCCCTCTTCCTCAATTTGTTCATGGCCTCTTTCTGTACCAGTAGGCATGGGAGGCTGTAACACTGGACAAAAGGGTGTGTTGGAGGCCATTACTTCTGGTTATGTGATCCAGTTTACCTCCCTCCTGCCCACGCCCCCTTCCTTGTCCTCCTTCAGGGACCCCTGTCATGATCAGTTCCCCGAGACAGGAGATCACATCACTCTTAAGTCTAGGTGTCATAGAACTAGTTCCACTTCAGCACAGAGGAAAAGCATTTTATTCATGGTATTTTCTGATACCCAAGAAAAAGGGGGTAGGAGGCCAATTCTAGATCTCAGACAGCTGAACAAGCATGTCAGATATCCGAAATTCCAGGTGGCATTCCTAGCAGGTCTAATTTCCCTCTCTGGAGTCCAGGGACTGATTTAATCACCAAAGGTGCTACTTCCATGGAGTAATTCATCGTGCTCTCAAAGATTTTTGTTTCACATTTGTTCACAATCAAGACCAGTATTGGATTCTACCTTTTGGTCTTTCTTCCACCCCAAGGGTTTTCTCAAAAATCATAGCAGTTGTAACTGCCCACCTCTGTCATCTAGAAATAAGTCTTTTTCCATATTTCAGTGACTGGCGCCTCAAAGATCAGTCTTATTGGGAGGTGCTGTCAGCAGTTCAGACAACTTTATTCCATAGTTTAGTCCTTCAAATAAATCTCAAGAAATTGGCTTTGACCCCTGCACAGTGAATAATTTTTATAGGAGTGTTTTCTGCATTCAGTGACTGGCAGGGCTTATCTCCCTCCTGTCAGGTTCCTCGCTCTAAAGAACCTTATCCAGAGAATGCACCTCAGTCCTCAAGTTCCTTGCAGACCATGTTCTTGCTGGATGTATCTGCAGCTTCTGGGACATAGGGTAGCTTGTGTTTGTTGTAACACAAAACGTCAGGTTACATATTTGATGTCAATAATTTACATACCCAACACAGTCTGAACAAGCCGGTGTTTGTACCCAGCCGGGTCTGACAGTCACTGTTGGAAGGTTTGTGAAGGAATTCCATTCATCAAGAATCCTCCTAAGATCATCATGATGTTGAATTCTTTCCTCTTGAAATGGGGAGCACAGTTAGGTCCTCATGCAGCCCAAGGGAAGAACACTTGTACATCAGTCTGCTGGAGTTAAGTTATCAGAAATGCTTGCCTCCACATTCTTCCCCTAATCAAAACCAAGTCAATCAAGATCATGACACACAGCATACCTTGTATATATTATATCAGTGGTCAGGGAGGAGCCTATTCCTCCTCACTCTGCATCAGTGATACAGCTCTGGATTGATGCATAGGTCATTTTGATTTCTTAACTCCTGGGTGTAAAACACCATGGCAGACTTTTTTCGCTAAATTACAAATAGGAGTTGGACTCTGGAATTCTGGAGGAAATTTTTTTAGCTTGGGGAGTTTCCTGAGGTCTATCCTTTCACCACTGCAGCCATCAAAAAGTGCAGAAAATCATCATCTAGGAGGAGGACTCAGTCCTAGGAGATGCCTTTTTCATTACATGGACAAAGGGTCTTTGTACGTATATCCACCAACTCCATTACTTTCAAAGGTTTTAAATAAGATCAAGCAGGACCAAGCCAGGGTCATTTTGACTACACCAGCTTGGCCAAAACAAGTTTGGTTTATTAGATCATCAGTCTCGCCTCTCTCCCTCTGTGGCAGCTCCCAATCAGTTCTCAACTGTTGTCTCAGAAAGTGGATTGAACACTTCACCCCAGTCTGAATGTTCTGCAACTCCAGTCATGGCTCCTCAGTGGTTCTTGGGACTAGAAGCATCCTCTTGCTTTGGGAGTACAACATGAGGTGTTAAATAGCAGGAAGACATTTACAAGACACACTTACCTCCAGAAATGGAGAAGATTTCATCTTTGGTGTAATCACCATCTTTCACCTGTCCAGTTCTCTTTCCATAGCCTTGGATTACTTGTTGGAATTGAAAACATCAGGTCTTTCGCTGAGTTCCATCAAGTTTCACTTAGTGTCAACAACAGCTTTCTACTTGCCAGTAGACAGTTTCTCCATTTTCGCACATCTGACCATGACGAAGTTCCTGAATGGTCTTATGAACCTTTTTCTGCAAATTAGAGCTCCTGCTCCACTTAGGGTCTCAACCTTATTCTTACCAGTCTCATGAGAGAGACTTTTGAAGATGGTCTTTTTGGTGGCTTTCATTTCTCTACAAAGGGTTGGGGAGATTGGGGCTCTGATGGCATGCTCTGTATTTACTGTGTGCTCCAAGGAAAATGTATCATTATGATCCTATCCAAAAATTTTAGCCAACGTTTCTTCTGAGTTACATGTTAACCAGACTATTTACCTTCCAGTTTACTTTTCTTAGCTGCATCAGTCTACAAAGGAAGCTACCTTCCATAAACTAGATGTTAAGAGGGCATTGGCTTTTTTCTTGGACAGAGCCAGAGCGTTCAGGAAGTCCCCTAGACTTTTTGTCCTTTATTCTGGATAGGTCTAAGGCAGGGATGGGCAAACTTTTTGGCTCAAGGGCCACATCTGGGAATAGAAATTGTATGGCAGGGCATGAATTCTCACAAAATGGAGGTTGGGGTGTGGCAAGGGGTGTGGGATCTGGGGTGGGGCCAGAAATGAGTTCAGGGTGCAGGGAGGCTCCAGGCTGGGGTGAAATTGAGGGGGGGGTGGCACTGGAGATGAGGAGTTTGGGGCGTAGGAGGCTGCTCCGGGCTGGGACTGAGGGGTTTGGAGGGCATCAGGGATGAGACGGGGGTTGGGGTGCAGGCTCCAGATGAGAGGTGTGGGCTCTGCAGTGGGGCTGGAGTTGAGGGGTTTGAGCTGCAGGAGAGTGCTCCGGGCTAGGTCTGAGGAGTTTGGAGGGTGGGAGGGGGATCAGAGCTGCGGCAGGGGGGTTGGGGCGCAGGGGGAGGCTTATCCTGATGGCTCGGGAGCCAAAGTTTGCTGACCCCTGAATTACAGGGTTGGCTTATGAACGGGTCATAATTTTTTTCCATTTTTACTTAATCTTGGGGGGAGGGGAAGGGGCCATCTTATAAATTACCTGGCTTATGATCGAGTATATATGGTAGTTAAAATTTGGGTCCTGCTTAGTTTTCCCTAACTAATCATTTTAAACTGAAGTGCTACAAAACTGTGTTTGTCCAATCCTAACCCATTACAAAACAATTCTTTAACCATAATCAGGCCCCACCACCTTAGCTGATTTAAATTTTGAAAAATTAGTTATTTAAGAGACAAACAATAAAGAATCAGGCAGAGACAATAGACAAGTAGGGCCCACAAAGGCAAAACAATATAGATTTCACAATCACAACTGTTAAGTGGTTTCTTGCCAGACAGAATATTAACAAAGTTTTCTTTAAACATCTTAACATCTGTTTCTTTATCTGGTGATGGTAAGTTCTGTTAGGACAGGCTCGCCTTCTTAACAGCCTGATAGGACATCGTTTTGGTGCAATAGATGGAATGTGAGGATGTGACTCTGCAACTTAGTACATGGCTGCTGTTTCTCACTCTGGCTGCTGCTTTTACTGCAGAAAGAGGCCTCAGACCTTACAATTCATGTTGTGTAGTAACAAGTTCTTTGAGATGTGTCCCTCTGTAGGGACTCTGCTACCTGCCCTCCTTCCTCTCTGCTTAGGAGTCTCCTACTACGGGACTTTTTAGTAGGGAAGGAACTGAGGGCCCTTCACGCATGCAGCCCTATGAAGCCTGAGTATGGGGCAGAAGGGTGTGTCAGCTGAATGGCCACTGCTACCAAAAATCTGTGATCAAAGGCTTTGGTGCATGTGCACCTGAAGTGGAGCACCCACAGGGACGCACATCTCAAAATCCAGTTATTGCACAAGGTGAATAACCTCTCCTTTCATTTAAAAAAAATCTTTCTAGCATTTGATTGCCAAATTTGGAAAGGGTTTTTAATATGTACGTAAATCAATGCAGTACTGTCTTCAGAAGTTTGCACATGGTAATTGAAGTGTCTACTGAACAGTGTACTGATACTATTAATGTCATACCTAGCTGATCACTTGAGCAGATGCAGTAGGGAAGGGTGCAGTTGTGAACCCAATAGGGAAATGCTTCAAGGAGGGAAATGAAAGACTTGGGGTGGGGGTAGGGGGAGAGAAAAGAGAAACGAAGAACAGAAATAGCTCTTGTCTTAAAGGTGAGTATTTTCTTCCACTGAGTAGTGCTGACCATAATGAAGCATTAAAAAATAAAAATTTTGATTAAAGTTCAGTTACTATATAAATACCATATTCTGTCTTTATGCAAACTTTCCATTGACACTGGTAGGCGATCAGCTGTGGAGGCAGCAAAGAATCCTGTGGCACCTTATAGACTAACAGACGTTTTGGAGCATGAGCTTTCGTGGGTGAATACCCACTTCTTCAGATGCATGTGGTGGAAATATACAGGGGCAGGTATATATATGCTAGCAAGCAAGCTAGAGATAACGAGGTCAGTTCAATCAGGGAGGATGAGGCCCTGTTCTAGAGGTTGAGGTGTGAAAACCAAGAGAGGAGAAACTGGTTCTGTAGTTGGCCAGCCGTTCACAGTCTTTGTTCAATCCTGAGCTGATGGTGACAAATTTGCAGATGAACTGAAGCTCAGCAGTTTCTCTTTGAAGTCTGGTCCTGAAGTTTTTTTGCTGCAGGATGGCCACCTTAAGGTCTGCTATAGTGTGGCCAGGGAGGTTGAAGTGCTCTCCTACAGGTTTTTGTATTTTGCCATTCCTAATGTCAGATTTGTGTCCGTTTATCCTTTTCCGTAGAGACTGTCCAGTTTGGCCGATGTACATAGCAGAGGGGCATTGCTGGCATATGATGGCATATATTACATTGGTGGATGTGCAGGTGAATGAACCAGTGATGGTGTGGCTGATCTGGTTAGGTCCTGTGATGGTGTCGCTGGTGTAGATATGTGGACAGAGTTGGCATCGAGGTTTGTTGCATGGATTGGTTCCTGAGCTAGAGTTATTATGGTGCGGTGTGCAGTTACTGGTGAGAATATGTTTCAGGTTGGCAGGTTGTCTGTGGGCAAGGACTGGCCTGCCACCCAAGGCCTGTGAAAGTGTGGGATCATTGTCCAGGATGGGTTGTAGATCCTTGATGATGCGTTGGAGGGGTTTTAGCTGGGGGCTGTATGTGATGGCCAGTGGAGTCCTGTTGGTTTCTTTCTTGGGTTTGTCTTGCAGTAGGAGGCTTCTGGGTACACGTCTGGCTAGTCTATAAGGTGCCACAGAATTCTTTGCTGCTTTTACAGATCCAGACTAACACGGCTACTCCTCTGATACTTGACAGCTGTGGAGGGTAATATGAAGTCCTAAACTTATATCTTGGTCTACAGAAAAACGTAATTTGGTCCTACACAGAGTGTGAGTTTCTAATTTCTGTGTTAGACCCTATACTAGTTGTGCTAATGTGTAATTCTTTGTTTTGAAAGAAGAATTCTGTCTACGTGTACACTTCCATGTTTGTGAATCTGCTCTTTGAAAAACTTTTTTTTTTATAGGGACAATTGGATTCTTTGCATGCTTTTGGTTTGTGACCAAAATTTACAGCGTGGTGAAAGTTGACTGAAGAAACCCCAGTGTGTGAAAGTTTGCACAGAAGAGATTTGATCTTCATTAACATAAAGACCTGTTCTTGGTGATGAACTTAAGCTTTATCAGAAGTATTGACATCCTGTTACCTGGGAATGATACTGAATACACATCCTCCTCAAAACACTTTTTCCACAAAAGCATTTGTATTGTGATTTAACCATCTGTTTTCATTCAAATCTTCTTAATGAAGACTAGAATTAAATATTGTATGCATTTGTAAATATAACTATACTGTAATAGAAACATTAAATTCTAATGGCAGAATAGAAGTGGCTGTATTACGCAACTTAATGATCCTGCTGAATAAAATACAATTGTAAATAGGATTTTCTAGGCTTGGTAGGAGGGATGAATTATTTTTCTTTTGAAGGAAATGAGAACTTTCTATCATGCTAACTTTAAGGATGTCTCCAAGGTGGGTTGCTGTTTTGGATGTGGTTTTTATTTTGTACTAGTGATATGTCCATAAATATTCCAATTTCTGTGACTTCATTGGTTTCAGTGTTAATGGCCTTTTAAACTATGTGCCTCTGAGTCTTTGAATTTATAAATTCATAACCTTGTTGTAAAAATATCTTCAATAGGTCATTACATATTAGAAGTTTATGAAGTTATGTAAATACAGATATATTGACAAGGGAAGTTTTAAAATTATGTGGAGTCTTTTATTGCATTTTACTGTATTTGATTAATGTATATTGACACTCCTTTTGATCTGGGAAAAAAATAAGTTGTCCTAAATGACTAATGCTTAAAATGTGGTAGTGGTGCATGAGAATGAAATTAGACGATTACATGTATGCACTGCAGGATTAATCCAGCCCTTAACCAAGCTACTTTTTCTGAGACTAAATCATATGTGGAGAAGATCTTAATATATGCTCAGCATTCACTGCTGATCTTTTTTTAACTGATCTTAATGATGCATATTCCATAAAGCACCTGTGGCTAGACGGATTTAAGCAAAAAAAAAAACAACCCACTGTTTTTGCCTCATGTTCTGAGAAATGAATCAGTTCCAGGTGGCTGACTAGAATGACTTATTCCACAGTAAATTTTAACAGATTTGAAATGTTATTTTGTTCAGTAATTAAGATTCATAACTGTTCCTCTATCTGCAAGAGCAGCATGTTTCCCACAGTCTGATAAAATTTTATTAAACTGCATGTACTAGTTGTCAGTCATCAATTAAATTTCTTTTGTCTGATTTTTCTAATGGTATGCTTTTCTAAAAGACCTTAACCTAATGATGCTCAAATACTGACTCAATAAAAATATTGTTGGTTAAGGTATCTTGTCATTATTAAGATCTCCAACCTATGTAAAGTACTTAAGATTAAAGCAATTTTCCAAGTTTTGTGTTCAGAAACAGAAAAAAGAGTTTGGATAACTTTTGTATGCTTGGTTTATCTGGTTAGAGTTTAATTCTGAACTCTTACCTATTCAGACCCCCAAAATCTTCATTTATAAAACTGGATATATTTGCAAAGTGACAAGTGTGCATACCTATCACATCTATAAAACTCAAACATTTTTATTCAGTGAAATTGGACTGGCCCACAACAAACATCAATATTTACTTAAACGTATAAATACTTGGCTTGTCACAACATAATCCTAACTCTGATCCTTGGATTGTTTATGTATTTTGTTACTTTGATTTAGAGATACTTTTAAATGGATAACTTAAAAGCATTAATGAAAAAAAAATTTCTAAAATATTTAAAGTTAGAGCTCCTCAGAAATTTGCTAGTTTTCCGTCAAAAATGCCAGTTCATCAAAAGCAGTATGCTTCTGTGGAACCCAGGTCAGTTTCACCCTGCTATTTGCACCATACAGCAGCAAAACTGTCAAATCACATCAATTTCAGTCTGGGCTGATTTACACTAGGAGTGATGAAGACGTGCTATGCCAACAGAGCGTCTCCTACCGACAGTGTGTGAGGTAGACACCATTTCAAGTTAATGTAAGTTACGTCGCTCTGGGGGGGGCGAAGGTGTGGCTTTTTCACACTCCTGAGAGAGAAGATATGTTGACTTAAGCAGTAGTGTAGATGAGCCCTGAGTAGCTGCGGGGGATCCTACAAAGCATATCTTACTTTGGAAACAATGGCATGTTTGGTTGGTTGTTTTTTAAAATGAAAATCTCATGGAATTTTCAGGTTGGGAAATAGCAGCAATATTGTTTGGTCTGAATTAGAATGAAATACTGTGAAATGTTAAAATTTGCTGCAGAAATGGAAACTCCAAGTTTTGACCAGCACTACTTATGATTGTTTGTTTTTTTTTCTTGAGAATTTCAGTTTAATGGAAGTGTGATGTTACAGTGAAGTAATCTTGACAGGATGTAGGCAGACACTGTATTTGAGGCTGATCACTATAATTTTTTCAGAATAGTATAGTTTCCAAATAACAGCCTCTTAAACCTTTTATTACTCCTGTCCTTAAAAGTCCATTGTATGAGCTAATGTCTCTGTTGGATGCTACAATCAATGCCTTACAGTGTGCAATATGTGTTTTTAAAATTGGGACTCCCAGTAAAATCAGTTTCAGACTTTGAAACCTTGAGATTTCAGCGGGCTGATAAGTGTCCCCCCCCCCCCCAAATTAAATGCATCACAGGTTTTTTTTTTTAAAAAAGCCGTTTTAGGGCTGTATCACCTCAAGACTTAAGATATTCCAAAGTTCAAAACAAATTCTACGTCTCAATGTGACTTATTCAGTCTAAATATCTGAAAGCCTGACGCTATATTTTGGAGTTACAGTGCATCACAATCGCTCTACTCTAGTGAATATACCATGTCTCCCTAATAACGTACTTGGAAGAACTGGGCCTAGAACCCTTGTCCACTGCTCAAATATATTTGATTCTGCACGTGAGACAAAGGAAGATTAGTTCACTGTTATGGAAGTGTCTCTGTTGGGGTGGCTGATCACAGGTTAGAAAAAACAATGTTCTCATACACCTGCACTGAGTGAAATAAACAGCAGAAAAACCTTACTCTTTATAGCACTTGGAAGTTACGGGGCTAGTGCTACTCCATTGAAATTAGGGGGAATAGTATGTGACTCTAACCTATCTACAACAACAACAATTCCAATTTGTTTACTGCCAGGCTATATTGGAATATAGCCAATGCATGGATTCCCAGGCCATAAATGAATGGAAAGGTTGAAGGAGCAGGAACAAGCTGTTGAGCTATCACAAAACAGCAATGTTGGACAGAACTCAATTTCAAATCTTTGTCAAATTGTAGTGATTTGGGTACAAACTGATTGCTTTCAGAATTCAAAGTAGAATTTTGTATTGCTTCACAATCTTCAAGCCAAACCCCTTTTACATGCCAGTTATAGGTGTAACCCCCAAGGAGATTACATAGATTCCTGGAGCTCTGTCTGCTGGCAGCTCAGGGAGGTGGGATCCACAGAAAGAGCCCTTGTGCTGTAATCTGAATTGTTTCTGCCCAGCTTTTGGGCAGTGAGGAGCAGAGTTCTCCCTTTTCAATGTTCCTCCTCCTCCTCCCGGGGTCAGTTAACCCCTTGGGTGTGTAACCCTCCCTGTGACTCCACTGCAGCATCTCGCTGTGGGCCCCTCTGTTCCTTGCAGACAGAGCAAAGCAGCCAAGAAGGCACAGGGTTAAATCCTCCCTATGTGGAAGGCAGCCTTCCTAGGCTTTCCAGATGGTGAGTTGTCCCTAGCCTGCACCCACCTTCTATGCCTAACTCTGGTAAGGTATGGAAGCTGTGTCAGACAGGCAGCTGTGATTCCAACGGGGGAAATGGATCAGGAACCCCAGGACTCTACTCGTTTCTGCCCTTTCCACTACTGAGGAAGGTGGACCAGAAAATAAGATAACAGGCAACAGTAATTCTTATAACTCCTCAGTGGCCAAGGAGACCTTGGGTCTTGGACCTGTTGGAGCAGAAACTGGAATTCCCCACTCCAGCTTCGATGGAGACTGGACATCCTCTCACAAGGTTCTCTTCTTAATCCAGATGCAAAATGGCTTCAACTAACATGTATTATTCATGCATACTATACTCTTTTTGGATGCTTGCAGAAAAGGGTGGTAAAAGGGGTATTGCTGCACACAAATCTCCCCCGGTAAATCTCACTTAAATACTACCCTTCCCTACAATCTATCTCTCATTTCCTTTCTAGTCTCTCAACATTCTGCTGTCTTCCTTATGCCATGCCCTGTGCGACTATCTATTCCTTGCTCGTCGTCTGCTTACCACCACCTCTGGAATTCATTGTCATCATCATCACCTCACTTGGTCTCTTATATGAGGGGTTTAGATGGAGTTCAAAAGAAACTTTTCTTGTGGACAGACTGTTCTATAGTTGTCCACTATAGGCTTTCTTTCATTTTAATCGGAAACACTGGGAACTGACCCCTGTTGCAGAGAGAGTGTGGTAGTCAAATCATGTGGAATTCAGACATGCCACAAAATACTGGAATACTACAAATTAAACTTGTAGGGTTGAATTTCAGTTCATCCTTCCAACTCTATGATATTCCAGCACTTTTTAAAAATGTGCAGCTTAGATTCTGTCTTATCCTTAACAAGTGCTCCTGTGGGCAAGAGCGTTTACCAGTTAGTGTAAGACATTGGAGCAGGGTTAACTGTAAGGTGAGACGCTAAACTGTTTCCTAATTACCAGAACTTTCTGTTAATGTAGATTTTTACCTTGAACATATTTACTTTATACACTAAATTTCTGAAAATATTTCTAACCAAAAATCTCTAATTACCAAAACTAGAAACTAATTTCTAACATGATGGCTGAACTATCACTTGTGCTGGATGTGGGCATACAGCTACACAAGAGCCTGTTCGTGTGAAATATAACTTTCACTCTTACGGTGTTGCTTTAGTACAGATTACGTGTTCTGCTAACCTGGTCTACATGCACATCTTCCATTTTTTAAGTTCACAAATAAAAGAGTGGGTTCAGAGGTGGACTTGCACAGTGTTCTGAAGCGTTTGCAGCCCTGGGCTGGGTGACTGACTGAATGCAGCACATACATTGCTGCCAGGCTTCTGGCCTCACTTTGCAATAGGAAATCAAAATCACCTGAGATTTACTACAAGTTTGCTGCATTTTTTTTTTAAACCTCAAGAACAAAGGGCCCATAAGTTTACTTTGAATTTCCTACTTTTTGCAGGGCATTTTTAGGCAATCCTGTTACTTTTTTCATTATTAAATTAATTAAAATATTACTTGTGATGCTTTTCTATCTTTATTTCTCTCTGAAGTCTGTCCTGTCATATTTATTGTGATTGGTCAAAAAACACCTATTTACATTGTGGGCACTTGCATAGTATCTGTAAGTATACATAAGTCAGCATAAATGTGATTGTCAGGGTGGAGTGAGAAAGTGGCCTTGGTGAGCTCCTACTTTCTCCTTCCTCAATTACCAGAGTGTGTGTGTATGTTTGTGATGTGCTTGCTTCTTGACTGAAGTATATAGTACAGTCTGTTTGTCTGGGGGACCATGTGCTGATCCTAGCGCCCTGCTAGGCAAGGCTGAGAGCTTCTTAACAAGGCTTTGATCGCTAAGCCCTTTTGCACCCTTAACCATAGGGTGGTGCTACTAAGGGATAACAGAGGTTTAAAAATGTTATATGGAGACTTCAGAAGCTTAAAGCATCATAGAAAGTCGGATAGAGTGGTGGGTATGCCACATTTACTCCTCTAAGACTTCTTGAACCATCTTTTCATTTATCCTTATGTTATGTCAAAGCACATATTTTACAGAGTGTAGTGATTTGAAGCTAGCAGTGGCTGTACTCAAAATGCTAGTGCCATAGGACTAAATTAAAAGGGTTAAAAAAATGAAGAAATGTTAAAAACTAAGTTTTACAAGCTTTTAGTTTAGGATTAAGTAAAAACAGGAGTATTTCTTGAAAGTCCATCTTAGAAAGCTGGGGGGATGGGGAGTACTAGTCAAAGTTCACAAGCTTTATTCCAAAATTTTCGTTCAAGTTTCAAAGACCTGATTGTCTGATCCTTAGAACACAACATCCTTCAGAGCTTAGCTGCCAGGCTTTCAAATATATTTCCACAATCCCTACAGACCTACAACTTAAGTTTAAAAATATTAATGTTTCCATTTTCAAAACCACTATCTGGTGTTACAGATAGTGTGACAAGCTGATGTCACAAGTGGTGCCCATGTGCATCATGACTTCATAAGCTTCTTTAACAGGGCTGGCAGGGAAGGGCAGATTGCCCCAGATCCCTCATTTGCGAGGGTGCCTTAAATTGAGTGAGGTGACCTGGAATGCAGGGTTGCAGCATTACTCAGGTTTGGCCTGGCCATCTCTGTATCATGGTGGGAGGGGCAGCTGGGCCAAATTTGAGTGTATGGTCTTGTGACCTGGTGCATGGAGTCACAGCATGGGATGAGTGCCTCTGATGGAGGGGTAGCTGGGCCAAATTTGAGTGAATGGTGATGTGACCTGGCATATGGGATCATAATGCCTGGAGCACCCATTGGACAGGAGTCACGGCTGCGGGGGTTAGTGCGGATGGGCTGTCTTTCCAATCTCTCTCCCCCTTCTCGGCCTCCCCTCATTAGTAATATTTTTGAAAGAATGGGGACCCCACTTTCACATTTTTTCCCAGGCCCTCAAAAGCCTCTGTGCAGCCCTGTTTAGAAATCACAACATCAGATGTACAGCAGTTAAAAAGAGGTGGGATGTAGATCTCCAAACTTGCACACCTCAGAGCTTAATGAAATGAGGTATCGTCCAACAGGAGAGAAATTTCTAATGTTTTAGCTTTCACAGACTTAATTTTATTTATTTTACATAGCTCTATCTAGACTGCACTTAGCCTTTCCAGTATAAAAGTATGTCATATGGGAACCAGGGGGTGGACAGTGGTTTTCAACAATAAGTCCGCATGGAATAGGAGTTGAAAACAGCATGAGTGTTAGTGTAAGACAGAACACAACTGGTTTCAATGTCATTTATCGCATGACTGAACTTTGGTTCTGACAAGTTCCTTCTTGAAAAAAATGAATTGATTCCATCCAATCTATATCAAGCATTCTAAAATGTTATTGCAAATGACTGGATTCTCCTCACGCTAGCACTTAAATTGTTTTTATTAATGGTTCAGCAAGAGTCAATTTCCAAATAGAGACAGGGCTTTAGAAACAATTATCAGGTGGCAGACCTAAACAAAACCAAGTGCTATATCTATCCCTTTTATATGAATGCGATTCCCTGCCCCCCTCCATCTCATAAACAGCTTCTGCCTGCAGATTTGGTCCTTCATAGAAGAGATTTTGAAGATCCCAGCTGACCTGTACAGCAGCCTGGTAATCCTCTAATCATCTGTTCTCTGAACTAGTATGGAGATGTCACTGAAAAGGCTTGTTGACAACCTTCTGTCTATAGCATTAAAGATAATTTATGGCAAAACTGTGAATATCTTTGTCAGTTGGACTTTACGCCTGGCTGACATACCTTGGTGACAAATTCAAAAAGACTGTTAACAGAAAAAAAATTGCATGGAAAAATACTTCTATTTTCCAGTGTGCTTTGGGTTAAACTGACTAAATCAGGTTACTGACTAAATCTTTGTAAACTCTTTTGAATCTATTTCCAATTTTTTTTTCTGTTTTTTAAAACAATGTCTTATTTTAAAGATTTATATACACAGGTGTACTTTCCATACTGATTGCTATGCTGTATGATTGCTATTTTCGTGTATGTGTTGAACTATTATTTCTTGTATAAGTGTATATTCACAAATATTGTAAGAAATAATACAGATTTAATTAGTTTAAATTTTCACAAACACAGTGATAGGCTTTGATTTGACAGGAAACAAAATAGAAAATGAAATGATCAAATACGTTAGTAAGTGTCTTACAAGTTGTTATATCAGCCTCAACCAGTCCTTGCTAGAATAGTTAAAATGTTTTTAGTATTGTAAAATGAATACTAAGCCGAACTACACTGTTTTGTTACATATGGAACATAATCTGATCCTGAAGAGCTGTTTAATCCACTATTTTAATACTAGTCAGTAGATTAAGAGCTTTATACTCCACAGTGACACAATATATTGATCAACATAAAGATCTAGAGGGGAACATTTATATGATCCGTTGTAATAGCAAAAGGAAACATCATAATGTTGTAGTGTCAACAGTCTGAAGATAACCTGCAGGGTTTCAGTGCATGCTACAATGAATCAAGCCTTAATGAGAATCCTTAAATTTAAAAGCACTGTAAAATTTACTGAAAGAGAGGTATCTGGAATAAAAGGGGAGGGCAGACAAATACAAAGTAACATTTCAGCAAAATGTACTGTTAAAAACCTAGAATGAATTAAGTTTAAAGGTGTTAAAATAATGGTTTTGACACAAGCTAAAAAAGCCAAAGTATTCCAAGTTAAAACCCCCTCACCCAAAATGGTATTTGCAGTTTTGCAAGCTAACGTTATTATAAAAAGATCATCAAACTTCAGAACATGAGGGTCTCAAGCTTTTTCCCTGCGACTCCCTCTCCCTCCCCTCCAACCAACCCTCTCTTGTCCTTCACAACTACTAAGCACCCATGTTTTTATCTTGTGGCCCCAATTCTCACTATCACAGTTGCCACAAGTACTCCAAATAGTTTAAAAAGTAATCAGTATGGATTGTATAAACCCAGATGGATTGCTTCAAAGGGGTCTTAATCTGTTTAATAGAAAATAAATTTTAAAAAATCAGCTGAATACAGGATGAATTCACTGACACAGAAAATTATAAACCAAACCAAGAAACATCAATCTCTGACAGACATAAAGCAGATCTTTGCTCTTCTTGGCTGCAGAGAGACCAATCAACCCCATCACTAACAGAATCAATCAACATTTCTTTTATGTGAACCTGCCAGTGTCAGGTCCTGAAAATAGCTAGCCAGTCCTGAAAACAACACTTGATGCAGGAAAACTCAACAACTACTGTCCTGTCCCAAGTCCTCTCTTGCTAGGTAGCTCACTTAGAAAGTAGTGACAAAGAATCTAAAGCGACAAATAACATATTCCGACATATTGCACCATTTGCTATTAGGATTTAAACTGGATCATGGTACAGGGACATCCAGAGTAGCACTAATAGACAACTTCCTCATGGAAACAGATAGTTGTCAAATCTCAGTGATCATGATAGGTCTAACTGCAGCTTTTAACATAACTGAAAGTCATGGGATCAGAAGAAAAGTACTGTCATATATTACAAATTGGCTAAGAGACAATTGTATTCATATTTTTATTTAATTTCTTTAAATGTATGTGAAAGTACAAAAGGGAGCCATCTCAGGTGCTAGGTGCCCCTGCTATAAATAATAAAAACCAAAGTATTAAGTTAAACAGGGAACAGAACACAAATTCCCATCCCCACATTTATCTAGCTCCATTAAAACTAATCTGACAATGCAGATAGATGCACCTTGCAGCATTCCATGAAGGTAAGCAATGCAGGGCTATTTCGGGCTGTGGGAGATGGGGGGAGGGGAGTTTGTTCCAGAATTGACAAGCTGTTATTGAGAATGAATACTCCACTGCTAGCCCCCTCTCCCTTAAATCAAAGGGGATTGAGGTCAAGCACATCCACTGATTACAGCTACAGCAGAATGGCACCAGTAGGAGGAAACTCACTCAAATAGTCAGGTTCTGAGCCATTTAGCATTTAAACTAAAACCTTAAATTCAGCCTGGAAACTGATAGGCAACCAGTACAAATCATGGAGCAGAGCTGTGATGTTCTGCCACTGAGCATTGCTTAATAGGCAAAGAAGTAGACCTGAATGGTAAATTTTCAACATGGCAAAAGGTTAAGATTGGGTGTGCCAGGGACCTGTATTAGGGAATGTGCTATTTATTATATTCATCCATGATGTGTGAAAGAGTTGGACAAAGGCAGTTCAAAATTTGCAGGTGACATAACATTATTTAGAATAATTAAGATCAGAGCTAACTGAGGTGGATGGACACCACAATTAATTTTATTTGTTTTCTTTAAACATTTAACATATGATGGGTGTCTACTCCATACATTACAAACCACAAGATAAACATAAATGAAGGATTGATCAAATATATAGATAACTACATTAGCCTGCACCCTCAAAAGCCTTAACAAAGCAAGGGAAAAGATGAGTTTTGTAGCATGCCTGGAAAATTAAAAATATCTGGGCACTGACAGACTAAGGTGGGGGAGTGCATTCCAAAATCAAATCCTGGTAATGGCAGATGACATACAGTGTTGACAAATGCAAGGTAATGCACATTGGAAAGAACAGTTTACACTACTCATGTGTATTGCTGGGTATTAAATGAAGAGTTAGCACTCATGAAAAAGATGTGGGCCTCACAGTGTAAAATTCAATGAAAACATCTGCACAGTGTACAGTAGAAGTCCAAAAGTAAACAAAATGTGAGTATGTATAAAGAAAGAGGTAGAAAATAATACTGAAAATATTAGAATGCCACTATTGAAATCAGAGGTGTACTCTCATCTGGAATACTGTAGTCACTTCTGGTCATCAGACCTCAGAACAATATAACAGAAGTAGAAGCGGCCCAGGGATGGCTGATAAAAATAATTAGAGGCATGGTAAATTTCTGTATGTGGAGAAATCAAAAAGATTGGGATTATTTAGCTTAGAGAGGAGGTGAATAAGAGGAAACATGATATAAAATAATGAATATTCTAGAAAAAGATGTTTACTCCTATTTGCCCCTTCTCATAACACAAAAAACAGTGTTCATAAAAAAAAACCAGTTTCAATTATATTGAAAGGCAACATTTAAAATTCATTAAAGGAAATATTTTTATAAAATTAACGTGTGGAACTCATGGCTGTATATTACTGAAGCCAAGAACTTACTAGGATATTTAAAAACAAAAAAAAAAAAAAAAAGGGATTATTCGTGTAAGGGTGGGATTTTCAAAATGCCCTGTGTTGGCTTAACTCTGTTCTCACTGAAGTCAATTGGAGCAGTTAGGCCAATGTTAAGCACTTTTGAAAAACACCTCACCCTTATATAGATAATGAAAACACCCACAATTACATCATTATACATATAATAAAGGAATGGAAATCATCCTGGTCCAGGACATAAACCTGATTTCTGTAGGAAGAAACTTCTGTAACTGTTTGCTATGGGGTTTCTTACACCTTCCTCTGACCCAGCTAGTTCTGGCCACTGTCAGAGACAAGCTATTGGACTAGCTGGCAATTGCAATTCCTGTCCTTCTATGACATAAGCCACAGGGAATATGTATTTTTGGTTAGAGGGCACAGTTTCCATGTAAGGTTCCTGCTGTAGAAATAGCCCTGATGTACAGCCCTGTAGCAGGCTGCTACTAGGAAAGGCCTTAATCAGCTCCTGCTGCCCCAACCCCAATCAGGGGGAATGGATTGGGGGCTGACTAAATAGCCAGTGCTTGCCTAAGAACTGCCCTCACCTGCCAGTCTCATTAGCAGGCGCTAAAAGGCTGGAAGTAAAAGCAGGGGGGTGGAGACCAGGAGGGAAAGGTTAGGTTCAGAGGGATGAAGGAGCCTACTAGTCTGTTGCTGGTCAGGCACTGGTGTGAGGCCAAGCCATGTAAATAGTGGGAAACTGGTGATAGAGAAAAGATGCAAAATAAAGAGCAAGGGTGTTGCACCACCTTGGAGTGTCCCTGAGTCTTTAAGGAGCAGGGCCAAAGGGGTTGAATTCTACGGGGTGTGGCATGCATGCCACTACAAGCCCCTATGCACATTCTTCCAAGTAAGAAAAGATTGCTTAAAGGGACTATATATGGGACTGGCATCAGTCAGAATGTGCTCATTTTGACACTGTCTTTACAGTTTATGTTTGTGCCAGTTTGAGGGCAGATAAAACAGTATACCTATTTCCAGAAGGCTTCCAAAAGGTAAATTAAGAATGCTGTGAGGGCTGCCTGGAGAATTTCCTTACTTTGTTAGGTTGTGTTGAAAATTTAATTCTTATGTTCTTTATAAGTAATATTTAATAGATAAAATACTAATCAATCATGCTAAAGTGTGATTCTGCTCTGAAAAGTGACTATGAAAATGGTACCATCAGGTTTAATGTTTGTTTACGTCTCCATGTTTTCTGTGGTGGTAAGGCCCAGCCATTTAAACTTGTACAAATGTCTCGCTATGCTAAAGTGAGTACAGGGGTCCTGGGTATACATCTTCCCCTTATTCATTGTTTTGGATATCCGATGCTCACCAATAGGGGAATATGTTCTGATTTAGGTTCGTCATGATCCGCATATCCATTGTTTGCATGGCTCAGGACCTATGTGAATTGGAACATGTTTCCCTATAGTACAGTACTGTACTTTCATCCGCAAGCCATGTTCAAGGCTTAGTACCTATGGAGAATGTTCTCCATGCTGATTAAGGAGACAACAGGTGAAGGAAAGCCCAATGTAAAGGAGTTTTGGAAATTGTACAGCATCTTGAATAGTGTGGAAAACATTGACACATCCTGGGAAGAGGTCACTTTGCAATGTATGAACAGCGTTTGGCACCGTGCATGGCCAGATGCTGTCCACAGCTTTGTGGGATTTGATGCTGTTCCTGCTCTCGAGCAAGAAATTGTCATGTTGATGGGTGGCAATTTTGTAGAAATTTTGGTGGTGCCCAGAACCGGCCCTCCCCAACTCCGCCCCCACTTGCCTAAGGCTCTGGGTGGGGTTTCGTGGGGGAGGTCTGGGGTGCAGGTCCTGGCCTGCGGATTAAGGTGCAGGAAGTGTGCAGGCTTTGGGACGGAGTTTGGGTGCAGGCTCTCGGCTGGGGGTGTGGGTGTAGAAAGGGGCAGGTGGTGCACGCTCTGGGAGGGAGTTTGGGGATAGGAGGGAGTGCAGGGGTGAAGGTTGTTGGGCTGAGGATGAGGATTTCATGATGTGGGGGGCTCAGGGCTAGGGAAGAGGGTTGGGCTGTGGGGTGAGGGCTGTGGGGCTGAGGATGAGGGGTTCATGCAGCGGAGGGGGGCTCAGAGCTGGGGCAGAGGATCAGGGTGCAGGGGTTGGGGCTTTTTTAAAATGTTTAAGAAGCTTCATTTAAAATTAAATTAAAATGCAGAGCTCCTCGGACCGGTGGCCAGGACCCGGGCAGTGTGAGTGCCACTGAAAATCAGCTCGCGTGCTGCCTTTGGCATGCGTGCCATAGGTTGCCTATCCCTGTGATATAGCATTAATATAATGTTATGAGATCTGAGTAGTGCAAGTCAGCTCTCTATCCCTTACTTTCCATTAGTGCTCGCACTGTTTCAGTTGAACTAGTGTTATCAACATTTGGAGCTCAGGTCTACACTAGAGACGTTTGCCAGTAATGGCAGTTAAGAGAATGATTTTTTTCACAACAGTGCTATACTGGCAAGGGAGTGGAATCCCTGTCACAGGAGGGTTTTAAGAACAGGTTGGTCAAACACCTGTTAGGGATGGCCTATGTATAGTTGGGCATGCCCCAGCAAGGTGGGCTGGACTAAATGACCTCTCAAGTAGGGTGACCAAATGTCCTGATTTTATAGGGACAGTCCTGATTTTTTGGGGCTTTGTCTTATATAGGTGCCTATTACCTCCCACTCTTGTCCCGATTTTTCACACTTGCTGTCTGGTCACCCTACTCTCCAGGTTCCTTCCAGCCCTGTAGCTCTGTGATTCTAAGCCCTAGCCTGGATGCAGTTATACTGGCATAAAACTGTCAGCATAGCTTATTTTGCTCAGGAACAGGTATTAGCTATCATGGCAAAAACTCTTTTGCCTGTGTAAGCTGCACCTATACTCGAATATCAGGGTTGGAAGGGATCTCAGGAGGTCATCTAGTAAATCCCCATCCTCAAAGCAGGACCAATCCCCAACTAGCCCTCTCAGGGATTGAACTCACAATGCTGGGTTTAAGCAGACCAATGCTCAAACTACTGAGTTATTCCTGCCCCCCAGTGGAGTTTGCCAGTATAACTATACTAGTAAACTTTTTCTGCTGCAGACACCTTTTTCATCAACATCATTATTATCTGTACTGCACTAGAACCCACAGGCTCCAGCTGAGATCAGGGGGAAAGTTAGGCCCAGCTCGGACCAAGGCCACCGACCCGACCAAACCTTTCCCCTTGAACTGAGTCAGTGCCACTGCTACCTCCTGCCCATTGTGTCAGTACAGTGGTGGATTCATTACCTACTCATGCTATCTACCATCCCCTGCTACAGTGTGTGAGCAGCAGCGTGAGAGGCACTGCAGCTCCTCAGCACATTCACTCTGCAGCACACATAGCCAACAAGGTGGTAGCCGGCATGAGTGGGTCACACTCCACAGGAAAGCTGAGCTGAAAGGGGCCAATTGCTTTCCCAACTGACCTGGACCCAACAGATTTTTTCACCCTTATTCATGCCCTTCTCCACAAATAGCCCAAAGAGGACTGCTTGGGGAGTCATGTGCTGCTAACGTCAGTATCAGAATCCCTGCCTCAAAGAATTTCTGATTTAAATAGTCAAGATAAGACAAAGATGGGGAGAAAGGAATAGTATTATCCCCATTTTGCACTTGGGAAACTGAGGCTTGGTCTACACTAGAGTTAGGTTGACATAAGGCAGCTTACATTGACCTATGTCAGCGTACACACTACAGCCTTGCTCCCGCCAATGTAAGCGCTCTATTACAGTGACATCATAACTCCACCTCCATGAGAGGCATAGGGCTTATGCTGGTGTAGTTCAAGCAACACAGTGTCCCTGGAGACTGTATACACTGCATTACCTAATCAGATGTTGGCTGTCATTCGTGTCTATTTCATGACACCATGCATGGAGCCGTGAACTTGACAAGAGAGCCAGGCTGTCTGCAGGGCAGGGGAGGGGCTCCAGTTAAAGCCTGGTTGACCCTGGACTCCCTGGTCCAGCTGGGCTGTGCCCGACCCGTTTAGAGCCTGTCTGCTCCCTAGCTTCCAGCCCAGATGCTGCCTGGGCTCCCTGCTCTGAGTCAGGCTGTGCCTCCCTGCTGCCAGCCAGGGTGCTACCTGGAGGCTCCCAGCTCCTCATCCCCTGTGGGGAGCCCTGGTGCTGCACAGATGCTCCCTGCCACCGGGAGCCCCACTCCAGGCTCTTGGCTGCATGTCTGTAGTCTGGGTGGCTATGGGGAGCCGGGAGCCATGGGGCAGTCAACAGGCTGCCAGTGGGGATCCCAGGCCACAGCCTGGCTGGAAGTAGGGAGCTGAGCAGGCACACCCTGGTTCAGAGCTGGGAGTGAGCCAGGGAACTGCACTGAGGTTCCCAGGAACTGCCCGGACCTTGCAGCTGGGAGACCAGTTGCAGCAGGGAGCCGAGAGCTGAGGGAGGGCAGCCAAGGTCCCAGGAGGGGGGAGTGGGGTGCCATGAGCTGGGGAGCAGTCTGGCTCTGGGCAGGGAGCTGCATGTGGAGCTGAAAGCCCAGGCTCTCAGCCCCGCCGCAGTGCCCCTCTAAGTCGGTGGAAGCGTTCCTGGTGAGGACACACACCATCAATAGAAACAGGGTACTGGTTTAGACGATGCCTTTGTTTCTCTGCTAGTTACACGTTGTCACTGCAGGCCTGGCTGCAGCAGGAAGCAGCACTGCTTTGAGGTGCAGTATTGTCCTGGGGGGTACAACCACCATGCTTGCTATTGCCATGAAGGTTTGGAATAAGCCATGGCTGGTAAGGGAACGACACTCCCTGGAGCTGTGTCACACTCTGAGGCCCGGCCAGGGGCCCATTGGGAGCGGCTCAAGCAGCAGAAGGCTCCAGTGCCGACAAGCTCTGAGTGCTGATGGGTGCTTCATGAAGCAACACCTCTACAAGCCCAGGCCACTGACACGGTACCAAGGTAGGAGCGGGCCAGGCCTAGCAGCACCTGCGTTGTGGCTACACCCTCAAGGGCACCAAGGGACCTACAATGAATTCACTGCCAGCCCCTCCCGCTGCGTGAAAGGGGGCGGCGGGGAGAAAACTTAACAACACTAGTCACTAACTGAGCGATGGGGGAGACGGGAGCACGGGGCTGCAGGGAAATCCCGTGGGCCCCAGGACAGCACGGTCAGGGGGCCCGCTCCGGCCTTGGGGCTCGCTGCCCCCCGCCTCAGGGCGGGAGAGCCAGGCGGCTCCCGGCAGGGGGCGGTGGAGGAGCAGCTGTCACGCCGCCCGGCAGCAAGCCCAGCAGGGAGCGGAGCAGGCCCGCCCCGCCCGCCGCCGCGCAGAGCACAGCGAGGCCCGAGGCGAGCCCCGGGGGGTGGGGAAGTCTGGGGGGCGGCGGTCTGGCCAGGGGATTTACCGCGTCCGCAGCCCAGGCTCCAGTGTCCCGGCCCAGAGCCCCCTCTGCCCCGCGTGGCACCGCCCTCTCCTGCGAGCCAATCAGCCCGGGGGTGAGTTGTGCTGTGTCGTTCGGAGCCCAACTTTTGAGCCAATCGGCGGCGGGGGCGGGGCCGAGAGGACGATGGCGGCAGCGGTAGGGGTGCTGCGGCTCCTGCTGGCCGGGCCGGGTCTGAGGAGGCGGAGACTGTGAGTGACGCTACTGAGAGCCGTGGGGGAGGGGGCGCTGTGCTCACCCCACTGCCCCCACAAACCCCGCCCCGCGAGAGCGAGACCCCGGGGAGGGGCCTTCGCTCTGCGCTCGCACCCCCTGCCCCTCCCCAACGGCCGCGCAGTGACTCTCTAGCCACAGGCTCAGCGGCGCCCCTGGTCGGCTCCGCTAGAGCCCCGCTCTCTAGAGCCCCCCTCACCCCAGCGCCTCCGCAGAGCCCCGCCCCCTACAATCCCCACTCACTCCTAGTGCCTCCACAGAGCCCCACCCCCAGATCCCCCTGCTCCCCCACTCACACTTATTGCCCCACATAGCTCTGCCCCCCACCGTCCCATAGCCCCGCCCCTCTGCCCCCACGCAGCCCCGCACGCACCCCCAGAGCCACCTCTGCCTCCACACAAGCCCTCTGACTCCCCTCACAGCCCCCACTGCATCCCAAGCTTCCACACAGCCCTCCAGAGCCCACGACCACGTTTGCCACCACACAGCCCCCACTCAGGCCCTAAGCTCTCACTCCCTGACTGACCTGACCCTCCTGCTGCAGGAGCACGTTAGGATTCTCCCTTCCCCCATTAAGAGCTGCCCTCTCATTCAGGTGACAGGCAGTGACACACTACCCCCCCCCCTTCAAATTTAGTGTCCCGCAGGCTCACTTGCAGTAGCCCCCCCACAGCTTCCTTATGGCTGCAGCACCTCTGGTTATTAACCTGGCCACCTGACATGATCACGTCTGCCCTCTGGCTAATAATCCCCACACAGTGCTATAGGAGCAAATAGAGCAAGTTACTAGCAGCTCTCACAATTGTTTTAATACTATTTTCTACCCTTCTTTGTAACTGCCCTGTGCAGCCTTTGAGGGGTGAGGACCGTGGGTGCCCTGATGTGCTGTGACTGAAATTTGTCAGTTGGTCTGTCTGCAACTTGTCAGTTTGAAAATCCCAGCAGCAAAACTGGTCTGTGCAACTAAAAAGAAAACAGGTTTCCTAGCTAACCAGGTTTATTTCTGAGCTGATGGGTGTCCCTACAAATTATTTAACTTTATCCAGGAAATATATTTCCTGCTTGGTATTTTTTGGCTGTCATAGAAAAATGAAACTTACCAGTAATCAGTTTACTCTTTGATGGTGGCAAATACTGTCCATTACAAGTTTGAGAAAGTTCATGTAGGACAGTGGTTCTCAAACTTTTGTACTGGTGATCCCTTTCACATAGCAAGCCTCTGCTTGCGACCCCTTCTTATAAATTAAAACCACATTTTTTTATATTTAACACCATTATAGATGCTGGAGGCAAAGCAGGGTTTGGGGTGGAGTGACAGCTTGTGACCCCGTATGTAATAACCTTGCGACTCCCGAGGGGTCCTGACCCCCAGTTTGAGAATCCCTGATTGTATGACATATCTCGCTAGGACCTGATGGCGACCCTGTGGGCCAAATGCAAGAAAGGAAAATTGCACTGATTATTTATAATTCTTTAATTAGGACCAATTTTTGCATTTGGAGACATATGAATAATTCCTTTAAAGCAGTAACTTTCAACCTTTTTCATTTGTGGACCCTTAACAAATTTTGAATGGTGTGGACCCCTTTAGAAATTCAACTTGTTGTCTGCAGACCGCTGCCATAGAAGTCTTGGGTCATGTCTACACTATAGAGTTAAATTGACTTACATCGACAATCATGAACCACTATAATTACATCGCTTGTGCATGTTCACACAACACTCCTTTTGTCAGCAGATCGTGTCCATAGTTGGTGCTCTAGCACCAGGAGGGAGAGCAGTGCACTGTGGGTAGCTATCCCACTGTGTAAATCGCCACTTTCTCCTGCTAGGAGTTCTGGGAATGAATTGCAGTGCATCATGGGGACAGGATTACCGCTCCATAATTCAGTTTTCTCCATCATATAATTTCAAAGGCTTCCAACTGCGTTTTGCGCCATTTTTTGACTGCCACTGTAAATTTTGCACCTGCTATCTCTGCCTGAAAGCATGGATCCTGCACCACTCTTATGATAAGTGTTACGAACAAACTGCAGGATCAGCCACGTTATTTCATGAGCTGCAAATCTGAACAGGAATCCGTGCTGCCTGCCATGCTTTGTGCCCTGGAAAGAAACAATTCAAGATTGATGTTGGCATTTATGGAGCAGCTGCATGCGGTGGACCATCACTGTTGGACTCAGGAAATAAGCACTGATAAGTGGTGGGATTGGATTGTGGGATGGGATGGCGAGTAGTAGCTGCAGAACTTTGTATGTGCAAAGCCAGCTTCCTTGAACTATGTGCGGAGTTTGCCTCCCACCCCACAGTGCAATGACCCTAAAATGAAAGCTGCCGTAACAGTGGAAAAGTGTGTGGCAATCACTCTGTGGGAGCTGGCAACTCCAAACTGCTACTGGTCCGTCGCAAATCAGTTTGGAGTTGGGAAGTCCACTTTGGGGTTGTGGTGATGCAAGTGTGTAGGGTCATTAATTTCCTCCTTCCTGCTGTGATTCAGTCTCTGAGCAATGTGCAGGAAATAGTAGATGGTTTTGCGGCAATGGGATTCCCTAACTGTGGCGGGGTGATAAATGGCATGCATGTGCCAATTTTGGCCCCAATCTTGCGACAGAGTACATCAACAAATAGGGCACTTCTCTATGGTGTTGCAGGCGCTAGTGATTCACTGGAGTTGTTTCGCTGACATCAGTGCATGATGGTCAGGGAAGGTGCATGATGCAGGCATCTTCAGGAACACTGACCTGTAGAGAAAGCTGCATACAGGAAGTTTATTTTCAGATCAGAAGGGCATAGGCACTGACTCTGTGAGTGCTTTGGGGCTGGAGCACCCACCAGAAGCCCCACCAGTCAGCTCCTTGCCTCCCACCCATTGGTGGGCCCTGCTGATCAGCTCCTCCCCCTTCTTCCCAGCACCTCCTGTCTGCTGTGATCAGCTATTCAGCAGTGTATAAGAGGCTCTGGGGGAGAGGGGAGGTGGCGGAACAAGGCAGGAAGAGGTGGGGTGGGGTGGGGGCCGCGTGGGGGTGAGGCTTGGGGGAAGGGGTGGCGTGGGAGCTGGACCTGGAATGGGGTAGGGGTCAAGGGCCCCCTAGGAACTCACAAAGTTGGTGCCTGTTCAAAAGGGGGAAGTGGAAATGCACATAGTGTTCCTGGGAGACTCAGCCTACCCCTTGGTCCTGTGGCTCATGAAGCCATGCAGCGGAAACCTTGACAGCAGCAAGGAGTGCTTCAACAACAGGCTCAGCAGGTGTAGAATGACTGTAGAATGTGTGTTTGGTAAAGGTTAGCTGGTGCTCCCTTTTTGGCAGGTTAGACCTCAGTGAGGAGAATTATTATCACAGTCGCTGCCTTTGTGAGTTCCTGGAGCTGCCTGATCCCCGCCCCAGACCGTGCCCCCACTCCACTACAGCTCCCTGCCCTGCTCCCTCCCCACTTCTTCCCGTTTTGTTCTGCCCCCTCCACTGAGCACACCCTGCCCCCACTCCTCCTTCCCCTCCCAGCACCTCCTGTACGCTGCTGAACAGCTGATCACGGTGGGCAGGAGGAATGGGGAGGAGCTGATTGGTGGGGCCCACCAGTGAGCGGGAGGCACTGCTCCAACCACAGAGCACCCACAGAGTCAGCGCCTGTGATTCTCATGGTTACAGTGGCCTGCTGTACTCTGCATAACATTTGTGAAGCCGAGGTGGAAAACTTTGTCCGGGGTGGAACATTGAGGTGGATTGCCTGGTGGCTGATTTTGAGCAGTCAGACACCAGGACTATTAGAGGGAATGCCCTTAGGGGTGTGCAGGGACGGCTCCAGGCACCAGTGTGCCAAGCACGTGTCTGGGGTGGCAAGCTGCGGAGGGGGCTGCCTGACAGTCGCCCTGAGGGCGGCAGTCAGGTCGCCTTTGGCAGCATGCCTGTAGGAGGTCCGCTGTTCCTGCAGCTTTGGTGGTAAATCGACAGTGGGGACGCCGAAGGCGTGGGACCGGTGGACCTCCCACAGGCGTGCCACCGAAAGCTGCCTGACTGCCGTGCTTGGGGCAGGAAAATATATAGAGCTGCCCCTGGGGGCGTGTGAGAGGGGGGCACCATGCTCAGGAGCGCCACTGTGTGCCTCCAGGGCATGGGGTGCCCCCATCCTGCAGTCCTGCTCCAGTGCTGCTCCCTCCTCCCCCTCCATGGAGCTGCCCCTGGCCAAGCTGCTCTGGACCAGGAGCCTCTTCCTGTCCGCCGCATAGAGTAGGGGTATGGGTCTGATGTAAGGGTGTACCTGGTTGCTGCTGAACGGGGTCAGAGAACAATTCTCATTCTCTTCTGTTGCTGCTGCCTCAGGAATGAGTTGCTGCAATGTGTTCAGGCTCCTGTATCTTCTGATTAAAGAGACAGCGCTCTTCCAACATGTCAGTCACAAACCAAAATCTGAAATGGCATCCCTGGTGAGCTAGGAGTGGCCAGAGGGCTGTGGGATGGCCATGGGCTCCGGTAGGGTGACCAGACAGAAAATGTGAAAAATCGGGGTGGGGTAGGGGTTAATAGGAGCCTATATAAGAAAAAGACCCCCAAATCGTCACGGTCCGTATAAAATCGGGACATCTGGTCACCCTAGGCTCCAGCAAGGTGCAGCTCCCATGCGACAGCACGGGATCCACCTTGAGCTGCCAGCCAAGTGCCAAGCACAACAAGTCGCAGCAGCAGCATAGAAGTAAGTAAGTAACATCCAAAAATATTTAAATTCTGTTATTGTTTAACAGTGTGATTAAAATTATGATTCATCATGACTCTTTTTAATCTCGCTTGACAGCCCTATGTATTAGTATTCCACCCATTGCAAGTTTACTTTTTATTGATAGAACCCTGAATTAATTTACAACTCTACTGCCTTTATGTAACCACAATTTGAATAGGTAACTGAAAATATGTGTAATGTGGAATATATTAATGAAATCATTTAAAAAATAGATAATGCCTTAAACTGGGACTAATTAGTTTTTCCGAGGGTCATAAAAACCATTATAAATACCATGCCATCCCTGTCCTAAATCACTACCAATCTGCAATGGATCAAAGAGGGGACCTAGAAGTGAAAGGTCCTGTATCCCATCCCCTGGGCCATCCAGTCCCAGGGTTTTGGGACCAGGCTGAAAACAGACCTTTAATTTATGCCTTGCTTTCATGGAGCAGGTTTGAACAGATTGATCAGATTATTTGAATGAATTTGGGAGATGGTTAGTCTTCTCAAAAGCCTTCCAAATGAGCTGTAGAAATATTTTCTCAAACAGCTAACAGAAAAGGCCCTCACATAGTAAGATAGTTAATTTTAATATTTTTACAGACCTTGCTTTAGCAAACCTTGGAACAGCATTTATGGAAGGCAAGCAGAGTTTTAGCACCAGCGTGAGATAGGTAGTCAAGGGTCAATTGACTTCAATAATTAAAATTAAAAATACTTGCAGTTCTGTCTGAGAGCATAATGCAATACATATTTTAAAGTTTATTAATGAGTGTGGAATACAAAAGTGATTGAAACCTAGAAGGTTATGTGAATGCACAACAGGGACTCTGGTGCTATTATGATAACTGCAAGAGCAAAGCTAGAGTGGTTTGTGCTGCACAAGAAAGAAATGCTGTGAACTGACACAGCCAAAATTAATCTCTTGTAGTTTAAGTAGCATTGTCCTAAAGAAAACCCAGAAGGACACTTACTGAACTGATCCAGTAACCATGACTTTTTCAATTGCTATTCCCTGTGTCAGAGAGGGTAATACAACACTTTTAGTGTGCAGAATTGTAAATGCCAAGACTTTGGACAGCCAAACATTAAGGGTTTGAGTATTTATACTGTACTATGAAGGGGTCAGAAGTCCACTCAGAAGCTGTAAGCTTATAAGCATGAACCAATTGATGAAAGAAGTCTATAATATTTGTAGGCCAATAGCAATACTACCCTGAGCAGGCCAAGAGTTGCTCTTGCCTTTATCAGCCTCTGCCTACCACTGCATCTGGGCAGTGAGGCTCCCTCTCTTGACTCCCTCAGGAAACCAGTGACCAGACTTGTTCAGTCCCTAAACCAGCACTAAAGTTTTGTTTGAGCCAGCAGTAATGCTAATAAATAACATACTAGTCCCTGAAAGGGACACAACAGCAGCTCTGGGGAGTTCCTTATTTACTCCATCACTGCTTTTCTGTCTCTGTTTACACTAGCGCTCTAACTTATTGTTCTTTTGGAAAAGAATCCTCCTTCCTATCAATATTGTGCCCTGTACTTTTTTTCATTCTTGGCTCAGCTGATTGCTGGGCGCTTCCTTTCAGCAAGATGCATGTAAATAGTTGGTCTCTCCTAGCCAGCTGTGACTCCCTCCACCATCCTCTCTCTAGAGTTGCCTGTTTCTAGGGCAGAGACTAGCAGTGCTAGATGAACTGCACGGCATAGCAACTGCTGGGAATGGTAGAAAAATTTAAATTGAGACTTGCCTGGAGAGGGCTTAATCCAAGGGGGGTCAAGAGCTAGAAGGAAAGACCCTTTTAGTGGGGATAGAGGTGAAGAGGTCTTCTAAGCCATTGTTGCTGAGATGAGCATAGGTAGAGTTAATGGACCAATTCAGCTCACTAGATGCCCCTCCTATGGTGGAGATGAAAGGAGGTTTTAACTGGAGAGACAGATGTTGGGCCCAGACTGCTCCCCAAGATCTGAATCAGGACAGTTGACTGATGTGGAGGAACAAAAAGTCTTTGCTGTGCAATAAGTTAGCTAAATGGGAGTGGGAAGAGAAACCAGAGGGACAACTTAAAGTGTACAGTCCATGCACGTGTTCACTGAATTTAATTCCATGTTTCCTGGTCTTTGTCTAACGGGAGTCTGTGTAGTTATGGAAATAATGATAGCTGATGCTTTATGGGCTTTCTGCAGAATGGCTGTGTAGAATTTTTTCAGGCAGAGGCATTAAGGCTAGGTGCTCATGGTGATGAGTATGGGATGAATGCTGAATTGGATGGTAGAGTTGGCAGGTTGCAGAGCGTAATTTCTTCTACAGAAAGTGTTCTTCTGATTTGGTGGCATTCTTTTCAGTTGTCACAGAAACTGTTCTTTGTGTTACTGTGACATCATTCCATCACTAAGAATCTGCTTTTTAAAGATTCCATCAGAATACTAAGGAGTGAATGTATCTTTTTGTACATAGGAGGAGACCCTGTGTTCAGACCTGCAAAACTATTTTCATCTGTTTTCTCTTGTTCATAATGTTCCAAAGCTTTCATATTTTGGACTGGAATATTCTATAATTGGTATCTTCCCAAAGATAATTTTTTTTGAAAGTTTGAATAAAATCCTTCCAAATATTTTTGAATATGGCTAGGGTAAAATATATGCTATTCCTGTTTTTTTTTTTTTTTAACTTTAGCCACACCTTTTTAGTCAGGGTTATGGTAAAAACAGCTGGCATTTGAAGATTGGCGTGTACGTAGTCCTTGTTGAGGGATAATGTATTTGCTTGGTTTGAAGAAAAAATTTCATTTAACCCTTTGAAATTGTGTACTGAGCACATTACACAGGAAATCTTTTACCCTCTATAATCACACTTTAATCCTCTATATGCATTTGGCTGCTCAACTGTTTGAGAGCCCATTAGCTTTAAGGATATGTGTAAGTGTTTTCAGCTGGTTTCAAGCGGAGTGCCCCAAGGGTTGGTCCTGGGGCCAGTTTGGTTCAATATCTTCATTAAGGATCTGGAGGATGGCATGGACTTCACTCTTAGCAAGTTTGCAGATTACACTAAACGGGGAGGAGTGGTAGATATGCTGGAGGGTAGGGATAGGATACAGAGGGACCTAGACAGATTAGAGGATTGGGCCAAAAGAAACCTGATGAGGTTAAACAAAGACAAGTGCAGAGTCCTGCACTTAGGACGGAAGAATCCCATTCACTGTTACAGACTAGGGACTGAATGGCTAGGAAGCAATTCTGCAGAAAAGGAGCTAGGGGTTACAGTGGACGAGAAGCTGGATGTGAGTCAACAGTGTGCCTTGTCACTAAGAAGGCTAATGACATTTTGGGCTGTATAAGTAGGGGCATTGCCAGCAGATCAAAGGACCTGATCGTTCCCCTCTATTCGACATTGGTGAGGCCTCATCTGGAGTAGTGTGTCCAATTTTGGGCCCCACACTATAAGAAGGATGTGGAAAAATTGGAAAGAGTCCAGCGGAGGGCAACAAAAATGATTAGTGGGCTGGAGCACATGACTTATGAGGAGAGGCTGAGGGAACTGGGATTGTTTAGTCTGCAGAAGAGAAGAATGAGGAGGGATTTGATAGCTGTTTTCAACTACCTGAAAGGGGGTTCTAAAGAGGATGGATCTAGACTGTTCTCAGTGGTAACAGATGACAGAACAAGGAGTAATGGTCTCAAGTTCCAGTGGGGGAGGTTTAGGTTGGATATTAGGAAAACTATTTCACTAGGAGGGTGGTGAGGCACTGGAATGGGTTACCTAGGGAGGTGGTGGAATCTCCTTCCTTAGAGGTTTCTAAGATCAGGCTTGACAAAGCCCTGGCTGGGATGATTTAATTGGGAATTGGTCTTGCTTTAAGCAGGGGGTTCGACTAGATGACGTCCTGAGGTCCCTTCCAACCCTGATATTCTATGATTGCGGCATAAACCTGTTTCATATCAAGTGCACAGAGTCAAATCAGTTTCTCAATCAATAAAATGAGTGTAGCAGCATCTGATGTGTTGATGCTTATTAAGTGTTTAAAAGTGGTGTAGGAGTGTAAGATTTTACTTTTGTTAATAATTCCATTTCAGACCACATTCAGAGACCAAGTATACTTGATATAATACTTCTGCACTTGGGTTAAGACTAATTTATAACATTGATGGCTTATTTGTTTTTTTAGCTCCAGCTGTTCTCTATCTCAGTGGTTCTCAACCTTTCCAGATTACTGTACCCCTTTTAGGAGTCTGATTTTTCTTGTGTGCCCCAATATCACCTCAGGTAAAAACTACTTGCTTACAACATCAGATATAAAAATACAGTGTCACAGCACGCTACTACTGACAACTTGCTTACTTTCTCATTTTGTCTGTATAAAAATTTTAGTATGTACTGACTTTGATAGTGCATTTTATATAGCATATTGAAGAAGTAGGCAAATATCTAGATCTGTTGATGTGTTCCCTGGAAGACCTCTGCGTACCCCCAGGGATACGTGTACTCCTGGTTGAGAACTACTGCTCTATTTCCACTGCAGGAAAGTGCTGCATCTTTACTGTTTCTCAAGAAATGCAAGTTTGTGGCTACTTGGAAAGCTAGTATCAGCGTTTCAGAGTGGTAGCCATGTTAGTCTGTATCAGAAAAAGAGCAAGGAGTATTTGTGGCACATTAGAGACTAACAAATTTATTTGGGCATAAGCTTTTGTTGGCCCAAATAAATTTGTTAGTCTCTAAGGTGCCACAAGTACTCCTCATTCTTTTAGTATCAATGTTGTTTTTCATAGATTGGACACTGGAGGGTGCTAATGCAATGGGAGCTGAAATTATCCTAGGAAATTAAAAGGTTCTTGTGTAGTTTGATACTTTGTTGCAACATTTATGTGAGCAAATATAAAGTAATTGCTCAATGGCAGCAAATTTTGTTGATATTGTTTTTACAGTCTTAACTGAGGGTATCAGTGAAGTGTTAAGAGTGTCTGTGTAGATGAGGTATCTCTTTCCTAATCCTTTAGTGAAAATAACTAGTTCTGAGTTTTTCAGATTTTAAAAATGTTCTGTTCAGGATTCTGGGATGAACTGTGTTTGTGACTTTCTAATGTCAAACATTTTAAATTGGCAAAACACACTCACCACTAGTGGGCAGGCGGCTGGCGAGCAGGGATCTGGCCAGCAGCAGGACCCGCCAGTACTTATTGAGGGCAGGAGGAACAGAAAATACGGGACAAATTGTCTGTTTTTAAGAAAAAGTTGGGACACCTGCTGGAGGGCTTAAATATGGGACTGTCCCTTTAAAAATGGGACATCTGGTTACCCTACACAGAATATGTACAGATTAAGTAGAATTTTGTACAAATGCATTTTCCCTAAACAGTGGTTCCCAACTTTTTTTTCTTTTCCGGTGTGTGGGTGGATGTGTGTGTGTGGGTGTAGTTGTGGGGTTGGCATAAGAACATAAAAACAGACATACTGAGTCAGACCAATGGTCCATCAAGCCCAGTATCCTGTCTTCTAACAGAGGCCAATGCCAGGTGCTTCACAGGGAAAGAACAGAACAGGTAATCATCAAGTGATCCATCTCGTCGCTCATTCCCAGCTTCTGGCAACCGGGTGACTACTTCTCCCCTTCCCAGACATATCCTCATGCTGTGTCAATGTGTTGCCAAAAGGTTTTTCAGTTCAGTTTGTGTAGGTTGTGCACTCTTTTATCCTGAGAGACTTTGCACTATTACCTGCAATCCTGTTAAACTCAAATATTATAATTCCCTATTATATGGTGGATAAATGGGCCCTATAGCAAATATACAGGGTCATATTGAGTTTGATCCTACAGGTTGCTGAGTGTCTTCTGAAAGGACAAAGTACCTTCAGTTCCTGTTGACTTCAGTGGAGAAGGAGGGCCCTAAATTCTTCACAGGAAGTGCTAAACACAGCAGCTCCTGGGATTGAACCTTCATGCCCTGCCTGTGTTCTTTGCACTTGCTGTTTGTAAAGTGGTGAACTGATTTAAAGTCCACTCTGTAGGCTTTTAAATCCCTTAATGAGAAGCATGGGGCAATATTTGAGACATTTCCTGTAAGCTGCATCCTGGCAGGCAAATGCGCCCTGACATTAACAACTTTTTAGAGTTCCACTTTTGATCAGAGAGTAATTGAATTTACCAGTTTCTGCTCCTCAGCTCATCCCTCCTTGCTTGTAAGTAAAACATATGAATACTTTATTTTTCGTTTTAACCTCCCTCAGCCTGTGTGCAGGACACCTCTCACTCACCCATTTCTAAATTAAGTCACCTTAGTTGGTATGTTAAAATGTTTTATTTAGCATTCTTATTATGGATTTGAAAGTGTTTGAACAGGACCCCAAGCATCTCGGTGGGATGGCAGCACTTAGTAAATATTATTAGAGAAAAGAATACTCTTCCCTCTTCTACCTCACATGGATGTGAAACCCAAGAAGTTTGCAGAATGTCCACACACAAATAAAAGTGGAAATTAACTTGCTATTATTGACCCCAATATGTGCTGAACTTGAACTGAAGTCCCCTGTTAATTTTCCCCTCTTTTCCTTAAACACTGCTGTATTACCTCACAATTCTCCTGTAACCCCTTTCACCTCTGAATGTAGCTAGCATACGTTTGAATTACCTGTTATCATGGGATAGGCAAGGCTCTAGTGATCTCTGTCTTTCCTTGTCTGTCCCTACAGGACTGGATCAATGTACTGCCATGGACTGAGTAGATGAACTTTCTTGGCTTTATTCTATTATTTTAATTAAACACGGTTAGCATCAGGACCTCTGTAATGATGAAAGGGAAATGATGAAACTTTGAAGAATTTGGGACATAGAGTTGATCTCTACATTTTAATGTACTCTTTGCATTAAAGCAGTTAATAGATACATTTTATATTGAGCTTTCAGGTGACCTAATTTCCCTTAGTACTGTACATTTAGTTTTACACATCTGCACCTAATTTGTAAAAAGGACTTAATGAGAAACTTCAAACAATTTAAATGTCAATTACAAAGAAAGTGAGGTTTTAAAGTTCCAGTAATCTGTCCGTACTGCTCATCGAAACATGGTCCCAGGTGGGTGTAATTCAAGACAGATGACATTCCAGAGGCATAATTACAAAGAGTTTATATATTTTCAACACTAGCAAGCTGTCACGCTATGTTGTAGCTACACTTGTGGTACTGTATGACTACAATTTCTGTTTTATCTGGTGTGGACTTGATATCAAGAGTTTTAATTCTCCATTTCTTGCCCCGAGCACTCACTGATGGTTTAAGAAGGGGAAGAATATTTTGTAGGATTCGTTTACATTGATTGGTCCTGTTGTTTCCTAAAAGATGTGGTTCACAAAAAAGGGAAGAAAAATGGAGCATGTATTGGAGGTTTTGTTATATATAAACTAGCTCATCACATAATTTATTTTTATTTTCTTTTATTTCCAAATTATTGTATTTGTATTGATTCCTAGGAAATAGCTATGAAGAATTGCTAAAAGTTCACAACATTTTGGATGTTTTCAGATGCCTTTTCTCACTGAGAACCTATGAAATAAAGCTCCATTTGTTTGGAAAATTAAAGCTGAAGGGATTGATTATTATCAGTTGCACTGGTAAATCAGAGGTAACTCCCACTGAGGTAAATCTGGAGTCATATGCCCAGTGTGTAAAGTCAGTTTTGAATTATATGTAAGGGTCTGATTATGAGGTTGGACCCAAGTTTTAGGGCAGAGCTAATCATACTGCACAGAAAATAAATGAAGGATTTATTTTTGATTGAAATAATTACTTGTGTGCTATATTCTTAAACATTTAAATGTTATAAAATTAAATATATTTAGCAGTTTAGACAAATTAATTTTGTGGCCCTTAGTACTGACCAATAAAACTTGACTGCCTATATCATTTTCATTTTCATTTGCATTGTTTTTTGTTTTTGTTATCATTAGAACAAGAAAACAAAAGTATTTAAACTGCTACTTAGAATTCTATTTTTATATGCTCATCTTTAAGGTTTTACAGAGTATTAGCAGTCAAAATTTAAGATGTCTTCCTGCATTCAGACTTTTTGTTTGTTTGTTACATTAAACATACAAACACGCACACATAAGTACAGCAGAACCTCTGAAGGGGCATATATATTGAAGAGCACACATTTTATGCTAATTCAGCTGCTTCTCAAGTAAGAATGTAGAGGAATGGAGAAGGGCTAAGATGCTTGTTACTTGAAATGTCTGAATTAAATGGTGAGCTTTTTCCCCGTTTAATTTAAAAAAAAAATCAAAGTATGTTGTAAAATGTTCTCAAAACCTCTTGACCTGTTTTCCTGCTTGGAAAAAGGCAAGTGCTATTTTGACGCACAAAGCCCTCCAACAAACAAGTTGGGCTTCAGAGCCACACTTGAAACAAAACACCAGTTTTATCTACAGTTTACTAGTTTTCCCATTTTATGCAGTGGTATTTGAATGCCCTCTAGTAATTGGTGTGTTCTTTTTTTTAGCCAAAAAACAAAGCTTATTAGCACTGTATTTGGCATGTCATGAATCATTAAATCTTTATATAAATTCAGAAGTAATTTATAGCATACAAAATCCTCTGATATATATTCCACCCCTCACCCCCATCTAGGCTGCTGGATTGTGATCAGTTTTCAAAGCATAGCATGTCAGTTCCAGTGGACTGCGAACAAATAATTGTTAGTTCAGAAATTGTGTATAATTCTCTGGGTATAGAAAAACTGTTTTCTTTTGATGGACATTGTTCAATATGCCCAGCAGTGATGAGTAGGTAAAAGTGTGTGAAAGCGTCACTTAGTTAAGCTTTTTATTTGTGCAAATTAGTTTTACAGCTATATTTTCTACCTATATTTGATACGAGTAAGTCTTGATCCCTGGTATTTTTCTCCTGGAGGAATTCTCCGTCTGACCCACTCCCAGTCTTTGTATAGGTAACATACTGTGGTCATATGTTTGAATCAAGCTTCACTTTAAGACCTAAACTAGTCATTAAAGACTGAGTGGGAAAGTTCCTTGCACCTGGGAAATTAGGAGAGCAGAAGCAAGAGACATGACCGCATCCTTTCCCTGGTGGTTCTTCACCTGTGAATTTGAACGGTGGTGGTAATAAAAGTTTTGTGGACCTCCTTTTATGTGAGACCATTAAGTAACATGAGAATCTGGGACTAGCTACCCTTCAGATTTCAGGACACTAAAAGGTGCCATTTATAGGTTTAAAGCGCCTGCAGGAAGGCAAAACAGGCTTGTAAACTTAAACTCGAGACTCCAGAAGGTAACAGGTTTGTGGTGTGGGCTACACACTTAGATTATCAAAATTGCAAATGTGCTTTATGTTGTTTTTTTTTAATTGGAAAACATATTCCTATAAAAAGCTGATACAGCTTTTCATACTTCTCACTGGTGTTGTTACTATCTCTTATGTCATAGAAAAGACACGATTGTGAATGGCCCCTCTATAAATCCTAAATTGTCATTACAGCACCAGCTGCCAGAGCCTAGGGCCTGTTATCATTCTCATTATAACCTACTATTTTGCTGAGCTACTAATTTAGCTATTCAAATTTGTTTCTGTAAGATGGGGAGGAAGTTGATCTGTTTAGGAATATTTTGCAATCTTGGAGCTTATTCTGTAGAGTAGCCCTTTTTGTATTAAATATCTCAACCTTTTTTATTGTTTGAAAACTAACAGCGTATGTATAACATTTTCAATGATTTAAGTATGATTTCTCTATTAGTATTGACAATGGTCTGTAGTAGAGCAACATACTAAGAAGTTAAATGTCTATCCATGCAATAGACTCTAATGGTTCTAAAGCAGTGAGTATGGTCTACTGAATAAAGAATATTCTGAGTTTCTGTAAGTGAATTTAGAGATGATGAAAGGTGCTAGAATGGCAGCCCAGGGAAACTGAAGTTCACTATTTGTTCACAGAACAGGTACCTCTAGGATATGATGGAAATTTATTTTTGCGCTATGCTAAGCCTGTCTGGGACTATCAATTGTGATGGTGATTTTTGTGATTTGATCTGCTGAGCCCAAAATTTTAAAATGCCTACAATTATGCACTTGAATCTATATTTATTCACTTAAATAAGTGGGCCATTTTTCATAAGTGCTGAGAACACAGAGTTCCTATTGATTGCAATTGACTACTTTCAGCTTCCATTGACTGCATTGCGAGTACTCATGGGAGTAAAGTTACTCAAATGTATGTTTATAGGCTCAGACTCGAAATTCCATGAATGATAGGAGGTCTGCACAGGAGTAACTGGGAGTAGAATTTGGCATTTATAATCTTTATTCTAATTTTCTAAGTGCAAGGGGTTAATTAAATACTTAGATGAGTCTGCCTGCTTTAAAATAAGGGTGTTTATGAATACTTTTGTCAGCAGTTACTGACGGTATTTCTAAAATAAAATAATTCAATGTGTAAACCAGTGTCTAAGGATATAATTCTTCTAGAGGGTCTCAATATTAAAAACAATAATGATTCAGAATTATTTTCTCACTTTGCTCTGGCTTCCTGGAATTTTTCTGTTGTTACATAGGTTGATCCACTTGGGCCCTAATCCTGCATTGAGTTGAATGTAATCCCTGGACCTTTGCAGAGCCGATTGCAGGATTCAGACCTTGATATCTACTTTAAAAAGGCAGCTATGTGACTGTTTATGTTAGAGCCAGCTGTTTTGATGCTGTAGGTATGTTGCTATTTGACAAGATTGAAATTATTTTTCTTTATGGTCAGACAGTGATACCCTTACTCATGTTGGGTAGTACCTTACTCTTTCCAAGTTGACTCATTGACTTCTGTGGACTACTCACTGTTCCATATGAATATCACAATCTGCCTCTTGGTGTTGGCTTTTCAGTATTTTGTCACAACATGTATATGGCAGCTGTCTGGCAGAGACATGAAAAAAAAATCTATATTTTCCTTGTGAAGTAAGTATAATTTCTAGATGGCATTTAATAAATAATTTAAATTTTTGTAACTTTTGTCTTTTTGAACTTTAAACCTAAAATCCATAATAATATTTCATTGTAGTCTCTCTGTGTTGATTTACCTAGCCTTTAAATACAAACTTGTGTTTGGAGTTTGTGCATTAAATATTGGGTGGTGGGTTTTTTTCTTTCTCTTTCTTTTTTTTTTTTTTTTGTTAAATCTGCAACTTATTACTCAAAGCATTCAAAATTGTTGGGTCAGTGCAAAATATTGACTTCAGCATATTGAAAGCATAAAAACTCTTTTTTGTTGGTAACTACTCTTTGGAGAAGTTGATAGATGTGAAAAACATTTAGCAATGTTCTTTTTTTTCCCCCTCCCTGTGAAACTAAGCTACTGAGGAAATTTTCCTACTGCTGTATGCTGCAATATGTCAGAAACACCGATACGTTATAGATGCATCATCATTTAAAAGGAAAAATTGAGTGTGGGTTTGAAGTCGACAAGTGATGAAAGTAGCCCTGAGGTTGTCAATTAGAAAGCCAAGGCCTGGAACTGATAAGTTAATGGGCATGCCCCCTCCCCACCCCTGTTCCACCTCCTCTCCCCGCCCCGCCTCTTTTTTTTCAAGTCTGCAAGATCTTTATTGCTCAGGATATAAAAAAAAAATCATGTTGGTGTATGTCCCAAAAACATATCCTACTAACAGTATTCACTTAAATACCCAGTGCCTTTGTTTGACTTATTACAAGTTTCTTAATATATATTGATAAGCAGTGAGAAATGGAAACGTGGCAAATAGAAAATTATCCCTCTCTCTTTTGGTTTACGCTGAGTTTTTCTTTTTAACATTTAACAGACCACTCCATGGGACCATGTAATAATGTTGAACAGTGTTGCAGGATTTGTTTTCTACCATATATTTGTTTGCTGGTTTTAAGATGTGCAATTTAATTTTTGAGTCGAAAAATATGTCTTCCTCTGGAGAGGCGAAAGGGCAGCATATTGTTTTCTTCTTGAAGTGGGTGTTAGTTGTCCAGACATGTTTTTTGTTTAAATTAGCTGATTTTATCAGTTCATGCAGATTTTAATATTTTTAGGCATATCTTCTTATGTGGTTTAAGGGAGAGAATAAGAATAAACAAATGAAAGCAGTTTTGAAGTGCTAACAGGTACAGACTACAGCTGAGACTTGCACTCTGCTGTGAAGAAAAACTTTTAGTCCATTTTTATTTTTTTAAATTAACACTTGTGAATTTAATGTTTTAGTGCTTGTAAAAGGTTTCATATTGACAGCCCCGAAGTCTGAAGTCCTCTGTCCATAGCACAACTACCACAAAGGCAGTAGCAATACAGATTTTCCACATAAACTTGTCTCAAACCAGAACAGAATAATTCCAAGCATGAGAAGGTAGTTCAGTCTCCATGCATGTTCAGTCCTTGATCTCCTCTATTTAGATTGCCGACAGCTATGATGTTTCTCAGTGACCTCTGCACACATGTTGCAGTGCAATGATTTGCAGTCACTACTCACCTGTGGCCATCAAGTGCAATGGGGAGTTCTTTTTAAGAACTGACGGCATGATATGACCTTCAGGTCTGAATTTGGGCTGGTGACATGGAGCTATAACGAGTTGGCAACCTCTGGCATGTGGCTTACCAAGGTAAGCACCCTGGCAGGCTGGGCCAGTTTGTTTATCTGCTGCGTCGGCAGTTTTGGCGGACCGCAGCTCCCACTGGCTGCAGTTCGCTGTCCCAGGGCAATGGGGGAGGCAGGGAGCTGTGGCCAGCACATCCCTTGCCCCTCACAGCTTCCTGCCGCCCCCATTGGCCTGGGACAGCAAACTGCGGCCAGTGGGAGCTGCAGTCCGCCGAACCTGCCGACATGGCAGGTAAACAAATTGGCCCGGCCCGCCAGGGTGCTTACCCTGGTGAGCTGCGTGCCAGAAGTTGCGAACCCCTGAGCTATAATCAATCATATGAGCTGCTCCTTTCCTCTCCTTTTCTACCCCTGATTTTTAAGAAAAATAAAATACATCTTAATTGAAATAATTCACACCAAAAATTGTGATTGAAGACAATTTGTAATCACAATTTTTGACCAATGTGTAATGGATTTCATTTAGAACTATTCACCTGATAGGGTAAATTAATAAATCTAACATGAGCAGTTGCTCTTGTCCAATATTTTCTCAGAAGTTTAGACAGGTAGGAGACTTAAATCTTAAATAATCTTCTGTTCTTCCCACACCCTATTTTAACTTGTTTCCTGAAAGGGTAGTCTTGTAGTTTTATTCATAATAATGAAATTACACCACAATACCCTTGGTGGACTAGTGTATCCTGTTGCACAACATGGCTGAAATGCTGACCTGTTATAATGAGAATAATATCAAGGAGGTGTAATGATGAGGCTCTTGGCCTAGCCTGTAATTCTTTTTCTGCTCAGATTTCACCTCTTCCAAAATAGCATAATCCCTGTACGTTCTTCGGAGTGGAACCTTCACCTCAGTTGAAATCTTACATTTATGGGAAGAAGAAATTCTGCTATCTGTGCATGCCCACTACTAATAATGACAGTCTGTGGATCCACTGAATTTGTTTCCTGAATGTTTTGTGTAAAGCCAACAGACCCTGGTAGTCGGCAGGTGGGATCAAATTTAGGACCTCTGGAGCTTAGTGTATGACTCTACTACATGAGTTAAAAAGCCACATGCTTCTGAGCTAAGGCTGTAGAGCAGATTCATTAATTTCTAAGTGGTCTTGGTGCCACTAAAGGGGACAGAGCACCACACCCAGGAGGTGTGGGTTACACTTGCACAAGTAGATAATGTCAAATCAACAAAGTACATATTTCAGAAAAATGGTCATCTTTCCAGACTTCTTTCTTAATTTCTAACAGCACTGTGCCATATGGATGCAGTTTAGCTAAACTGGTCACTTTCACTGTAAAGGTAGACCTGTGCAAGAAATCCCCAAACTGTTTCTGTCAGTTTGCGCAGCAGCATGTTGCTGTCTTCTCTTGTCTTTTGTTAAACAACTTTTCTTCACTGTTGGTAATCTTGCTTTTGTCAGCATAAAGTCTATAGCTCTCTCCCACCCAGAGAATGGTTTATGGAACTGATACTTTTGGCAATTTTTAAGTACACCTCCCTCCCTCCTTGTGAATGGAGCCTTGCCATCTATTCACCCAGTGTATGGTGCGGTCAAGAGAAGTGATCTGTACCACTTATTTTGCACCACACAAAATTGCGTTTTGAGGACCAAAGCATAAGAGAGGATGTCCAAGAACTGCTCTGGGGAGACTGCCAAATGAATGTGGTATGGAGCCCCACAGAGAGATCAATGACATTTTTTCACCTTCCCACAATTGGACTCATTTTGTAGTACAAGACCCCTGGATTGAGGGAAGCTTCTCTCCTCCCCACAAGGCTAGGTCTAAAGCAGGTTCTTCTTATAAAGTCTGCCACACATGTAAATCTAACCACCACGTGTATCTCTCCCATTCTAAACAAATAACAGCCAGAGATCAATCTATATTTAAATTAAATGTTTTTTTCTCCCTAGTATCTGCCTTGCCTCTCATGGCTAAGATATCAATGACAGTCTCTCCATCCTTTCCAGAAGTTGACATGAGCATCCTCTAGCTCAGCTCAATATTTTTGTTTCTTCCCTGTTTAAAGAAACTGAACTAAGAGAAAACAAGCAGTAGAAAACTATAAACAAGTGTAGGTTGTTCTCCAAAAGATAGTGAGATCTCATAATTGTGTGGCTCTTCAGATGAGGAGTCTAAAAATGTTCAGCTTTGATGACTTGGAACATTTTAATTGAAAAAGATTCCTATGCAATAGAAGTCAAGAAAACAGAAGAAAAATCTCTGACCTCTTCCACAGACTCACTGAAAGTGAAGTGTGGCAAAGAGGTCTAGGTATTTCCAGGTCCTGAGTCCTTAAAAGAAATACAGTAGTGGACTTAGGCTTTACACAGATAGGAAAGGTCTGTTAAATTAATTATACCACACTCACTAAAGTCAACACAGTCCCTAAAACAGATTATCTCAGCCCTAACTAAAGGACTGTCCTCCTGCTGGAAAAAGCAGCTGTGCTTTTCCTACAGGAAAAAAACAAATTTTGAATGTGCCAGGAAAAGGAAACATTCCTTAGGACAGCCATAGTCTATTTGTCAATCTCCGTGGTTGTCCTATTCAGGCAAAGCATCTACTAATACTGAAAAATGGTAAGTACACAGAATTGAAACATAAAGACATTTAGCATTAGCATGAACATCCTGTAATTACATAAATGTGTACATACACGTTTTACTGAATTGTAGTGCTGAATTAAATGCTATATAAAATAAAATTCTGTATTCTTCCCAGCTGTGCTCTAACAGTTGGAGTTTAGATGCACATACGATTTCCATGAGATGTGATCTAGTCACCTCTCAGCTAAATCGTACTCTTCAGAGAAACCCTAAAAAAGGAATAAAAGATGCAATTGACTTAGCTGCTCTGAGACAAAACAGAGATGATGTCAAACCAAATTTAGACCCTTCTAGAAATCTAATAATCCTTTGGGTGGTCCTTTTTTGATACTCTAGGCCTCAAAGCTATTTTGAGGGGTTGTTTTCTTAGAGGACCACCTGAACGCCTTCCCCCTCCCTTCCTGATTCTCCCATTCTAAACAAATAATCAGGAAGGTCTATAGATGGGAAGGGGAGATTGCCGACTCTTGATATGAACATGCTTACTAAAGGAACCAATCAAAAACATTATGAAGTTTCTTTACTGGTTGTCTTGAATTTTTCAAAATTTCACCAAAAAAGTTCAAAAACATAGCACTCGGGGGGAAAAAGTCTGAAATAAAGAACTGACAAAAAATTGATCCAAAGTAAAAATTTTCTGAATTTTGATTTATCTCTATTCATACTAATATGCACATTGCAAGACCCGGTGACTAGGAAAATAAAATAAAATATGATCATGGGCTAATCTCTAATCAAAGAGCTTATGTCTCTGACAAGTGACAATAAGGCTTCTATGGGTGAAAAACATACCTATCTCAGTCACTTGTCCAGTGTAAACTCGACACAAGGTGTCATGGTATAATTCCCCACTCTGAACCTTAGCATCCAAAAGATGGGGTACCAGCATGAATTCCTCTAAGCTTAATCACCAGCTTAGAACCTGTAGCGCTGCCACCAACCAGGAATTCCAGTGCCTGGTACACTCTGGTCCCCACAAAACCTTGCCCGGGGACCCCCAAGACCCAGACCCTCTGGATCTTAACACAAGGAAAGTAAACCCTTTCCTTCACCGTTGCCTCTCCCAGCCTTCCCCTCCCTGGGTTACCCTGGAAGATCACTGTGATTCAAACTCCTTGAATCACAAAACAGAGAGGACAATTCACCTTCCTCTCTCCTTCTCTTTCCCCCTCCCAGACTCTTCCTGAGAGAAAGTAATCCTGGCACAGAGAGAAATCAGCCTCTCTCTCCCTCTTCCCTCCTTTCTCCCCACCAATTCCCTGGTGAATCCAGACCCAGTCCCCTGGGATCTCACCAGAATAAAAAAACAATTAGGTTCTTAAACAAGAAAAGCTTTAATTAAAGAGAGGAAAACAGTAAAAAATAGCTTTGTAAATTTAAAATGGAATAGGTACAGGGTCTTTCAGCTATAGACACTGGGAATACCCTCCCAGCCTAAGTATACAAGTACAAATTAAAATCTTTTCAGCAAAATACCAATTTGAACTCTGTCCAACCAAATACACATTTGCAAATAAAGAAAACAACCATACGCCTAACTCGCTTTATCTACCTAGTATCAGAGGGGTAGCCGTGTTAATCTGGATCTGTAAAAGCAGCAAAGAATCCTGTGGCACCTTATAGACTAACAGACAAACTGGACAGTCTCTACGGAAAAGGATAAATGGACACAAATCAGACATTAAGAATGGCAATATACAAAAACCTGTAGGAGAGCACTTCAACCTCCCTGGCCACACTATTGCAGACCTTAAGGTGGCCATCCTGCAGCAAAAAAACTTCAGGACCAGACTTCAAAGAGAAACTGCTGAGCTTCAGTTCATCTGCAAATTTGACACCATCAGCTCAGGATTGAACAAAGACTGTGAATGGCTTGCCAACTACAGAACCAGTTTCTCCTCTCTTGGTTTTCACACCTCAACTGCTAGAACAGGGCCTCATCCTCCCTGATTGAACTGACCTCGTTATCTCTAGCTTGCTTGCTAGCATATATATACCTGTCCCTGGAAATTTCCACCACATGCATCTGAAGAAGTGGGTATTCACCCACGAAAGCTCGTGCTCCAAAACGTCTGTTAGTCTATAAGGTGCCACAGGATTCTTTGCTGCTTTATCTACCTAGTACTCACTAGTCTGAACTTATAAGAGCCTGTATTGGAGAGATTGGAGAGAAACCTGGTTGCATGTCTAATCCCTCTGAGCCCCCAGAGTGAACAACAACCAAAACCTAACAGCACACACAAAATCTTCCCTCCCTCAAGATTTGAAAGTATCCTGTCCTCTGATTGGTCCTCTGGTCAGATGACAGCCAGGCTTACTGAACTTGTTAACCCTTTACAGTCAAAGAGATATAAAGTACTTCTGTGCTATTAACTTTTCTTATCTGTTTATGACACGCCCCCCAAATCGCTGACAGTGTGGAAGTACACTGGCAGTGATTTCTCCCTAGAACTTTAAAATAAACAGATCAATAAACACATGCATCCTTACATATGCCACTAATTAAGTAAAACTACAAGATTTTTCACATTGTAAGGACAATTTTTAACCAGTTGATTTTAGGGAACTTTCACAGGAGAGTGCATCAACTTCTTGGTCTGTTGCCACTGCAGACCTTTCCCGGTTGTGGAGATGGTCACCTCTCCCACGCCACTGTTACTTTTCCCTTTATCGTAGACACCGTCAGGCCACTCAGCGTCATCTCCTTCCCAGGCTGTAAACTGACAAACCTGTAAGTCTCTGGAATAAAAGGGCTTGAGAGAATTAACGTGGTACACTCTGGGCTTTAGGGAGGAATTGGGAAATGCTATGAGGTAGTTAACAGCTCCCAGGCGCTTTTGGACCTTGAATAGCCCTTCCCATGATGCTTTCATCTTATGGGCCTGTTGTGCCTTCAAGACCATAACCTGGTCTCCTACCTTGAAGGAACGCTCTCTGGTATGTCTATCATACCAGGCCTTTTGCTCTTTTTGAGCATCCTTTAGGTTTTCTTTAGCAAGGGCTAGAGTGTGTCGGAGGGTGTTTTGTAGGTTGCTTACAAAATCCAGAATGTTAGTTCCTGGAGAGGGTGTAAAGCCCTTCCATTGCTGCTTCACCAACTGTAATGGCCCCTTAACCTCGTGGCCATACACAAACTCAAATGGTGAGAACCCTAAACTGAGATGTGGTACAGCCCTGTAAGCAAAGACCAACTGCTGTCATTGGAGTGTTCATTCACGAATTTATGTATCATGGCCCCCAAAATTCCATTAAACCTTTCCACCAGGCCATTGGTTTGATGGTGGTATGGGATGGCAACTAAGTTTCCCACAAGAGTTTCCCACAGTTCTTTCATGGTCCCTGCCAGGAAATTAGTTCCTGAATCTGTAAGGATATCGGAGGGCCAACCTACCCTGGCAAAAATGTCTGCTAGGGCCTGGCACACAGTTTTAGCCCTAGTGTTGCCTAGAGCTACTGCTTCTGGCCATCGGGTAGCAAAGTCTACGAAAGTCAATATGTACTGCTTTCCTCTGGGTGTCTTTTTTGAGAAAGGACCCAGAATATCCACAGCTACTTGCTGAAATGGGACCTCTATTATGGGGAGTGGCTGGAGAGGGGCCTTGGCCTGGTCTTGGGGCTTTCCCACTTTTTGGCACACCTCACAAGAGCGGACATACTTGGCAACATCCTTGCCCATCCCCTCCCAGTGGAAGGACTTCCCCAACCTGTCTTTGGTTCTGTTCACCCCAGCATGGCCACTGGGATGATCATGGGCTAAGCTTAAGAGCTTCCCCTGGTACTTAGTTGGAACCACCAACTGTTTTTGTGGATGCCAGTCTTCCCGGTGTCCACCAGAAGAGTCTCCTTATATAAAAGCCCTTGTTCTATAACAAACCGGGATCGGTTAGAAGAGCTGAGAGGTGCTGGGGTGCTTCATGCTGCCACCCAAGCTTTCTGAAGGCTGTCATCTGCTTCCTGCTCAGTCTGGAACTGTTTCCTGGAGGCTGGAGACACCAGTTCTTCCTTAGACTGTGGACTTGGGCTTGGTCCCTCTGGAAGCGATGTAGGTGATGGTGTTGTTTCCGTTGCTGGTGAACCACTCTCCGCTGGTGCACCAGGGGGTATTACAGGCTCTGGCTGAGCCTCTTGGGTATGGTTGTCTGCTGCTTCTGCCAGTTCAGACTCGCTGGCGCCCTCTGGCATTGGGGTTGAAGATGCATTTGCAAGCGCTGGCATCAGTGCTGGCAATGGTTCTGGTGCTGGATGCATTTCCAGGTCCGGGTCTGGGACTGGAAGTACTGTGGCCGTTGCAGTCGTTGGCAGGGGATCCGGGTCCACTACCTCTGTCTGGGTCTCTGCTAACACAGACGGGGCCTCTATGGATGGTTCATGAACAGGGATGGGTCTGGAAGCTTGCCTGGCTTGGCTGCATCTAACCATTCCCACCCTCTTGGCCCACTTTACCTGGTTGGCCAAGTCTTCCCCCAGTAGCATGGGGATGTGATGATTGTTATAGACTGCAAAAGTCCACATTCCTGACCAGCCTTTGTATTGGACAGGCAGTTTAGCTGTAGGCAACTTCACCGCTTGTGACATGAAGGGGTAAATTGTCACTTGGGCCTTTGGGTTGATGAATTTGGGGTCCACTAAGGATTGGTGGATAGCTAACACTTGTGCCCCCGTGTCTCTCCATGCAATAACCTTCTTTCCGCCCACTCTCAAAATTTCCCTTCGCTCCGAGGGTATTTGAGAGGCATCTGGGCCTGGGGATCTTTGGAGTGATGGAGATATAATGAACTGCACTCAGTTGGAGTTCTTGGGGCAGTTGGCCTTTATATGTCCCAGTTCATTACACTTGAAGCATCGCCCAGCTGACTGGTCACTGGGCCGAGGTGGGTTACTGGAGATTGGTGAGGTGAGAGAATAGGGCGTCGGCGGCTTTCCTTGGGTTGTAGGTGGGGTCCTGGGTTGCCCTCGGTGATAGGGTTTATTGTCGGTGTGCCCCTTGGCGTAGTTGCTCCCCTTGATAGTAGCTCTTTTCTTTTCTGCCACTTCCACCCATCTGGCTCCAATCTCCCCCGCCTCAGTTACCATTTTGGGCTTCCCATCTAGGATGTTTCTATTTCTTCAGAAACACCCTCTAAGAACTGCTCCAATTGTATTAGGAGGTGCATGTCGTCCAGAAATTTAACATTGGCTCCTGATATCCAGGCATTATAATTCTTTCCAATGTGGTAGGCATGTCGGGGGAATGACACATCTGGGTTCCATTTTAGGGTTCTGAACCGCAGACGGGCATGTTCAGGTGTTATCCCCATTCTGTATCTGGCCTTGGTTTGAAAAAGTTTATAATCGTTCATTTTCTCCTTAGGCATTTCAGCCGCCACCTTTGCTAAGGGTCCACTGAGCAGTGGCCTCAACTCTATCATGTACTGGTCTTCAGAGATGCTGTACCCATGGCAGGTCCATTCAAAATTTTCTAGGAAGGCCTCAGTGTTATCACCTGCCTTGTAGGTGGGAAATTTCTTGGGATGTGGAACAATAACTGGCGAAGGGTTGTTAGGATTGGCTGCGTTCTTCTGCTTAGCCTGTTCTAATTCCAGGGCCTGCCGGTGGGTTTCCCTCAGGAATTCCAACTCTCACCTGTGGGCAGCCTCCTTTTCTCTTTCTCTTAGCTCCATCTCTTTTTGTTTTATTTCTAGTTCTTGTATTTTTTTTTTCATTTCTCGGTAGTGGGCTGCCTGTTTGATCTGTTCTTCTGTATCCCATTTTGCCTTGGAAATCATGGTTCCTGTTTTCTTGTGTTGGGGCGCCCTCTGCTGGTTTACTGTCTGAATTACTGTTCCTCTGCTGCCTGCTCTGTTGCTAAGCAACGGAGTCTTTCTAACAAGCTTTCCCGAATAAAACTAGAACAAAAGGAAACCTTTCATTTGCAAATGTGTTTTGCTGGTATATGGTGACTCACAACTGGAGTCCCTTTGTTTAGCAAAGACCCTTGTTAAACTCTAATGCCTCTGCCATCAGGCAGTCTCTCTGCACAACCAGAAAGGAGAAAAGGAAAAAAATTTCTGGCTGTTTATTTATTTTTAAAAAACCCTCTCTCCTGCTTACAAACAGCTAGCAGAGAGAAAAGAGAGAGGAAAAAATCCTACTGACTTTTGCTTCTAAACCCAAACCTCTCGGTCTGCCTGCAGATAGCTAGCTGGGAGAGAAACAAAAACCTCACTGACTTTTGGATTCTATCTTATCTATCTATCTATCTATCCATCCCACACGCTGCACACCATGTCACGGTACAATTCCCCACTCTGAACCACTCTGAACCTTAGCGTCCAAAAGATGAGGTACCAGCATGAAAGCCTAACTCGCTTTATCTACCTAGTACTCACTAGTCTGAACTTATAAGAGCCTGTATTGGAGAGATTGGAGAGAAACCTGGTTGCACATCTGATCCCTCTGAGCCCCCAGAGTGAACAACAACCAAAACCTAACAGCACACACAAAAACTTCCCTCCCTCAAGATTTGAAAGTATCCTGTCCTCTGATTGGTCCTCTGGTCAGGTGACAGCCAGGCTTACTGAACTTGTTAACCCTTTACAGTCAGAGATATAAAGTACTTCTGTGCTATTAACTTTTCTTATCCGTTTATGACACACGGGTCCACAGATTCAGCCAATAACTCTGGAACCAAGCGAATGAAAAATCAGATTCTCTGTCCTGTCCATAAATATGCAGCATGTGGGACAGCCCACAGTAAATTTAGTTCTCTCTTCCAGCCGACAGGAAATCCCAGAAAAGTTGCTCCAAGCACTGAGAACGTAAGGCACAGAGGATGCACTCCCCTATCATCTCACTACTGAGAAGTCGACTTCCACGATTGGCCGATGATGCCAGCCTCCATCACTCATTACATTTTCAGACACTTTCATGCTTTCTCCCGTGCTGCCTCTCATGTTTCACAGGAATTCCTTGTAAACATCAACAAAACTAACACATTATCCTTTTCAAATCACCCCTTAAAACTATCTTTGCCATCATGCCTACAAAAACTTGGCAACAATTAGGCTACTGGTGTGCTGAGGCCACTACATATCATGCTGAACAGTACTGTCTCATTGTTTCTTTGTACTCCCCTGTCCGTATCTCTGTTGCCTCTTGTCTTATACTTTGATCATAATGTTTTTGTAATCTTTTTGTTCTGTGTTTTGTACAGCACCTAGGACAACCCAAGGACCCTAGGCGCTGCGGATATTAATAGTTTTTAGAGGCATGCACTGGAGCATGGGAATAGTCTTCCTTCATTCACTCATCAACGCTCTGATCCAGTGCCCATTGACATCAGTGGGAATCTTACCATTGACTAATGGGCTTTGGATAAGATCCCTAGCCAAGATAGCCTGAGTATTGAGCAAGACCAAGGCAAATTAATTCTCACTGTATTACACCAGCCATGCAGATGATAGTTCTTTTAATTGAAGAAGCACTAATATTTTGTCTTTGAGAATCCATATATCCATAGTCCTGCTGTCACTAAGACCAATCCACCATCAAACCCAGGCAGCCTGAACATAACTACCCAAAGACTTAAATGGTCAAACTGACCATATATGGCCCCTCAGAACAACTAGATAATGTTCTATTACAGTCAAGAAAAGTCTGCATATGCAAACCATAGTGCAGAATCTGGAAAAGCTTCACCACATATGACCAGAGTAAACAGACTAAGTGACAACATCTACTGAATCTATCCTAGATTTCTTTCCTCAGGCTTTTTAGCAAAGGGCTAAAATCTCATTGCCCTGTGCAAGTAATCTCAATCAGGCTTGATTCAGAATCTGAAATCAGTGTATTTCCAATGACTCCAATGAGTTTTGGATTAGGCCCTAAGTACTTTACAGATGAAGGAACAAAACTGCTGCTTGTTGCAACGACACATTGTCTCTTTTCTCAGCCCATTAGTGAGACTACATTCAGTAGCCAGGCTCTCATCTCCATCTTGGACTTGAATAAGGAATTATAAACTCTTAGGGCAACACCAGCAACCCTCCCTCAGTGTGTACTGCTTGTCTGTTAAAATATGCTTCCCATTACTAATGATCTTTAAGAGTCTTCATGCACAGGTAGCAAGTTTCCATGAAGCAACCCTTTCTCAAGTTGGTTCTTAGGTCACCTCACAAATTCCCAGCAGAGATTAAGTCCGATACAGGGAGTGAGGCAAACTTTTTGTTTCATTGTTACCAGACCAACAGTTGAACCCTGCCAGCCCTTTTGCTCTTTTTTGTTCCTCTTCTCTTTATGCCTTACTGCACTTCTCCTCTTACTTTCTGATTGATTTGACTTTGCAACCTCTCTCCACCTCTTTCTCTAGGTTTGAACTTTAAAAAGTATGGGTTATTCGACTCTGGCTGCTGTTAAAGTTATTATGCAATTACATAAATGCTTGAGACAGTAATCCCTACTAGATAGAATTGACTACATAACTAGATATGTAGACTGTTCTTTATAAGCATATGGAGTAATATATAGTGCATGCATATTAGTTATCACTTTGTAGAGTAAAATATTATGGCACATTCCTCCCCACCCCCATCACCTCCGGAAGGTTCTTTCTTTCTCTACTAAAACACTGAGAATCTTGTATTTTTGGAGCCCCATGTCAATCACACTTTTCCTTGCTGTAGACTGAAGAGGACATCTTTCATAGGCCATCAATTCTGCTTCTTAATTGGCCAGAAGGTTAGCTATTGAATGAGGCAAAGGGTGCCTAATGAGTGGAAAAGCTAAAACAACCTTGCTGATATATAAAATGTAATTATAGGGGAAAATACCTTAACAAACAAACATATTTGGAATTAGCATAATTTGTTCTGTGCCACCCGGGCAGCCCCACAGCCTTTTTCTGTGTGTTCCTTCAATCTCCTTGCCTGTTATTTCCCATGACTTCCAGTTGATCAGTTTACTTTGTAAGTTCTTCAGGGCAGTGCCTGTGTCTTACTTTTTAGGTAAAGTACAATGCACACCTATGAGGGTATATACAAATATTAAATAATGACGACATAGTGGAACATTGTTGCATAAGGTCACCATCAAGTTGTCTTTGCGCTCTGCATATTCAGTTAAATGTATTAATTTTTCCTAGCCTTACAGAACTTCTACATTTAAACACAATATATGGCTGGAATCTGTGGTCCTTAGATGTATTAATCCTGTCCAGCACTGTTGAAGTAGAAATTCAGACTGTCTTTCTTCTCTTCATGTGTGTATACCTAATAAAATTAGCTTAGTTTATTTCCAGGATGACTGAGACCATTTTGTTCCCTGTGATGTGTCAAAGCTCTCAGGGTAAGAAACTTATTCTGAATAAACCACAAGAAATACTTTAAAATAAAGATTTTTTTTACATTGAGCTAGTGCTTGTAAAAGATGCCAGATTTTAATTACAGTTGGCATTTCTGAGTGTACTGCTGGCAATGGCGAATATCTTGTTGAAAAAAGGCATAAATTTTGACACTGGCAATATGGGAGTCCATTGTAAGAGACAGTAAACCTAGTTCCATTCTGCTTTAATAAGCTAGCTTAAGGGTAGAACATGAATGGTTAATATTTAAATAAAATGTTCAGTGTTAAATGTAAAGTTGTACTAATTTCAGACTCAAATTGTATAGTGATTCAGATTGTTAGAAAGCAGCATATGTAATAGCTTCTATCAAACAAACGGTCTTTAAATAAGCATGCTTAAAGTGGAAAAATAGGATGCTTTATTACAAGAAATGAGGTTGGCATCTACCAGGTTTTCCATTAAGTTCCAGGTCACAGACAAATAAAGAAAGCATGTTAGGAAAAAAACCCTTTTTAAAAATAATTAGGGAGATGTCTGTTTTGTTCACCAGATGGAAAATCAGTAGTTGTGGGTGGTCTGTGCTGGATGGGGCATCTCACAATTGGCAGAACTATGCATTTAACTTTTAAAGTCCCGGGACAAAATGTGAAAGTAATTGACTGTTCAAAATGCTCCCTCTCTGGATACATATCAGTCCTTTTAAAACCAAGATTGGTGAGTTTTTGTCATTTCTTACAAAAACGCTCAGGCTATTGAATCCAGGCCTATTTGTTATTTTTGGTAGCTATTTATTAGGGACGTTTTATTGTGATTATACATGCATGCTCGTGTACTTCAATGCACACAGTAGCCCTACCAAGAGCTTTAGAATTCTTCATCAACATGTTCTGCTCATGCTTTTCATAATACTGTCAATGTTTGCAGTGTCCAGGGCATTTTGTAAATTGTTGGTTAACATGCTTTTATTTGTTTTTCTTGAGCTCATTTCTTTTTAAAATCCAAACCAAAAGATTTACCATATGCCAACACTCCACTGCTTCAGAAGACTAAATTGACTCCCTTTATTTGGAAGCAAAATAACAGGAATATGAAGGTATAGTACACTTCTTGTTAAACCAGTTCACTTCTTTTTTTAATTTAAAAACAAATTCAGACTAATACAGTATGTGTAATATGAGGATGTAAATACACTTCAAGCCCTTTTCTTTGGCCGTCTGTAACTTTGATAGCTGATCATGAACAAGACATTTCATCACTACTTTCTAGCCACCACATTAATTTGAAAAAAACAGATATAATTTCAGCATTTGGAGTAAGCGTTAGAAATGCTTTTTGCTAATTTAGATCAAGAGTAACATAACTTATCTGAATTGTGTGAAGATTTTATTGTGTTGAGATCACCACTTAACCAGTTTTAACACTATCTGTTTGTGTGAGAACAAGCAACTGCTTTATTGGTTGGCTTACTTTATGGACAAGTTATTTGTAGTTACCTGTGTAATTGGATATAGAGAAGGGGTGCGTGTGTGTGTGTAAAACTGACCCTCTCATTCATTACTTACAGTGAAAGGGAGGATAAATTCCTTTGCCTTGCACAAGAATTTATGAAATTAAAGGATATACTCAACTTGGTACACTCTATAGAATATATACAAAACGTATTTTTACTATGCACTCTTATTTTTCCCTGTAAATTATTACGCTTGTTCGCTTTTCTCAAAGCTGCTTCCTAGAAAACACACACAGCCTTATAACACTAGCCTTGAGAACCATGCATTGCATGCACTGTAAAGCAGTGTTTTCATTGCAGGGATAACTGTGGTATGGATTAATGTTGTTGCCAACCCAGAAGGAGAGAGAGTTGAATGTAGTTAAGGACACATACTTATTGCATGTACTCTTCTGACAGGATAAACTCAATCTAGGTGTTTCAGAGAATTACACTAAATCTTAGGGTTCATCTTAGTGTCCCGTCCCCCCCCGCAAAAGGAGTCAGGAGAGTTTTCAGACTGAGGTATATGAGTAGTATATTTTTACTTTAATTTTTTCAAATTATAGTCCTTGATTCTCAGAAGATTAATTGTAAAAGAATAAAAAAAAATTTAGTGTGCCTGAGGTAAAAACTTCAAATGAGTTAAAAAATCCAAACTGGAACACATTTGGTTCTTCCTAGGCAGCAAACATGCTTGGCTGTTGATATGCTGTAATTTTCTGCTTTCCTTAGTAAAAACAGCAATTACTTATTTGTTCCATATCCCCCCCGAAAGCACAGATGCTACTCAGTCTGTCCATTTTCTGGGCACTGCATTTTTTTTAACATAATTTAACTGAAGTTTTCCACTTGCCTACTGTACTATTAATAGCATCTATTTCAGGCTCATGCCAGTTTACCACTAGCACAAGACAATGGTGTGTTGGAACTAACCGTGACTGTGAAAATATTGCTTATCACCCTCTATGTTGTAGTATACAAATGTTTGCTTCCAGGTGCAGTTTTGTGAAGAAGTGAGCTAATCTTAGAAATCAGTACAAGAATTGAAAAACCTACATGGTCACAATAGTTAAGATAGTAACCTAGCTGAACTAAAGGCTTGTTGTCTTTTCTTTAACATCATGTTTGTTGCAAATACTTTTTCGTAGAATCGTTGTGGTTTTTCTACATTTTATCTGTTAGTAAAATGTACATATTTCAAAATAAAAATCTTGGGTGAAATCCTGACGCTATTAAAGCCAATGGCAAACTCCTATCTTACCCTTTGTTTTAAAATCAGTTAAGGTTGCTAAGTGACAAAGATGTAGATACCTATCACATAATTTACAAAACTAAGTACATTAAATAAATAATAGTTCAGGACATCATAAATCTTTTGCTGCGCACATAATGAACACATTATTTCATATCAAATACAAAAAAATGAATAGTTTATTACAACACAACCACCATAACACTCTGACCTATGGATTTTTTGTTTGCAATCTTGAATTCAGTATCTAAATATTTTCTTTTAAGGACTACCGTTAACTGAGTAGTATGTTCTCATAAGACTCTTTAAGGTGCTTAATTGCCATTTTTAGTTTAATATTGTAGATGTAGTTTAATAGGAAAGTAAAAGGGCCAGTTAGGCAGGCAGAACTGCACGGTTTTAATGTGTGGATGAGACGATGATGTAGGGAGGAGGCGTTAGATTTATTAGAAACTGGGGAAATTTTGGGAAGGGGAGAGCCTATACAGGAAGGGCTCCACCTAATCCAAAATGGAACCAGATTGCTGGCACTTTAAATTAAAAAGGTTGTAGAGCAGTTTTTAAACTAAAGGCTGGGGAAAAGCCGACAGGTGTGGAGAAGCACGTGGTTTGGACAGAGGTATCCCTTAGGAGAGGACCTATTAATGGAGATTCTCTAGGTCCTAATAAAGAGGAGACAGTGGAAGATGATAAAATATGGGTAGGATCTGATGAGAAACAGTTTAGTGAAAAAGAGTCCCATTCAGTTACATCATGTAATGGCACACAGCTAAAAAGTGAGAAGTTTTTAAAGTGCTTTATATACCAATGCTAGAAATGTAAATATGTATAATAAGAATATAGCAGTAGGGATATATTACCGAGCACCTGACCAGGATGGTGAAAGTGACTGAAATGCTCAGGGCGATTAGAGAGGCTATTAAAATTAAAAACTCAATATATAGGGGATTTCAACTATCCCCATATTGACTGGGTACATATCACCTCAGGATGGGATCCAGAAATAAAGTTTCTTGACACCTTAAATGACTGCTTCCTGGAGCAGCTAGTCCTGGAACCCACAAGAGGAGAGAGAATTCTTGATTTAAGTCCTAAGTGCAGCACAGGATTTGGTCCAAGAGGTGAATATAGCTGGACTGCTTGGTAATTGTGACCATAATATAATTAAATTCAACATCCCTGTGGTGGGGAAAACACCACAGCAGCTCAACACTGTAGCATTTAGTTTCAGAAAAGGACTACACACAAATTATGAAGTTAGTTAAACAGGAATTAAAAGGTACAGTGCCAAAAGTGAAATCTCTGCAAGCTGCATGAAAACTTTTTAAAGACACCATAATAGAGGCTCAATTTAAATGTGTACCCCAAATTAAAAAACACAGTAAAAGAACCAAAAAAGTGCCACCGTGGCTAAACAACAAAGTAAAAGCAGCAGTGAGAGGCAAAAAGGCATCCTTTAAAAAGTGGAAGTTAAATCCTAGTGAGGAAAATAAAAAGGAGCATAAACTCTGGGAAACGAAGTGTAAAAATATAATTAGGAAGGCCAAAAAAGAATTTGAAGAACAGGTAGTCAAAGACTCAAAAAGCAATAGCAAAAAAAATGTTATGTACATCAGAAGCAGGAAGCCTGCTAAACAACCAGTGGGGCCACTGAACGACTGAGATGATAAAGGAGCACTCAAGGATGATAAGGCCATTGTGGAGAAATGCTAATACTGTCAAACAGCTGTTTGGTCGTGGTGGCCGTGTGGGAAATGCTGGGAGACAGGTGGAAGAGCGGGGACGTGGGGTGCTCAGGCGGGGAGGAAGAGGTGGGGTGGGCAGGGGTATGGGAGTTTGGCTGCCGGTGGGTGCAGAGCGCCCACTAATTTTTCCCCATGGGTGCTCCAGCCCCAGAGCACCCATGGAGTCGGTGCCTTTGCTCACAGCTGAGGATGTGAGGAAAATTGCGAAACCTGAGCCATTCTTTTTAGTTGACAAATCTGAGGAACTGTCGCAGATTGAGGTGTCATTAGAGGAGGTTTTGGAACAAACTGGTAAACTAAACAGTAATAAGTCACCAGGACCAGATGGTATTCACCCAAGAGTTCTGAAGTCAAATGTGAAATTGCAAAACTACTAACTGTAGTCTGTAACCTATCATTTGTATCAGCTTCTGTACCAAATGACTGGAGGGTAGCTAATGTGATACCAATTTTTAAAAGGCTCCAGAGGTGATCCTGGCAATTACAGGCCGGGAAGCCTGACTTCAGTACCAGGCAAACTGGTTGAAGCTATAATAAAGAACAAAATTGTCAGACACATATATTAACATAATTTGTTAGGGAAGAGTCAACATGATTTTTGTAAAGGGAAATCATTCCTCACCAATCTACTAGAATTCTTTGAGGGAGGTCAACAAGCACGTGGACAAGAAAAATCCAGTGTACTTTGATTTTCAAAAACTCTGACAAGGTCCCTCACCAAAGGCTCTTAAGCATAGTAAGCTGTCATTGGATAAGAGGGAAGGTCCTCTCATGGATTAGTAACTGGTTAAAAGATAGGAAACAAAGGGTAGGAATAAATCATCATAATGGAGAGTGATAAAAAGTTGTGTCTCTGAGGGGTCCTATTTAACATATTCATAAATGATCTGGAAAAAGGAGTAAACAGTGAGGTGGCAAAATTTGCTGATGATACAAAACTACTCAAGATAGTTAAGTCCCAAGCAGACTGCGAACAGGTACAAAAGGATCTCACAAAACTGGATGATGGGGCAACAAAATGGCAGATGAAATTCAGTGTTGATAAATGCAAAGTAATGACACTGGAAAACATAATCCCAACTATGCATATAAAATAGTGGTGTCTAAATTAGCTATTACTACTCAAGAAAGAGATCCTTGTAGTCATTGTCTGTAGTTCTCTGACAACGTCCACTCAGTGTGCAGTGGCAGTCAAAAAAGCGAACAGAATGTTGGGCATCATTAGGAAAAGAATAGATAATAAGACAGAAAATACCATATTGCCTCTCTATAAATCCATGGTACGCCCACATCTTGAATACTGCATGCAGATGTGGTTGCCCCATCTCAAAAAAAGATATATTGGAATTGGGAAAGGTTCAGAAAAGGGCAATAAAAATTATTAGGGGTATGGAATGGCTGCCATATGGGGAGAGATTAATAAGACTGAGACTTTTCAGCCTGGAAAAGAGACGACTGAGAGGGGATATGATAGAGGTCTATAAAATCATGACTAATGTGGAGAAAGTCAATAAGGAAGTGTTATTTACTCCGTCTCATAATGCAAGAACTAGGGGTCACCAAATGAAATTAATAGACAGCAGGTTTGAAACAAACAAAAGGAAGTATTTTTTTTCACACAATGCACAGGCAACCTGTGGAACTCTGTGCCAGAGGATGTTGTGAAGGCCAAGATTGGCCCTTAAATTAGTACTGGAAATAGCCTCTATGTAGAAATCTTTCTGTGTAGACAGATTTACATGCGGAAACAGGTATTAAAATATAATCTTTATGCTTCTGCCACAACTTAAAAACTCTTCAGGAGGGAGTATTTTTTTTTTCTGCAAAGCTTGTAAACTCAAGCCAATAACTATGTTCATATGTTATATGCACCTCTGGCGAAACTAGCAGAATTTATAATTTCTCATATGCAATAGCTCTGGATTTTTCCATATTTTTCCTTTATCTTGGTGGAAGGAGAAGATAAATTTAAAATCTTAGGTTATGAATGTAGATGTTCAAAAGCCAGGAAGTGAAAAATGTTAAGTTCTCTAGTAACTTTAACTCAGCTATGATCCACAGATGTTGTGTTGTGGTGTTCTCAACAACTGTTTATTTAGGAAGTTTTAAGAAGTTTGGAAATTATTACCGTGCACTTTTTATTTAGAGTCTAAGGGTGCTGGAGCATTTCAAAGAAAAGTTTCAAGAATTTTTTAACATGGGTAAAAGACTGTATTTTTCCCTAGCAGAAATTCAGTGTGAGTCAGACATCTGTCGTGGGAAATTTCAATCCAAATGGTTGAAGTCTGGCAAAGATATAAGCAACTATGTAAAAAAAAAAAAAAAAAAAAAAGTTTTAATAATAGGCAGTGCTACCAGTCTTGTTTATGTGTCTGTATATATAATATAGACAGACAGGCCAATTATGTAGATTGCAAGGCCAGAAGACGCCATTATGCTCATCTAGTCTGATCTCCTATATAACACAGGCTATAGAACTTCTACAAAATAATTCCTAGAGCATATCTTTTTAGAAAAACATCCAATCTCGATTCTCAAGGGAGAATCCACCATGACCCTTGGTAAGTAGTCAGAATGGTTAATTACCCTCACTGTTGTAAACTTGCATCTTATTTCCAATCTGAATTTGTCTAGCTTCAACTTCCAGCCACTGGATCTTGTCATACCTTTCTCTACTAGACTGAAAAGCCCATTATCAACTATTTGTTCCTCACATAGGTACTTATGACTGTAATCAATTCACCCTTAACCTTCTCTTTGTTAAGCTAAATAGACTCAAGGAGCTCACTCACTATAAGATTTATGGATTTCCTAATCCTCCATTCTCGTAGCTTTTTTCTGAACTCTCTTCAATTTATCAATATCCTTCATAAATTGTGGATACCAGAACTGGCCACAATATTCCAGCAGTGGTCGCACCAATGCCAAATACAGACATAAAATAACTTATCTACTTCTATTAGAGTTTCCCCTTTCTGTGCATCCAAGGATTGCATTAGCTCTTTTGGACAAAGCGTTGCACTGAGAGTTTATGTTCAGCTGATTATTCACCCTCCCCTAAAAATCTTTTCCAGAGTCACCACTTCCCAGGCTAGAGTCCACCATCCTGTAAGCATGGCCTGCGTTCTTTGTTCCTAGATGTATACGTTTCTATTTAGCTGTATTTAAATGCATATTGTTTTTACCCAGCTTACCAAGTGATGCAGATCGCTCTGTTTCAGTCACCTGTCCTCTTTATTATTTACCAGTCACCCAATTTTTTGATTATCTGTAAATTTTGTCAGTGATTATTTCATTTTTTCTTCCAGGTTATTGATAAAAAGGTTAAATAGCATAGGGCCAAGAATCAGTCCATGCGGGACCCCACTAGAAATACACTTGTTCAATGATGATTCCTCGTTTACATTTCGAGAGCTTTTTCCCAGCTTTTAATCCATTTAACATGTGACGTGTTAATTTTATATTTTTCTAGGTTTTTTTAATCAAAATGTATCAAGTCAAATGCCTAACTGAAGTCTCACTGTATTGTGTCAACACTATCAACCAAGCTGGTAACCTCATAAAAAAATCTAATTATATTGACAGGATCTATTTTCCATAAAGTCATGTGGATTGGCATTAATTATATTACCCTCCTTTAATTCTTTAATAATTGAGTCCCATATCAGCCATTCCATTATCTTGCCTGGGAACTATGTCGGACTGACAGGCCTATAATTATCCAGATCATCCCATTTACCCTTTTTAAATACTGCCACAAACTTAGCTTTCTTCCAGTCTTCTGGAGCTGCCCCAATGTTCCAAGGCTTACTGAAAATTAACATTGTGAGAGAAAGACAATTAGCAGACTGATATAACATTATTTGGAATGCTAATGGAGGATTGAAATTGGGTCAGAATTTCACTTGCTCATTACAGAACAAATTTTAGAGGCTGTTGAAGAAGAAAATTCTCATAAAATTTTGTCTAGAATGACTGTTACCATAGAACTCAGAAACAGCCTGTAAACTATACCAGCACTTCTCTTAACCATAATCTGTTTATCCTCCCTTATTGGCGGCAGTGCAGTGGCACTAAAATTCAGAAGTGTAGCTGCCTGTGACTGGTTTAACAGCCCTCACTTAGACAGCTGCTTCCCCACCAACCTGTAAGGGACTGGAGAGTAGGTGGTCTGGCCTACCAGTCACCACTGGGCAGAAGTCTACACATCAGGGGCAGTAGTCAGTCAGCAGGTATCAGAGGAATCGCTAGAGCTGAACTCGGTAAGAAAAAGTCAGGGTCAAAGTCAGGTTGGGGTTGGAGACTGGAGATTAGAGGTAGTACCAGGCTGGAATCAGGAGGCAAGAATCAGGGTAACAGTCAGGCTGGAGTCAGAGACAGGAAATCAGAGGTAGTACAAGTCTGGATACAGGAGGCAAGAGTAAAGGAGTCAGGCAGAGATTGGAGGTTGGAGATCAGGAGATGAGGTGAGGTCTGAAGTCACAGTAGACCCAAAGTCTCTGTTGTTGCCCAGACAACTTCCTGGGGCACCCTTCAAGGTAAAATAGGGTGGTTAGCCAATCAGAGGGCCACAGAGTACTGTCACTGTGGCTCCCTTGGGCAGGACTTCCTGCAGTGCCTGTTCTCCACAATGCTTCCTTGCTGTGGCTATGCATGGCCTCCTGGTGGCACTGTGGGAACATCAGCCATCCCATGCCCTGCAGACAGGGATTCTAGTCCTTGTATCCTTCCACAGCCATCAGCAGAGGAGCAACTCCCAACTTGGAGTTGCCACTGCGATCTGAGCACACCCCAGTGCATTGGAAAAGTAAAACGGCAAAACACTAAATTTCCAGTAGGTTATTAGAGTATCCTGGGGACAGATTTTTATTTCATGAAGTGGAGAAAGTAAACAAGGGGACAGCCATTTTAGACTTCCTTGTGACCCAGGGCTTTGGAGTGGAGCCCGGAGCCGGAGTGCAGAGCAGCTCCGGAGCAGTGGAGCTGCAAGTTTTTGCCTGGAGCTGGAGCACAGCTCCAAAGCCCTGTTCTGATCAAACAGGAGGGAATTGGTTCTGAATCTGAAATTGGAAGGCAATTTTGGTGAAAATGATGAAGAAATGATAAGATTTCATGATGTTAAGGAAAAGGAGGAATGGGAGAAGCACAATAAGGACAGTGGAATTCAAAAAAGCAGACTTTAACAAACTCAGAGAACTGGTAGGCAAGGTCCCATGGGAAGAAAATCTAAGGTAAAATGAGTTCATTACAGCTCACAGTTTCTCAAAGAGACAATATTAAAGGTACAACTGCAAACTATCCTGATATGAAGGAAATATAAGAAGAATAATTAGAGGCCAATATGGCTCTAGTAGGAGCTCTTTAATGACCTGAAAATCAAAAAGGAATTCTATAAAAAGTGGAAATATGGAAGAATTGCTGAAGAGTTGTACGAAAGAATAGCCTAAGCATATAGGGACAAAATCAGAAAGGCTAAGACACAAAATGAGTTACATCTATCAAGCGACATAAAAGGCAATTGGAAGAGGTTCTATAAATATATTACAAGCAAGAGAAAGACAAAGGAAACTGTAGGTCCTCTACTTAGTGGGCAAGGAGAAGTAATAACCATCGACATCAAGAAGGTTGAGGTGTTTAATGCCTATTTTCTTCAGTCTTCACTAAATTTTTTGAAGGATTCCTTTTTGATTTTCAGGTCATTAAAGGGCTCTTACTGGAACCCTATTGACCTCTTAATGTTCTTCCTGTGGTTCCTTCTGTCACCGTGCCTCAGTGAGTCATAGCTGAGAATACCAAATTCAGGACACATGCTGAGAATTAGAATAACCGTCAGTCTGGGTGAGTCTGCGTATCATTAGATTATACGAAGCAAGTAACAAAAGTAAACTTCTGTCTCACCACACTGGTTAACAACAGAATGCAGTCGTCTTAGGCATTCCAGCCCTGGTTTCACTGGACTCGATGAGTGGTTACTGAAAACCAGTTTAATCCAATCATGCTGATACTAATCCTTAAGTAGATAAAAGCTAAAAGTTTAATAAAAGAAGACAACACAGAAATAATTGCAAAGTCCTTGTATCAGGTTTGTAGCAGTGATGGAATAGACTGCTGGCTTGTAAAGAATCTCTAACTTCCAAAAGATTGAAAGGTCCTCAGTCCATAGTTCAAAATGCTCCTTTTAGTTGTAAATCTACAGTCCAGAGACTCAAGGCAAGATAGAGGCAAAATGGAGATATCTCAGGGGTCTTTTATATCCTTTATCATCTGCCTGGAAATTTACTGCCTCAAGCAAAGCTTTCAGCCCAGGTGCATGGAAAATTGCCGGCCCAAGATGGAGTCCAGGGTCACATGAGCATATCACATGTCCTTGCATGTCTTGGACTCACAAGGAGTAGCCATTGCCCATAATCTTGCTGAGACATCCACAGGAAGAGCTACCTGGGCGGAATGAGTTTCTTCTATGGGCCATCAATACATAGCTGTCTGACCTTAATGTAAATTTTGCCTGGTGGTTGTTACCCAGGAATTAGGGCTGTCAAGCGATTAATTGCACTGTTAAGCAATAATAGAATAACATTTACATAAATTTGGATGTTTTCTACATTTTCAAATATATTGATTTCAACTACAACAGAATACAATTACAGAATACAAAGTGTACAGTGCTCATTATATTTATTTTTATTACAAATATTTGCCCTCTAAAAACAAAATAAATAGTATTTTCAATTCACCTAATAAAAGTACTGTAGTGCAGTCTCTTTATACTGAAAGTTGAACTTAAAAATATAGAATTATCTACAAAAAATAACTGCCTTCAAAAATAAAACAACGTAAAACTTTAGAGCCTACCCATCCACTCAGTCCTACTTCAGCCAATCACTCAGACCAAAAAAAATTAGTTACAATTTGCAGGAAATAATGCTGTCCACTTCTTGTTTACAATGTCACCTGAAAGTGAGAAAAGACATTTGCATGGCACTGTTTGTAGCCGGCATCACATTTACGTGTCAGATGCAATAAAGATTCATATGTCCCTTCAGGCTTCAACCACCATTCCAGATGACATGCATCCATGCTGATGACTGGTTCTGCTCGATAATAATCCAATGCAGAGTGGACTGACGCATGTTCATTTTAATCATCTGAGTCCGATACCACCAGCAGAAAGTTAATTTTCTTCTTTGGTGGTTCAGGTTCTGTAGTTTCCACATCTGAGTGTTGCTCTTTTAAGTCTTCTGAAAGTGTGCTCCACACCTTGTCCCTCTCAGATTTTGGACAGCACTTCAGATTCTTAAACTTTGAGTTGAGTGCTATAACTATTTTTAGAAATCTCGCACTGTATCTTCTTTGCATTTTGTCAAATCTGCTCTGAAAGTGTTCTTAAAATGAACATGTGCTGGGTCATCATCTGAGACTGCTGTAACATGAAATATACAGCAGAATGTGGGTAAAACAGAGCAGGAGACATTCAGTTCTCCTCCAGGGAGTCCAGTCACAAATTTAATTAACATACTTTTTTTTAATGAGTATCATCAACATGAAAGCATGTCCTCTGGAATGATGGCTGAAGCATGAAGGGGCATACAAAATTTAGCATATTTGACACACAAATACCTTGCAATGCCGGCTACAAACACTACCAGCATTGCAAACTATTTCTTTTGTTTTTTTACAGTGCAAATATTTGTAATAAAAAATTTAAGTGAAGACTATACACTTTGTATACTGTGTTGTACTTGAAACCAATATATTTGAAAATGTAGAAAACATCCAAAAATATGTAAATAAATGTTATTGTTTAACAGTGTGATTAATCACGCGATTGGCTGAACAAGAAGTAGGACTAAGTGGACTTGTAGGCTCTAAAGTTTTACATTGTTTTGTTTTTAGTGCAGTTATGTAACAACAACAAAAGTCTACATTCGTAAGTTACACTTTCACGATAGAGATTGCACTACAGTACTTGTGTGAGGTGAATTGAAAAATACTATTTTGCTTATCATTTTTACAGTGCAGATATTTGTAATAAAAATTAATATAAAGTGAGTACACTTTGTATTCTGTGTTGTAATAGAATTCAATACAATTGAGAATGTAGAAAAATATCCAAAAATATTTAATAAATTTCAGTTGGTATTCTATTGCTTAACAGTGCGACTAATCACGATTAATTTGTTTTTAGTTAATCATGTGAGTTAACTGCAATTAATTGACAGTCCTACCAGAAATACAACACATGTATGATGTCAATACATAGCCAATATAACTTCAGATACAAAAATGATACATGCATGTAAATATGATAATCATAATAATTAAATCATAACTTTTCCATTGACATCTTACATGACATATTTTGTACAAGATTTGTTGCAATAGTGGCAATATCAATCATACAGCTTCGCACCTTCACATCAGGATAGTTTGCTGTTGTGCCTTTAATATTGTCTCTTTGAGAAACTTTCAGCTCTTCTGAACTCATTTTTCCCTTAGATTTTCTCCCATGAGATCTTGCCTACGAGTTCTCTGAGTTTGTTATAGTCTGCTTTTTTTTTAAAGTCCATTATTCTTATTGTTTCTCTTACTCCTTCCTTTTCTTAGAATCATGAAGTCTATCATGTCATGATCACTTTCATCCAAATTTCTTTCCACCTTCAGATTCACAACATATTCCTTCCAATTCAAGTCTAAAATGGCTGTCCCCCCGGTTACTTCCTCCACTTTCTGAAACAAAAAATACACTCTAAGAAGTTATTGGAAATTTAGTGTTTTGCCATATTAATTTTCCAACAGATATCTGGATCTAGGTAGTTCAAGTCCCTCATTACTCCTACATCTTGTGTTTTGGATTTTTTCTGTTGCTTGTTCTCAAAATGCCTCATCCACCTCCTCTTGATTTGGTGGTCTACAGTAGACCTCTACCATGACATTGCTGTTTATTTTTCCCTTTTATCATCAACCAGAGAGTTTCAACTGGTCTGTCTCTCACCTTCTTCTGGAACCTCAGAACAAGTGCATTTATTCCTGATGTATAATACAACACCGTCTCTCTTTTTCCCCTGCCTATCCTTCCTGAACAAGCTGTCCCCTTCTATACTAATAGTCTAGTTGTGAGCTTTTGAATGAATCAAGTCTCTTTGATGCAAATTGTCATAATTTTGCTGATGTACTAAGACTTCCAGTTTATTCCCTATATTCCTTGCATCTGTGTATAGACATCTAAGATGTTGAGCAGATTCTCCCACTACTCTTCTTGTTGCTCCCATGGTCCTATTATAATTTTCCACTTGGATCTGTGTAATTTTCCACTTGGCCTGTTTTTATACCTCCTTGTGGGTTTTGAATCTAGTTTAAAGCTCTCTTCACTAGATTGGTGAATTAATGTTCTTTCCCTTTTTGGACAGGTGGACCCCATCTCTTCCCAGGAGTCTTCATTCACGTTCTCATGGTCAAGAAAACTGAAGCCCTGCTATTGAAACTGTCTGAGCAGTCATGCATTTATCTTGTGAGTGTCTCTGCATGGGCCTTAACCTCAACCAGGAAGGTGTATGAGAACACTTCCTGCACGCCTGATTTCTTTACTCTCACTCCCAGAGCCCTGTAGTCACTGTTAATCTGCTCATGGTCATACCTGCCAATATCTTTACTGCCATGTGGAGGAGCAGCATGCAGGAGTGATCAGAGGGATGGATGAGCTTTGGCAAACTTTCTGTAACTTCTCAGATGCTGGCAGCTCACCTCTTGGGACATCAGGTCAGGTCATCAGATGGATGAGAAGTCACTGACTGCTATCATTCTGCGTCTTCTCCTCTTTGGTGTGGTGGCTGAGAGTCTCCCAGCCTTGGAGGCAGGTGGCTCCTCCTCCTCCCCAACCTTTTGGGGGTCTGCTCTTCAACTCCTGTTGCCTGTACAGCATGCTGGTTCTTCACCTTGATGTACGAGGGACCTGGGTAGGGGATGGAGCACTGTTCACTGGCCAAGGTGGCCAGCAAACAGTCTCCTTCCTACAGAGCAGCCAGTTCTCTTTCTTCCTCTGGTGCCGCTGTAGCTATCTGTAATTGGCTAGCATTCTTTGTCTCCCTGTGCAAGCTGTAGATTAAACCATCATTTTCATGATGCTATGTAGATAAGCCACCACCTTTGGAACTCTCTTTTATGTGCTTTCTGAAGGACTCCACCAACAAACACCTCTCACACTGGGTGGTTCCCCTTGCCTAAATATCTTCATCAGGCACATGCAGGCTGCATTCACAGCAAGTCAAGACCAGGACATGGGTAGAAGCCTCCAGGGTTAGGATGCCTTTGTGGCCTGGGCCCCCACAGGTGCAGGTAGAGGAAGAGCCAGTAGTGGTGTTGGCAATGTGCTATTTTTCTCCCATTGCAGGTTTTTTTCCTTGTAGAATATCTGCCAGTTAAGGAGAGGATGAGGGAACCTTATCTTTGTGTCTTCTTCTGCTGGTGAACTCAGCTGGCTAACTCCATTAGTCTCTCAGCTGCCTCTGTCTCACCAACCCCATGTCTCAATTAAATTTGGGAGATAAATTGATCCTATCTGTAGCAACAATCTACAAACAGAACTGACTGTTAGGCCAAGCCTCTTACATTTGGATGTGACCCTGTTGTAATAAGTGGGATTGCATAATGGGTTTGCCTGTAGGCAGTGGTGGTGGAGCTGGGCTCACTGGCTCAGGGGGTCACTTGTAGTCCTGTGTCTTTATGTCCCTGAATCTCATATTCCAGCGCTTTAGGCAGTCTCCTGAAGGGGTCAGAAAGGAAACATTTTCCTCCTGATGTATTTGGAAGGGGGGTTGCATCTTCTTCCTCTGAAGCATCAAAGATGGCCACAGCTTGAGATGGGATATCAGGCAGAGTTGACTGGTGCTCTGAGAGGGTACAGAGAAGTCACATTTTTTTCCTCATGCTTCACTGGCTGGTTCTTGCTCTTGTTCAGGGTCTAACTGATTGCCATTTTTGGGGTCTGGAAGGAATTTTACCCCAGGTCAGATTGACAGTGACCCTGGTGCGTTTTCACCTTCCTACACAGCATGAGGCATGGCTTATTTGCTAGGATCATCTGAGCATCTCACTAAATCAGTTCCCTGCCACTGCCTCAGGAACTGGAGCGCCTTGGTCCCTCCTATTCACTGTCTGTGACACACAGTAGCTTCTCTCCTGTGGGCTATAATACTTTAATCTAAGCCAGATCGTGGGGCTCAGTACAGGTAATTGGGTGCGGTTGAGTGGCCTGTGTTGTTCAGGAGCTTAGATGATCAGGTGGTCTCTTCTGGCCTTATAGTCTATGACTCTATTGAGTTTACTTTGGAGAAACATAATGACTTCTGCTGTTGGTTGTTCTAGCTACAAGGCCTCTTCATCGTGTACAGAGTTGTTTTAATGGTACTTTCAAACAGAGAAGGCCTCTAATCTTTGTCAGGATGGAAATATTGCAAATATCAAGCTAAATAAATAGTGAGGTTTAATTATAATATCCAATAGACTAAGATAGAGTCCAGTTTCCTGGCTAGCAGGGGAGAATTAAGAATGCAGGCGTCATTTAAAGAAATTGAAATCCATTCAGTTCACTGACTGTATAATCAAGAGAGAGGGTATTAAAAAGGCAGTAGCCTAAACTACTGAGTCAGGCCTCAGTTAAATAAAACAGGTTTAGAGGCTGGGCTGTATGTGAGGGGGAACGAAATTGTGAGAGAGGATGCTTGGAGCCTTCCCTTCACTTGTGTCTCTGTGCAGTTGATAGACATGGTCTGGTCCTTGCATTCCGTGGACTACACGGACTTCACAAGTTATTCTAGTCTATGTAACATGGGCAGGATAAGGAGGAGAAATGGCCCACCTGCCTCTCCTCTGCTTCCTCACTGGCTAGTGAAGCCAATCCTGTGCAAGACAGTGTATATTCCATGTGTGGGAAGAGTGACACAGCCTAGAACTCTAGAAGCCATTGTGCCTGAGCTGAGCACAATGCATCTGGATGCTCCCAATAGGGAAGTATGCCTCTGCACCACCTGTAACATGGGTGTCTGCTTTTTAAGACACAATATAACCACGTGTCATAATGGCACAGACCGAAGAGAACAGATTCTTAGGAATACCAAAATGTAATGAGGAAATATGGAATTGGAAGAGGTGAAATAGAGGAAAATAAAATAATGTCCTGGGTATAATTTGAAGTGGGTGGGTGTAAGAAGAGGCCTCAAAAGTGTGCTCGTTTCTCCTATTTAATCTTCGAAAATGGGCTGCCAGTATTTCCCTTTAAAAATTACAAATAATTTAATTGAGAGAGTGAGTTATGGGTTTTCAAAGAATTGAGTAAAAGACTGTCCTTGGGCATATTAATAATGAATTCCAAGACTGTTTTACTTTGTTTGGAAAAAAGTGAGGAAAATCAAACACTCAATAGGTCAGATCCTCAGCTAGTGTAAATTCACTGAAGTCAATCAGCTAGAGATCTGCCCCAATGTTTTTTCTGCCTGTCTTGCAGAAAGCAGGTTGTGATAACCTTTCCTGGAGTAAAAATGACTTCTGTGTACCCTTCTGAGCACCTGAGGACTTCTCAGCCAACTAGGGAACCAGAAGTAATAAATGATTTAAACCATGTGATGAATTCCGAGAAATCAGGGATAGAGCTCTGATGCACAGCAAAAATTTGCACTAAAATTGTTGAAGCACAGAAACTCTTAAATGTTAACAGAAGATCCACAGATTGTAAAAAGCACAAATTTGTGAAATATCCATCGTAAAACTGAAAATAGTCCAGAGTTCTAATATTAATTCTTTATTGTTGATCCATATGCATTTCCTATTCATTAATCAAAACTGACAGTTATTTGTGTGGTTTTTAAAAAATTCTTTAAAGCAGAATAAATGGTGCATGCAAAGCATAAATGATGTCATTTTTAACTGGCCACTAGATGGCAATCATATCTTACTATTAAAACAGGGTCTACTATGTAGATGTAATACTGTTGGAAATTTTCACATGGTTCTAATGAAAGCTTTGATTCTTTTGATCACTAATGATAACTCTGCACTGATTTTTGTATTTAATGGCCTTGCGGAGACTAAATGCAAAAATAACAAAATATCTTCATATCCTCTCATTTGGTTGATATAGCATGCTTTACCGTTAGCTAAAATAAATATTTATTTGGCAGTTTATGCATTTGTAAAGTAGTTGACAGGGGCAAATGGGTACTTTTCTTCTATTCTGACATTAGCACGTTGACAATAAAGGAAAAGGGTGCAGCTGAAAGACAAAAACTCCCCCCCCCCCCACACCTTTAAATGTATTTGTGTGCTAAATAACACTGCTTTTATGTAGTACTTGGCTCTTTTTTCATAATCAGCAGAGCTGGTCAAGAGCCCAAACTGTACTTCCCAGCTGTCTTTTAGCTGAGCATATTACTCCATCCCTAATATCCAGACATAATCCTACAATGTACATTTTGTAAGTAACTACAATTACAAAACAAAAAGCATCTCTTTAAATAAATATATAGGTACTGGTTGGTTTATATTAGTTTTACAATTAAAACAGCCCAATTTTTTTTGCAAGAGATCAATATTATTGTACAAAATAACTGGCAATGATGCTGTATTTTTAAAAATTCTTTGTTAAATGTAAATACATTGTCTATAATTAGATCATGTAAATAGTAGCAGTTAACATTCATATTTTTATGAAGCTATTGCACTTTTTATCACTAGCAATGCAAAAATGGATACAGAGAATATCTGAGAAAATACACTGTTTGAGGGACCGAGAGAGTGTATCAAAATACAGTTTGGCAACAATGGGCCAAATTCTCTGTTGGAATAAAGTGATGCAACTCTATTTACATCAAAGAAGCTTTGCCAGTTTACACCAGTAGAAAATTTAGCCAAATTATTTGATATGGGATCACAGCTGACATATCTTTCTTTCTCAAGATTTGAATAATATGAAAGGAAATGTATATTTTATGTAATTTAGTGTTATGTTGTACCAAGAATAAGTGAGAGTGTCTCTGTTTCAACCATGCTCCATGAAGATTAATCTGATTATTGTCTGATGCAGTTCTACTTTTGGTTCTTGGTGAGATGTTCAGAGCGTACATGCAAAAATGATTCATCTCTGCACTTCTTAGCTGAGATAACAACATTGCAAACCCTACTGTTAAGGTTAACCTGTGCACTGCATAAAGACAGCAGATGGAAATTCTGGTTTGCAGCCACTGCAAAAAAATAAAAACATGTTCCAAAGGGAAAAGGATCTTGTATTTCTGTGTTTGAACCTTTGATCTTCATTCACATCTGAAGGGAAGAGTAGACCTTTTGCTTGAAGACACATGGCTTTGCATCTGTGAAAACACAGCTGTATATAGCAAAACAAAACCGGTGAAAAATACAATGGTTTTGCTGTGTCAGTTTGGCTGCTAATGTTCAGATTCTTAACAAATATTGTCTTTTGATGGATCTTTCAGAAACTCTCTCTGACTTCACACCATAGTTTACTGAAGTTTTATTCTGCAGAGTTTGAAGTTCATAGGAATGATTGAGATCTGCTATATAGCCTTTATTAAAAGTGAGTTTTATAAAATACTTTAGGACTTAGTCAACAATACTATTTCCTAACCATATCCTAAATAAGTTAAATGAAGAGTATGAAAAGCTGTGGAGGAAACTCAAATTGACAAAGTAGTCCTAAAAAAGCTAGCCTCAACTCAAGAAGAAATACCTTAAGCAGCATAATTATTATTGTAGTTGTGAATGTATTAATTTATATTTAGTATTGTCTTTCCTGAAGCATCTCAAAGCACTTTCCATATGTAGAAGTATATTTTTCAGTGTCTTTATTCAAATCTCGTTACATATGAGCCCTGCAGCAGAACTGTTGGAAAGCATGTTTCTGTTGTCCTCTGTCTTCTCCAGCACATGCAGCGAAATGGGACCACATTGGCCTCGCCTTCAAACAAACTCTACTGGCTGTATATTCATTTCATAATCCAGTACAAAACTGTCCCTCTCTTGTGAGTTTATCATGAATCTCCCCCCCTTTTTTTTTTCCCTTTCTTAAAAACCGAGTAACTAGAATCATGTTATTACATGAGAATCTCAATTTTGATTTTAAAAAAGAAACTAGCCCTCATGGCTGAAGAGAGAAGCTTGAAAACATGAATTCCAAACACTCAGATCAGAAAACAAATAAAAAGATCCCCAGCATTGTTATTTTTAAAATCTCACGATTTTAACCCAATTTCATAATTTTGGGGGGCCTAACTCATGATGTTTGATCTCTTGAGGTTGGTAATATTGCTCCTTGTTTTTAAAACTCTCCATGGGGTTATAATAACCTAATTCAGGAACCATAGGCCAGATTCTTGAAGGTATTTAGGTGCAGATAGGCACTTCGTGAGACTGTCAAAAGCACCTAAGTAGGTTAGGAATAATTTCAATGGGACTTAAGTGAGGAACCTGTTTAGCCTCTGAAAATCTCACTAGGTGCCTATCTGCATCTTTAGACACCTAAAAATCTTTGAAAATCTGGCTTCCTATGCCTAGTCTCCTCCATACTCTCTCAGTGCATCTAATATTTGTCTCTTTTTAGTCTCTCCAGACAGTCTGCTTATTATTGGTGCAGGAACTTTTTCCTTTGCAGCTCTTACTATCAGGAACATTCTTCTAGTGTCTTTCTGCCAAACTGACTCATCTGTTTTCAAATCTCACCTGAACAGCTATGTCCCCTTGCCCACATCTGTTGTTTTCTCTCTCCTGATGCTATTTAACTCTTTAATTGTATTGTAAGGCATTTTGGAATACAGTTCATCTAAAATACACGATATAAAATAAGCATGTTTGTGACCATGAGTTGCATTATTGTCATCTATCTCTAGGATGAGTATAAGGGATGAGGAATTCATTCCTCTATGGGTTCCTCTCTGTGCCTTGTGTTTTGTACTGGAAGGGTATACTGTTTGTCTCCACAAACAATGAAAGAAAGGTGTGCAAAAAGAAAGTATGACTGTTTTTGTGTTTAAAGCACCTGGCATGGAGTCAGGAGATGAACATTTTATTCCTTACTCTGCCATAGACTTTCTGTGTGATCTTGAGTGAGTCACCAACTTCTTTGTGTGTCAGTTCTGCATCTGTAAAATGGGGCTATTTCCCTAATTTGCAGGGGGCTCAGGATAAATTATTTAATGTTTACATAGTGCTTTGAAATTTTCAGATGGAAGATGATCGATTACTGCAAAATGTTATCCTGTGACTGAATAGATGCAGCCCAGAATTCTGTAACGCATACAAGCCACAGGGTAGGGAATGCTAATTGAGAAAGCAAGAAGGCTGCCCACTATAATTTTTTTGTCATAGATATTTTCCTTTTCTTCAGAGGGAACAAATTGGAAAGGGAGCTGCTCCTGTGCACACACCTCCCTGACCACGCATTGCCTCCTAGTTTTCTTCAATAATAACAACAGCTTCATTAACAGGCTGACAGAAAGAATGATAGGATTTTAAAATAATAATAATACTGACAACAGTGAGACAACAACTCTGCCTCTGCACCAAGCAGAAAGTTTCCTCTTTGAAGTGATTGCTTCCCTCCTCATTCCAGGAGGGAAGGGGGAAAAAAAACAATTGTAAAGATCTGAAGCAACTGAGGAATGCTAAGCTGATGTCTTTCCTCTCTCTTGCTTTCCCTTCCCCCTAGGAACAGTGAGTTCGCCCTGCTGTATAGAGGAGCTTACTGTAAGATGGTAATCTTGCTTTGTGGCCAGTGGGTGGTGATATAGATAGAAAGACAAGTAAAGGGGGAAGAAATAAGGGGTGAATATTAGGATGGGGACAAAATCCTCTGTAAAGGCACAGCTGATGATTTTTAAAGAAACAAAAAACGCAGCTGCATTTTGTTCCTGGAACAGTGGGTGTCACCACAGCCTTTGTTTTTAATGTCTTGAATCTATAATAGTGAGTTGTAAGTCTATTAATTTTTCAGGTAAAATGAATCAGGATTTCCTTTTGATGTGGCAGTTGCCTAATTCTATATTCAGGATGAAGAATTCTATCCTGCCCTCTGCCCCCTTCCATAATTTAAAAAGAAATATTTCGGATATAGATACCTAACAACTTGTGTATGGTGAGTCCCTTTAAAAACTTGACTCAGTTTAACTTTTTAAACATGGTGATAATCCCGTTTTAGTTATATGAAAAACCACAAATGGTAAAAGCAAAATATACCATCTTTTTAAATTCAGCCACTCTGGAAGTGTGTGTGTATTATCTCTAATAGAGGTAACAAATATTTCCATTTAGCTATATATGTCTTCTTAATGACATCATCTCATAACCTTAACTGGCTTTGACCATTAATTGAGGAGGCTATAAATGGCTGTTCAGTCTTTTTTCTATATATACTTTTGCCTATATCATTTTCCTTTAAGGTATACCGAACATATTGATTTATAAAATTTCTTTCTAGTTCAAGAATATTTAACTGCTAGAATCAAGATATTTCCTCTTCTGTTTTTTAAAAAAATATTTTTTCTTAACATCTTCTAAAGTTATGGGATGGTCATGTTCCCATAGTGCCACTTTGCAGTGTATTCACAGCAATTTGCAACTTTTGAAAGCAATTCAGAGTTTCCTCTGAACTTATTGAAATGCACAGATATGTTAAGTAGGAAAAAAAGTGTCCTCTGTTTCACTGCGTATGCTAAAAGCACAGCTTGACTTTTCCCCCAGCATTTGTTAGTCACATCCTGTTGTCCATTGTTTTGTTGTTTGTTGGTGGTAGTGAATGCAATGTATTTAATGTTAAAGTGCCAGTGTTTCTGTTTCTTTATGATATGACAGAAATCACGAGGCTTCTTAAAAATTACAGTATAAATTTGATTTTCATAATATGAGTTGCAAAAGTGAGTGAATAGAAGAAATCTGTAGGATTATACCAGCTAAATAATTTTTGGTAAATTTTTGAAAATGCTTCTGAGCACTTTGCAATTGAATGCATAGAACTTTACTGTATTTCACATAATAGGTTACATGTACAGTACTTTTTTTCCTTTTTGTAAGCATTAAAAGAGTGACCACTGGCCACTATAGATGAATTATTTATTTTAAAAACATGATCTGAAGACCACAGGAAAGCTATTTATAACAGACCTATTTCCAGCACTGGAAAGGAGGAGGTGGTTACATTATTTTCAAATTATGAGTTTCTTAGGGAAACAGAAACAAATAGACTCCTTTAGAAAAAGATGAACTGAAATTGAGAAACTGTACTGGCTATCGTAGCATTAGGGTTCCAAAATGATTTTATTAAAAAGGATTCAGAGAACAAATTTATGATGTTGTTATGGCAACTGAAATACTTAGCTGAAATGTGCGTATCTAGAATATAAGATTGTAAAAAGCCAGTAAAACAAGAACCATGTTGTCTTTGGGAATACAGATTGAACAGTGGTATACAAATATGATTCCTCTTAAATCTGCCATTCAAAATTACTGCAGCAGTCGCTATTTTTGCATGTCTTATCATGGTGATGGCTCTAATGAAACTGGCTTTAAGGAATTACAATGTTAACTACCATTAAATGTGGTTTGGGGTTTGTCTTTTTTTCCATTTGATCTGTTGAAGGGTGCTGTTTCATTAGATATTGTATTTGCTCTTTTATAACACACAGCATAATGTTATATTCCTATATTTTCACATGTTAATGGTCCCTTTTGTCTGTTATATATCTCCCCTGTGACTCCATCAGGAATATCAAAACTGGTAGGAGTGAAAATAGCAGAACACTCCCCTTAAACCTTTAAACTATTAAATTTTCACCCTCTTTTGTGAATATGATTATATTTTATTTTTGTTTATGAAGCCATAAAATCTTTGCTGCATTTTCAGTCTCAAGTCTTTTTAAAACACTGGCAGAAATGTTTGTGACCAAAATTTGCTGAACTCTACTGTAACGTGCTTAAGAAACAAAAAGTGTTTTACAAAATCTGAAATGCATGAATTTGCTGTGTGTCAAATTTCAGTGCATTTGTAGGTTGTTGATTTTGTTATTTTGAAAAGGTTCTTTGTTTTGCAACTTTTTAAATTTTACATTTTAAAAAGGACATAGGGTGTTACATTAAATAGTTTTACAGATGTTAGTAATCCTCAGCTATGAAAAAAGACAAATGAAACTGCACTACTTGAAATTTCAAAAGTTTGCTATCATTTATTCATAAATTGTGTAGTCCTTACTCAGTGGGAGTTATTTCTGAGTAAGTACAGACCCTGTATTTGCAGAAATTGAAATGTTATTTTTCTTATTTAAAATGTTTTCTGTACTTGTGCATTGATAATTGTTCTTTAGATTTTCCCTGCAATTGCTCTATTATTAAAATATTCTTGACATGAAAAACTGGGGACCAAGCGAAATCTAGGTTTTAAAGTAATATTAGTTTTTGTTATTTGTTTAAAAAAAATCTCCCAACCGAGAATCTGATCTTAATCACAATTACATATTTAAAAAATTCTGAAAAATTAAATCTTATTTCCCTAATATTTTGAGCATAAATTTTAGTATTCTAATACATAAAATTACTTGACATTATTTAATTGGACATGAGGGTGTGATAAGAGAATTTCTGTTATGTGATAGATTAATTGTTTTCCTAATAGTTTAAAGGCTGAGATCCAAACATTTTTTCATTCTATTGCAAAATTAACTGCAATAAATCTGTCAGACCCAATTATTCATTTAAAACATTCCACACTGATTAAATCTGCACATTTGTTTGTGTGTGTGCATGGGGGGGGAGGGGGCAGAAGAGAGAGAGAGATGTATGTAAGGGGAATTCCAGTTTTATTTTGTTTGCTTTTAAAAAATTATAGTAGTTTCAAACACAAGGAGCCAAATTTGGTCTGGAAAATATGTTTATTTAAATATTTTAACATGATAGATGAATGATGTTTAGACTCATGCATCTAAATCTCATGGACATTTTTTCATGTTTTAAGGAAAGGAAAGTATAATATTTTGATGCGAGATGCTACCTGAATAGATCATATTTTACTTCTGGTGGGTCTTTAAATAGTTTGTTGATGTTTTTAAGTCTCTAAACAAAGTCAGATGTGTTAACAGTCTTATTAACAATGTTAAAATGGAATTAACAGCTTGTGGATACTTCTAGAGCACAATAGCATGTCAGGCTACTCTGTCCCCTTATAAATTGTACCCTGCTGGCTTTCCTTTGTTTCATGTCCAATCAGCAAACTAAAGTTTTGTTGAGACAGAAGGCAGTTCAAGTGTTTCTGCTCCATCTGAGGGGAGGAGCTAATGTGGAATTTATCATCAGACCAATCCAGGCACAGCTAGATAGAAGAATGATTCTCAAATTTGGAAGAAGGGCTTTCTTGACCTGCTTGGCTCTCTGACCTCTGGCTTGCCATTTTGTCAGTTTAAAAGGCTTTTCCTATGTTGTAGCTTACTTTTATGGTCCTTTCAGTGCGACAACAAAAGCTTTTGTTTATTTAAGATGTACTTTAGTTTAGATTTCTATTTATCTTTGTGACTTTTGTAATTCTGCTGTTTTGTAAAGATTTATCATTGAAATCGTATTGAATCTGACTTTATGTTGATAACTTTGATTAGAATTTTATGATTAATTTTAAACCACTTAGAAATATTTCTGAATTTAATTGCTTTTGATTTTTAAAAATAAGAAAATTCTCATCTCTGTTGACTTGAGTTTACCATTTTTAGACTTGGTGCTAGGGAAAAGACTTCTATTTTAATTTTTATTTTCTTGGATTTACTTCATGCAATCCTTGCTGAACCCCTCAGAAATGCCACCTGTCAAAGAATGGCTGTTTATGTCTAAAGCTAACTGTTTGGTTAAATCTTAATTTGCTATTACTAGAATAACCCTGGAGTAATTCTCTTAGGAAATTTATTTAAAGTGGAGTGGTGCCACAAGTGAGGAAACTATTAAACATCTTGTATTAGCTATGATAATTCTACTTAGAACTTCTATACCAGCTTCCATTCAATGATCTCAAAGCCCTGACTGAGCCAAATAACATTCTGTGAGAGAGAGAGATAGTAGTAGTATTATTATGCCCATTCTGTAGATAAGAAGACTGTCAGGCACAGAGATGTTGTAACTTGCCCACAGTCATACTACAAGTCAGTGGCAGAGCTAGAATATACCACCAGAATCCTAACACCCAGTCTTATTCTCTAACCACATAATCATATTTATTAGTGTAATAAATTATTTAACTGTATAGCAAATGTTGAAAATATTTATAAATGTGTTCAGTAACTGCATTGCATTAAGGAACTTTGTTGCTTTTTCTAGATAAAGTACTGTGACTATTTTGCAAAATAAAACATTCTTTCAAGAATGTTTAAAATTCTTGCCTGGCAAATTATACATTTAACCTGTGTATGTGTTTACATTAAAGAAATATGACAGTTCAACTGGACATGCTGTTGGTACATTATATAGAAGTAGCATTCATGCATAAAAACTTTTCCCAATATAAGCATATATAAAAATAAAGCCATTGTCGCTGTCAAATTCTGGAGGTGAGATTCATATTAAGGCTAGCCATTATTAAAATAATCATATTAATCTATAGAAAAGAGGTATGAGGTATTAACTAATTATTAGGAAAAAGAAAAATATTATCTTTAAGTAAGATTAAACAACTCTCTTTTACCTTGAGAGTTGCAAATATGTGCATCATTGATTCTTCAGTGTCTGTAACTTTTGCATGTAGAGCTACAGTGTCTCATTTATTTATAAATAGCTTTGTGTTACATACACATAGTTGTAATAATGTTTTTCAGTCATTGTCTTTGAAAGCTGGCTGTCCTGCAGGGTTATTTTTCTGTGGCTCAGTGGCTATTGCACCACAGCAATAATGGCATGTAATGGCTTCCCACCTGCAGAATTCTCTGTGGACTACAAACTTGCTAACAAACCTGAGCTTTTCATCATCCTGTGGCAGACAGATTACCCATCTACAGAGTTTATTGTCATCATTTCAGCATGTCGGATGGATGGATAGCTATGTGAAATCAGAGACATGCCAGATACTGTATGTCATGATACACAAAAAACTATTAGAAATGGATGATGTGAGAGGGATTGCATTTGTCAGGACACTAAAAAGATTAGGAAATAGCATACTGCCCCCACCTCCATTGAGAAATACACTAGCATTTCATGTGGAGAACAGTAGGCTCTGACTGTGATTTCTGTTTTGGCTGATGATGATCATTATGACTTACAATATTCCAGAACATCAGGACAAATTCAGGCCTTATTTGTTTTTGTTTTTGACACAGATACATGTACATTAATACTTTAAAAGCAGCAGTATCTGAGAATGAATTCTGATAGTCTATGTGCTGACCAGCCTCTCTACCCAGAACAACTGTTTTGTCTGCAAAGGATCAGCATAGCGCGAACTCTGTGGGTTTTGAAATAACTTAAAACCGTTGTGCCCTGCTGAACTACCCCTTTCCTTTTGTTCACATACGCAGATGAAGCTCCCTGAATCTGGACCATCATGTTCCCATGTCTCCTCTAAGCATCAGGAAGAGAAGAGCCAGCCAAATGTTATTTGTTTGTTTTGTTTTAGGCAGAGGGATGTTTTACTTCTAATTTAAGAACCTTTTAAATATCATAAACTCCACTATGCTTTGCAATTTAATTGTGTTTTGTACTGTCAGCCTGAAAAGTATCATGACTAGATATCGTGTGCACATTTATCTCCTATACTGATCTAAATATAATTTAGACCAGGGGTAGGCAACCTATGGCACACGTGCTGAAGGCAGCATGCCAGCTGATTTTCAGTGGCACTCACACTGCCCAGGTCCTGGCCATCGGTCCGGGGGGCTCTGCATTTTAATTTAAATGAAGCTTCTTAAACATTTTAAAAACCTTATTTTCTTTACATACAAGAAGAGTTTAGTTATATATTATAGACTTATAGAAAGAGGCCTTTTAAAAACATTAAAATGTATTCCTGACACGTGAAACCTTAAATTAGAGTGAATGAATGAAGACTTGGCACACCACTTCTGAAAGGTTGCCGACCCCTGATTTAGACTTTTCCTTTTTCCACATACCTTCTCCATTTTGCAAGGTATAACTAGTGATACAATAGATAACTTCTACTGTTATGCCAAACAGTTTGTTTCATGCTCTTCCTGTTGTGTCCCCATACAGCCAGGCTAAGTCCAGCAAGATGGTTTCATCTGCCTTATATGTACTGTTAAATACATTTACTTGTGATTATTTTTATTTCATTTTCTGAAATAGTTATGCACAGGCTTTTAAATGTTTTTCGTAACTATGCTACATGTCTCTGTCTATGTGGTAGAAGATAACATTTTAAATCGAAAGTATTTTTTTGTCAAATACAAACTAATGAAAGAAGCCTATACACAATGTCCATGCATTTATGGATCATCCTGACAGGTGCTGAACATCCTCAACTCTCACTGAAGTTAAAATTGTTCAGCCCCTAAAAGGCCAGGTGTTTAAAGAGATATTTAATTAATGAGATTAAGTACAACTTGTTATTCTTTCAACTCATCAATATTATAACTCAGGTTATTTTTATATCTGTTTTATACAAGGAAAATGCAATATCTAATTCATATGTAAATATCACTTAATAATACAGGTTCTGGATTAAGAAGTGCTGTATTTTAGGTTATTTACAGGAATATTTCAATATTATGTAATGGAAATATAAAATGTACTAGAATGTCCAAGTCATTTAACCTACTACAATGTAAAATGTGAATGTTATATACATATTTACATTTTACAAAATGAAGTGGTATAATAGCTGGAGAATACTCTAAAATGGAACTAAAATGTCTCCTTCAGTTTAAGACTATAAAAGATGACAGACTAAGTAATTGTGTGCAATACTATTATGTATGATAAATATGTGCATTGTGTGTTTGGTATGAATCTTCTGGTATTGAGAGGTGCATTGTTTCTGCTTATCTCTAATACACTTCTGCAGAGTGAATAGTTGTTAACTAGATCTCAAGTCCTTCTTTTTTTTAATTATTATTTTTTACTAATAAAGGGACAGTTGTAGTGAGAACCAGTAATGGGATTTGAACTTAAGAGAATGTCTTGTTTTCATGAAAACTCTTTGCATTTCTATTTTACTTTCCAGTGGAGGTCTCAAAGGATTTTACAAACATTAAGTGTTAGCTTTTGCCACCCTTACTCACATTAAACAAAACCTTAGTCTGCAAGTGGTCCCGTTGATTTAAATGGGAATACTTACACAGACATCACTATTTGATGTGAGTGAAGGTGGCAAAAAAAAATGTTAGGGCTCTGTCCTGCTTCCATTGCAACCAATGAAAAATTTTTAATTCAAAAAATTCAGTATTGGGTCATTGAGCCTGATCATTTGAGCAGTTGAGAACCTACTGCAACGGGAGTTTAATGTGCTTTAACCATTATAATTATACAGGGTTACCATTCCTATTATTTATTTTCTGAAAAAAGAATTAAGAGGGAGCTGAATTTCTTCTTTCCTTTTCCTTTCAGTTTCTTTTTAAGTTTTAAGAGTATGGGAGCCTATATTAAAGTTTACACTCTTGGTGAAGCATAGCATAGTCTATATAATTTAGCATCTGATAATTTTATATACAAAACTATATAATATCATTAAATGATTTATTAATCTCTCGGTGAACACAAATAACCCCCATTAGTATTTGTAAAAGTTGCATGAGTGTACTGCAAGAAAACAAATCCCACAAGTTAAACCACAAAAGTTAAGAAATAGAAATGTACATTAGTACTTTAAAAACATAACTGATTATAAGAGCACATTAAATCCAAAAGAACCTTAGGCCCTGATACCTTAAAGGCTTACACACATGCTTAACTTTACACACAATGAAGAGCCCCACTGAACCTAAAGTTAAGCATGAGAGTAAGCACTACTTTCTGAAAGGCCTTTATTATTATTTTTAATTATTATTTAACATGTTTATGAAACGGCTTAAATGTGGCTAGCTATAGTTGAAATAGGATTTTGCTTACATTTTTGAATATTTATGGAATTTTTGCATGAGTAACTTGTACTTATGGTGTTGGGACAAACAAGTTCCACACGTATTCTCAGCTAATATGCCAATACTGCTATTACCACGTATGGAAAGTGGGTACTGTAGGGGGGGCAAAGGCCCATCTCAGATTAATTGAGTGTAATGCTTTGGAAGCAGGTCTTGGAAAGGGCAAGATTGGGAAAGGGCTTATTGTCCATACCTGTTGGTTGGAACAAAGGATGAGGCAGACACAGACTTGTTTGGGAAGATCACATAGGACCTTATATAGGCCTATTGAAGTCAGTCAGTGTATTTTGGATCAGGCCCATAATGAGTAACCAGCCTCCTTGGATATCAGATGTGGGGAGCAAATGAGATTTTGGGGAGAACAAAATTTGGTTTCCTATTGAGCAAAAAGAGCCACTTTGGCACAGACGGACTTCCGGGATCTCGAGAAACACATCTTTCTAAATCAAGACTTATCTAGACATCACAAGGAAGTCTAGCTAACAATGTGGCACTTGGTCAGGCTGAGTGACAGAGACTTGGATAATATATAATGACTTTACCAACATTCTGTATAATTAAGCTTAAAGCCTTGCTGTCTTAGTTTAGTTGTGCTATATTCTACTTAAACCTATGCCAAATAAGCTTTTATTCTTCCACCCAGATGGTGCTGAAAAGGAATTGGTGCGAGCCAGTGGCGTCCTGGTGTGGGACTTGAAGGTTGCAATGCCTTGTTAAGATCTAAGTATATATTTTGGCTCCTCCAGAGCTGTTCAAAGATATTGACTCAATCTCATAGTCTGATTATATCAAATAGATCCTTTAATATCACTCTGTTTTAGCTAGCCATATTAGGAAGCTATTGCATGTGCAAACAGGAAAATGCTATCTAAAAGAATACTGTGCATTCACATTAGGCACTTTAAATGTTAAACTAAAAAATAAGAAGAAGAAGAAGAAACCCTAACATGCATTTTGGACCAATACCAAATTTAATTATAAAAAATTACCAGTTGGCTTTGAATTTTGGGAAATTGGGAAAACCTCTTAAATAAGGAAGTGGGTTTATTTATTTATTTTTGCAGTCCTGTAACAGAAAAATGGCCAAACTGTTGGACTGATTCATTTTAGTTAAAACAGATGGGATTCTCGGATCATGCACCGTTAAGCCTTTCTTTGGAATTGGCGCCACTGTGACCAGAGAGCCCAGATGGCGCTTAAATCTGTCATTTTTAACAACCCTACGTTTTTGATTTTATACCCAAACACACTGAGCTATTTGTGATTAATTACTATCCAGATATGCTTGTGCTACAGTAACTTACTTAGATACACTTAAAATAATTTTATTTAGTGAAGCTAGCTAAATAAAGGCTAAGCAGGTGAAGGAGGACTTTCTGGAAGATATCTCACCTAGAGGTGGAATGTCAGCAACTTGGATCTTCAAATACTTAGACAGCATTCTAGAACAATGCTTTGCTAGTGGTTTCTATAAATAAAACAGAATTTTTTAGGATGTGCCTTTTTGTGAATGATAATATCTTGACGCTTATGATGAAGTCTTTGGCCTACTGCCTTACAAATTTAAATTTCACCAAGTATTCAACTTGTAGAGATTAGATCACAGCAGAGAGACAAACTGGTTATTTGACAGGTATCAATGTTGCCTTTGAAGAATTTTTGTCTGTTTTATGTCTGGACAATAGTGATATGTCTGACATGGTAGGGGACAATTAATTAGAGATGGCAGAGCTGTCAGTTTTGCTTCCAGAGAGCCAGCTCTTAGTCGATGAGCCTATTCCCATGTGGTCTAGAAGGAAACCATTTAAACGTCATAAATCCTTGGGGCAAGATATGGGTTCCTACTCATTTTTTAATTTTAAATTAATCATGCTTCTTTATTTTATTGGAAGCTTTGAATTGTTTTATTCTGGAATTTGACCTTTGCGTGAATTGGCATACTCATAGAGGACCAATTTCTATCCCTATCATTGTGGAAGAAAGGGGAAGGAAGTGATGGCACATGTTTTCTTTAGCTTTAATGTAGATATCAAAATATGTGGTCAATAGGCTTGAAATGCTGCTGCCCATATTCGCTAGACCAGTTCAGGTTTATTAGAACCAAATACTGTGAAGAGAATCACCGGAGGGGATATTATGTCTTTTCCTAAGTTAATCAAAGTTTGATGCAGCTTTGGAATAATTGAGTATAGAGAAAATGTTTGACCAGATGAGTTGGAGCTTTCTCGTTTGAACCTGAAATCACTCTAGAGTTTCAGGGCTCTCCTGCCCTTTGTGAAGAAATTGTACTGCACTTGTAACATGAGAATAGTAATGCCAATGGGTATATGTCTAATTCCTTTCCATGGTTAAGGGGCACTCAGTAGTGTGATCTATATCACCCATGCTTTACACATTCATAATCCAGCTGTTAGTCAGTAATGTTAAATATATCACTGTATCCAAGCTCAATTAAAGGATATTGCTTTTTGCAGATGATATACTATTGTTCCTAACTGAGGCTGAAATAACCTTACCTCATATAAGGCAGGAAGCCTAAAAATCTGGTGACAAAGTAAATTTGAATCAATCTATGGTACTTTCTTCTTCATATAAAGCCTCCAAGGAGGTGTTTGTCAATGATGGTTTAAATTGTCTCTGAGGAAAATTAAACATTTTGGTACCTGCTGACTGTAGGGATCTATTTTGAATTAACATTCAATCAAGAAGCAATGCTGGGTACTTATTTGAATAGACGAGTAGACCTCCCTCTGGTTCTGTCAGGTTGCATTGCCACAGTTTAAATCAATATGTTCTTCAAAATTGTTAAATCTCTTCCAGATGGTTCTGGGATGGGTTCCACTGATGATGTGGACTCACATAAACAGCTTGCTGACAAGGTTTATTTGGAGTAAAAACAGTCAGCTTGGCCAAGACAATTTGGACTTACCTGAGAAATAAGTTTGGCTTTCCTTAATTTTTAGTTGAATTTTATGGCTCCTTAGAATACTTTAAGGAATTCTACCTAGGTTTGAATGGAAAGTTCCCACTAAATTTACACCCATTACCTTTATTTCCTTTTGGGGCCAATTGTAGGCATTTAACAAAATCCACTATTTTATTTCTTTTATGTAATCTGTTTGGAACAGGGTAGGGAAGTTAAGTGCTGATAAGCAAACACTCAACAGAAACTGGTAGGAAAACCTCTTTTAAAATGGAAACTTACTGCTTTCATGACACAAACAAAACACCAAGAATGGGACAGTCAGACCCTACTGATGGGGGGGAAAAAAACATTCTGGAGTTGTAAGACTAGTTCAGATTTTATGTTTCCACGCAGTTATATTTTCCATTGTTTAACATCAGTGAAAATCTTGCAGAAATTTCCAGTCATCACATACAGTGGAATGGTGCATTGATATTTTTTTTCATCTCTTAAATAACCAAATTAATCTGTGTATATTGTTGCCTGCAGCAGTTTACGACTTCACTGGACCAAGCTTTTTTGTGGAGACAGAGCACAAGATCCAGGGATGGGCAATGATCTGGTAAAACAGAATTGCTACTGGGGATCATTGACAGGGGCTCTGAGTACTCCAGGTGATATATTTAGCACCATTTCAACTGTCCAGAATGAAACTTAACCCATAATGCTGATCTGTGCTAATATTTCTGACACTGGGAATCTTCTAGGGCTTCTGATATGGCATCACTATAATTACAACAGCCATTTTGGTATAAAGTTTACCATATTGCACGTCTCCTCCAATGTAAAATTCCTAATGATCAGGTCCTTTGGGTTGGGTTGGAGAGTGGTGGTGGTGGTAGGTGTGGATGTGAGAGAGAGAGAGAGAGAGAGAGAGAGAGAGAGAGAGAGATCATTGCAAATTTTAAAATATCATAAACTCCATAAATATTTGCTGGAGAAGTAGTAGCAGCCAGGAGATACATTTAGCGAAATAGAAACCTTCAGGGCCTCCTTAACTATTGCAAACTGAAGAATGTTGAGAATGAATGAATACTTTAGATCTAACTTAAAAGACAAAAATCCCCACTCTGAAACATGAGACACATCAAAAGTTAATGTGAAGTAATTGTTTTCTAAACTTAGGACTTGTGGTCCAGCTTAGTTTTGAAAGCAGTGATGAGTTACAAGTTGGGTTAAATTTAACCTCACCTAAGCTCTAGTTCCTTCCTAACTGTTATGCAGTCTATGACATCTTACTTACAGCAATTATATTAACTTGTGGCAGTAGGTTAACATTTGTTTTTGTTTTATGATTTAATGTTAAGTTGGGAGAACATTGAATGGCTTCTGGTTTTTTGGAAGAATAGATTTATTGGCTTTCAGGAAAAAGGAGTCTGGCTATTGTCTGCTTCATCAGTCTATGAAACTGATGTTTGTATCTAGTATATTATGCTGGACAAGATGAAAAATTATATTTATGAATATTTTTCCTTTTCCCAGTTTATACTACAATATGTACTATGAAGAAAGTGTACATAAAATACCAAACTTCAGTACCATGTTGCCATGTGGAGATAAGTTTTATGTTCAATTTATAAACCTGAAATAGGAGTTCATGGTGGAAGAAATGATAGGTCCTTAATGTTAGTACCACTAGCAGGCCTGTCTATAAAAAACAAACAGGGCGTACTTCATCTGTTTTAGGCTGTTGGAGTCCTGGTTAGAAATGGCAATTGGATGCTTTTTCCTCCTGATGAATAATTCTGTTTGGTAACAACTCAATTGGTATTTAATGATGAAGTCTCACAAGATGATGCTTATGAGTCAGAATGATCCTGCTGTAGTTTGTCGCTTCATTCTGAACCTTAGAAGGCTCTCTGTTATTTCACTTTCTCTCTCATTCAAAGCTACTTAATTACATGAAATACCATTAAAATCACTTTAGCAACAACAAGAATCTGTATCTTCTAGATCCCCCTTAAACTTAATTAATAATCACAGCTTTTAGACAATGGGGCCACAGTTTTACATCTCATTTGTTAACTACAAATACTGTACACCATATTAAAATTTGCATTTAGAAAACCAACACTCTTTTTTTAAGTGTCAGAGGGGTAGCCGTGTTAGTCTGGATCTGTAAAAGCAGCAAAGAATCCTGTGGCACCTTATAGACTAACAGACGTTTTGGAGCATGAGCTTTCGTGGGTGAATACCCACTTCGTCAGATGCATGTGGTGGAAATTTCCAGGGGCAGGTGTGTATATATGCAGGCAAGCTAGAGATAATGAGTAGTTAAATCAGGGAGGATGAGGCCCTGTTCTAGCAGTTGAGGTGTGAAAACCAAGGGAGGAGAAACTGGTTTTGTAATTGGCAAGCCATTCACAGTCTTTGTTTAATCCTGAGCTGATGGTGTCAAATTTGCAGATGAACTGAAGCTCAGCAGTTTCTCTTTGAAGTCTGGTCCTGAAGTTTTTTTGCTGCAGGATGGCCACCTTAAGGTCTGCTATAGTGTGGCCAGGGAGTTTGAAGTGTTCTCCTACAGGTTTTTATATATTGCCATTCCTAATATCTGATTTGTGTCCGTTTATCCTTTTCTGTAGCGACTATCCAGTTTGGCTGATGTACATAGCAGAAGGCATTGCTGGCATATGATGGCATATATTACATTGGTGGACGTGCAGGTGAATGAACCGGTGATGGTGTGGCTGATCTGGTTAGGTCCTGTGATGGTGTCGCTGGTGTAGATATGTGGGCAGAGTTGGCATCGATTTGTTTGTTGCATGGATTGGTTCCTGAGCTAGAGTTACTATGGTGTGGTGTGCAGTTACTGGTGAGAATATGTTTCAGGTTGGCAGATTGCCTGTGAGCGAGGACTGGCCTGCCACCCAAGGCCTGTGAAAGTGTGGGATCATTGTCCAGGATGGGTTGTAGATCCCTGATGGTGCGTTGGAGAGGTTTTAGCTGGGGACTGTATGTGAGGGCCAGTGGAGTCCTGTTGGTTTCTTTCTTGGGTTTGTCTTGCAGTAGGAGGCTTCTGGGTACACGTCTGGCTCTGTTGATCTGTTTCCTTATTTCCTCGTACGGGTATTGTAGTTTTGAGAATGCTTGGTGGAGATTTTGTAGGTATTGGTCTCTGTCTGAGGGGTTAGAGCAGATGCAGTTGTACCTCAGTGCTTGGCTGTAGACAATGGATCATGTGATGTGTCCGGGATGGAAGCTGGAGGCATGAAGGTAGGCATAGCGGTCGGTAGGTTTTCGGTATAGGGTGGTGGTAATGTGACCATCACTTATTTGCACCGTGATGTCTAGGAAGTGGACCTCCTGTGTAGATTGGTCCAGGCTGAGGTTAATAGTGGGGTGGAAGCTGTTGGGTGGCAGGCTCATGCTCCAAAATGTCTGTTAGTCTATAAGGTGCCACAGGATTCTTTGCTACTTTTTTTTTTACTTTGCCATATACAGTGAAGCTTCTTAAGGTCCATTCAAAGGTTAACATGAAATTCCTGTTACTGCTGACTAGATACGGCAAATTCTACTACTATCTCTGAATTTTCGACATACTTTAGGACCATTTTACCTGTGGGGAAATCAGTGTGCTAAGCTAGACAGTTCACATTAGAGTGCAATCTCTTTTGTTTTTTAGCATAAATTTTTCTGGGGCTCTCTGGGTGTGTCTACACAGCAATTAAATTCCCTTGGCTGGCCTGGGCCAGTTGACTCGGACTGCAGGGCTGTAAAATTGTTGCGTAGATGTTCCAGCTAGGGCTCGAGTTTGGGCTCGGGAACCCCACAAGGAGGGGTAGAGTCCAAGACCCTGGCTTCCACGCTGAGCCTGATCATCTCCACAGCAGTTTTCAGCCCTGCATGAATCCAAGTCAGCTGACCCAGGCCCGCTATGGGTGTGCTGTGGGTCTTTTATTCCAGTGTAGTTGTACCCTCTGTGTACAATTCCTCTTAAACCTTCTCGTCAGATGAAGAGTATCCATCTCCTATTCTGAGCCTTTTAAGACTTCAAAAACTCAGAGGCTGTTAGCCTGTTAATCAGCTTTACTGCTGGCAAAATCCAGGTATTTGATATGACTGAACTTTACCAATGCATTGAATAAGTAACAGTTCAACCATTTTAAGCAGCCAAAAAAAACCCCCACACATAAAACAACAATAAAGCCTTTACCTTTAAATTTATATTGATAGGCTTCTTCCTCATTTCTTCCAACCTGGGTGAACTTTTTTTTAGTAATGTTAGCTACATACCCATTTTTCATTAATCAAGCCCTGCATCACCAAAGTCCATTGTTTAAAATTTCCTAGGCAAAATCCCAAAATGAATTCCCCTATTTCTCACAGCTAACTTAATTGTAGAGCTAAAATGCCAGTGTTGGATGAGGAAGAAGGGACAAACATAGTTATAGCTCTTCCTTCTATGGTTCTTCTGGGAATAATTCTTAACTCTCCAAATGTTTGGCTCTTCAAGATGTTGTTATAATCAGAAGAAAAAAAGTAATCTTATCTTGAGTGAGTTTTTTTTTTTAACCTCTTCATAATGAATTCCCAAGTGCTTTTTGGCCATAGATATTAAAGCTTGTGTGTTTGCAATTTCTCTGGCAAACTGCCTTAACTAGAGAGGATATAGTGTTTTCTTGGTACGTTGCCCAAAGTAATTTTGCAAAAGACGACTGTGACTGTATTTAGTACATCTCATTCATTTGAGACAAGTTGTTGTAATTGCATTTGATCACAATCAATTTAAGGTTGTTTTATCATGTTTTCATGGCACATATCTACTCAAACATCATAGCAAAACTTAATGGCTACTGTTTTACTTTTACATAAAATATTTTATGGCCTTTTTGTGCAGTACACATCAGGTTTCAATCATTGCTGCCCTGTAGAGAGAGAAAAAAGTTGGATGAAGAACTATCAAAAATCTTTAACTACATACAATTTTATTTAAGGTCAACTTCCCATAAAATATATTAAATGTATTTTTGTGGTTTATTCTGCATGCTAACAATTTTAGAAGGGCAACAGTATTTTTGGGAAACTGTATGAAACAGAGAAGTTAATTCACGTAAGATGTTTTGGGTTAGCTTTCCACTGTAAATGTACATAATAACATCTTGAATGGCACCCGGATAGCACCATGTCCACATTCTCAGGACTCTTTTAAAACCTTACAATTGCATTTACAAAATTGAATGTCTGATGTACAATAGTTGACTTTTAAACATTACACATTGTGAATGAGACATCATATACACAAACATAGGACAATTCATGTTCCTTAAATAATATATTTTGGTGTCTGAGCACTTCTGAAGTTCTCAGCTGAAAAGTTTAATTAAAGGGGAAACTTTGACATGCTGCTGAGAAGATTAATTCACATTAAAAAGGTGAGAGAAAAGAGAATTTAGTTCTAATCTAATTAACACCAATTAAAAGTTGTAAAAGAATTTGCACCAGTAAATTGTTAATTATGCATCAATTTGCCTTTTCTGTGGACCATCCTCTCCGCCCCTCCCCCCGCCACACACACATAGGAAAAAGAAGAAAAAGAAATCATGTCGTATTTTGTTTCAGGATACGTATAATGTGCTGATCATGCCACTATCATTTTTCATATGACTTGGGCAAGATGGTAACACTTACTCAGAGTCTTTCCAGTGTTTTGGTTTGTGCCTAGATTTTAAAAGTTTTGTTGTAGTTTGAGGACATGTGTGCAGTAATGATAGAACTGTAAATAGAAATGTAAGGTTTTACAGAAAACTGTCAAGAGCATGTATGCCTTGTGTTTCGTACTACTAATATATCACAGATTATTTTATCTGTTGAATTTTTCTGATATGGTACTCAGAAGAGAATCTTCGATTTTACAGGAATTACACAAAATTATCTCTGCTACTGATGTACTTCTTTTTAAGGTATTATGCATTTCCTCAGATGGGTGAGCTGAGAAGCTGTGTTGTGGATTGCGATGCAAAGGCCTGTATATCTGTAAACTATACATGGTACGATTTGTATGCTGGCACATGCCACTTTATAAGCTGAGGTCCTTGCATCCTGCTAAAAACCACTGTTTTTGCTGCTTGGAAGGTGATTGCTCTAAATTTAAACCTTTTAATGTCTTTTTTGACTCAGCTGTTGAAGATTTAGAATGTAAATGAACTATCCAAGATTTTAAACTGCAGAATTTTGAGTCCTATTTAGAAAAAGTGCTAGGGTAGCCCAACAGTTGGACTCATAAGCGTTTTATTTTGTATTAATAGTTTATTGAGATTGTACATGAGATTATATGGTAATAAATAGCATTTTAGTCCTCGTGCATCAGCTCTGTGTAGACATTTTAACAATAGGAAGTCTCAATATGCATTTTTCACTGCTTTCGCTGATAAAATTGTTATAATACACTATTTTACTCTCTGCTGTGTTAGTGGCAACACCAGTTTGAAATTGATTTGCCAGTGCCCATAACAACGATAAATGGGCAACTAGTCCATTATCTTCATAGCTACTTTTCCCCTTGACTAACTAAAGAAAATGTAACACAGATTTTTGCTCCATCACTGCTTTTACACTTTCCCTATTGCATACCTGGGAAGTATATCATGAGGTCTGAAACTGCACTTCAAACCTTATTAGATTCAGCAAAAGCTTGGATTTGCTGAGGTTGATGGCAGTGTTAAGATTCCAAAACTTGTTTGCTACCGGGGAGGTGCAGGCCATGCCTTTGTGGTAAGAAATAATGGGAGGGAAAGAGAATAACTTGCATCATAGAGGAAATATTAACTTGGGTTTGGGTTAACGGGAGAAATGACCATGAAGGAGAATTCAGGTGGTGGTGTTCATAGAAAGAAATGTAGGTCTTAAAGTTACAAAATTAAGATAACTAAAATTGACTAAATCATACAAATAAATTACATTTAATATAGAATTTTTAAGTCAAATTGTACATATTGGGAGGAGAAAAGAAAACAGATTATGCTGAAGGAACAGAAATATTGATATTACTTGGTTTTGGTATCAAACATTATAATTAGGTTATAAAACTATTTTAGTTACAATATCCTGTTTCCACTTGGTCATAACCCTACATAAATTAGATAGTACTATAACTATTGGAAACTGTTATTCTTACATATGCCGATTCCTTCACTCTATGCCATGCCATTCTTTATTCTTATAATTTCTTTGTACAAAGCGTTACAAAGGTATTTTACAAAGAAAACAAACTGGGAGCTAGACCATTAAGAGTGTATTACAGATTTGGCCAATCATTTTGTAAAGTCTGATATAAGCTTTTAAACATAATCTTAGCTCTTTGGAGAATACTTTAGTTTTTAATATTTCTGTGACCTTCTTAAGGGGACTGAACAATTACTTAGAAGTGTCAAAGTGGTGCCTGGAGTTTTAGCTGTGTGATTCCCATTAAAGTCAGTAGGAGCCAGGTAGCTAAAACTCAACATAACTCTGAAAACATACTCCTTGTGTAGTGCTAAGTAGTAAGGCAATTCTCTGAACATGGCCATAGTATTTCTAGTGCATTTGCTGGCTTTATATCTCTCTCCAGGGTTTATATTTTATACTGAAGTTTCACTATTCTATGAAGATAAAAAAATATACACTTATGTTTAGACTAGTCTAAAGGTACAGCTGTACTAAAAAGGCAATTTTAAAATATATTTCTATAATAAAATGTAATATTGCAAGATCAATTTTACAGTAATTTTTTGCTGCAAACTTGTTCAGAGGAGGTCTTATCACCAGTCCTTTTGGGAACAAGGTAGGTGTGGTAATATATTTTATTGGACCAACTTCGGTTGGTGAGAAAGACAAGGGACCGACAGGGCTGCAACTACACTGGTCCTATAGTCTTTACAGGTGCCAGAAAATAGTTTACACACTATCGCTAATGGCGCCAATCTGAGCCCTCTGGTAGCAAGATTGGCAGACCACAAGGTCCAACCTAAGAGCAAGGCTGATATAATTTTTCTTATATTGTGTTGATTTTGCTTCTGACAAATGGGCCCTCGAGGCAATCCAGAAGGCATCCTAGTTTACAGTGTTTGTTGCCTCTTTTTTCCCTCAAACAAATTATTTGATTTTGAGGTGCCTCTAAATCTGACAAATTTAATCTTCAGAATAGATACCATGGCTGCAAGTCTTGTCTTTCTCTAAGCAAAAAAGGAACAGTTTTTTTGTTTCAGGTTTTTGGGCATCTCCAAGAAGACGAGGTTTCCGTCTGTTGTTACTCCACCTCTCTGTCAGAAAGATTAGATTTTTTGGATGGAAACCACCCTCCATGTTGAGGAGGTGTCCCTTGAGTACTCTGTACTGGATAGATCTCAGCACATCCTAACCGGATCTTATCATACTGATAATTCTTCCCATGTGCAATAGCAGGCCTTCACTTTCAGTTTGTGGCAATGGCTTTTGGGTTATCGTCAGCATCCAAGGTATCTCTAAATAGGGAGCAGAGATTTCTGTTAGGTCCCTCATCAAAGGAAATAGTTCTGTATAGCATACAAACTATTTACCTTCTCCATAAATAGGTGCTTTTGCTTTCACCTGGACAGTCTATCCTATATCTGTCCCTCTTCTAGCAAAGGTAGACCTGAAAATCAGAGGCCTAAGTCATCCTCATTGTCCCCATTTTGTCCTCTTGTGGACTCACAGGCCTTGGTACTCTTATCCGGTAAGAATGCCTATGAAAAACTTATGGGAACTCTCTTTTACAGAGGATCCTCCATTTGGCGCTCTATGCAAAATTTACACTGGATTGATGGCCTGGAATTGCAAAGGCAAGTCTGTTCGCTTATTGAAAATGAAAAGTTTCTTCTCTGAGATCCTATAAAAGAACTTGGAAGGTTTAATTTAAATTGTTATGCTGGGGAAGAGAGACATTTCGTGTACTCTTTAGTTAGGAATATTTTTAGAACAGGAGTTCTCAACCTTTTTCTTTCTGAGGCCCTCACCAACATGCTATAAAAGCTCCACAGCTCACCTAGGCCACAATAACTGGTTTTCTGCATATAAAAGCCAAGGCCAGCATTGGGGGATAGCAAGCAAGGCAATTGGCTGGGGCCCAACACCATGGGGACCCCAGTGAAGCTATGTTGCTCAGGCTTTGGCTTCAGCCCCAGGTGGTAGACTCAGGGCCCTAGGCTTCAGTCCCATGCAATGGGGCTTTGGCTTTCTACCCTGGGCCCCAGCAAGTCTAACACTGGCCCGGGTTGGCAGCACCCCTGAAACTTACTGATGGCTCCCCAGGAGGCTGTGGATCCCTGATTGAGAACCACTCTTCTAGAATATCTTTTAGGAAGGTTTCACAGAGGGTTGAACCTAAAGTTGTAAGTCCTGGTCCTTTCATAGTGATAAAACCAGGAATTTAGTTTTTGCATCTGTAGTTGCACCCACTTATATCCAAGGCTGTCATACAAGAGAGACCACCTAGATGTCAATTATCATCCAGTGGAACATGTATCTAATTCTTCAGGCTCTGCTTAGGTCACCATTACAATCCCTAGCTGATGTGTCCTTTCTTTTTCTGACAGTTAGGATAGCCTTACCTTTAGGCATTTCCTCCACACCTGCAGTTCATTTCAGATAAAGTCATGCTTTGTCTAGCTCCAGACTTTGTTCCCAAGAAGAGCTTAGAATACTTTTAGAATCAGAGTGTCTCTCTCCTGTTCTTTTACCTCAAAGCCAAAATTCTCTAGAAAAGTTACAACACAATGAAGATGTTAAGTGATACATGAGGTTCTGTTTACACGGTACTAGAATGCTAAGTCAACTGTTCCATTCGATTTATATAAAAGTTACAGGCAAGGATTTAAGGCTTCTAAATCTTCTATTTCATTATTAATTTGGACAGCTATTTTCTGGGTATATCAGTTTTGTAATAAAATTTCTCCTTGGTGACTTAAAGCGCAGGTAAGAGCCATGTTCTGGTTAGAAAAGAAGAGAAAGGCCGTAAGAATGATATCTGGTCTTTGATTTACTTTTTTGCTAAGCATTAGACATGATGTCCTGGTTCAGAGCCCCTTTTAGCCACAGGATGTTTTGGGCTGAAGAGTGGCGAATCCTGTGTGAATGTGGGGGTAGAGTTTAGAGCAGAGCTAGCTTCATAGCTGAAAAAGATGGGCAGACTACTGAGTGAACGGTACTATTAAGAGAATTTAAGAATTTAGGTGAGGAAATAAAATGGTCCCAATTTCTTTAATGGGCTGCATCAAAAAATTAAAGGGGAGAGGGGAGGGATAGCTCAGTGGTTTGAGAATCAGCTTGCTAAAATCAGGGTGGGGAGTTCAATCTTAGGGATCTGGGGCAAAAAATCAGTACTTGGTCCTGCTAGTGAAGGCAGGGGGATGGATTCAATGACCTTTCAGGGTCCCTTCCCGTTCTATGAGATACGTATATCTCCATATATTATTATTATTATTATTTATTATTATTATATTAAATCCAAGCATCCCTGAACTTCAAAACTTGGGTCCATCTCTAATTTAGAGGGCACGGTAATAATTAGCACATATAATAGCCAGCAAATGAATAGAGTTGATTTCTCTCACATCACCTTTGTGAGGAAAGTGCTGTATGCATTCTTGATAATTGCCAATAGAACACTGACATTTAAAGTTCCATGTTACACTAATGCATGTGTATTTTAAAATGCGTGTTTGGTTCATTATACAAAACTGAAGTATATTTCAAGTGAACAAGAGAATACATTTTCAGTGACCTAAACAAAGACATTTAAAGAAGCACGAGAAATGATATTAGCACACAGTGAAGAAATTGGTTTATCTCCAGTGTACCAACAGACATAATTTAATTCAAATATTAATCTGAGAAAAGAATAATCAGAGTAGGTGTGTGTATCAAGCTTTATATCATTCAAGAGTTTCATCATCAGCATGTTTTCACAGTGATGAGGGGAAAAAGCATTTTAGAATGGAATGTAGATTGAAAAATAACCAATATTTAACTATGTACAGAGAGGTGACCAGAGTCAATGGGAATAGTCTGTACTGGATGCCCTAAATTTGGTCTTAGTGACAACTTATCAGGAGCCCAAGTGCGCCCACTCACTTTTCATAAAAAGCAGATTGCAGCAATTCAGCTTTAATGTGGATGGGTGGCTCCCAGGGACTACAGGTGTCAGCATGTAAGAATGCTTCATCTTGATCCAAACTGCTGCTGCATCCTGTAGTCTGCTGCAGAGATCACACCTCCATATTAACAGTAGTGCATCTTTTAGAACTCTAAACCACATTTAGCATTCACATCATTGACTACATCAGTTTATAATGTATATGAATTTGATTCCTAGAGTTTCCTTGTATCACTCCCACAGTTCTGTGTTGAAAGGTCACAGCTTTTAAAACAGGCACTTTATGGAACTGCTGACCTAAGTCACATGATACAGCCATACCATCAAGTGCCTCCTGGAATATCCAATCTGCCTGTCCCATGCACATTAGTATTGCCCTGTTGGAAAATGTATGATGATCTTAATTACAGTGCGACAGTAGAGAATGCATTTTGTGACATAGTTAATCAGTGGTAGTGTTTGTGTAATTGTTGGCATCATAGTAAAAATATGTATCTAGTTAAGTTACAGAAAAGACCATTAGGAAAATTCTCATCTTTTTGTTACAGTAAGTAGCAGACTGCTTGTGAGCAGTAGAAGAAATAAGAGAATCATTAAATTGCTTTTAATAGACTTTTTAATTTAAAGACATAATGGATTATGGTTATGTGTTGTTTGTTATATTTGAAGAGACTTAAGTATAGAGACTTAATCACATCTTCATTATGTACCTGGTCAGGGACCAGGCTAAATGGCTATAGGTTTCTTTAAGCAGTTTGCGGGGGTGGTCGGGAGGGGAGGAAGGGAGCAACTCATTGATGACTTGTTAAGTTGTGTGAGAATATGTATTAAATGCATAACTCTCTTGTGGGTCTCTAGGTATCAGATACTTGGTTTACTGTGTGAGGTTTAATGCTTTTCTTCTAATTTCTAATGAACTTTACCACCAGACTACTTGATCATGACTAAGCCTATGAACAATGCAAATGGAATTGCCCCCTGATGGTGAGGAATGGGGCCCAGATGGCCCTTAAAAGGTGATAATTAGGAAATATAGCATATCTGAGTAGCTGGAAAGAGGGAAATTTGTTAAAGACAGTCAATCTGTTTTGAAGTAATGGTCTTTCCTTTAATTGTATAGATTTTTATTTTGGATTGCTTTAAAGTAAATTTTCCCAGAAAATTGTGTTTTTTTGACTGAAAACTAGAAACCACTGATTTTATTACTTTTTGTTTCAAGTTATTTTGGAAATTATTTCTTCTTACATTACCTTCTAAAATGAGTATCAGACTTGCTCTGTGTGTGACGGCAATGTTTTAGGTCATATTTGCTTTTATGTTATAAAACTGTAATGAAAGTGAGAAATACTGTGGAGGATAGGCATGTATTATGCAATATATAAATAATAAAAGATTGCGGTTTAGGACTTTGTGTGGAAAGATTGGACAATGTTGTTGGTTTCATTGCCTTTCTGGGTTTACAATGCCTGGATTTATGTTTTCTTGTTTAACTTCTTGATTATGAAAATGCTGCATACCAGAAATATTCTTGTGTTTTAAGAAAAGTTTCCTGTGTTACCTTCAAATTGTATGAAACAAGGTCAGTTTTAAATTACAGCTCAAGTACTAATGACAACTACAATAAAGGTATTGAATGGTTTCTGTTGTAGCTCCCCATTTACAGTTGCCTTATGAAATTGTATTTGACATTCTGACTATATTTGTCCTGTTTAATACAAGAATAATGCCACTAAAATGGGATGTAGCATTCAGACAGTTGTCTTCTAGGTGGAGATTGAGGGGAAGAGGGAGGGGAACCACTTATGAAATTACTGCCACTTCAATAATTTAATTAATGAAAAACTGATTGCTCCGATTAATATAGCTTTGAATTTCACAGAATGAAACTATAAAGCCTATTTCATTTTTGAACATTGAATTCAAGCTTGAATTGAAGCGGCAAATTGTCATTCAAAAAATTTCAGCAATAAAATTTCACAGAATTGTTTTGTTTTGCTGAAATTTACATAATAATTCATATAGTTAGAAATTCTCTTTGAAGCAGAGGCAAAGTTATGCCTTGGATTCGCTATTCTTGGAGTCTTGCTGACAAAATATTTGGAAGGGCCCTTAAACAGGGCATTTCTTCCATAGCGTCTCTTTTGAAATGCTTCATTTTAATATATATTCTGGCAACCATGGTATATGAGAGGGTTCATGTTCCACTCCATGATCCCAATTCTGTGTATGAAGAGTCTTATTGAAATCTCCCCAGTACAAGGACCCATAACAATGGATTGCATTATGTGGTTGGGGCCCATAAGTGCTTCGATCCTCATGAATTAGGTTAAGCAGTAAGTTGTGCTCTATTTGTATCTGGTTCAGATTTTGATACTTCAAGTTTGCAGATTGGAATTATAAGTAGAAACTAACATCAAATTTTTAAATCTATATGCATCAATATCCTGATGAGTGAAAGTGGGGAGTTAGAGGGCTCTCTTTTCATAATGTACACGTTCCCTGGGAGGAATAGGAGAAACAGAAGGTAAGGAAATAAATGTAAGGAAAGATTACTCTGTGCTACAGTCTTTCTGTTACTAGTAAAAACAGGTAGCGAAGAAGTGCCAAGGGAAGAGAGAACATTAAGAGATGAACTGAAAGAAAACAATTTATCCAAGTCGTCTTGTGTTTTAATTTTGTAAATGTGTATGGGATAATGTGAGATATTTAAAAGCAGTTCAATCCTATATATTTGTTTAGTTATCACTTCTGATTTGTATCAGTGTTAATTCACTCAATAAGCATCCCTCCAATACTTTGGGTGTCCTTTTAACACTTACAATTCCCCACACTCCCTTAGCGGGGAGGGAGCTCTCAGTGGTTTGAGCATTGGCCTGCTAAACCCAAGGTTGTGAGTTCAATCCTTGAGGGGGCCACTTAGGGATCTGGGGCAAAAAATCAGTACTTGGTCCTGCCAGTGAAGTCAGGGCGATGGACTTAATGACCTTTCAGGGTCCCTTCCAGTTCTATGAGATATAGGGAGATACACCTATTATATTATTATTATTATTATTATTATTATTATTATTATTATTATTATTATTATTATATCACTCTTTAAGATGGTGGCTATTACATTATTTTGAAATGTACTATTTAAAAAGTAATCTTGATTGACTGTTTACTGCAAATATGTTCATGCTGAAATCCATTAAACATGTCTCTATGTTGGTCTTCAATACTCAGCATTTTTTGCAATTGTCGACTCCAGTTCAGGAAAGCATTGAGGCACATGCTTAAGTGCTTTCCTGAATCGAGACCTTAAGTGTGAGAACAGAGGTTGGGAACAATATTCTACGCATTTTCAGAAGATACAAAAAACATTAGAAATTAGATGTCAGAAATAATATATGTATTTAATTAAGTAGAATTATTCTAGCATATTGTCATTAAAATCAAGTCAATGGAGAGTTAGGAAATGTGTGTACTTAATATTAAGTGGAAACAAAAGAATCAGAACCTAAATATGGTCTAGATTTTTCAACGCTTCTTCACAAGAAGTAATACTCTAGTTCACTGAAGACAGTGTTGGGGGGGCTCTAGCTTTTTTGCTGCTCCAAGCACGGTAGGCAGGCTGTCTTCGGTGGCTTGCCTGCAGGAGGTCTGCCGATCCCGCGGATTCGACGTACTCCCCGCCGAATTGCCACCGAATCCGCAGGACCGGCGGAACTCCCTCAGGCACGCGCTTGGAGCGCTGGTGCCTGGAGCTGTCGCTGGACAGTGGGGATGCCTGTGGAGCGAGGCCTCCTTCCTAGAACTGGCTCAGAACAGACAGACCTTTACATCCTGCGCAAAGCCATTTGCAGGATCAGTACTAAATATAGAAGGATCTGGACATATGTGGAAAGGAGTTGCAAAACACCGAAATAATTCCTTTTGGTCTGCATATATTTTAGATTTTATTGTGTGTGGTTTTGGAATAACAATATATATTTTAAAAAACAAACCAGCTGCATTTAGTCTGCGTTTCTGTTCCTGCAAACACTTATGTAAGTGCCTAACTTTTCCCACAGAAGTCAATGAGACTGCTCTTGTGAGTAACGTTACGCATATTTGTATGTGTTTGCAGCACCAGGGTCAATGTGATGTGTAGCTAATGATTGTGTATAGCATCCATGGGGCTCAGGAGCTCTCAATTTGATAAAATAGTATGAATAGCTTTCAAAAATTCTTATATTTCCTTTCTTTGTACGCATGTGCTTTCTGCTTCAGAAGATTTTACCCACGTTTCCTGCCTTAAAGGAAGGCTTTCTTTCATCTTAACTCTCGCAAGTCTCTTGGGTGCCATATTCCTTTTTGTTCTAGCCACTGTACGTCAAATAAGCAAATCATGTCTGCTGGTTACAATTGAGCTACTTCCTATATTTTCTGTTGTATAAACATTTTGAGTTCCTTTCTGTTTTATGTGGAATGTTTTGGTTTATTCCATTCCTCCTTACCAGTTGATTAAAAAAGACTTTTTGATGTCATTAATTTTGTTTAGGTTATTAAGAGGTGGGGTTTATAGTTTGTCTGTCCCCTCCTCCCTCCACCAAAAACTACTCAGAACATTCCATCTTTTATGATTTTACAAGTAATTTAAGAATTAGTTTAATTTTGCACAGCTTCAAGGACTCGCATGGTGACTTCATTACAGATTGATGGAATTATTAGTGTGTCAGTTTTGTTTATTATAATGATTTGGGGATAGTTAAAGTACCTAATAGCTGAACACTACATTGTGCTGCTATTTATATGGTGCTTTTTATACTCTGTCTGAAACCAGAAGCGCAAACCGTTTCCAAATAATTGATACAGACCTTGTAAAATTGTGGAGTTTATCGTGTGATTTCTTCAGAACAGATATTTTTGTTTTAACTGAGTGAATGCTACTTAAAAACAAGATCACACGTTTCTTATACTGTATTTTCCTTTTTGCTTCTTCAGAGAGAGAGCTGTTTTTGGAGAAGAAGAAAATTAAAACTCCTTTTCTTTTACTGAGACAAAGGTATTATTTATCAGAGGGGTAGCCGTGTTAGTCTGGATCTGTAAAAGCAGCAAAGAATCCTGTGGCACCTTATAGACTAACAGATGTTTTGGAGCATGAGCTTTCGTGGGTGAATACCCACTTCTTCAGATGCATGCATGCTCCAAAACGTCTGTTAGTCTATAAGGTGCCACAGGATTCTTTGCTGCTTTTAAAGGTATTATTGTAACTTTGTAAATGGGTTGAGATCTAAGGGATGTCTACACAGCAGCTAGATACCCGTGGCTGGCCCATGCTAGCCGACTCAGGCTGGGGCTGTAGGGCTGTTACGTTGCTATGTAGACTTCTGGGCTAGGGCTGGCGCCGAGGCTCTAAGACCCTGCGAGGCGGGAGAGTCCCTGAGCTCGTGCTCCAGCCCAAGCTCAAAAGTCTACATAGCAATGAAACAACCCCGCAAGCTCAAGTTAGCTGGCATAGGCCAGAGTGGGTTTTTCTTTGCTGTGTAGACATACCCTTGGATGGGTGGGCTAGCTTGGCACCTAATAATAATGGTGCATGGCATCCCTTATAAGTACCTTAAATTGATAGTTTAGCCAGTAACCTCTTCTCTGAGAGCTACCTTCTGTTTCTCGTTAACCCTATCTCCTATGCTTTTTTCCAGTTACCAAAGGTAAAGGCCCTATCCATGAGGCCACACCTAAGAACACCTGTTTGGTAGATGCTGTCATAATTCTGGGGCAAGCTGCACCTATGGTCTCTTCCTCAGTTTCTTCCATGGGCATGCTTTCCAAGGGACAGGCCTAGTTAGGCCTGTGCTCCCCCCAAGTGACAGGCCTCTATCTGCACTCTTTAGAATAATAGATTATTAAGGTTGGAAGGGACCTCAGGAGATCTAGTCCAACCCCCTGCTCAAAGCAGGTCTAGTCCCTAAATGGCCCATCAAGAATTGAACTCACAACCTGGAGTTTAGCAGTTCAATGCTCAAACCACTGAGCTATCCCTCCCCGCTTTCCAGAGTTGAACTTTGTGGTTCTGTGATGTTAGACTGGATCACCAGGCGACAGCATTCCCTGTTCCCTCTGTCCTGCTATGCTTACAGGGTGAGCAGTGCCTTTATACTTGCAGTCCCTCACAAGGGCACCCCTTCAGGTTTCGCTACCTTCACTTCTCTTCATATGTACACCCCGCGGTTCTTCCACTGTTAGACTGAGTCTCGGAATGGCAGCTTCCCTGTTTCCAACCATGTTAACATGACAGGTCCAACTGCAGTTGGTGCAAGACTCCTCTCTTCAGGGGCCTGTGACTAGTGGCTGATTAAAGCGACTCAAAGTAACTCCTTCCAAACAGATCATATTGTCCATTCGCCCAAAGGTACATGGCAAACAGAGAGGAGGGTTAAACTCATGACAAGCCAGAACATCTGGGGCTTGCCTGCTCCTTATCACCTCTCTCAAAGCTTAGGGGAGCCCAGCTGTCTCAGGCTCCTCCTGTGGAGCCCCTACCTTAGTTTCCCAGCACTGATGCATGCTCTCCCTAGTTCAGTGACTCTCTCCAGAGCTGATACCCACTCCCTCCTCTTTCTTTAGGCAGTTGTTGTTTTTACAGCTTAGTGTTCCTTTGATCTTAGTCTTGAATTTGGAAAAATAGGCCTGTCAGCGTGGCTGGCAACAGGTGGGTAGGGATTTCCCAATGACTAGCGCACCCGTTGTTTCTCTTAAGGGCGCTTGGTATGCTCCCTGGAGATAATTTGTCTGTGTTATTGTTTTGTTTCCTGCTGGCTTCCCCTCTCCGGCAGCCTCCTTTGATTTAACTCTGTGAAGTCATCTAGAATAATATCACACAGGTAAACTGAGGCACGCATACTGTTCATACAAAATAATGCAGAGATCTTGTTTGTTCTCCACATATGCACAGGTTGGGGGAGATTAAATAGTATGTTGTCTTGTTTCTCCTTTTTCCGCCTCCTCAAGGAAAATTACAAATCCATTTCCTTTATGACACACACTTGAAGGCCACTTCTCTGGGGTGGGGGAGTTCTAACAATAGAAGTCCTCATCCAGGGGCTCTGATATGGCAGTGTGTTCTAGGGAACAGATGTAACTTGAATAATATACCTTACAGGGGTCTAAAGGGCAGTGAGAATCCTTGTTGCACCACATGAGAGTTACCCAGACCTTGGATGGAGCCTTGATTTCCCCCTCTACATCCCCAGTGTACCAGCCAGTACAGCTGACCTGACACAGAGGATGTTGTAATTTATTTCTGGTTTAAGACAGCAGCAATTTTTGACACTGCCCATCCCATCCTCCCTAACTCTTCCTGCTGCAAGGAGAAAGCAGGGGGGTATTGTGCCTTGGTTGCATGTTTCAAGTCTCAGTGTCTCCAGGTGAGAGAGATTATTTACCAATCCTTGCTCAGGGGCTTGCTTCAGGCTACAAGCTCAGGAGTTTTTATGTGTTTTTATGTGCTGTTACATATTCAGTATTGGTAACCCCATGCATTTAAAAAGATGGATTTTAAAAATTATAATTCATTTTGCATCTTTTTATTTGGTTCTCAGTTTTTTAACCTTTGGACTTCACATTTTCAAGCCTTTTCCTGAAACCATGAGGGCTTGAAACTTACTTTTTAAAAAAAATTGAAAATTATCACATACTCACATGTCTCCAGGAGCTGAGGCTTTAAGAAAAACATCAAATATTGGATATTGTAATTTTGATGAATTTAAAGGCCAAAGGCCATATATTAAAATTTCACAAGGCAGAGAGGTGCAAATGCCCATGCTGGTGTGGCTGCTTGGGACAATGTCTTATGTTTATTGTTACAGGGGAGCAGTTTCCCTGCCCAAATCTATGCCTTTGTCCTTTGTCACTTGCCTGGCATACACAAAGTCCATATAGTATGTTCTTTCCTGGATGTGTGCAAATGAATACTATTAATGGAGGTGACATGTATCCAGAAAAGAACAGACCACACTGCGTAAGTGCTATGCTCTGCATGTGACTGAGGCTTTGGATCCTCAGGCCTTGTAATGTTTCACCAAAATATAAAATGACCATACTTTGATTTGTGCAGAAGGTTTAAAGCAGATTATTTTAAGAACCATTGAAACATGAAGCAGCAGATTTCTGATTCTAGTCCTAGTCTGCATTTGACATAGTGCAGTAATGATTTCTAACATCTATTTTAGTTTGGATTTAGAGAGAGAGCCAACCTACACTGAAATGTATTACCATCCTCTGACTTGTGAGCATTGTGTAGGAGGTTTAAGACAGATTATTTTAAGAACTCGACAAGCCTGAAACAGCATTTCTATGATTATTGCTTTTTTTAAAAATCCACTACATAGAGCAGTAGTGAATACTAACATCTCTTTGAGTTTGAGTTTAGAGAGAGAGCCAACCTACACTGAATTGGCCTCTTTTGATGCTACAATATTGATTGAGGGGAGGGACAGATGGGACAAAAGTCCTAATTGCCCAAATTTACAATAGATTCCAAGGAGCAGCTATCACAAAAGAAACATTAATGCAGTAAAAGGCAAATGGAAGGAAGCTAAACCCAGTTAATGGGCAATGCAAAACCTACATCAGTTTATTTTAAACTTTTTCTTGCACTCACTTGTTGTTGTAGGATTTATTTGTTTTAACATTAGTCATCACTGCATGTCTTACCGTACTTTCGGGATTTGTGAAATAAACTGTAAAATGTAACCAAGCATTAGGGACAAAATATTTCCTATGGCCTTGGATGAACATTCTTGAAGTTATCTGATGCAAATGATTAGTTTCTCATGCATGTTCATTACACCTGCAACTGGAACATTATTTTTTCTCGTGATAGGAGTTGGGGGATATCTGCAAATACAACAGATGGCTGTAGTGTTTCCATGCTTCAGCCATGAAGTGAGGGGCAAAATGTCACCCACCAGCATCCATCCATCTATCCAGTAACAGCTCTGTTAAAATGTCAGTAATCACATTCATGATTGCCCCTTTTTTATTTCCATGTACACATACACTTACTTGTATCTCTCTTACATTCCTATTTTAAAATCCATCTCTCATGTTTGATATTGTAGTTAGTTAGGAGCACACTATAAACTGAAATTGCTTTGCAAGAAATGTGTCCCTGTTCCATGCTGTGAGATCTCTCCCTAGTTAAACACGTTCTAAGAATTCATATATTCCATACATGCACTGAACATCCATTACCTTTTATGATAAAGGGTATAATTGGGAATTGCCATTTCAGCTCTTAAACTTACATATTTTTATTATTATTATATTTATTATCTATTTTATTATTTGTATTGCAGCAGCATCTGGCCAATTATGGGTCAGGAGCCCATTGTACAAAAAGAACAAAAAGACGGTTTGACCCTCAAAGAGCTTACAGTCTAAGTAATTAGTGCTTAATTCTTTTGCTTAACTTTTACTTGGGGTAGTTGCTTCTTAAACTGATCAGATGTCTTTGCTATATAATTGGTGGATACAAAGGATGACACTTACCTGAGAAGTGAGTAATACTGCCTTTTAAGATTTAAGGAAGTAGGAAATGGTTGTCTATTTAGAGTACATTTTCTTCTCCTCCTTTCGACCCTTGTAATCAAAATTGATAATGGCAACTTTGTAAGGGTCACATCCTGAGCTGAAGCCAATGAGGGTTGAAAGGGTTTATCACCTTTTTAGGATCAGGCCTGAAGGCTTCAGTCCTGAAAACCTTTGTACACATGCACAACTTTTGGCACCAATGAGACTACTCACATGAGTAAAGTTCTGCACACGCACAAGTGTTTGCGGGATCAGGCCCTTAATCAATAAGCCATGATGAACAAAAGTTACATCTGTACACGTTGGCCTTGAATTTAAAATCAATCAATTCCTAGCAGTGTAACTTAATAAACCTTAACTTAAAGAAAATAAGGGTGGGGGGGGGGGAAGCTACTCGAGTGCTCCTCTTAATGTGCACAGCTGTAGGGTCCCACTGTGTGAGGTGCTGAGCACTGCCTGCCAGGTGTTGAGGGCTCTCTGCACCTGGCAGGAGGCATTCAACACCTTGGCGGCATAGACCTTTAATATGGTAGTTATTGTTTGAAATATATTTTTAAATGTTGCTTGATACTTTTATTATAAATGGTATAATAAAACTGAGGGTAAGTACATTTTCCATTTCTGAGAAAGCAGCATTGTTTTTCATAAATAATCATAGACGTTAGGAATGGCAAAGACCAGTGCAAGATTTTTTCTTGCAGTATATCTATGAGCACTTTGTAAGGTGTAAAAGTGCCAAGTAATGAGGCTTCCAGCACTTCCCTTGGGAGACTGTGCCAAGGACTATTAGGGTATGGCTACACTTGAAATTTGGCAGCGCTTTGAAGTGTGAGTGTAGTCGGAGCGCCAGCGCTGGGAGAGCTCGCTGGGAGAGAGGTCTCCCAGCGCTGCACATAAACCACATCCCTTACGAGTGTAGCTTGCGCTGCAGCACTGATTACACTGAGGCTTTACAGCGCTGTATCTTGCAGCGCTCAGGGAGGTGTTTTTTCACACCCCTGAGCGCGAAAGTTGCAGCGCTGTAAAGTGCCAGTGTAGCCATGGCCTTAGATATTTTCCCCCCTCTTGATATTCAACTTACGTTTTCCATTGCTTGTTTTTATGACACAATTTTATTTTCAAATTTGAGATCATTTTCATTTAGGAGGTTTTCAAAAGGAACTTTTTTTTGTTCAATGTTTTGTCTTTGTTTTTTAATTGAAAATGTTTGGTTTGGGAAATTTTCCCCTCCCTTCTTTTCTCCACTTTTTCAGTTTTGCCACTGAAAAGGGAGAGTGGAAAAATTACAAACTGAAAAAATGAAAAAACTGTTAACATTTTCACTTTCCAGTTTTGTAATAAATAAATAAAAGGAAAATTTGGGAGGAAAAAATTTGTTGTGAAAATTCCTGATTTAGAAAAGACCATTTTTAACCAAATTTTTTTTCTTTCAGAAAAATTCAACCAGCTCTACTAGTAGTTATATTGCAAATAATCCCTTTCCTCGTTCAACTGCTATACACTGTTATTGTATCCAGTGGCTTTTTCCATCTGTATTTTGTTCCAAGCTGATATCTAATTGGCTTCCCACTTATCATCCTTTTCCTTCTTCAGCATTATTGCTTTCCATGGACCTTTTTTTCTTTTACTGACTCTGTTGAATTCCACTTCTCTTTCTCCACCTGTAGTAGCCTGCATTTATTTTGTTATTTCTTGTCCATATTTCTAGCCTCTAGATCGCTCACTATTATTTTTCTGACGTTACTGGTTTACGTCTCAGACATCTTTCCGTCTCAATGTAGATATTACTAGCATACCTATCACTGTGGTATCACAGCATCTTCAAATCTGCTTGAGTGAACTGAGAGGGAGGGTAGAAAGAGCATAGGGAGCCCCCCCCCTCAATTACCTAACCCACGTGTGCAGCACAGCAAGAATCCCACCTACCACTAGGAAGTAAGCTCAGATACTAAACAAGCCACCACTCAACAGGCTGCCCCAAGGGATATGATCAGACTCCTAGCAAGGTAACACCTCTGAAGTAGTGTGAAGCCTGCTCTAGCCAGTAGCGCACTCCACTCCTCCTTAAAGGAGTTTCTTTCATGTGTTCCAGCCATGAGCCATCTTTCCCTATGCCAGATGGATGGCTCCAGTAACCAATGTGTAGCTGGCACTGTTTCTCTCTCTTCTCTGTCCTCCCCCAGCACAGCTGCAGTAGACAAAGCAGAACTGTTATCACCTCTTCCAGATCATTAACCTGTTCTGTGCTGACTGTTTATACCTGTGCTTTAATGGCATTTGTCAAAGCATGTCAAAGGAACATATCCATGTGCATGTGGTAGCACTGTGATTGTCATAGACATCATGCACTATGGTGTGGTGTTATGCAGCAGAGGAGTAGTTAACAAAGATATTAAAACCCATTCCCTCTTCTTCCCATTTTGGTTGTTAGCCCTTTCTCCAGATTAAAAGTTTTGTATAGAAACTTCAGTTCTCGTGAACCAAATTATATTTTTAAAAATAGCTGTTAAATGCTAGTGTCTAGTTTCAGTGCCTTGAAATGGTGTCACTTATTGGTCTTCTGCTAGATAACAATTCAAGGTCTGTACATTTAGTTATTAAAAGTCAAAGGTTAAATGGTTTGGGAATAAAATGTCATTTGATGTGACAGCAATGAACCCTTCTGATGTTTGCATTACTCCTGGGATTTTCTTTTCACTTATAGGTTTAGTGTAAAGTCATAATTTTATTAACTGATAAGGGGAAAAAATACTATTTGCTGACATTTTTATCCTAATTGATAAATTTATTGTGTTGCTTTGTAAATACTTTAAATAGTGAGATTTAGAAGGCAATGAAAATAAAAATTGAACTTGTTTTTCTTTTGTAGGTGTTACTCAAAACATTGTTTGAATAGTTGAGAAGATTAATTGTTGCTTGCAGCTAAACAGATGATAAATTTTAAAACATTATTACAGTGTGTCAACATAAAAGATCTGGGTCCCAAGTGTGTCACCTTTTTGTGTTTCTGTTGACAAGGTTCACATTTTATAGCACGCCACCAGAAAGTGTTGACACGTATTTAGATCACTGATTAAATGTTTTAAAAACGTGCCACTCAGAAACTAACCCTGATGATCTTCGAAACAGGCATTTTAAGTGTTTGAATGCATTTTCCTTCATCATGCAGGCTCTAGGAACAGTAATATTAATTAACAATGCTTTTTTGTTGTTTTTGAACATTGCTATTTAAGTACAGAACTATGGATAAAATATGCCCTCAGTCACATACTTTCTTCTGTTTTCTAGCAAAAGGAAGTTGCTAGATTACTTGTAAATACCCTTACTAAGTTACTGAGCTAGTGAAACTGAAATGTAAGAAAACTGATTAGGTTTTTTGGTATTTTGACTCCATCATATTTGAGCCATGGGAATGTGTTACAATGAATAATAAATTACTTCACTGTTTTATCACTGATATCACTGTGTATTAAAATTTCACTGTTGTGATTTAGATCCAACTCCTGCAAGCCATTCTCCTAAATCAGAAACCTGCACCTGTTTAGAGCCTTTCTGAAATCGATGAAGTCAGCGAGGCTCCACTCAGGTACAGGAAACTGACCATGCAGATCAGGGCTTTAGGGGTCGATCTTGCTGAGCATTCCTGATAAGTACTGAGCAGCTTCAGTTCCCACTGACTTTGGACTTGTCTGCGTGGTGAGTTAATGCACGCAAGCCAGGGTGTGAATCTATAGCATCTCCTATGTGGTCACTTCTATACAGGACCGGCACTTCCATTTAGGCGGCCTAGACAATCGCCTAGGGTGCCAGGATTATTGGTGGGCAACATTTTGCCGGAGGGGGCGGCAGGCAGCTCCGGTGGAGCTGCTGCAGTCATGCCTGCGGAGGATCCGCTGGTCCATGGCTCCAGTGGAGCTGCTGCAGTCGTGCCTGCGGAGGATCCGCTGGTCCATGGCTCCGGTGGAGCTGCTGCAGTCATGCCTGTGGAGGATCCGCTGGTCCGCGGCTCCAGTGGAGCTGCCGCAGTCTTGTCTGCGGACGGTCGGCTGCTCTCGCGGCTCCAGTGAAGCTCCCCTAGGCACCACTGCGGCAGCTCCACTGGAGCCGCGGGACGAGGGCCTGGGGCAGCGAAATTGCCGTGCACCTAGGGCGCTAAAACCCTAGCGCCGGTCCCGCTTCTTTATCTTAGTGAAAGTCACACTGTGCAGCTTAACATATTGCTGCTTCAAAGCTTTTGACATGTTCAGAATAAAACATTTTGATTGTTTTATTCAAAATGACTTTTTGTTTCAAAATTGAAATAAATTTTATTGAAAATATTTTTAATAGCTTGAAAACTAAACAGAATGTTTACTCGGGGGTCAAACAAATGTAATTTGACCCAAAACATTTTTTAACTTTTTTCAGAAATTAAAAACAAAAAATTGGATTGACCCAAAATTATCTTTTTAAAACCAATTTTGATATGGCCAGCAAATCAAACAATAAGTTATTTGCACAGGTCTACGTGCAAGGCCTAGCTACAGGCATACTTTTGCGCTGGCTGGTTTCTGGCAGCTTCGAAATCATAGAACAGAGTGACCACTATTAGAGGGTTAACAAAGTATTTAACAGGACAATACTCTTTCAATACAGTGCAGTCTGTAAGGCTATGGCTACACTTACAGTTCTGCAGCGCTGGTAGTTACAGCTGTGTTCGTACAGCTGTGTAGGGCCAGCGCTGCAGTGTGGCCACACTGACAGCTACCAGCGCTGCAGTGTGGCCACATTTACAGCACTTGCAGAGCTGTTGGGAGTGGTGCATTGTGGGCAGCTATCCCACAGAGCACCTCGTCCCATTTTGACGCTGTGGCTTGTGGGAAGGGGAGGAAGTGTGCAGGTCTTTCCGCTTCCTGTTCCAACGCCCCGTGGTGCTTTGCTACACATTCCGAGCAGTTTGGTGGCATTGTGATTCTGCAGTGCGATTTCTGAGATTTTTGTTATAAATGGAGCCTGTTTTGTGCAAATACTGGGGAACGAGAGAGAGAGCTTTGGGAGGGCTGTGGGTTACCACGGTACATATCTGCCTGCATGGCTACGAGAGACTCGAAAGACTCAGTTTGGCGAGACAGGAGGCTTATCATCTGCTTTGAGGTTTTTTTGCTAGCCAATTCCTTTCTCCTGCTTTCTGTTTGCCTCCATTCATGCATTTTCTCTCTCCATTCCTACATTTTCTCTCTCCATTCCTGTGTCTTCCTACTTTCTCTGTTGTAGTGATTCATAACTGATTTGATCAATTCTTCTTTTGATTTTCTGGGATTTCTTCTCAAGTTCTGCAGTCGACGTGAGGCCAGTGATCCGGCTGCATTAGTCAAGGTCACTAGAAAAAAGAAAGATAGAACCACGTAATACACAGAGGCTACATTGTTTATTATCACACAGTGAAGGAGTTTTTAGACTTTTGGTAGCATCCTTCGCACATACCTCACATAACACAGAGAGGCCAGGGAAGCTAAGTCATGGCGAGCAATGGGGTGAGTGTTTTTCCCCCGAGTTCTCCTTGGGAGGCGGAATTGACCGATGGGTCACTGGGGTTTATCTGCACTGGGTACAGGATGTAGCTGGTGTCCTGCACAGGGGACAGGAGTGAACAGGAAGGATGGCGAGGCGGGGGGGGACGCGTTAATGCCGTCCTGCTGGGGGGGGGAAGCACAGCTGTGCTGGCTGCCTGTTGGGAGGGGTGGGGGGAACACCGGAGCGCACCGCGGGGCTACCAACATGCTTGGAACACCGGAGCGCACCGCGGGGCTGGCTACCTGCTGGGAGGGGTGGGGGAACACCGGAGCGCACTGCGGGGCTACCAACGTGCTTGGAACACCGGAGCGCACCACGGGGCTGGATGCCTGCTGGGAAGGGGGAAGGGAGACCGGAGCGCACCGCGGGGCTGGAGGCTGGGACCGCGAACCTGGCGCCCTGCACTCAAGTATCCCTAAATTCTCAACAGGGTTTCCTACTGCCAGATATATCACTGCTGCGTGTTACCTGGGAAGAGAGGGAGGGTCTTCTACAGCAATGTGGATTCCGCCCTGGCCCCTATGCAGCTTGCCTGTGTGCAGCCATGGTCCCCCCACCCCTCGCTGCACAGTGGATCAGACGAGTTAGCCTGACCGGGACAAGGACCACGGTGGCTCTCCCAATCAACTTGAGAAAGCAAATTGCAAACGCTCTGGCTGCAACTTTTCAAGAGATTACCGAGGCAGATTACAGAGATGTGATAGAGCAAATCAATGGGCTATTCCACGTTTAGGCATGCATGCAGGCAGCCATAACCCAAACCCTCCTCTCCCAAAACATAAAAATCTACTTACCCCGAGCACGCTCCTCAGTTTCTTCCTCACCAGCAACTTCCTGCTGCTGCGACTGGCTAGCCTCCTCCTGGCTTGAGAAGAGCTCCTGGCTGCATGCCTCCTGGGACTCCGGGGTGTCTCCCTCCATGCCAGTAGCCTCACTGTCGGCTTCCTCTACACCCTCCTCCACTTCTCCCTGCTGTGAACTCTCCATCGTGGTCCTCGGATTGGCAGTGGGGTCACACCCAAGTATGGCATCCAGCTCCTTGTAAAAACGGCAGGTTGTGGGGGCAGCTCCTGAGCGGCGATTTCCCTCACGGGCTTTGCAGTAAGCACTCCTCAGCTCTTTAATTTTGACCCTGCACTGCAACGCATCCCGTTCATGGCCCCTTGTCAGCAAGGACTGCGATATCTGCCCATAGGTATCATAATTTCTCCTTCTGGAGCGCAGCTGTGCTTGCACAGCCTCCTCACCCCAAACACTGATGAGGTCCTGCAGCTCTGAATTGTTCCATGCTGGGGCTCGTTTGGGGCGTGGAGGCATGGTCACTGATTGATTGAATGATTGATTGCACTCCACACCTGGCTGAGAAAACAGGAAGGGGATTTTTAAAATTCCCGGGGCATTTAAAGGAGGGGTCAGCTGAGCCCAGGGCAGTGGAGTGTGCATGATTACCAGAGAGGCTTCTAAGGTATGCTGGGATACCTCCTTATACCACGGAGGTCAATAAAAGCGCTGGTGGGTGTCCACGCTTGCTGACCAGCGCTGAATCCCCAGCGCTGGATCCCCTACACCCGAGGCTCGACCGGGTGTACAGCCAGCGCTGCAACCAGGGAGTTGCAGCGCTGGCCGTGCTTTGCAAGTGTGGCCACATCCTAAGTTGCAGCACTGTAACCCCCTCACCAGCGCTGCAACTCTGTAGTATAGCCAAGGCCTAAGTGAGTAGTGGGGAGAAGGAAAGAGAGACTTATTGAAGAGGTAAATTTTAAAGGTGATATACAAAGGAAAATAATTGGGGCTCCTTTCTGTTGTAAAAAGTAAATGTGAAAGTTTTTTGTCAGAAAAATAACTTATTTTCTGCCTAATTTTTACCTTAGAAATTCAGGTCCTGAATATCTGAGAAAAACTAAAGAATTAGTGAAATTTTGACATCACAAGAGTCAAGCGACAAAGCTGAATAGCTGGGAATGGAAGAGGATTTTTAATAGGACAATTTAAAACTTTGTGGGGGTTTTGTTTGTTTATTTTTAGAAACCTTTCAGGCCTTTATATACAAGCAGAAGTAAAAAAGGGACATAAATCCTATTTTTTCCAGGAATAAATAGTATATCAAAATCTAGTGCAACTCACCTTTTAAGGGGGGATTAGAAAAAGCAGATCTTTTTATGATTTTTTTTCTACCTTTAGGGAGTCAAATAATCCCGCTCTGGGGGATCTCGATCTCTGCAATTCAAACACTTTTGAAATAGGAATATATACTCAAGCACAGACTTGATAAACCAGCTGAGAAAATAGTGTGTTCTATTACCTCCACACTACTGTTGTGATACTGTCCTACTTGCTTTCCCTCTGTATTGCACCATTGCAAACCACTTTCTGAGTTATCAGGTTGCAAGACAAATCTGTGAACATGACATGATGTTGTACACTAATGCATGCACTAAACTCTAGTGGGGTTTGCTGCCCAGCCCCACACTTTCCCCTCTATGGAGCCCACTCTCTGCACTGGCGGGAACTTCCACTGAGTCAGGTAAAGAGGGACTACAATGCAGTGTCTATAGCAGTGTCTTTTATCTACCTTCTTCATTCTTCCCCTCACAGATCTGTCAGGGTTTACATCCCCTCTGCTAGCAGAGATAGAGGGGGCTCACATGGCTCATGGAATACAAGGAGGTTTATCATCACCCTATTAAAAGAAAGAAAATAATGAGCTACTTAAGAAAATAAGAAGTAATGCCAGCAGTGTTCCAGAAAACCTATTTAAATAGTCTGGGAATCAGGATACAGTAAACTTAAAAGAGACTGGATTGGCCAAATGTGCTTTGCTGCCCATAATAGCATGAGAAGAGAAGTAATTATATTAGTACATATAAAATGGGCTTGATATGGTAGATAAATGATACATGTAGCCATTATATTATGTCAGGGATAGTTAATGCAGGAAAATTAAATTAGCAACCCCCTAGGCTCCTCAAGAGGAAGATTTATACTATAGGGTAAAGGTGGATCATGAGGTGATACAGCTTCCCAAGGGATTAACTCTCCTGGCACGGTAGTTTCACATTCTAGCCAGTTATTCCTACTGGATAGAAAATAGGGAAAGTACAATAAACACATGGCCATTTAAAATTTCACACATAGTTAAATTGTGACCAAGCATATGCAAAAGTGGAACATTTAGGATACATAAGGTGGATCTACTGAAGTCAATGGCATGTCTCTTCATTTACTTCAGTAGAGCCAGGATTTCACCCATGTCCGTTCTACCTCGCAGATCAAGAATATAGTCAGACCTCCCATACCCATAAGGGCAAGAATCGGTAAGGGGCCAAATGCCCTGGTGTAACTACGTTGACTTCAGTGAAGTTATGCCAACAGAGATTTTGGCCCAACATTTAGGGAAATGTGGAGAAGCATGCATAAGTCTTACAGGATACCTGATCATAGTCACAGAGGTGGGTTTTCAAAAGCACATAACCTTGGCTTAATCTTGTTCTAGTTGTAACCAATGGGACTTCTGCCATTGACTTCAAGGGAAGTAGAAGTAGACAAAGACTGAGGGTGAAATCCTGCACCTCTTTAAGTCAATGGGAGTGATTTTGTCTTTTCAGTAGACAAATGGGTACAGAGTATTTGGTAGTAGTCTTACATCTGAGGAAATACTACAAGCCATAGAAGAATGTAGCTGGGCCCAGTGGGTTCAGTTTAGCATTTTATAAGCAAAACGAAGAAGCCTCATCTCCTACATTTTTATGAATGTTCTGAAAATGAAATATTCTGCCAACATTAACAAATGAAACAATCATGGTACTACCAGAAAAGAACAGAAATGAAGACTTCCCTCATCTTTCTACTTCATGTTGATAAACCTTAACCAAAACTCCAATTGGCTGCTATTTTCCAGAGTTACTACAAAAAGAACAAGGTGGATTTATTAAAAATAGAATGGTTTTTAACAGCAGTCACAGCACTATGCACGTAGTACACCAGAGCACAACAGGGGCGTTTTCCTAGCAATTGCTGTGGAGAAGACCATAGGCAGAGCATTATGGAAATTGTCATTCAATGTCTTGATTAATTTGGGGTTTGGAAACCATCTTATAGAGTGGTTTCTTTCTTTATTTATTTTTTAAAGGTAGCTCCAGGAATAAATAGTATAACATCAGATTTATGTCATCTGGAAGCCAGTGTTCTTCACTTTGTCGCCACTATTGTTCATCCTGTTAGTAGAGCCCTAGGCAACAGCCTTTTGTAATAACTCGTGTCAAGAGCAATAATAGGTAGATGAACACAATTGGTCTATTTAATGCTAACCTGTTTTTATGTATTCTTGAAGCAGCGTCTACATATAGGAGAAAGAGCCAAATTATGCCTGCCCTCTCTGGGTGCATGCCAGGCTCACTCATGGAGAACGCAGCCATAATCTGCATACCTATGGTCCTGCATTACAAATAGGGAGATTGGCCATCGTTGCTGGCAGCACTCCAGATCCCAGACAGAGTATACCCATGCCCCAACTCCTCATGCATCAGCTTGCAACTGCAGGGCAGTGCTGCAGGAGTTCAGTATACACCTGGAGAAAAGGGTTATAACTACCATCATCCTTGGAGGCATTAAGCTATGCCTGCTCCTGGTCTGCACAGGCATAGTGCCTTTAGCTACCCCTAATGGTCCCTCTTCCATCCTTTTAACATGGCTCTGTGTCTTTGAAATAAAAAAGAGCCCTTAGACTCTAGAGGAACATTGTGAGAGTATTTCAGGGTTCACAGTGCATGTGTCTAGAAATACATGCAAGTGTTAAAAAGCTACCTGGCAAATTTCAGGCACCATTTGTTAAAAGAAGTTAAAAATAAAAAATACCTCCCACCTTCCCCCACCAAATTTTTGGGTTTATGGATAACTAAAAATCTAGGCGCATTAGCAAAAGATTATTTAATGCCTGTTGTAAAAGCTATCACATGGGATTTTGGAGAGATGGAAAGACCTTAATTTCACATTTCTTAGAAGAAATAAGCCTTAACAAAATATGCTTGCTGTCAATATTTCTATACCTGTTTAGACTTGTTACCTTTCTTTCTCACCCTAAAAATGATAAGAATTAGATGAGACCTACAACCATTTTATTTGGAGTGGGAAGAGAGTTTTATCTTCATAAAGATAAAGGGGGCTGATGTGGCACTTCTGGAAATTGTATAGTTGGGTTTCACAAATCTGCTACATAATCAGAACAGTGCAGGTCGCCAAGACATCAGATAGCAAACCCATGTAGTTTGGCATTACTCAAATACCCCCAAGCAACTGGTAACACAAATACTGACTCACCTTCTTATGTCTCAAACTCAGTATACTTGGGGAATAGTTAAGGAATTCGTACGCTCTCTCTTTGAATACCCACCTGATCTTAATTTTGTGAATTTCCTAGGGTGTATCTTCGCTGCAATCAGAGGTGTGATTGCAGCATCCAGCGTGGATAGATATACCCATGCTAGCTTTACCAGTACTAGCATGGCTAAAATAGCAGTGTAGCTGCAACAGCAATGGCATCAGTACGGGCTGTAACAAGCATACCGGGGTCCCTAAAGTATATACTCACATTACTGACCCATACTGAAGCCCATGCCACCTCACCTGTATTGCTATTTCTAGCCATGCTAGTGCAGGTAAAGTTAGTGAGGGTATGCCTACCCAAGCCAGAGTTTGAACCCGGATTGATCATCTATCACCCTTGGAAACAGAAAGGGCTGTGCTGTTGTTTTGCTAATGGAGAGTGAGTTGTTTGGAGAACTCCACTAACAATGTGGATTTCCTTACAAATAAGGATGGGTTTTTTTTTAATGTTTCTCCTACTTAGACATTTCTTAAGACCTAAATAAATACAAATTAATTGAACTTGAACCCAGTGAACATAGGGTATGTCTACGCTAGAAATGCTACAGCAGCGCAGCTGCAGCTGCGCCTCTATAGTATAGACACCTGTCACTGGTGTAAATCCACCTCTTTGAGAGGCAGTAGCTAGGTTCTTCTGTTGATCTAGTGGTGTCTACATTGGGGTTAGGTTGGCTTAATTATATTGCACAGGGTAGTGTAGACAAGCCCTAAGTAATGCAATGAGGAAAACTCTTCTACTGATATTTATTTATTTAGCAAAGGCATACACCTTAATTGTTTTGGGAATAGATCTGTTTGTTCAAAGTCCTGTGATCCAAAGATTGAATTCTGAAGTCCCACGATATAAAGGAATCAAACTTATGCTACCACACATCTTACTGTATGTTATAATTACATCAAGTATCAATATTATGTTGTACACAGACTTATTCACCAGCAGTAAAATCTAGGTCCCTTTGAAGCTAATGGGAGTTTGCCATTGACTTCCATAGGGCCAGGATTTTAATCACACAATATGTAAGTGTGAAAAATATGGAAATTTTCATGCAGCGTCCATGGTGGTGTTTGTGGTTATGTCCAAGTGTTCAGTGTTTGTGGAAGCAGATATATTGACTCTTTCCATGAGTGCTGCGAGAAAACTTCATTCTTGAACCAAAATTATTAATCTTAGACTAGAGAAAGATGCAGGGGGGGAGGAAGTAAAAGAAAAATGTATTTCCACTAGCTGCCAAAAATGTGGCATTGATTCATTAGATAGATGGATATTGTTACATGGCAATTTGGATAAGAGCAACAAAACAGTATGTAAGATCAACAATATTATTACAAACCTCAGTTACTAAACTTTTGAATCAAGTAGCATATTTAAGAAATTGCATTAGGACCACATTCTTGTCACCTTATGTGAGTAGTCCCACTGAGTTCAATGCTGCTGTTTTTGTTTTCCTTAGATTTAAGAAAACAAAACAAAAAAATAGCTGAAATGTGTAGACTGGTGAATTAGAACAATGATAAAGTGCTCAATTGTGGTGTTTCACTTTATGTTAAATAATTTAAAACTTACAGATGAAGCATTATAGGTAAGCACCTACATTAGTTTAGTACTTGGCACTGAGATAATATGTAATCCTAGATTATCTGCATGCTTAAAATGTACCTGTTTTTTCTTACTAATCATTTAAAACACCCCAACATCAATTTAAATTAGCTTGTGCACACATGTAATTGGTGTATTGTCTTTAACAGGCTCCTGAGATATATATGCAGATTCCCTCACCTCACCATATACCTGAAAAACCGATAGGGTGCAATCCTGACCCGCGCTGAATACAATGGGGGAGTATTGCCACTGATTTGACTGGAAGATAGCTAATGTAACACCAATATTTAAAAAGGGCTCTAGAGGTGATCCTGGCAATTACAGACTGGTAAGTCTAACATCAGTACCGGACAAATTAGTTGAAACAATAGTAAAGAATAAAATTGTCAGACACATAGAAGAACATAAATTGTTGGGCAAAAGTCAACATGGTTTCTGTAAAGGGAAATCACATCTTACTAATCTATTAGAGTTCTTTGAAGGGGTCAACAAACATGTGGACAAGGAGGATCCAGTGGACATAGTGTACTTAGATTTCCAGAAAACCTTTGACAAGGTCCCTCACCAAAGGTTCTTATGTAAATTAAGTTGTCATGGGATAAGAGGGAAGATCCTTTCATGGATTGAGAGCTGGTTAAAAGACAGGGAACAAAGGGTGGGAATAAATGGTAAATTTTCAGAATGGATAGGGGTAACTAGTGGTATTCCCCAAGGGTCAGTCTTAGGACCAATCCTATTCAACTTATTCATAAATGATCTGGAGAAAGGAGTAAACAATGAGGTGGCATAGTTTGCAGACAATACTAAACCGCTCAAAATAAGACCAAAGCAGACTATGAAGAGCTTCAAAAAAATCTTACAAAACTAAGGGATTGGGCAACAAAATGGCAAATGAAATTTAAAGTGGATAAATGTAAAGTAATGCACACTGGAAAAAATAAACCCAACCATACATACAATATGATGGGGGCTAATTTAGCTACAACTAATCAGGAAAGAGCTCTTGGAGTCATTGTGGAAGTCCACACAGTGTGCAGCGGCAGTCAAAAAAACAACAGAATGTTAGGAATCATTAAAAAAGGGACAGAGAATAAGACGGAGAATATCTTATTGCCGTTATATAAATCCATGGTACACCCACATCTTGAATACTGCATACAGATGTGGACTCCTCATCTAAAAAAAGATATACTGGCATTAGAAAAGTTCAGAAAAGGGCAACTAAAATGATTAGGGGTTTGGAATGGGTCCCATATGAAGAGAGATTAAAGAGGCTAGGACTTTTCAGCTTGGAAAAGAGGAAACTAAGGTGGATATGATAGAGGTATATAAAATCATGAGTGGTGTGGAGAAAGTGAATAAGGAAAAGTTATTTACTTGTTCCCATAATATAAGAACTACGGGCCACCAAATGAAATTAATGGGCAGCAGATTTAAAACAAATAAAAGGAAGTTCTTCACACAGCGCATAGTCAACTTGTGGAACTCCTTGCCTGAGGAGGTTGTAAAGGTTAGGACTATAACAGGGTTTAAAAGAGAATTAGATAAATGCATGGAGGTTAAGTCCATTAATGGCTATTAGCTAGGATGGGTAAGGAATGGTGTCTCTAGCCTCTGTTTGTCAGAGGGGGGAGATGGATATCAGGAGAGAGGTCACTTGATCATTACCTGTTAGGTTCACTTCCTCTGGGGCACCTGGCATTGTCTACTGTCGGCAGACAGGATATTTGCCTGGATGGTCCTTTGGTCTGACCCAGTATGGCCATTCTTATGTTCTTATTTCAATGAGGTCAGGATTTCATCCAGATTTTCCTCAATAGCATTCTATAAATTAAGGGTCCTATTCCGTAATGAACTGGTCGTCTTCAGTTCTGACTGACTTTAAACAGGATGTTGAGGGTCCTCAATGCCTCAGGGGAAGCAATCAGTACCTTGCAGTATTGGGCCCCCTAATTAAAAAAGACACCATATACCTAAAAAAAAATAGACATAAATTTCCCTTAGCTAAGCATCTTCCTGTTTCAGATAGCATTTCTTGTCATATTCCTTGAGCTGGTGCGTTATCTCGTCAATTGTCTGTGTAAATTAATCTGTCGGACAGCTTCATTAGATAGTATTCATTATACTAAAAGAAATTGCATTACAACTCAAATGTAGCATGACCTTTTCTGAAATGGGCTGGTGGAAAATAATGTTGCAGAAGGCTGAAGTGCATGTCGGGGTAAAACAGAGCAGGTATATCAGTCTGGCAGAACTGTCAAGAAAACATTTCAGCCCAGGCGAAAATCTGCTAACCTATTCTTGCCATAAACGTCAAATACACACACATCATACCATTCCCTTCCAATACAATCACACATACTCCTCTAAAGACTGCCTTTGACTTCAGTGGGCTTTGGATTAGGTCGTTTGCAAGCATTGTGACTGATGTATTTTCCCCAAATAGACATGTTCAGCCTACCTCAGGATTGTAAATCCACTTCTTATCTTATATTTTGGGGAGATTCATTCCTTTCTTCTTTTCACAATATGCATGTGATTTTGCTCAGAACAAAGCTATACTCTAGTTTTGATTTTGAACAACTTTGTTAGATCCTACTTTGCACATTACTTTGCTTAGGCCTGGTCTACACCTAAAATTTAGGTTGACCTAGCTACGTTGCTCAGAAAAATTTCACACCATAGTTAGGCTGACCTAACCTGCAGTAGATGCAGCTAGATTGACAGAAGAATTCTTCTGTCAACCGATGTACTGCCTCTCGAGGGGGTGGATTTACTACAGCAATGGGAAAGCCCCATCACTGTAGTACGTGTCTACGTTACAGCGCTCTAGCCCCATAGCTGGAGCGCTGCAGCAGCATGGCTGTTGTGCTTGTAGTGCAGACATACCCTTAGTCTTTTTTTATTCCATCTTTCTATCTTTCAGCAGATTATTGTGCTGGTCTTTATGCACCAGTTTTTTTAAATTTAGATTACGTTTTCTATTAATCCCAAACTCATTGCACACCTCTACCCCGATATAACGCTGTCCTTGGAAGCCAAAAAAATCTTACCGTGTTATTGGTGAAACTGCGTTATATCGAACTTGCTTTGATTCGCCAGAGTGCACAGCCCTCCACCCCCAGAGCACTGTTTTACTGTGTTATATCCAAATTCATGTTATATTGGTTCGCGTTATATCAAGGTAGAGGTGTATTAAAGAGAAGAAATGGTGCTTTGCAGAAAAGAAATTCTGTGGAGGGTTAAACTAAACATTTAGCAATAGCTTCTCAAACTGTTTTTAGACAGAAGATGTATTTTAAAAAGGTATTTCTCTTTTAAAACTACACTGGAAATGAGTGAATGATCTTATTCATAAGAGTGGAAAATACTGTTGCAGCTGTTCATGGGACCTGAGTATTATTTCCATCAGCAGTGATTGGTATATGAGGTCCCAAAGTATTCTGTTTAATGTAATAGCATACTTTTTATCTTTACAGAAAGGTTTCCTTGTTTGTTTTTTAAGTGGTTTTTTTTTGTCTTTTAAAATATGGAAATATTTTACATACTGATTGTTTTGGGGGAAATTATTTATTGTTAACCTTTTTATCTGGGATTACCTGTTTATCAAAATCCTCACCTGTCCATATCTGTGTTTGACGCTGCACGCTTGCAAAGTTGTTGAAATATGGTCCTAATTCCAGATTAGTAAAACCATCCTCTCCTTTCCTTCTTGTACTGCATTCTCCACTAGCCTGATGTGTAATGTTGCAAGGCCATATTAAACCCTGTGTTTCCTGTGTGGTTTCCTGTACTTTCAGCTCAGTAGTTGGACCAATCTGTCTAGATTTTACAGGAACAGTAATGAAATTTAGCACTTAGTCAGCAGCATTCATATATTAAAACTATTTTTGATGGAGCTGCATAATAAGACCAAGATTGTGAAGGCTAGAGTCTACAGCTTCTTCACACAATGCACAGTCAACCTGTGGAACTCGTTGCCACGGGATGTTGTGAAGGCCAAAAATATAAATGGGTTAAAAAAAAAAGAATTAGATAAGTTCACGGATGATAGGTCTATCAATGGCTATTAGCCAAGATGGTCAGAGATGCAACCTGATGTTCTGCTGTCCCTAACCTCTGACTGCCAGTAGCTGGGAGTGGATGACAGCGGATGGATCACTCGGTAATTGCCCTGTTCTGTTCATTCTCTCTGAAGCAGCTGGCACTGGTGACTGTTAGACAGGAAACTGGGCTAGATGGACCATTGGTCTTACCTAGTATGGCCGTTCTTATGTAAGCTAGGCTCCTAAACTCATATTTAAGCATGTGCTTGATTTGCAAAAGTGCTGAGCACCCAATATCTGCTGTTTTAAATTAATGGCCTAAATAAGATTTAGTCTTGCTGTGTGAGGAAATACAACAGATACATCAGAAACCTCAGGTTAAAACTGTAATCTGTTAGATCCTTGTGCTGCTGAAGACTTTAGTTCCAGAAATGTCTTTGGTAATTTGGGCTTTTTTATATCTGAGAGTAAGTGGATTTTAACCAGATCTGTACTTGCTTCCAAGAGAAAGTGAAGAAGAAAGAGAATCTTCATCGAGTTTGCCCTGACCTAAAAACCCTACAGGAGTTATAAATGGATTTTTGGCTAAATTCAGTAGCTGAAAGGCCTATGTTTGAGTTGTCTTGAGCTGTGACAATGACTTTTTTTTTTTTTTTAAAGCAACGGGATCACTATGAACATTTAGCTACCAGTGTTTCTTTCTCCCCACAAAAGAAAAAAAAAATGTTAAAGGGCCTGCTCTGCCTTTCACTGAAGTCAGTGGAAGTTTTTATCTTTTAAAATGTCAGGCTTTTACTTTGTAGGCTCTTTTTGGACTGCTACAAACACATTTCCTGTTTTTATGAAATTTCAGGGTAAAAATCAGTTGTTGGCTTTTACAAGACAGCACACAAATTCAGGAGAGGAGGTTCTTAGTGGAAAAATGTTTGCAAATGATAAAAGCAGCAGATGATTTAGCTTCAGATGAAAACTACACAACGCTAGGGTGACCAGACAGCAAGTGTGAATAATCGGGACAGGGGGTGGGGGGTAATAGGAGCCTATATAAGAAAAAGCCCCAAATATTGGGACTGTCCCTATAAAATCAGGACATCTAGTCACCCTACACAATGCCTATAGCAGTAGAATTACCTATGTTCCTAACTTTTTAGTTTTATAATTTAAATATATTATTTATAGAACAAACTTTTCATCTTCAGTGGTAAGGAAATATTTATTCGGAAAGCCTGGGTGTTCTGGCACTTCAGTCATGCAACAGCAAATTTCTAATCTGTTTCCATATCTGTATCCTCCATTTGTTTTCTCAATATCATTGGACCAGATTCTGTAAATGACCCTATCTCCAACTGCTCTTCCAGTACCCCTCTGCTGACTTCTCCTCCCATTTCCTCCTCTCTGTAAGCATCCTTCAGGGCTCTGTCCTTTGTTTCTTTCTCTTATTCCTTTTCATTTTGTGCTGCATCACCTCATTGACTTCTGTGTTCAACTATGCAACCATCTCTAGACTGAAGACTTACAATTCTAACACCACACTTCTCCCTTTGTGCTGTCCTGCATAACTGACTCTCTTGACATAGTCTTCATCTCAAGCTTACCATGACCAAAAGCAGGGTCCTTATTGTTCTCCTCAGACTTCTCACTTGTACCATTCTCCAGCTTTGTGGAGAAAACCACCATCCTCCCTGCCATTGAATCATCTTTGACTCTTGTCTTTGCACGGTCAGGTGGCTACCAAGTTTTGCAGCTTCTTCCTCCACAACATTTTGGAGAGTCTGATCCATTTTTTTTTCTATCCCAATGACTGAAATGACTGTCCATGCCCTGTTGATATATATATGTTGATGACTAGCGTACTTTTCTCTGAAAAATAAATATTTATTTTTCACAGACCGCAAAAGTATGCTAGTCATCATATGAACAAATAGAGACTTGGTCCCTTTGCTGAAAAATTTACAATATACGTATCGATAAGACAGGCAATATGGAGAATGGGAAAAGGGGGCAAGAGTTCCAGTGAAGAGATCACGTGTCTTGCTGTGCATGAATCATGGTGAATATGATTGTTTTAGAAAACAATAGTGTGTTAAAGAACAAAAGTGATTAAATGGTGTGGGTGAGTAAAAGAGGGAAAGAATCAGGAAAGGAGGAGGCAGGGAGAGGAAGAGAAGAAAGGAAGTTGGTGAGGGAATGAGGATGAAAGTAAGGAAGGGAGAGGAGAAAGGTGAGGTAGATGGAGGACTAACAACGCTACCTTCGGTATAGAATGAAATGAACAATTTAAACAAATGATTAAAGCACTTCACTCTTCATATACTCCTGCAGGCAGTTTTACATCCATTATTAGATACTACAAGTGAAGAGAGAGAGGAAAAAATAAAGGAAGAGCTAAAAGAATCAACACTGACATTAATGCAAGGTAGCTTGTTGAACACAGGAGATGGCCCATTAATAGCTCCAAGACAGAAATAATGTGTTCCTGCTTCCTGCTGTTGATCCTATGTCCAGAAAGAAAACTGCAGAATATTGTGTCCAGACTCCCGAGGATGCCATCTAACAATGCAGAGAAGAGTATAACAAGGGAGGTCTTTGCCATCTGCTCAGACAGTGAAAAAGATGAGAGAGCGTCTCAGATGCGGTCATCCTGAACTTTTTATGAATGGATGTTCAGTACACTGTTTCAACTGGGAAAGAGGTAACAGCTAACATAGTCATAAAGCATATTCTGAAAATACAAAACATCTTCTGCAGCTATGACACAGGGCGGCTTCCCCTGTAGGCTGGAAGGCCTGGGGCTAAACCAACCCTGATTACAAAATATGCCTCACCTGAGGGGTATCATGCAATTGCCTATAATGTGGAGAAGGTGGCTGCAGTAAAAAGGGGAAGCCTAGGGAACTCTAGCTGTGCTGGTGAACATTGCAGGGAGGGGAAAAAATCCTTTTGCAGGGCGGTGACACCAAGGAGCTTGGAGGATAAAGCCCAGTGAACAGGAGGCTCCTGACAGACAGGAAACCCTGACTTGGATGGAACTGGATGTCAGAGTCCCAGTGAGAGAAATATATGAGGTCTGGCTGGGAGATGAGACCAGGATGTAAGTAGAGCTGAGGATGAGAGAAAATGCCAGAGCTAACTGGACTTTTTCTTCATGTTATAGAATCATAGAAATACAGGATTGGAAGAGACCTTGAGAAGTCATCAAGTCCAGCGTCCTATGCCAGAGCAGGACCATGTAAACCTAGACTATCTCTGACAAGTGTTTGTCCAATCTGTTCTTAATAAGTTGTCTTTGTTATTTTTAAATTTGGAAGGGATATAAACCCTCAGACCTTAAATCACCTCTACTTAAAGGTGTTAAGATTAATCTTCTCCTATGGGCAGTTATTCTGTAATTGCAAACTATTGGGGTTTCTTGCACCTTTCTCGAAAGCATCTGGTACTGACCATTGTTAGAGACTGGACTCCAGACTAAATGGACCAATGGTCTAGTCTGTGCTGGCAACTGTCCTAAGATTGGACAATTGAATTCAGAATGTTGTTTTGTAAAAGTCCTATAACCTTGTGATCAGCCTCAGCACTAGTTGAGTGTATTTTTACTCACATTTGATTTGGTTGAAACTTTACAACAGGTGAGGTGTCAAAAAAGTTTATAAATCAATAAAAACATATCAGTAACTAGATGTATTGGTAAATAGGTAGAAGATGGATAACTCAGTTGTTGTGTTTTAGTTACAGAATTGCAAATTTTCATTTTGGATAACAGAATCCTGGAAATGGAGGGCTAGAAGGGGCTTAAGAAGTCATCAAGTCCAGCCCTCTGTACAGAAGCAGAACCAACTGAACCTAGACTGTCCTTGATGGATGTTTTTCCAAGCTGTTCTTAAAAACCTCCAGTGATGGCGATTCCACAACCTCTCTTGGAAGCCTATTCCAAGAGCTTAACTACCCTTATAGTTAGAAAGCTTTTCCTAATATCTTACCTAAATCTCCCTTGCTGCAGATTACTTCCTTCTGGACAGACATCAGTTGATCACAGTCCTCTTATGACAGTCCTTAACATATTTGAAGACTGTTATCAGTCCCCCCTCAGTCTTTGTTCCTCAAGACATCTTCTGCAGCTATGACACAGAGCGGCTGTGTTATCATTTTTGCTGCTGTTTTCTGGACACTCTTCAATTGTCCATATATTTCCTAAAGTGTAGTACCCAAAATTGGACACAGTACCTAGGATGACCGGACAGCAAATGTGAAAAATCGGGACGGGGGTGAGGGGCTAATAGGAGCCTATATAAGAAAAAGACCCAAAAATTGGGACTGTCCCTATAAAATTAGGACATCTGGTTACCCTAACAGTACCTCAGTGGAGGCATCACCACTGCTGAGCAGAGCAGGACAATTACTGTCTGGGTCTTAACATACAGCACTCTCGTTAACACAGCCCAGAATGCTGTTTTCTCAACTGCATCACGTTGTTGACTCTCATTCAATCTGGGGTCTACTATGATTCCCAAATCCTTTTCAGCAGTTCTGCCACCTGTCCACTTATTTCCCATTTGTAATTTGCATTTGATTTTTTTTTTCCTAAGTGAAGAACTTTGCACTTGTCTTCAGTGAATTTCATCTTGCAGAATTCAAACCAATTCTCCTGTTTGTCAGGGTCATTTTAATCCTGGCCTCCAAAGTGGTTGCAACTAGTGATGAGCTGGAGCCGGTTTGCGCGAACAGGTTGTTAAATTTAGAAGCCGGTTTAGAAACGGTTGTTAAAGGGGTGGGCAAACTCCAGCCCATGGGCCATATCCAGCCCATAGGACCATCCTGTCCGGCCAGCCTGAGCTCCTGGCTGGGGAGGTTTCCCTGACCCCTCACAGGACTTCCCCCCTCTGGCAGAGCCTGGCGCCAGCGCTCTGAACCGCTCCTGGGCAGCTCTGCAGCTCCTGCTGCTTTGAGTGGCGTGGTAAGGGGCGGGGCTGCAAGCTCCAGTAGGCCACCTGGCATCCATACACACTGCCCTGAGCAGCATGGTAAGGGGGCTGGGCTGGGGCTGGGAGGAGGGGTTGGATAAGGGACACAGAGTGGTTGGGTGGAGTGGAGGTTCTGGGGGGACGGTCAGGGGATGGGGAACAGGGCGGGGGTTGGGTAGGCATGGGAGTTGTGGGGGTCTGTTGGGGTGGTGGTGGATGGGGTCAGGGCAGTCAGGGAACTGGGAGCAGGGTGAGTGGGTAGGGGATGGAGCCTTGAGGGGCAGTTAGGGTGGGGGGTCTTGGGCTTGTACTCACCAAACAGCACTTAATAACCAGTTCCCTACTGAGTCATCATTGGCACTTCGGTGGCAGGTCATTCACTCACTCTGGGTCTTTGGTGACACTGAAGGACCCGCCACCGAAGTGCTGCTGAAAACCCGGAGCGAATGAAGGACCTGCCGCTGAAGTGCCACCAAAGACCCGGTAGGGAACCGGTTGTTATCACTCTGTGAGCTCATCACTGGTTGCAACCCCTTCCAGGTTGGTGTCATCTGCAAATTTTATAAGCATACTCTATTATCTAAGTCATTAATGAAAATATTGAATAGAACCAGATCCTTTGGGACCTCACTAGACACGCCCTTCCAGTTTGACAGTGAACCATTGATAACTACTCTTTGAGCATGGGCTTTTAATCAGCTATACACCCACCTTATAATAAATTCATCATGATCACATTGCTCCAGTTTGCTTTTGAGGATGTCAAGTGGCACTGTGCCAAAACCCTTAGTAAAATCAAAATATGTCACGTCTATTTCTTTTCACCTATTTGCTAGCCAGTAACAGTTATATTTAGGCATTTGTATGCTTGAGGAATAAGTATGTTTTAAGATGGGAATCACATACTTGTGTGCTTTTTAATTTAATAAAAATGAGGGAGTGTGATGTTAGTGGTTTTTCTTGAGCTGGGGAAAATCTCAAGCCCTCTGTCTTGTAGAGATAACTTCAGTATGTTTTCCCTACACAAAGAGCAATTGGGTACTTTGAATATGATGACATTTATTTTTAGATTGTTTGTTTAAACTAAACAAAGAAGAAAGAACAAATATAACATCTCCAAGAGACAGCAAGTAAGAGACTTGCTTTGTAACAGAAGCCATTTTGACCCAACTTACAAGGTGTGTTCTACAGAAAAGTTAGGCAGCCCACTTTACTCCTGAAGATGCAATGCAGAAGAATCAGTCTTATGGTTACAAACACCACACTGTTAAACTTGTTTTCCTTTTCTTTGAGGGTCCCCTGTGCATAATTTTGAAAGGCCTAATGATCCCTCTTCTTTCCTGTTTTAATGCTGCTTTGAAGCCTTACTTTGTCACACACACAGAGTCCTTCTAGTTGATGAAGAATGGAATGGCCTCCCTTCAGAACTCATCAGTGCCCCTTCTTCACTCTCCATATGGGTTAAGTGTTGGATAAGCATCACAAGTTGATTCCTTTTCCCTCATCCCTACCCCATGGGGGGCTGAGTGGCCTGCCTTTGCAACATGCCTATTTTTCTTTTTCTAGGAGTTTTTGCAGAAGTTGCTGGCTCAGTTGACTGACTTTAAATGTAGGAAGGTGTAACAAGTAGAAAATTACAGCAGACATTTCAGGTTTAAAAAAAAACCAAATCCGTACAGTACATGAAGTTTACTTATAAATCATTTTGTTTAAAAATTTATATACACTCACACATCAAGCACAAATGGCAACTTGCCTTTTGCTTTAGCGCTAAACACCAGCAGCACAACCAGCAGTGGCAGCAATAGTATCCTGTTGAAGAGGGCATTGGGTGCAAGCAAAATTTACGTTTCTCTGAGAACATGACGGTAGAGAATTCACAGTGATAAAATGAAGAGAGCATAGGACTTCTTTAATGGATAAAGAAGTGGGAGGATAATGGAGTCATTTAACTGCCTCACATTACTTGATGTATGAAGGTGGATTCATGAGTAGTTCCCATAACGTTTTGCTGGTGGTTTAGTACACAGCATCATTACCAAGAGAAAAGACTAAAGAACTGCGGAGGACAGGACACTGGGCTCGTTTTTTTTCTTCTGTTTTTAAGAAAAGCATGTCTTTGATGAGGTATAGCTGCAGGGTATCGTTTTACATTTTATGTCAGCTACCTTTTGTCAGAGACTCATTATTGATGCTGTACTCTCTCTTTTAATTCACACTTCTCTGCTAATCAATTACAGCGTTTATCCATTAATCAGGTATTCTGACAGGGTCAATAACTACTTTTCAGTTTTGTGGGCTGATGCATGTTATCAAGCAAATAGCAACAGTCAGTAGATTAGTTTGGAACAGTATTATTTTCACAGGCTGTTAGACATCCAGAGGGGTAAACATCTAATGAGGCTTTTGGCGATTAACCTGTTGTTGGACTCCCTATCGAAAACCTTAACTGCAGAACTCAACTTCACTGGGGTATGGGTGTGCATGCATATCTTCCTTTCTATTCGTCTGTCTGTCTAATCTCGATGTGTGTGCATATATATCTTATATAATGGGCCCACTCAACTCTATAATTTATAACAGACTCAGATGTGGTAAATTATCACAGGAATTAAAGCTTTTTCATTTTAGCAAGTGGTGTAGATAACAGAGGGGGCAACATTTAATTGGACAGTTACAGTTTTGGTAGTTAAGTTACCATCTATAAGATGGTAACAGGTTTCAATTATCTTTTTTATGACAGATGTACCAACATTTAATTGTTTCTCATCAAGTGTGGAAAGAAAAGGCACTTCTGTAGATTTTTCAATTCTTCTACATGTCACTTAGCTGTCTGCACCATTGTCTGAGCTCCTTTCTCTCATCCTTTTTGCAGCAATGAGTTGTGTCATTCCCTCATGATCAGCACTTTTGTTGTCTTTGTTTTTTGCTGTACCTCAGAAGTCCATCTTTTCTTTCATCTCCTTCCCATTCATGCATGAGGGAACAGTTGTGCTCTGTTGTGGGGATGTTCCGCTGGATTTCAAACAGTAGGGTTTCTTTTTATTCCGTTCTAAGTAGTACAATAGGGCTGAATGTCTGTTGCAGAATGCACACACTAATATGCCAGGTTATTTGGTTTCTAAGAAGTCAATAAAAATGCTACATTTAGGCTCAGTACTTGGCTTGCTTTTTTGCTGTTTGCCTTTCAGTCTTCAGTTATAAATCTGTTTGTTTGCTTCTGATTATAAAATATAATCCTCCATATTAAATCCAAGCGTGGAATCAACAAACACTTAGGAAAAAATGTTACTGGCGTTTGAGTTTTTCACATTAGCAGATTTGGCATCATCCCTGATAGGGAAGTGAAAACTGCAGCCAGATCTAATTAATGAGAACTATAACAGGGAGGGTGGGGGGGGGGAAGATGTGATCATGAGTTGGTCTTGGCAAAACTTTCCTGGTTTTGGAGACTTAACAAGTCTTTGCATTTAGAAAAGGAAGCTTTAATGAATTTAGTTGTGCAGGATTGTTTTTGTTTTTCTTATATCTATACTTGATTTATAAATTCTCAAAAGCCATCTCAACAGCGAAAGGCTAAAGACGGAAAAAATCTAGATATATCTTGAGACACTTTGTTCTCATATTCAGGAACAGTCTTCAAAATCCTTCTTAATGAGGTCATAAAAGAAAAAAAATCGAACAAGTGGTACTTGTGTACCTCTCTGGGATGTGTCATCGAGGTCACTTGCCACTAGGTTATCCTATTTAAAAAGGGATTGGGATAGTTCAATCAAGCATTGCATTAAGAGAGAGACTTTGATTAATTCCTTCTCTTCTGTATTGTGCTATGGATAATTTCAGTAAATTTGTGGTACTTTCTTCTTAGTCAGTGTTGAGGCTTAAAGTTCTTGATGCATCATGCTGAGTATTAGCATTTATTGGTCCTATTTGGCTCTGCTAAAGAGGAGAGTAGGCTACAGACAACCCTCTAATCTTTGACAAGTGAGGCCATTCTTTCAACATTACTGTTATCTCTGGTCATAGAGAGAAAGTGTTCTGTTACAGGTTTGCTGCAGGACCAAATATTGCATATAAAGGAAGGGGAAGAATAAACAGTAAGTAGGCTAATGATTTATTGCAGTTTTTTTTTTTAAGTAGAGACTGCTTTTATTTAGAAAGTCACAGTTTAAATAACTTTTTTGGTCTCTGGCCCACTGGGACAAAAGTAAGGAAATTGCAGTGTTAAGCTGCAACCTTAACTTTTGTCAATGTGGGAGAATTAAAGTAGAGCAAAGCAATGCAAGACTAATGATAATTATGATTTTGGTATTCCCTGTGTGACCTTAACTTTATTTCAAATGTAGTGAATTTTGATTTTTAATTTCCTTGTTTGCTTTAATTCTTTTTTTTTAAAGTGAAAAATATCTTTTGCGACAATGTCTAAAACATGTTGTACCTGAGAGAGCAGGAGAGTTTCTTAGCGAAACATGCGCTTTTTAGGCTTGTTATAAGTCTTTTTAATGTTAAATAACCATATTTAGATTACCAAAATGTATTTTAAACATTTTAAAAGTTGTGTATTTACTTTGTTAAATATGCTTTGCTCTCTTTCAAAATGCTCATTTTGAAAACGTGGTAGTTACTCTGAAGATCCAAGGCCTATTGGATATACACATATTTAGGCACTCTTTAAAAAGTGGATTTTTGACCTGATAGACCATAACGGCTCCCAGGGAGCCACTATGGTCATTGTGTAAATCCTTCTTAGTTTTCAGTTTACTCACTTGATATACCGTAACGACTCTTAGGGCCGTTATGGTCTATTGTGTTAATCCAGCTGCTGCACATGCGCACAAAGCCTTTGTGCCTAAAAATCCTCAGGAAGTTTTGTTGGGAGAGTCTACCCATGCACAGGATTTCTTCCTTTCTAACTGAAAAAAGTGGTGGCTTTTCCTCATTTGCTTATGACAACAGCCAAAAGCACTAATATGCATTACAGACAAATGGACAGCCAAGTACTAGATTTTTTAAATGAGCTCCTTTGAAGTTATAGACATTCAAAAAATCCTCTGAAACCACTCTATTAAATAAACATATTAATAACTTTAAAAGAGACACGGTGATTTTTTTTTTAATTTTACACCTAATATGTAGTATGTCAAGCTTCTGCCCAGAGGGATTTTTTGACAACTGAGTTATTGACCCTTGAAAACAGGGAGATGTAAGTGAAAGGCTGATGCAGTTGTAACTATAGCAACACTGACAGTGTTGCTGTAATTGTTAATTATTGTAAATAGAAAAATTAAGAAGCTTTCTTTTTAAAAACAAAAACAAAAAAACCCACACTTTTATTGCAAAATATTGACATCACCATACAAATGTAGTATATACTTAATTCTCTGAATGTTGTTAATATATGTTAATGAAAATACTTGGAAAAATACCGAAGAGGGAAAGCACACAAAACATTAAATATCACTTGATAGTATGAATATAGTGGCTCAAATGCACATTAGAACCTATTTAGTAGACAGTTTAAACAATTGCTTTGTTCTGTCTAGGTTAGACTGAAAGTTATGTTTACATATCTCATGTACTTTTCATTCTAGGTGTAGTGCATTGAAAGAGTAATATTCCTGCTAGAGCAGGTCCTTCCATTTATTTGGAATTGGTGTTGATTCTTTAGTGCATGGAGGGGAATAGTTGAATTTATAAATGGCTTTGCTTTGACCATAGTTACGGGGGGGGGGGAGAATGGAGGGGGTGTTGGTTTTTTTGGTCTTTCACACAGCTATATTTCTATGAAAGGCTGATTGATGCTTAGATTCCATGACAATGAGCACCTTAGACATTCAGACTGTCTCTGAACTGTGACACAGTGTCCCCAATGCCCTCCAGGAAAACTAGCCTACATTAAGCATTGCTTCAATTGAGGGACCCCTGGGAATTGAGGGCCCCTTCTGATGACAGGATCCTCAGCACATCCAGGGCCATCTTTTTGTGTACCAACATTTATTGTCTGTGATATTGTTTTGGTTGCTGTTCACAACTTTCTTTACAAGCTTGACCAATAGTGAAAGAACATCAATTGAAAGAACTTCAAAAGTAGAGTGATCCCAGAAAATGTAACTATTTCTATTTGTGGATAATTCTTAGCTCATTTGGGGATGTGACCAAGGTATTGGCCCTCTCATCCACAAAGAATATATTCAAGCATTTCTGTGGCTAGTGTAAAATTAGAGACAAAAAACTTTATCGTCACATGGGATGTCTTTTGTGCTCAGGTTGCTTACAGGATCCTTTCTTGATCTTGAGAGTCTGGATGCTTTTTTTGATCCAGTTCTGCTCCTTTTAATCCACTTTCCAACAAGAATTGTAAATGCCTGTTATATATAAATTAGGTCCTCCTTAATATTTAATGTGAGCATGGCAGGTATTTAATATAGCCATACATGACAGTAGTTCTTCTTTTCCTCTTATCCTTTGGAATGCCCAAAACATGGACATTTTTGTATCTAATCTAGCTTTCTATTTCAGCTCAATGGTCAGTTGCTAAGCTTTCCTTGGCCAGTTTTTTAGATAATAGTTTTTGTTTTTACTCAGCCATCTGTCCCTCTATTAATTGTACTTTTTCTCTGTTCTCCACCCAACCCAGAGTTTTGACAAAATGGCTCTCTTGGGTTTTCCAGCTAAAATTTCCTCTATTCATTTCCTATAGTTGAGCACTTGTGCCATTATAATTTTAAGCATTCCATGGGCATAGTTGCCAGCTACTGCAGAGGAGTTCAGAATCAGTGGTTCTGCATCACAAGATGATATGGTTGGTACCTTTGGCAAAAGACTGAACAAACATACTTTTTATTTTTTAGCTTTATCCTTTTTTTTTTTCCTCTGACACACTGATGTTGATGTCAAAAGGCAAGATTGTTACCAGCAAATCACTGAGTGGGGCAACTGGGTATTTAGGGCAAACCTATAGGATTTCAGAAAAAACATTCTCTTGAGTTAGCATTCAAGCTCCCACCTCAGTTCACGTATTGAACTTTCATTCATTTCCTGGGGTTTACTCCTCCTCCCCCTCCTCCTTCTCAGTCATTGGCTATGAACTCACTCACATTGAGCCCTTATTCAGCAGGGTACTTCAGCATATGACTTCACTGGGACTACACACATGATTAATATTATGTATGCGCTTACATATCCCTTGTCCTTGCCTTCACTCTGAAACCCTCCCTTCTCTCTAACTCCGTTCCCTGCATGTATAAAAATACTTTTGGTTTCTCCCATCTTTAAAGTACCTATCCATGACCTTTCCTGTTTCTCCAACTATTAGTCTATTTCCTTCGCTTTACCTTTAAACTCATTTATCTGGATGCTTATTACTATTGCCTTTTCTTCTTCTCTTCTAACAGTCCTTGGATCCACTCCAATCTTAGTTTCCACCCTTTGTGCTTCACTGAATCATCTCTCACCAAAATCTCTATTGACTTCATTAGGCCTCAAGATCTTTACACCATCCTCACCCTCCTTGACTTTTCCCTGCCTTTGGCACTGCTGAGCCCTTCTTCCCCCTTGACATTCTGTTCTCCTTTGTTTCTCCTGGTTCTTCTTCTGCCTCTCTGACTGCTGATCCCTAAGAGTGTCTTTCACTGGTTCCTCCTCCATTCTACTCCCCCTCTCCTATGGGAATTTGCCAGGGCTCCGTCCTTGACCCTCTTCTCTTTCCTATCTGCACTGTATGACTCCTCCCTTTCTTCTCCCTCCTATCAGGTTGTAATGAAAACCAGATGTTTTCTTCTGCACAGTGTCTCCAAAATTCAGCCCTTCTTCTCCATCCTAACCATTACATCACCAGTTTATGCCTTTGTCATCTCCTGCTTGACTACTGACAGCCTCCTTTTCTGGAGTTTTTTGGGTACTAACTTTTCTCCTTCCAGTATATCCAAAAGGCTGCTGCCACAATCATGTGTTTTGCTTTTCCCTTTGAATCACTTCCATGGCTCCCCATTGTGCTGCGCATCAATTTCAGACTTCTTGTCTTTACTCTCTAGGTCCTACATCTTGCACACCATACCTCACAAACTTGATTTCCTTGGAAGTTGCTTCTGCCCTCTGCATTCTATCAGTGATACCAGCATCAATACTCTCTCTTCATGTCCTCCTCTTACAAATGTCTTTGTTCTTTCTTCCAGGTTGCCCATTCAACTTGAATGGTCCTTGCCTCATTCAAAGCACTTCTAACCACCCCATGCTACAGCAGCATCTACAAAGAATACCAAGTGTTCCCAGTGTAATAAAAGTGGGCTGAATTGCCAAGACATAGGTATACCCCTCCACATCCTGGTATCCTCACCTTTAACTTGTTTCCATCACTTACATTGTAAGATGTTGGAGTCAGGAGCCTGACTTCTATGTGATTTCTTTGAGGCATGTAGCACACCTGTGGATTCTAGAAAATAATAAAATACCATATTTTAAGAATAATAAATGAGTCTAATATTTCCCTTTTAAAATGTACCCAGTGATTTTTTTCTAATTGTTAGAATTCCTTCCTGAGGCAGGAGTAAATGTAACTATTAATGTCTAAAATCTACCTTGTGTAAGGTAATCTAAAGACGTGAATGAGTCATATGAAAGCAGCTCCTATCATGGAGAAAACATCTTGCATTGTAACTCTTTTATCTTAAGAGCAACCCACAGCAGGAGCAGAAAGTAGGGCATCATAGCTTAAAGGTAACTTCTGCTCTTAAAGGAGGAGGAGGACTTCTTCAGGCCAAATTGTGCCAAGGGCCTTGAGAGCGGTAACTTTGCCCTCACTCCCCCAAGATTCAGAGCCCAAGTTGAACCCTACACAGCTATTTTTAGTGTGCTAGAATGAAACCCGTCCTTGTTGGTGGGTGATTGCCCAACACTAGCCCTTTAGTCCATAATCACCACCTCAACAGCATAGGCACATTTCATCATATTACGAGTAAAGAAATCAATGCACCTACCTCAGGGAAGTTTTCTACTTACATTTGTTGTGGTTTACTCCTTGTCAGGCCTGTACTTAAGTGTTATACTGGATTGAGTAATATGATTTTTTGGGCCAAAATTTTTACATGTGTCTGATTTAAATGTGTAAGTCTGGTTTGCACACATGCATATCACAATGGAACTTTCTACCATAAGAGTAAAACTCATCTGCGCAAGTTTCTCAGGGACTGGTCTAAGACTGCATTATGAACGCCTGCAGGAACTAAGAACCATTACAAACGTCATCTCCTTCTGCTCCAAGCGCAAGGCGCACTTCTTCAACCTGCCTTCTCTAATATAAATACAGAGCAACATGTGTACCTATAAAAAACTCCATTGGACACACAATTCTCCCCTTGGAGAGAGGATCAGTGAATGAGAGAGAGAATAAACCACACGTGACAGATATTAGTCACATTACTGGAAAGTGGTCAGATACTACTGTGATGAAAGTGTATAAAAGCCTGAACAGAATAGAACCCCATAAGGTTTCTTGCACATTTCAGGGACTTGTGTCCTCAAAGAATGTGAATGCAAAAGTGCACACTCACAAATCAAAAAACCTCTGGTCTGTGCACCTTTTATTTCATGCCAGATTACCCAGCCAAGAACCATAGGGAATACATTAAATATCAATTAAAGAATTGGTGGTCTTGAGATTGATCAGTACTATGTAAATACTGTGTAAAGTACTATGTTATAACAATTCCCTTTGTTCCCCAAAGTACACAATGAAAGTCTTCCCTCTAGTTTACTAAAGCCAAAACCAGACTTTTTGTTGTACTTCAGGGTATTTCTGAATTTATGAGCATGTAGGTATAGGCCAGACAAATCTTGCCTGTACAGGGATTATGTCTCAATGTTGTTAGAAATGTTGTTACAGTATCTCTGTAACTCTAAAGAGTGCTCATGTCCTTTGGGGCAGTGGTTCTCAACCAGGGGTACACGTACAACGCAGGGGTCTTCCAAGAGGTACTTCAATTCATCTAGATATTTTCTCAGTTTTACAACAGGCAACATAAAAAGTACTAGCAAAGTCAGTACAAACCAAAATTTCATACAACTTGTTCATACTGCTCAATATACTATATATGAAGTGTAAGTACGATATTTATATTCCAGTTGATTTATTTTATAATTGTATGGTAAACAAAATGAGAGAGACAGCAGTTTTTCCGTAATAGTGTGGCTGTGATGCTTTTGTATATTTATGTCTGATTTTGTAAGCAAGTAGTTTTTAAGTAAGGTGAAACTTGGGGGTATGCAAGACAAATCAGACTTCTGAAAGGGGTACAGTAGTCTGGAAAGGTTGAGAGCCACTGCTTTGGGGTGTCTACATTAAGGACTAGTTTGTAATTTTTAAGGAGTGATGTATAGCCCCAGGAACAGATCAGAGAACAAGTTTTAACACAGAATGACAATTCTCTCTTTGCTTCCCCTTGCTCTGTTGGCAGGACTGAGGGGTAAATTACTTCACCCTTTTGTGGAAGCTGTTTACAGCTCCCCTGGCACCTAACCAGCTACTTTTGTTGCCAAATAGGGTGGCGGAGCCAGGGGTTCCTCCTACTCCTTTCCCCTCTACCCACCCATTAACTCATAGAGGGAGTGTTCTGAACAAACAGCTACTATTACCCACCCAGGGCCAAAACTGTAATCTGAGCAGGGCCAAGCAGAGGGAGTAAGGGGCCTTTTCTCTCCTTTACTATCCTGCATGGCCAAATGAGGGCTGAAACAATCGCACTCTGAGTCTAAAAGGCGAAACTGAAGGGATATAGTATCAGAGGGGTAGCCTTGTTAGTCTGGATCTATAAAGAGTCTTGTGGAACCTTATAGACTAACAGACATATTGGAGCATAAGCTTTCGTGGGCCATGCATCTGATGAAGTGAGTATTCACCCAAGAAAGCTTATGCTTCAATACGTCTGTTAGTCTATAAGGTGCCACAGGACTCTTTGTCGCTGAAGGGATATAGTTGCATGAAATAATGGATAGCTTTACATTTTCTTACAAGGGTTCAGTGAAGACACACAGCAGTAACATTTGTGACAGAACTGTGTTGATTAATCCATGCTTAGGATCAGACCTCTGCTGTAGTAAGTCAGTGCAGCTACACACATACTTGGAAAACACTTGGGATGGCTGCTGGGTGTGGATGCAAGATGTGCCAGAACTACAAACTGAAGACATTCCAACCAGTAATGTCTAGTGTCCATAAGGCCTCAATGAGACTTGCTATTCCAGGGGTCAGCAACCTCTGGCACGCCGCTCGCCAGGGTAAGCACCCTGGCGGGCCAGGCCAGTTTATTTACTTGCCGCATCAGCAGGTTCAGCATATCGCGGCTCCCACTGGCCGCGGTTTGCTGTCCCAGGCCAATGGGGGCTGTGGGAAGCACCACAGGCCGAGGGATGTGCTGGCCACGGCTTCCTGCCACCCCCATTGGCCTGGGACGGTGACTCGCGGCCACTGGGAGCCGCGATCCACCGAACCTGCTGACACGGCAAGTAAACAAACTGGCCCGGCCCGCCAGGGTGCTTACCCTGGCGAGCTGCATGCCAGAGGTTGCCGACCCCTGTGCTATACTATGGAAACTTTCCAGGCTAATGACACTGTTTGAGGCACAGGAAGAAGCAGGTTTACATAACAAAGTATGGGGAATTCTGGAGACTTGTAAACTTGTTGTAAAGGCAAGTTCTATTTTTTATTTGATTTTGTTGGGGTTAATGTAAGAAAGTGTAATATATACATGTATTTTGTACATAGATACATACTAGCTGAACCTAACTTGTGTGTTTTGAAATACTGAGTTGCTCTTCCTGTATCTCAAGCTGTCAAGAAAGTGCTTTCCAGCTTCACTGTTATTTATTTCTATTACATGTAAGAGACTTTTAAATACAGTGATTCACTCTTTGCATCTAGACATAGTCATGTATGTTATGTTACATTTTCCTCTTTAAATAAGATAGGAAAGAATTTGCACAACTGAAAAAGCATTTTGCAGAGAAGGGTGTAGATCCCACAATTTTATTTTCCATCAAAGCTAATATTAATCACTGACAACAAAGCACAAAGCGTATGGATTCTGAGATATTAACTAAAATATTATTGGAAGAGATCAAAACTGAAAACCTTCTGATAGTTACTATCATTACTATCAGCAAGGAATCAGATGATTGATAATGTAAGACTAAGACTGAATGATATTTGAAAGCACCCAAATGACACACATATTGACTCAGTTTCAAACTCCAGACTTAATATGAACATTTGAATTTGATCCACAACTTGTCTTCATGCTGAAATGACTGTTTCTGATCCCCTTCCTTATTCTTTCTTTCCTTTTGTCTTTTAGCTTTATTAAATGCTACTGGTGTGCTATGTATCAATATTAAAAGAATACTGATAGTACTATTTCACTCTTAAAATAAAGCATGGATTTTATTATTTATTATTTATTTGTATTATCATCTGTTGTTCTGTACAGATAAATGATTATCCTCCTTACACCAGTCAAGTTAAAATATATAAAGATTGAATGGCGATAAATTCTGTAGAATTTGTGTTGACAGATGGGAGTTTATGCACATATGGTGGGCATGTCCAGTCATTAGAAAATGTTGGGATGCAATCCATAATCAGATATGACAAATTGTTAGATATTTATTATCGAATGATCCTTTGGTAACTCTCCGGGATTTTCCTAGAGGAAACGATAACACAAAAGGAAATGAATTAATCTCTCATCTGCTAGTAGCTGCTCAGCTACTGATAGCCGCTCACTGGAAAATGAAAAATAATCCAACTCCAGAGAATGATTCAAAAAATATGGGAGGTGGTTGTTACGGAAAAATTCACACACCAATTATGTGCCCACCAAAATAGACAGAGAATAAATGCATATTTAGCTATTTGGTTACCTTTTATTAATACTCAGATGGAGCACATTCATCTGCAAAAAAAACACCCCAACACACCTGTCCATCTTTTTTAATATTAACATTTGATAGACATGCCTTTTCTGTTAAATATATGTAATCAAGAGTTTTCACACAATGTAATAAAATCACTAGAAGCAACATGTCATAAGTGTTGTAATGATGCTTACTCTGGTAACATCCTGTTAAATAGAGAGATCTGATTACTGTTTTTGTACAATGTGACTTTAAACACATCACTGTTGAAATGATTGTTTTGTTTCTGATATTTACCTGGGAGGAAACTGTAAACCTATTAGTACTTCCTAAAATGAATGAATAAATAATTAAAATGGGTACCCAAACCAAAAAGTAGACAGCTCAAAGCACAGGACACGTTCTCCTTAATAAAGTTGGGGGATAGACGCTATAGTATATAATTATGTTTACTTTTTTCCGGTAAATGTTTATCTGAACATATGATCATGGCTGAGGTGGGCTTTAAGGAGGGGCTTTACAGATTTCCACAGGGATATTTTTGCCATATTTAAGAAGCAATGTGGGAGAAAGTGCTAAGATCCTAGATATTGTTAGGGTTTTATACTGCTGCCCATCACCATAGTATCTGAGCACAATGGTGGCACTAAGTGTTTGCAGACTATGCAGTTGCTTTGGGCCCCAAACAGCTCAAGTGGCCTTATTTAGTATTACTCCCAAATTACTGTTCATTTTATTTAACGTGGACTTTTAAACAAATGTATTAGTTTGTGTTGCTTTGGTGTATGAATGCAATTAGTATTTTTAGGAAGGGGTACGGAGCCCTGCAAAATATTCCTGCTTAGGGCCTCCAGTGGGTTAGCACCACCTCTGTCTAAGCACAGAGAAACAGGCAATCAAAGCTGGTATGTTTAAATGGCAAGAAACATCATTAAGCGGGCATAAACCTGATCCTGTTTCTCCTTTTAGTTATTGTTTGTTATAGAACACAGGGCACCTACTTATCAGTTATTTGTAAAATAACAATATTTAGTTAGTTAGTATAGCCACAAACTGAAGAAACAAGAAGATTAAACATCTTTTTAATCATATTTGAGTAAGCATCAAACAGTCTTTTCTTGCATAAAGGATGTGCTTTTGTGCTCTACTGCCCTTTCTTCTTTGTTTCCCACACCTTCAGCCATGTCCAAAAATGTGAAACACATTAAAGGGGGAAGAGGCTGTTTTAAAAAAATGTTTTTAAGAAAAAGGAGGATTTTGAATGTTGTGTTGTGATATATTGATATAGAAAATCTGCACATTTAGTGAAAAGAAGATCCAGTAAACTGGGGCCGGTTGGGAGGAGCACAACTTTGGCTCCTAAGATATACACAAGTTTTAGTTTGGCTTTATAGTGTTGTTCAGTAACCCAAATGAATGGATACTATAGCTGCCATAACCACATAATGTAGTGTCACCTGTAAAATACAGATAAGAAACTCCCACTGTGTCTATATCATGAGCATTTGCACTTTGCAGTGTGTAGTTCCAGTCGAATTAGTCTTAGTAAACCAGTAGGGTTTTTGTTCTTGTGTTTTTTTAAATTTTTTAATAATGTCTTGTTTTGCCAAATCTTATTTCTTCGCCGTCATTGTTCTTTCCATCTTATTTTTTTTAAATCAAATCTTTGTGAACTTCAAATGTACATTTTGAAGGTGATGGTGGCTGCAGGGGACTTGTGGAAATCTAGAATGAGGAGCGAGGGGCTTCTTTCATGTGACTGTTTTGTTAGTCTTGTGAGAAGGTAGCAAAGTCAATCAAAAGATTAGTCATAGTGTTTAAAAATAATTTAAAGATAGATTATTCCTCCCCATTGTTTATACAGAGCACTAGAACACTTAATACTGAATTTTGTCTCTTAACTACTGTTTCTTCTCTCTCGCTCTCTGTTTCTCCCTCCCCAGCCACACACGCACATAGGTTTGTTGCCCTTGGGGGCTGAGCTGGTCTGTCTGTAGCTATGTAATGAAAAGATCTTTGAATTCTTTGCTATGAAAATGAATTACAAAGTTTCACAATTTTATTGTTTCACAATATTTGGCATTTTCTTTAAACTTCCAGCTGCTAGACTCAGGTTGTAATGTGAAACTCTCGGCTTTCAGTTTAGAGAAAGCTAGTTTCTATCCCTCGTTAGGAACAAAAGCTTGAAAATGTGAAACCTGAAGGTTCAAAAACCAGAAAGCAAATAAAAGAAACCCTCAATATATTGATTTTTAAATTTTATGACTTTTAACGCCACCTCATATTTTGGGGGTGGGGGAGACTGGCTCATGAATTTTGAATACTTGAGGTTGGAAATAATTAAATGGGCTGTGCAAAGAGGTGTATCAGGTAATGGATGGAGAATTGGGGAATGACAGTAAAAATTTAGGCCTATTGCCCTAGGCTTTTAAATGTCACCTATGAAAGTGTGAATAATCTGTGTAGAAATAAAATAGATTCCTTTGTCTTTTAAAAAAAATAAAAATGAGGTGATGAAGCTTTTGCCAGGTTCATATTTACTGGAGATCATGAAAGCTCTGCAGTCTGCCAAGAGATTGTCTAATCCCTCCCTAACTTTTTTTTTCTAGCACATTAAACTTTAGAAGACAAAGCAGAGATGTCTGGCTCATGAAACCGCCCAACCCCCCGACCCTGCTCCCATTGGCTGGCAAAGTGCGCAGCTGGTGCCCGGGGCAGGGTCAGCTCGCAGAGCCCTGTGGCCCCCCTGCCTAGGAACTGGACCAGCTCCCATTGGCTAGTGAAGTGCGGAGCTGGTGCTCGGGGCAGGGGCAGCTAGCGGAGCCCTGTGTCCCCCATCCCACCCGCCTCAGAATTGGACCGACTAGCCACTTTCGGGTTGCAGTGTGGTGCCCCAGCCCCGGACAGGTAGGGACTAGCCTGCCGTGGCTCTGCAGCACTGCTGACTGAACTTTTAACAGCCCAAAAACCGGACACCTGGTCACCTTAGATTGAAGTTAAGGGAGAATTTTTTTTATTGCTAATCAAGATGCCTTTGGGACATTTTAAAAAAATGTTACATTGGACTTAAGGAATATTATACTGAAAATAAGAGTGATTTTTTTTAATTAAAACAATATGGATATTGCTTGATGAATGCTTTCTTATCTGACTGCGTAGGCATTAAGGATTCAAGTTGTTGCATTTTATTAACTTGTGGGGATAATTAAAGAGCTGATTAAAACAGTGAGTCCATATCAGGCTGCTGTAAAATATTTATGCAGACATTTCATTGCTCTTATAAATCTGACTAGTTAAAAAATAAATACCAATGCTTGTTTTGTGCCATTCTGAGTAATATTTCCATATAGTTCTTTTGCATTCAGCCAGTTGCTGAAATAAGTTAAGCGCTGGTTAGAGCAAAGTGTTGTTTGCAGGCCATTTTTGTTTCCAAACTTTTTATCCAGCTACATATTTTTAATGTTTCTGTCATCTTGAATGCAGAGGTTATATATCACTTTGTGTAGATAGTCTGATGTTCAACCAATCCAAATACTGCTTTCAATCTATCAGGTTCAAACACACAGTACATCTGAGTTATAAATGCATAAGCTGTACCTCAGAAATTCAATATTTACTAACAACACTGGTCTACAATTTTTGAGAGGTCGTCTGCTTCAGAGATAAAATGTGCTATTTATTATGTATTTTGATGTTCTGAATTCAAATATGACAATTAAAACAACTGATTGGCTACTGTTTCTAAGATATTTAAGTTTTTACATTTTATGTCTATGTATATTGTGTAGATAGTAGAGTTTTAATCATAAATTGTAAACCTAGGTCTTTTCATGTGTTTATGGTTGCTTTACATGATAATATTTCACCTGTCCTGTTTATGTAACACTTTAAAAATCAGCAAAAGGGTTATATAAATAAAATTGATTATGAAACAAAAGGCAAAAAACTATTACTTACATAGTTTAGTCCTATTCAGTGTCTACTTGGCGCTTCTTGGCTTGTCTCTTGTATTCATTAAATGGAGCATCTCTTGTCACTGTCCAGCAATAGTCTGCAAGCATTGATGGGCTCCATTTGCCCTGATAGCCTGCCAGGAGATTCCACTGCTGTAGTCTGGAGCCCAACAGCTCTACCTTACTCTTGGGTAGTTCCAAATCCCTGACAAAGTCATTCAGTTCCCCTTGGGTTATGAGGTGTGGTTCAGAGGAGGAGGATGGGAGAAAATGTGGGTCCTGTGACATTGATGGTTCAGGACCAGAAGTTTCATCCTCTTCCTCTTCATCGTCTGACGCAAGTAAGAATGATTCTGGTGCATCAGGAACCGGCAGTCCTTCTCCGTGGGGTACTGGGCGTATAGCTGATGGAATGTTTGGATAATGCACAGTCCACTTTTTTTCTTCTTTGACACACCTTTCCCAGCTGGAGGCACCATGCAGAAGTAACAATTGCTAGTATGATCTATTGGCTCTCTCCAAATCATTGGCACTGCAGAAGGCATAGATTTCCTTTTCCTGTTCAACCACTGGCGAAGATTTGTTGCACAAGTGTTGTAGCATAGGTGTGGGGCCCACCTCTTGTCGTGATCTCCAATTTTGCAGCCAAAATAAAGGTGATAGGCTTTCTTAACCATAGTGGTTATACTGCGCTTTTGTGATGCAAAAGTCACTTCACCACAAACATAGCAGAAGTTATCTGCACTGTTCACACAAGTATGAGGTATCTCTGCTCACTTTGGCTAAACAGAAATGTGTCCCTTTGCAAAATCAAACACTGACAAATAAGAGAGCATGACACTGTATGATTTCTAGAGCTGGTATAGGGCAATTTGTTCAGCAGAGTGATGTAAGCTTCGTTATGATTGCATCATCCATGACTTCCAGGAATAACATGATGCAATTCATATCATATATGATGCAATACCAGCTTCAGATTGCATCATTCATTGTTTTGCCTAAAAAGCAAGTACTGTCCAAACCCAGTCATAGATTTATTCATAGATCCAGTCAAAGATGTATTTTAGTCATTTCTGGTTTAAATTGAGATCCCTTCCCTTTATAACTCACTTATCCTCCACCATTTCCAAGTCAAGGGTCGTATATACTGACCCAATAGCATATCTTGAAAACTAGAGCCAATCAACAATTTTAAGCATCATTTTTGTTCTCAGTGACCCAGAATTAGTAAAGTTGGACTACATTTATTTCAGAAGCATTTTGGCTGTAGAGCAGTGTAAATTTTTCAAATATTCTTCAATATCTAATGACTTAGAATGTAAACCGTCTTAAATGTGCTTAATGGAGTCTACAATAGTTCCGCAGCAGCCTAAAACTCTTAACTAAGTAGAATCAAGTTTCTGCTTTTCAGCTTACCAGAAAATATCATGCAATATTTTTTTCTCCACTTAGTGCTAAGTGTTTTTATTTTCTGTGAAAGACATTCTCTAACTACATTGCATGAGCATGCTTCATATGCTCACTTTTGCCCCAGTCTGTGTATTTCACATCTATAATATGTACAGAACTTGAAAGGAAAGGCAAGTTGGCCTGGATACATTCCAAAAACAGTTGGAAAGTGAACTGTTTGGGAATTCAAAATGAGCCACAATTCTGCAGACATTTAAGCACATGCTTAACTTTAAGCATGTGAGTAGTCCCATTGATTTCAATGGGACTACTTATATTCTTTAGGGCTGGTCCACACTACGGGGGGGAAATCGATCTTAGATACGCAACTTCAGCTACGTGAATAACGTAGCTGAAGTCGAATATCTAAGATCGGATTACTCACCCATCCACACCGCGCGGGATCGATGTTCGCGGCTCTCCCTGTTGATTCCGGAACTCCGTTGGGGTTGATGGAGTTCTGGAATCGATATAACCGCGCTCGGGGATCGATATATCGCGTCTAGATTAGACGCGATATATCGATCCCCGAGCAATCAATTTTAACCCGCCGATACGGCGGGTAGTCTGGACATCACCTTAGTGTTTACAGGGTTGGGGCATAAATCCAGATAAAAGACATGTTGTTTTGTTTTGCTCTTCTTGGTGCAAAAATAAGTAGCCTTTATTCATCCGCATAACTAACTCATATTTCTAAGTATACAAGAATTATAGGGCCAGATCATGCCTTGACTAACAGTAGAATGGCCTGATTTGCAAGCCAAGTTAGAATGTGCCCTCCTGTGTATAAGTCTCAAGAATACACAAGATTCCGCAACATATTTAACAAATGTGTTCCTTCTTATGCCTGCCACAGTACTGGTGCCTTTTGTATACGTTTTGGCTTAGTAGAATCATGTTTTTCATTCATTTAATAATATTTTTTTCTGAAGATTGTCAACTTATTCAAAATATTTTTTTACCATAACTTGTTTGAACTTGCAACATAAATCAAAGTTGCTATGTTTTAAGGTCTGTAACATTTTCCTTTTGTCTTATGCCATGGGTATATGAATAACTAACCTGCATACATTTGGGGGGGGAAATAGTCACTTTATGCCAGCATTATGGTTTGGCAAGCTGGAATGGCACTTTATAGACTCTGCTGAATGTGTTTCTGTTTGTTTGTTTTTAATTCGTAAGTAGGTCCCTCCTAAACTCTACTAGAGGCTTTGGCTGCTTGAGACCCAGATTGTAATCACAGTAATTAGCACTGAATTTTCAAATCTTGATCTTGATCCTGACCTTGCCAATGTGTACACAGCTGGATCAATGGCAGGAATTGAAAGAGCTCTGTAACCTGTTATGGGGACCAGCTTTGAGTAAACAGAGAAGTACAGTGTAGAAAACAGTGGGAAAGTGTCAATATCTATACTCAGAGGTGTAAAAATATTGTTAACAGAATTTTTAAAGAGAAGTATCAGAAGACTTACCAGAGCAGAGAATTTAAATCTTTTTTTCACAATTAACTAATTGGGGGTTTTTTGATAGCAGATACACAAAGGAAATATCTCCTCAAAACACACTTCTTCTGCAGAGTCAACAAACATGAAACATTTTCAGTGGAAATGCAACCATTTATATCTCCATATTTATTATAGATCAACATTCTATAAAGATAGAACTTTATAGTGGATCTTTCCGTGCATTCTGTGACTGTTCTGCCTCTTAAAATTCCAGGGTTCTTGGGGTAGAATGTCATGTTGTTGTCTTTGCGTTATAGGGCTTTGAGTACAATGTTGGTGTATAATAAATTATTTTATTGCTAAAAGTTTATATATTCTTTTTTGAGGTAACTTGCATATAATCCTTTCTTTGATAGATTAGTGACTGTTATCTTTAACTTTGAATAACAAAAAACATTTTAAATTAAAAAGTTATAATACCCTGTTACAAACTACTGAGATCAAACTTTATTATATCATGCAGCAGTTTCTTCCAAGAAAATATTTTATAATGTTTCCTCATAATGGTATAGATAAAATTACATGTAGAGTGACGTTAATAAAATATGGAGAAAGGCAGATATAGTTTATATAAACAAACACTTTAAAAGGTTTAATTTTATATTGTATATGATGAGAAATGAAACCCAAATATTCCGGTCAAGTAAGTACATTATTATTCTAATTGCACCTTCCTTTATCTAATACGTCTCCATGTGAATGTCAGTCTGTGACAGACAAATGCAGAGTTTTTGCATTGCAGTTCAATGATTCTGGTTTCATTAAGCAGCAGTTAGCGTCCTAAGGAGCCTAAAACTTCAGTAATGCTAAAGGTGAAAGGAATGAACAGTTCAACTCAGTGATACTCTATTGGCATGGCAAGTTGTTCAAAGATTGCCATAGTTATAAAGAGAGTGAATGCTCAGGTATACATCAGAAGTGTGATTTTTATTTCTTAATTTATTTAGCTGCTTTAAAATGGTCTTCAGTCCAAACTATTGAAGTATGGGGGAGCCTTGAATGTTCATGAACAACAGGGTCAGTGTAGTTGAAAGAACATGATGGGGTAAATAAAAGGTCATTTTTTAGGTTTGGGGCTGGTGGGAGGAGTAGGTTTGGTTAACTATTTAACCTATGATACCCTTTTATCATTTTATAGTTAGGGGTCTGTTATTTTGAGCCTTTGTCAGTTAGCTTCTGGTTTGTGCTCAATCCTTTTTTCTTTCTCGGTAAGGTTCTGTTTTCTATTTACATGATTTTTCTCTCAGTAAATCCAACATAAAAGTTATAAGTAGCAACTAAAATCAAAACTCTGCACTAAAGGGACTTTCACTTAGCATTTGATTTTTATTAATAGTTCAGTTTAATTACTAACCTGCCTTGTTCTCACATATTTCTACATGGCAACTTTTTTTTAACAGCAAGACTTTCCTTTCCTATTTTATTTACCTCTCTGTTTTTTATATATATACTGTGATGTGCACTATCAGTTCTAGCAATTGCTTGCAGAAATTTACTTGAAAGCCCCCTTTTCATTTCTTCTCACTACAGTTTTTCCAATGGGTAACTTCTCTATAGAGTGACTCCGTCCAAACTGTTCTTTTGAGATCCAGAGTTGCTTGCTATGAGGGTTAAATTTCTAAATTCACTAAGTAGCTGGGAGCTGGTTTTTCAGCCCATTGTAGTGTCCCTATCACTGTGCACACATCTCCTGTATAGTTAATGGTTTGGTAGAAATGTTTAAGGTTTATAGTTTAAACTTCTTAAAGCTTAAGGAGAGGCTGGGCCTGATTCTGACCTTGCTTACCACGGTTTTACACTTGTATAACTCCTATCTACTTGAGTGGAATTAATTTTAATTTACATCAATATGAGATCAGATCAGGCCTATTGATGTGTTAGAATCAAATCATGCATATTTCAAAATACTTTTTTTCTTATAAGGAAAGATTGCTTTTCCAAAGTTTTGAAACCACAAAATCTAGTCTCATTTAATTTTCCATAGCAAGTAGCTGTTGCCCTACATTCTGAGGGAGGAAAAAGTGTGTTCTGTGTTTAAAAAAAAAACAGCAAGGAAATGCCCTTATCTGTTTAAAAACAAAGGGAGAAATCAAAATGTAAAACTGCGTGTTTGATATGTTGATGCTCTTAGTTTGATTTAAGCATAATTGAATCTCTGTTAGTGGCATTTGTTAAGTAGAATACCTCATTAAAGTTCTGAAAGTATTTGGAAGTAAATATCACACATCTTGCCTTTTTAACATAATAACTTTTTAAAAAAACTTACTTTGAATTTCCTTACGTTAGGACAAATGGGGATTTTCAGAAATCCTATATTCTGATTTTACAACTTGTAAAGTGATCTTTCCCATTAAAGAGAGCTTTAGGGTTTTTTTTGTTTTTGTTTTTTGTATTTTTGGGGGGTTGCGTGTTCACTTTTAACAATTGCAGGAAATTTGTTTTTCTTTAAAACTTTACTCCTTTTCTTTCTCCTCTTCTTTTCTCTCTTCTTGATATTTTTATTTTCCTTTTATATGGATAGTTGTAGATTTTGTCACTTCAAACGTTAACTGTTCCTCTTTTCTTTTGCTTTACAATACACACTAGGACAGATTTATTTTTTGCATATTCCTCCCCTTCTTCTGTGAGATATTGTAGTTGACCAAATTTAAAACACTACAGTATTTAGAATCCCTGCAGTGCTATTTTAAGTATTTGGACCTGGAAAGTGCCCCAAGCAATAACTACCTGAATTGCTTTTAATTACACAATATAGCTGCATCATTTTACTTCAGATTCTTTTTGATTGATGCTGTAAGGCAATTGTAACCATGGATGATGGGATTAAGTGCCTCTTGAAGTGACTTTAGCTTCTTGTGGGAACAAAGGGAAAGAAGAGAACACTTAGCCCCTTTTTGAGCCAACAGCCTTTTTTCACTTGCTATATAAAGAAATACAATTAACAAACATTATCCCCAGAGGTAAATTGAAATGTACATGCAGACAAGAACTGCTCTTGACTGCAATTAGACATATATGATCCGAGGTATTCTGGCCATTCATTAGTGCTAATTGTTTGAGAAACAAGCCTGCAGAACAAATGATTAAAATGTTAGTACCATAACTGGGATTATTAGCATGTGTGATAAAATTCATGCTCTGCAGCTGTACCAATAAAACTCTTTGGAAAGTAGTTTTGATTAGACAAACACGTAGCTTGGCTCAGTTGTGAGATGTTAGTGTTTGCACAAGGCACAACTGGTGTTTATAACAAACAATTTATATCTTCTTTTCCTAATTAGAAGGAATTACTATGCAAATTGCGGTGTTTTGTAATTTCATATCACTTTCCTTTGTCTGCATCTTTGATAGATTATTTGCCAGCTAGTTCCTGATAATTAAACAAAGTAAAACTAGTGATAGAATATTTATTTGTGGGGGAGGGGTTCATTGTTATTTTTATTCTGTATTTAAAAAAAAAACAGAACGGGGGAAAATGTATATGTTTTCCGTTTAGACTGCCTAGATTATACAAATTTTTTTTGGTCTTGGGTCTCAGAACTTCTCTTAACTTGACCACCGAAAATATATAGGATAGCATAAAGCCAATGATCATATCTCTAGGGTTCAGAAATATGCATTGAGGATTGCTGAATGTGACGCATTTTTTGTGAATTGTCTCATCCAGGCCTGTAGATGTGCTCTTCTGAAACAGTATCCCAAATTTAGACCATCACTGGTGCCCAGGCTTACAGAACTAGAGGTTTGCCATTTCAATCTGTCATTTGTTAGACACATTATAGCATAGCAGCCCTTCTGGAATTACTTGATCTAGAATAATAAACATGGGAAAGAACTGGAAACAGAGTAAGGCCATGATCCTGAAAAGACTTACACACATGCTTAACTTTAGGTACTGTGAGTAGTGCCGTTGACTTTAATGAGACTACACACCATGTGTAAAGTTAACTATGTATGGAAGCTTGTGTGTGATCAGCACCTGGAAACATACTGTAGTATGTAGCAGGGAGATTTTATATCTTCTTTTACACTCACTAATTTCAGTGACATTCTACAGTTTACAGTGGAAAGTGCAGCATCTTTCAATAAACAGAAAAGATTTGTTTCCTTTGTTCAGAACAATGAAATATTTTTGTTGAAGAGGAAATTATGTAGAATGAATATGGATGCTTTTCACTTGCCATTTTTTTTAATATTTGGAGAAGAGATATGTATAGTGCTACAAATCTTAAGAAAACCTAGATACAATTCCAAAACCCCATTAAATACCAACATGCTGCAAAACTATATGATATGAATGAAAACAGCATGCAGCAAAACAATTAAATGGCTAATACTTAATATTCTGTTACTCATTTTTATATACTTAAAAGAAATAATGGTTTGTTAGCCAACTTCCTCTTGGAGAATGTTCATTTATTTGGTTTAAGTTCAATCACACGTAGTTTTACATAATTAAGAAAATATCTATCCATTCAAAGAGACACATGTTGAAGCAATTTTCTTGGTGCCTACAATAGGTCTGAGATTTTATGATGATGAATATTTTTATTATTTATTTATTCACTGTTACAGAGACTTATGTTACTTTAAAATACCAACAAAATGAAGATAAGTGAGACAATGTTGGCTAATAGAACACCAAAATGTTAATATATGCAATGTTCTGGGCCTAACTCTTGCCATTGTCTCTCTTAAATAAATCCATAATGAAGGGTGTCCCGTTATTCCTCAAAATTTCACCATCTTTTTAGGTAGCCTAAAATGAACATGTGATTACGCAGAAGAGGAATTTACTGGAGAGGAAAAATCCCCAAACTATGCACTGTACATCAGAAACAATCCTGTGTGAAAATGCTTGTTGTAGTTATGCCTAAACATATTTGTAACAAGCTCTTATTTTACATTTTGCCATGTTATCTTTTTAAACGAAAATAGGGAAAAGAATCTGTAATTATGCATGTCAAGTGAGACCATTTTCCTGCAACTGCTTTTAAAAGAACATTTTTTGATGATTTTGTTTTAGATTTACTAAGCCTAAACAACTTGACAAATTGACAGTATATCTGTAATAGTATTAGTTCTAAGAAACACATACAGAGCCAATGGGGTTCCAAGGTTGATGAGTTCAAGGGAAATTTCTAGTGGTCCCTGGTTAATATTATTCTCAGTCTTAAACCTATGAGGTGATGATATTTTAATGGATTAACTCCACTGCTTCTTTAGATTTAGATATTCGTTTAGTGGAGTCACACTGCTGAACTCTCTAAATGAAAGTTTACACTGGTAAGTGGTGACAGCTAACTCATGATTTCTAAATCTGGTCTGAAGGTCATGACAGTTTTTCCTTTCAGAAGCTATATCATTGTGTGTTGGACTCAGAGAATCAATGCTGAATAACATAAACAGTGTCTGCAGATTTAAAAGGGAGCTGGTTGGTCCTGTAGCTTTCAGTTTAATTACAGCTAGCAAGAAGTCTTGTGTAACATGTTTGCCAGGTGATACATCTCATCTTGGTGTGCTCTGGGATTATGGTTTTATTCACATCTATCAAATTACTCTAGGTTAGAGTGGACAATTAGTAATAGTCATCAAGGATGCTTCAGAGGCTACTTGTCTGTACCATTAGAGTTAGCTATTAAGGGACTGAGTTCTTTGACTTCTTTGTGTCTTTGAGAGCTACAGGTGGAAGCCATCAGAGAAAGAGAATAGAAACTAATTGCTTTGTTGCCTCATATATTTAGTGAAGGACTGCAGACTTCTTCACTGACCTCTGTGTCACACTGGAAAACACTCTTTCCAATCTTCATTTAAAATAAACTTCTCTTCCTCCTCCTCTCCCCTCCCAAATGTAATGCACAAAAGTGGGATTGAATTAAGTTAACTACCAGCCACACTAGTTGTCACAATTTCTGTTGTTATTAGCACTTCACCATAAGACAAGGAACATAAGCTGTTAAACAAACAAAAAAAAATGGCAGAGTATGAATCTCAGTAGTATGTCTCCTAGGTCCCGAGTGTCAAGGTCCCTACTGCATGTTTCTTGAAGCTGTTGCAGTCATAGATGAAGAATACTTATTAATAAGGATAGCTCCGGCACTTCTAATAAATAATGCATAATTTTTATTTAACAGCAAAACTGCCCTGTTGATTAGGCCCCATTTAGTATTACCAATCATATTACAAACAATGGAACAGCAGCACTTTCTTCCATGCTAACAAAGTGGGTCCACCAAGGACAGTTGCATAACTGGCAAGGGAGGTCATGGTATAGTTGTAATTTTCAAGTAGGTCCATAGAGTTAAAACCCCAGCAGATCTTTCTTAATACTTTTTTTTTATTAAATCTATTTTTAATTTTGAATATAACAACCTCAAGATGAAGAAATAAGTCCTTGACAGGGACTTAGTTAGTCATTGGAAGTATTGCATCTCTCTGCCATTGTCATAGTTGAAATTGATTGTATTCATTTTCAAACATTTGGAAGGTTTGGTCATGTATAATTTGAAGCAGACTCTTTCGGCACACTAGTGCTTTGGTGTGATCAGAAAGTAACAATGTGGAAGATATTAGATTAATGCTATATGTATCAATGACATTCATGTGTGAATTATGTATTCTGCGTTAAATGTGGATGACTTCACATTATTCCTATGTGCTGCATATGTGTATAATAATGTATACTTGTGTGATATGGTAGAAATGGCATGGGTTAATTATGGAGGTCATCCTAAAGAAGTGTTATTAGAGGGGGGAGGAATAGCTCAGTGGTTTGAGCATTGGCCTGCAAAACCCAGGCTTATGAGTTCAATCCTTGAGGGGGCCACTTAGGGATCTGGGGCAAAAATCTGTTAGGGACAGTACTTGGTCTTGCTGTGAAGGCAGGGGACTGGACTTGATGACCTTTCAAGGTATATCTCCATACTGAAAAAACAAAACAAAACTTTATTCCACATTAAGTCATGTATAGGCCACATATTTTACAACAGGGTTTCTCAAACTTTTTCAAAGCATGGACCACATTTTGCTAGAGATCCAATATGTCTCCTGGATGACTCCCTCTCATTCATCTTTCCTTCACTTCACAATTGCCTAACATCATTATGGAAACTACAGCAATTATTTACACAGAGGTGTAATAATTTTTATTCTGTCCTATTCAGGTTCTTATGCCATACCCATCACTATGGTATCTGAGAATCGTCTATTAGGTGACATGATTAGCATCTGTCACCTATAGTTTTCTGTCTCTGTCTCACTCTATTTACATTTTTTCTTTTACTTTTATTTCATAAATTCATAGATTCCAATGCCAGAAGTGGCCATTGTGATTATATTCCCTACCTCCAGTATAACACAGGCCATAGAACTTCCCCAAAATAATTCCAAGAGCATATATTTTAGAAAAACATCCAATCTTGACTTTAAAATCCACCATGATCCTTTGTAATTGTTCCAGTGGTTAATTACTCTCACTATTTTTTCATCTGATACAGAACAGAAATATTCATTGAGTATGTATGGAATGCCATGCAGGAAAACATTATCATATTTTAGCTGTATTTGAATAGTTTAACAGCTAAAAACAGGCAGTGACAGATGACATTATTTTTTCTTTCAGAGTCCTAGGGTATGGCTACACTCGAAACTTCAAAGTGCTGCCGCGGGAGCGCTTTGAAGTGTGGTCGCAGCGCCAGCACTGGGGCTCTCCCAGCGCTGCGCGTACTCCACCTCCTCATGGGGATTAGCTTGCAGTGCTGGGAGCCCTGCTCCCAGCGCTGGGGCACTGTTTACACTGGTGCTTTGCAGCGCTGTATCTTGCAGCACTCGGGGTGTGTTTTTTCACACTCCTGAGCGAGAAAGTTGCACCGCTGTAAAGCGCCAGTGTAGCCAAGGCCCTAGTAGTAAGCATGAAGTTTCCCCTCTCCAAAATCTTATAACCAGAGCAAGACTAGAGAACTAATTATGCCTCATTATTCCTAGTTTTTTCTTTAAAAGAAAGAGTGAAGTGCTTACCCACCTCCATTGTAAATTATTTCATCTTAATAAAGCCATAATTTATAAAAGGCAACAACACAAACCCAAATATTCCTCAAGCTTGCAAACACAAATCGCATTGTAGATATAAGAAATCAGATATATAAAGTCAGCCACCTACCTGCCCGGTGCCCTTGGTAAAATGGAGCACTATTGCGGTGTTCCATTTACTGAGAAAGGCCCCAGCTCCAGAGGTTTCCTCTCTTCTAATGAAAACAGGAACATTTTATACAAGCAGTACCATTTCAAAAAAATAAGATCTGTTTGAAGCAGGGTTTAAACAAATACCTGCATTAGCTCTTTGATAGAGAGAACTGGAATGTTTGTTCTGATGAGTAAAGCCCTATTTACATAGGGTTGATACCATGTATAAACACAGTTTTTGTTAGCATTGTTCTCCTGACCAGTATGGACCTTTTGGGGGCTTTTTTGTCCGAGACAATTTTATTAAACCATGTGTGACACTACATGCATTACATGCATCCGACAAAGTGGATATTCACCCACGAAAGCTCATGCTCCAATACGTCTTAGTCTATAAGGTGCCACAGGACTCTTCGCTGCTTTTCCATGTGTGACAACGTTTCCTCCTCTACCTTGGTGGGTCCTGTGCTTGTTGGCGGATTTTGCTAGCCTCAGAGATCTTCCTGTGTTGGATCAGGAGTTTGGAGGTTTGGGGGAAACCTAGGCCCGCCCTCTACTCCGGGTTCCAGCCCAGGGCCCAGTGGATTGCAGCTGTCTATCTTGCCTCCTGTAACAGCTGCATGACAGCTACAACTCACTGGGCTAGTTCCCCATGGCCTCCTCCAAACACCTTCTTTATCCTCACCACAGGACCTTCCTCCTGGTGTCCGATAACACTTGTACTCTTCAGTCCTCCAACAGCACTCACTCTTAGCTCCTTGTGCCTCTTGCTCCCAGCTTCTCACACGCGCACAACAAACTGAAGCGAGCTTCCTTTAAACCCAGGTGCCCTAATTAGCCTGCCTTAATTGATTCTAGCAGCTTCATGATTGGCTGCAGGTGTTCTAATCAGCTTGTCTGTCTTAATTGTTCCCAGAAAGTTCCTGATTGTTCTGGAACCTTCCCTGTTACCTCACCCAGGGAAAGGGGACCTACTTAACCTGAGGCTAATATATCTGCCTTCTATCACTTTCCCGTAGCCATCTGGCCTGACCATGTTTTGGCTAATATAGTTGCAAGAAACTCAAAATTCTGGTCCACGATGATCAGGAATTCTTGTTACACCACCTGCAGAGTGGACTGCAGCTATTTATATTTATATTACGTAATATATAAATTTTTTTCTTTCAGTCTCTCTAAAATTTGTGTTTAAAGAGATAGTTGTGTGCTTATATTTTAGTTTTTTTAATTATAAGTGACTGGCAGCATTTCCAGTAATTAAGGTTTTCTAAAACTTTTCAGCATAAATCCCTGTTTTCACCCAACTGTAACTGTTGAGGCTGATTTTTTTTTTCCATGCAAGTGTCCTCCTCAGGTTAATTAATTTGGAAAGTTTTAGCTAAAATGGTTCAGCCATTTCTGAGAACGTTAAGGGGAAAATACGTTGTTTTGCCCATGTTAAAAAATGTGTGCAACCATTTCATTGAGAAGCTCTAGTGCTTCCATGTTTTGGAGCAGGGACCTGAAATTTGGCAGAGGAGTCACTCCAGTGCAGTGGTTCTTAAACTATGGGGAGGGCCTTCCAAGGGAGGCGTGGGAATGTGTCAAGGGAGGTGTGAGCTGTGTGTGTGTGGAGTGGGTTGTTTTTGTTTTTTTAAGATCTCTGGCTGTCAGCCCTGGGTAATTGAGGCTCATGCAGAAGGGCTGTGCACGCCCAGGAGGTGGGATAAAGGGGACAGCCAGAGCACTGCCACCTGGGCTCAGACTCCCCCCTCACCCCCAATTCCTCACTGGGAGGCAGCCTAGGCTCGGGCTGTCCTCTCTTTTCCCCCTCCCCTGAAGGCAGCGGGACTCTGGCTGTCAGCCCCGGGGTGGCAGCAGCAGTGCCAGTAGTAAGGTTGGCAATGGACACTAATTCTATTGTGAAAAGTGATGATGAATATCACTTTTCACATTGCCACCCTTTCTTCTGTGGTGCTGCTGGCACGGCACTGCCTTCAGAGCTCGGCACCCAGCCAGCAGCCACTGCTTTCTGCTCTGCCTTCAGAGCTGGATGGCGGTATATGTACTTGCGGGGGGTGGGCATAAATGATTACAGACACAAAGAAGTGGGGTCTAATCAAAGAAGTTTGAGAAACATTGCCTTAGTGTCATGGGTGTTCCTTGTGGTGTGCCTGTGAAAATCCACTCAAGTTTGCCAAGTCTTAAGCCTCTGAAAATTGCAGCTTGCACACACTCAGTAGATGTTTGTTGGAGGTTAGCAATGTTGTACTCTGTACATCTGCAGCGTGTGACAATGCTCCGCACAGATCTTATGTGCTAACTGGACTGAGCATTCTCCATCCTGAGCTGCAATGGCTAAGCAGGGATTTTCTGCAATTCCATCAGGGACCACAACTGGAAGCAGAGAGACTGTCTCTATTATTAACTGATTTGCTTACTGTTGTGCTCTCACTGCTGCCACTGCTGGCACCCAGGCAATATAGAGGAGAAGGAGGAATCCGCCTGATTCGTTGGAATAGGGGCAGGCTCAAGAGTGCATGCTGGGGAGGGGGGTAGGAATGGGGAGAACCAGGACAGACTAGGAGTGAGGAGCAGAGGGAGACAGGAATAGAAGGAGACAGTCTGGGTGGGGACTCACTAAAGCAATGCTTCTCAAAGTTGAGCCGCCGCTTGTTCAGGGAAAGCCCCTGGCAGTCCGGGCCGATTTGTTTACCTGACGCATCTGCAGGTTTGGCTGATCGCAGCTCCCACTGGCTACGGTTTGCCACTCCAGGCCAATGGGGGCTACGGGAAGCAGCGCAGGCCGAGGGATGTGCTGGCTGTCGCTTCCAGCAGCTCCCATTGGCCTGGAGTGGCCGAACCTGCGAACTCAGCAGGTAAACAAACCGGCCTGGACCGCTAGGGGCTTTCCCTGAACAAGCAGCGAACCGGCTTGAGAAGCGCTGCACTAAAGGATGGAGCAAAGGGGGCAGGCTGGAGTAACCTTATCTCTGGCATTTCCTAACTTTTGAGTGTTGGACTTTGCAGCCTTAATGTTCTTTCAACATAGTTTTTTTTAAATGTATTTCATTGTAAGATAGTTTTCTCGTGACTTAGATTCTGGTTTCAACAGTTGAGAGGTTGTACCTCAGTAGGAGTGTCCTCTTTTAAAAAAAACACACTAAAATATTGTTTAAAATTATAATCAGGAATATAACTTCAATTCCTTTTTTTTACAGGAAAAGCTCCTCACTGTCAGCTGGAGTTCCTAAACTTGATTATCATGCCAAGCCTTCCCACAAGTATGTACCTAGAAGAGCTGTGCTATATGTGCCTGCAGATGATGAAAGGAAGATACAAAAAATTCCATCTCTAAATGTAGACTGTGCTGTATTGGACTGTGAAGATGGTGTGGCTCTGAACAGAAAGGTAATTAATAAATTATTTGTTGGGTGCCATGCAGTCAATGCTGTACAGAACACATACAGGAAGACACCATCCCAGCTCTGGGGACTTTACATGCTGGAGACAAAGACGGTGGTTAAGACACACAAACCACTGCATGACCATGAGAGAGATTCCTCAGACAGTAGTGATGTATGCATTTATTGAGTGGCAAGCTAACACTGATGAGCTTTATGCAGGCTTTGAGAAAACCTGCTTGGTTACAGGGCACGTGGGAGTTTTTGGACAAGCATATGAGCAGCAGCTGCTGAAGATATAAGGAGCCAGGAATAAGTCCTGGCCATGAAAAACTGGAAGATACTAGATTTTCTGCAGAAAAGGAGGAAGCAAGAAAAAGCAAGGAGGCAGGTCAGAACCACTAAATATTTTGTTGAGGCAAAGAGTTTACAGATTGTGAGGAGCACATGTAGCTAATGTGTATGGGCTTGAGGTTAGAAGGTTTACTTCCTGGGGATGGGTAAATTTTTCAAGCTTTGGCTCCGTGGAAGAAGTGTAGTTTGAGGAGATATTTGAAAGAGGAAGAAGATAGATGGTTGTTGCACCAGTACCTGGAGGATATTCTAGACATATGAAGGCATCAAGATGAGAGCTGGAGAAGGATACAAACAAGTAGTAATGTGCTTACCAAAGTTCACTTTGTCAGTATGTGGTAGCATTTTAAGCGTTCCTCCTTGAAAGCAAAGATTGAATTTTAATATACTGTATGTTTCAGTGTGTCTGTAAAAGCTGACATAAATTCACATACATTTTTGTAGACAACTTTTGTAAGGATCTCAATTTTGTCATTTCCCTTTCAAAAAATCTTCCATACCTTGAACAAAGTATATCATTAACTGCCTCAAAATGAAGCGTATGTTAGGACAGGGACATTTAACTCCAACAGTACTATCTTCATATTTCTCAGTTTCCCTACCTCATTTTTACATATTCCACATTACAGCATGTCTCCATTAAGTGTTTCTGATTGTGGGCATGTTGTCTTGGAGTTAGGGAGGCTAGATTTGATTTCCCATATGATTTCAGAACCTATGAAGAGATCTCATTCTTTTTCTGTTCAGCAAGTTCATCCTTTCCATCTTGGACTCAGAATAACTAATATAATATCTTCTACTTAACCTTGAAGATGTTACAGGTCTATCAGAAACCATAATGGCTTTCTTGTGTTGTTAAAAGTCTGGTGCTGAAACATGAAATTAGTATTGCTAAATGCACCAGTACTTGAGAGATTCTTGCCAACCAGTGGTATTGCATATAAAAGTCTCATCTGGGAGAGATTATGAATCAATCTGTAGCAGCAGATTTAGATTGTCTCCAAATATGAAATAAACAACAATATAGATATCATGTTAAACAATCAGTTTTATATGCACTTTGATCATATAAAATAAAATACTAATGCCCGAAGCACCTATTTATTGTAGAGAATGCTAGTGAAACAAATAGGGTGCCCAGATGTCCTGATTTTATACGGACAGTCCCGATATTTGGGGCTTTTTTAATATGGGCTCCTATTACCACCCCCACCTCCGTCCCGATTTTTCACATTTGCTTTCTGGTCACCCTAGAAACAAAGTACTATCAGGATGGCAAAGATAGTAGTAATAATCTCTAAGGGTGAAATTCTGGCCCAGTTGAAATCAGTGAGAATTTTTCCACTAACTTTTTTGGAGGCCAAGATTTCACACTTAGTCTTTATCAGTTATGTAGAATTGATGGAAAATTCTGTAAGAAAAATTTGACAGCACAGATGATTTTGTAGCAAAATATTGTTCAAGGGAATCTGAAGATTTGGGTTCTCTGTCCAGCTTTGCCACAGACATCTGTTATGATCTTGAGCCTCAGTTTCCCTAGTTGTGAAACTGGGATTATAATTTCTTATTATTTCCATTAATTCATTACTGTTTGTGAAGAATTTTGAGATCTTTGGATGAAAGATAGTATAGAATATGCATTGTCAGTATAATATTCAGTGGCACACTGAAAACTGAACCATTATGGGTAGCATAAAATCAATTGAAAAACACCAGAACTGAATTTTGTATTGAATTTACTATTGAAATAAATAATACAAAAATTCATGTACTGATTTTATTATTTGTTTGTATACTTAATACAATAAAAACCTCTGTGTTTGAATTTTCTTGCAGCTGAATATCAGCGTTTTGCAGCAAGCAAGGAGCTTAGAGCAGTGGTCCTCAACACAGTGCCTGTGGGTGCAATGGCGCCCGCCGGGGCATCTATGTGCACCCACATATTGGCTGGTGGACAAGCATCTGCTGAAATGCCGCTGAAAAGCTGAAAAATGCGGCGACGCCTCTTGACGTTGCCGTTTCTCGGCAGTATTTCTGCGGATACTTGTCCGCTGGCCATGGTCTTCGGTGGCTCGTTGTCCAGCGCACACCCACAGAAAAGGTTGGGGACCACTGACTTAGAGCTTAGCTTTAGTAGTTAGGTGTGGTTTGCCACATACCTTAGGCCAAGCTTATATGAGCTTGACCCTCATCTTATCAAAGCTATTTTGTAATGTATGTGGTGTGTGTTGTGTCATGGAGTCACAGCCTGCCTGGAGTGAATCTTTTAGTGTGCTGGGGACCAGGGGACACACGGTCCCACACAGCAGGCCTCTGGCCTCCAAGACTCCAAAACCGGGCCACCAGTACCTGTGTCCCCTGTCTCTCTCCGTGGTCCCTGCAGCAAATTCAGCCAAGCTAAACTCCTGCAGGTGCATCTAAAGAAGTGAGGTTTTTCACCCATGGATGCTTATGCCCAAATAAATCTGTTAGTTTTTAAGGTGCCACTGGACTCCTTGTTGTTTTTTGTGGATACAGACTAACATGGCTACCGCCTAATACTTGACACCATGCAAGTCACTGCCAGTGATTTCTGGTGCTGTCTAAGCCTTCCTGTTGCCAATTGTTGTTCTTTCATATCAGAAACAGTTGCAGCAAGCAGTTCATGAGGAGAAAGCATCCTCAAAATATAAGAAAAAATTAAAGAAATGCCTGAAAAGCAAAGCACATAATGTCCTGAACTCAGCATAGGGGAGCAGACAGGCCTGGTGGGCAAATATCAAGCCGCCTCATCTGGGTTGGTTGTGTATGTATGGCTTAAAAAATTAGTGGGTCAAAGAATAAGAATGTCATTCCAATACTTTCTTCTAATGTAAGCTGCCAGTTGCTTCAGACTTTCCCTGTCACAAAGTTTTAGTCATGCTAAACTTTGTCTAACATCCCGCTGGACTTCATGTCCCAGAAGAGCTCCATAGAACATCGATAGGGGAGCTTCCATGATGGTCTTTCAACTCCTTCACAGTGTGGCCGGTTTGTGAAGGTCAGTGAATTATCCAAGGGAGAAAATTAGCCTTCAGGTGGGAGTGAAGGAAAATGAAAACTGTCACATGATTTTGTGTTCTCCTGAGCTACTAGTTAACTGAAGGCAGGAATTCTTCCCCACTATTCTAGAAATAAAGTCCAGTTTGAGATGCTATGAAGTTTGAAGCCCATGAGTCAGGTTTACTAGACAATATTGTTCTGGGTTAAAATTGCTTTATCTAATCCTAAAAAATCCCCTGAAAGTTTAGAAATAGACCAGATTTGTTGTGTAGTATTTGTGTTGCTGTACCTTTCAGTTTAAAGGCGACTTGCAAAGGAGAAAAATGAAAATGGGCTTATCCTTTTTTTGCTTCTCTTTGATGCATCAAGAAGGCTTGGACGTTTTGTTTTATTTTGTTTTTTTTTACAAAAGAGGATTTTTGGGCTTTTACACTGCATGTTTTTTACATTAGAATTTCGCATCTTGTCAAGTCTCAATGTCTAGATAATCCATGCTATTGTTGTGTTTGAAGTGGCAAAATATCCCATAGATTCAGGATAAAAAAATCTCCTATACAGGGCAGACCCAAAAAAGCCCATGTGAATAATCCTAGTACCTCAGGTGAGCACCCTGGAGCTGGTGGGGTGTTCACCTCTACCATAGACAGAGAGAGAGAGAGAGAGAGAGAGAGAGAGAGAGCTTGGCTTACGTTAGAAGTCTAGTTGCAGGTAAATGTCATAGAAGGAATCTTAGTAAGAAACACTGTGCAGAAATGTAACTGTATAGTAAGAGAGCAGGTAGCCTTCATTGGCTTGGACAATTCCTTTGTCGTTGCCTTTCCAAGAAGAGATAAGTCAAATCTGAGGCCCTCTCAAAAGGAATGAAAGTTCTGTTTCTGCTTACTTGGGGAGATGATAATCTAGAGACTGAAAAGATCTCATGGTTAAGAAACAAGAATTGGGAATAAGTGTACCTGGGTTCTATTTCCATCGTGGTTACAGCCTCACTGTGTTTACTTTTAGGAGGTGATTAAAATCTCAGGGTGAAATCCTGACCCCATTGAGGTCAATGGCAAAACTCCTATTGACTTCATTGGGATCAAGATTTCACCCTTAGTAATTTGTGCGGCAAACTGTTATCTTCTACTGTCGTGTTACTCTGATCTATGGACCTTGTTCTTTGTGAAGGTATACCTTTCATTCAGTACCCTTGCTGCACCAATTACAGTACTCAGGAACGTGGGAAAGAGCAGACCCTCACTAGTAAACGCACAGTAATTGTTATGGAATTGAATCAGGCCAGTGCTCCATCAAATACCTCATCTGGTAACTGACCTTGGCAAAAAGCTTGAAAGAAAGGTGCAATTTAAGTCATGGAAATTTATTATTTTTTAAATCCTCTGACCATGAAATTGACCTAAATGGATTGTGAATTTGGTAGGGCCCTAATTATAGTCCTGTCATTTTGAAATAAATCCTGGCCGAGATAATGGAGCAGCTGATATGAGACTCAGTTAATAAAGAATTAAAGGAGGGTTATACAGTATAATTAATGTGAATCAACATGGTTCTATGAAAAATAGATCTTATCAAACTAACCTGATAACTTTTAAAATCAGATTGTAAAGTTGATTGATGAAGGTAATAAGATTGATTTAATATACTTAGATTTTGGTAAGGTATTTGACTTGGTACCGCAGGACAGTTGACTTTAAAAAAACCTAGAACAACCTAAAAGTGGATATTTCACACTCATGAGCGGTGTAGCTGGGTTGACTACACTTTTTAGTGTAGACCTGACCTTAGTGGGTTATGGATTGTTGTAATGAGACATAAAACCAGTCTGTGATTTTTGGTGTCTAGCAGAATTATGAATTTAAGTTCCCAGGCTCATCTTTTGAAGGTGTTGTGCAGGTTTTCTTTAGGGATGAGGACTGAAAAGTCAGATATGGAGTGATCATTTTGTGAAGAGCATTTGCCCATTGGTGATATGGTGATTTTGTCTTTTATCATTTTTTCATGCGAAAGTGTAGTGATTGTCTAATTTCACCCACATAGTTGTTGTTGTGGCATTTAATATACTGGATGAGGAACACCATACGTTGTGCTAGGTATGTGTAGAACCTATGGATCTTGAATGGTGTGTTGTGGGTTGTATTGATTATTGTACCAGTGGACATATGGCTTCAGGTTTTGCATCTGTTGTTCTGGTGGGGTCTGGTACTGCTATGAGTTGGTGTCCTGGTCTGTGGGGAGCTTGTTTCTGCTGATGATCTTGGCAAAGTTGGGGGGGGGGAGGAGGGAGGGTTTGAAGACAAGAACAGGGGAAAGATTTATTTCAGGATGTGGTCCTCATGAAGTATGGATTGTAATTGTTCCATATGGGTTCGAGTATCAGATGATAGGTGACATCTAGGGGTGTGCAGTCGTTTGTTCTTTTTTGTTTTTTTCTGTACTGAAGCAGGTTCTCTCAGAGAAAAGTAACTTGCTTTGAACAACTGGCAGAAAATCTATACCAGGGAAAACTTCCATATTTGTGTTTGGTAGAGAAGCTGTAATTTTTGTATGTCTCCAGAGTCATACATCTAATTAGGACAACACCAGACCTTATACTCTTATCAGTTTTGTTGAGTTTTTTCAGTTTTTTTTAAAAACAAATGTTGCATTTAACTGCAGCCCAACAGACACTGCCTTGAAGGGGCTTTTCATTTCGAACCATCCAGTTGCTCACTTATTGTACCAGATATACCCCATATATGTGTATAAAAATATAGTGGGATCTTGCCTGATGAAGTCAATGTTTTCTGACCTGGTTGTCTTTATTCTGTTGCATGCATAATTTTTCTGCGTCTGCAATTGATTACATACTGAAAGATTCTTCCTCCAATCGTAGAGAGAGGAAATTAAGATCTCAGTCCAATACTTTCCATTCCATCCTAGGAAAAAGACAGAGACCTCACTGTTATTTCCCTTGGGGATTCAGGCTGCCACTCTTACTTGACTGTTTTCTATACTACTGTATATCTTCTTTACTAGGATCCTATCTTTAGTATATCAATTCTTTAGAGCAGCAGAGCAGTTGTGCATAAGGTCAGCATAAAGAGAACCTGATTAGAGACCTTACTTTGGTACTAATGCTTTACTGGCACCTCTTTTTGTGCTCTTGAGAAAAATCTCAGAACATTTTGTCACCTTCAGACTGTTTTTACTAGGGGCCCTGTATTCATCCAGGTCAGTGGGTGTGTTGCAGGCCTTGCTATATAGATACTTTTACTTAGTAACATTATTTAGTATTCCTATATGTCTATCAAAGTGATACGACACTTTCTGTCAAAGGTGATCTTTGAGGTTCATCTCAGTCAAGCTTAGAGTTTATCAAAACTTGGAATTTTGGTTCTATTGGAAATTCCAACATTTCAAAATTTGCTTTCACTCTGAATTGGAACAAAATCAAAAAATGTTGAAAGTTCTTATTAAAACTTTTTGAAATTCTTTTGTTTCAGGTCAGTCAAAATGTTCCATTTCAATAATATCAAAATGTTTTTCCTATGTAAACTTTCAAAAGTTTATAATTATACATTTTTGGAAAATAATTTCAAAATGAAAAATTGAAACATTCCATTCCAAAAATGTTAAAAATAGAAAATTTCAACATTATCAACATGCTTCACTTGACTTGTTTTTTAAACAAAATGTTGTTGAAATCTGTTCATTCTCACAGAAAGTTTCAATTTTGACAAAACAACTTTTTCCAATATAGAAACGTTTTGTCAGAAAATTTTCAGCTAGCTGTAGTCAAGATGAGGTTCTTTTGGGTGAAACCCTGGCCCCATTAAAGTCTATGGCAAAACTTCCATTAACTTCAACGGGGCCAGGATTTTATACACACGTGCTCTCACTCACTTGCTCTCTCCCTTGCTCCAAGAAATAATGAAATAAAGGTTAACCATCTATCTTTTTTGTCAAGAGGGCTGTGCAGATATATCTCCAAAATACTGGCCAGAGTGTGAAAGCTGGGGGGAGGGCAAATTCACAGCTCGGCTGTTCTAAAGTCCAGAAAATCAAATCGATTACAAGAGTGGTGAATGAAAAATGTACTTAGCTGTGGGGGCATTGTACTTGAGTAATGGCTGACCTTGTAGACAGAGGGAATGAATGGCTTTTGGCCATGGCTGAGAGCCAGCTATGGAGTGTGTTTCCTCTTGCCTTTGTTAGACATTGCAAATTGGATGGAGTAGTATCTGTAGTTATGGCACCTGAGACTGCTAAGCAAATACAACTAGTTGCCAGCACAGTAGAAGCACATAATTAAAACTGGAAAGTTTTCACCTACTCAAAGGATGAAGCCATAGCCCATAGTCTGGGATGGCGTACAAGTATACTGAGAAACTAAGGGTATGCCTGCACTGCAATTAAACACCCGTGGCTGGTTTGCATCAGCTGACTCGGACTCACAGGGCTTGGGCTGTGGGGCTGTAAAACTCTGGTGAGCTTGGGCTAGACCCTGAGCTCTGGGACCATCCCCACTTGTGAAGTGTCAGAGCCCAAACATCTACACCACAATTTTACAGGCCCATAGCACAAGCCCTGTGAGCCCAAGTCAGCTGACTTGGGCTAGCCACAGGCATTTAATTGCAGTGTAGACATAACCTAAATAATCAGGTAGGTACCCTACAAAATAGTGTTTTAAGATGTTTATGAAAGGATCAACTTACTTGGTTTATCATTGGGCAAGTCCACAGCCTAACTTTCCCTTTTTTGGACTCCCAAATAATGGCACACAGACTCAAGTCATTCATATACATCCCTGACTTGGGATTCTGGTTTATTAAGCTGACAACTCAATATCAATTCAAATCAAGCCCATCTTTCCCAGACTCTTCAGAGATTGTTCAGCTACTTGCTAGGCTCCTTTCCAAACTTAAGGTCCTACTGCCTGACTTTTCCTAATGCTTCTTCCTGTTACGGCTTTTGACACATCCATCATAGCAGATGACAGTCTTTCTTTGATGATACAGTTCCATTAACCCCTTGCTGCACTTAGTAGTTCCTTCCTATCTGGATGGCAGGCAGAGTCCCTCCTTGGTTCTCTCTGGGTATATCTACACTTTGAGCTGGGGGTGTGATCCCCAGGTTCAGGAGACATACTCGTGCTAGCTAGTACTTACCAGACTGAGACCATAGGCATGTATTTGGGACGGATAGTCCCTCCTGCTGTTTGTGCTGCCATGACTATCCTTTATTTTCAGCAGCTAGCATGAGCATGTCTCCTTAAACTGGGATTTACAGTCCTAGCTCAAAGTGTAGATATACCCTCTGACTCTGGGTCCCCAGCAGGAGGTCTCTCCTCCTCTGACTGAGGAGGCACTGACAGTTAGCTACTGTCATGTAATTCGTGGTCACCTGACCCAGCTGCCAGCCCAAACTTCGACACAGGGTGCTGGGCCATGCCGATGTGCCCCAGGATCAGTGCCCTGTTACAATGCTGAACACTGTTAAATAAAGGCTTTCCCCTTAATATCTTTTTGGTGAGATGTAAAATTGAGCCCCTGACTACTTTATAGTTGCCAGTGCACTTTCTGAAATAATATAGGTGCTAATCCTAATTGCTTTACTAAATTCCAGCTCAGGTAGGTAAATTCGGCCTGGCCAAAGTCAAGCATTATTTTGCACTTCCTCTCCTGAAAGCTGTTATGTAGAAAGTTGTATTGCTGCTGATTTTCATTTCACAGGTGACAAGCAATCCCCTTTGAGCTTGCAGGCATTTGGGAAAATGCTTCGGGATCCTTTGGGGTGAACAGCCCTCTGTTAATAAGTTTTATTGTTGTCGCTGTCTAACCAGAGACCATTTAACCAATAAAATGTACTAGCATTCAGAGTTACACTTTAAAAACAACTGGGGGCTGGACTGAGCCTCAAGTCTCCTCCCTGAGCACAGGGCAGTGCATGACTGTGCTGCCCCAAAAAGAGGCCCGGTCCCTTCTTGCTCAGGTATTAGATTATTTTACCTATTTTTAGGGTACAGTTACTGCTTCACCTTGCACCTGGGCATCTATGCTGGCTAGAGTGTGAAGGCTGGGGGGAAGGCAAATCCTTTGCACATGGAAGGGGAGTCATTGCTGTGCTGTGTCCTGAAAAAAAAATCAATTAGTTCTTTTGAATTGTCTGCTTAAAAAATAGGATTAAAACCCCCACCATTTCTCTAACTGTACCATTATGAATAGCACATACGGACGAGATGACTCTGGGTTCATTACAGTTAAGAGCAGATCACCCACATACATGCTGATTTGACAGTGATTTCACCACCCGGGAATGCCTTCTACATCACTCTCATGATCTGATCATGGGGTCAGAACAAACAGCACACTGGAAAGAGAGCAACCTTGCATTGCACTTTTGCCTAATCTGAGGCCCTCTGACTTTTTCATTTCTTATCACTGATGAAAAGAGGCTCTTGTTTGTAGAGTAGTACTATGACTAAATGTGGTATAGGAGATGAATTCATAAAATGGGTCAATGTGGCGTATGAAAAAATCCCAGACTAGTTTATTAAAGGCTTTTGCAACATCACAGAAAAAACTGCAGTGGGTTTCCATAAATCTCTGGCTACATCAATTACAATCAACAGTTTTTCTGTTTTATGTATGATACTCTGTTTTTAATAAAGCCGGCTTAGTCAGTATTTATCAAGGTGGCAGGCATTTCTCTAGGCTCATAGTGAGAATTTTAGCTAGCGCTTTACAGTCACAGTTATGAGAGACGTTGATAACTAGAGTGTTTTACAAGGTCTTTGCTTTATTTATAATAAATTAGTGCAGTAGCTAATTGCATTTCTCCTACAGGGAAAAAGCTTGCTGACAAGTGTATAAGCAAATGATTAAATCTACACAGGCGCATAGTGGGTTACTTCTCTTCAAAAGATGTGCAAAATTAGAATGGGAATGCTGCTTTCCCAGGTGTCTTGCCATTATTAAAAGACTCAATAGCCTGGGAAATTTCTTCACTAGGAATTGGAGAATCTAAGACTCCCTCTAGTTTAGTGTAGGGAGGCTGAACTGTACAGAAAAACTCTGCAAGATCTTTTAGATCTTTGAAGAGTTCTGGTGAATATAGATTTTTTTTTTATAAAAGTTGTGAAGTGTTTTCATTCCCTTGTTAATCCCACTATGGTCCTAGAAAATTCACCACTCCTGAATGGTAATAGTGGCAATCAACGTTTTTGTTCATATTGTTTTACAGTACAAGCCAATTATCTCCTTCATCTGATGAGTCATAGTATCTGTAAGGTCACAATATTCAGCTATTTTCTTCTTCTTGGGCTCAATAAAACTGGTCTTTTAGCACAGAGACTTTGAAGTGCCAGTTATTGCTTTTCCTGCAATTCAGATATATCCAATTAAGTTTGACTTGGCCATGATCTGATGTAACTCACTGACAGAATGGTGTCTAGAAACATAGGGAAAAATACCTTGGCTCAAAATTAACAAAAATTTCATGCTGGAATATATTAATGGACCTGAGAAATCATTTATTTTGTTTGTTTTTAACTTAGCTAATGTTCATACAGCACTTTAAATATTCCGAGTACTGGCTAAGTCCCTGACCTGGCAATTGACTGCGTAAGCGTGCAGTGGTGCACCCAGTGCATTGCAGGGCTAAAGCATGAGTGTTGCTTTGTGTACAAGTGTTTATTTTTTTTTAAATGTATTAACTTTCTTAACATGTAGGACCTGACTTTCAGAGGTGCCGAGCACCTAGAATTCTCAAAATGAAGTCGAGGAATCGCGTGTAGGCAACACTTCTGAAAATCAGGCCCAAACAATATACCTGGTACGCACCTACAAATAAAAAACAATGGCTATACTACAGTGAGGTAAATACACTGAAGTACACTGTCAAAACTATAATGAACAATATAATATATTTACTGGTTAAGTCCTGGATCCAGCAATTGGTTCAGTACAGGTGAACCCTTGTGCCCACATAGATCCAGTTGCAGAATCTAGTGTTGGATTAACATTCAGTGTAACTGGAGAGTGGAGATTTTATGCCTCTGGGTTGCAAAGGTAGAAAGTTTTCAACATTTTGGTCAGTTATTGGCCTCAATCCTGTTCTGGACATTTGTGGTGCTCAAGCAGCTGAAAGCAGCCTGAGAGATGCCCTAAAGGGAGAGCAGGGCTTCCCCCAGTGTATGGGAATATTGGGTAGCATAAAGACAGCATAGCTGGCTGTTGGTGTTACTTATTCTTTATATTGCAGTAGTATCTAGGAGCCCTAGTCATGGAATGGGACCCCATTGTGCTAAGTGCTGTGTAAACACAGAACAAAAAACGGTCCCTGTCCCAAATAGCTTAAATCTACATTCTCACTATCCCCCCCCTGCATAGAGGGCATATAGAGGTGGGTCAGGCATGAAAGGACAGGGCTAGAGTACACAGCACTCTGACCAGTTCATGGCCACTGCAATGGGACCACTGAAGAGGATGAAACTGCTCTTTTGGCTGTTTCAGCCCCTGATGGCTCCAGGATCAGGGAGGGTAGAAACGTGACTTAGAACCACTTTCCCTCCCCTCTACTGAGCTGCACTGAGCCTGAGCTCAGCACAGTTGAAGATTAGGCTCACTGAGTATGTTTAAGACTTGCTGGAGAGTTTTGATTTATTTAATCCAGATGTTTGAATATTAAATAATTTAGAAGAAGTTATATTACATCCTTATCATAGAAAATGGATGAGAGTAACATTATTAGTAGCAAGAACATGTATAGTGGGATACTGGATGAGAAATCTGTGCCTTTGATGTCAGAATGGATTGAAGTGGCTACAAGGATAGAACACCATCACTGTATACTGGGATTATGGAGCGGAGGGGCTATGGTTTGAGGGGATAGGGTTCATAGAGTCATAGAAATGTGGGGCTGAAAGGGGACCTCAAAAGGTCTCCCTATGCTGAGGCAAGATTAAGTATATCAGACCATCCCTGACAGCTGTTTGTCTAACCTGTTTTTAAAACCTCCAGTACTTTAATATCCTTCTAGTTAGAGAGTTTTTTCCTAATATCTAACCTGAATCTCCCTTGCACAGACTAAACCAATTATTTCTTGTCCTACCCTCAGTGGACATGGAGAACAATTGATCACTGTCCTCTTTATAACAGTCCTTTTACATACTTCAAAACTGTTATCATGTCCCCTCGCCACTTTCTCTTCTCTAGACTAAACATGCTCAGTGCTTTCAACCTTTCCTCAGAGCTCATGTTTTCTAAACTTACCATTTTTGTTCTTTGATGCTGTGGTAGTTGGCAAGGGGAGACAAAGTTCTAATACGTTTAAGGAAATGGTGTAAACCAGGAACAAGATGGTTAATTTCTGTTCCTTTGGTTTCACATTCCTCAAGTGGTGTCAGGATTCTCAGCATGCAGTTCATGATGATTAACATTTAGTTAGTGGGAAATAAATCATCAGCCATCTATGATTTAATAAAAGATGAGACCCTCAACTTTGTACGTATTACAGAAATCTGGTTGGATGCTGCTGCTTGCATTATTTTTGGCACAGTTCTCACTAGTTGGGTATTTGGTACATCATGAACCGAGTGTGGGCGTGCTGATTTCATCCATACTAAAATGTATGAGGTCTCTCTCTCCAATATTGGATCTGATAGTGTGTCCATAAAGAAGAGAGTAAGATGGGACTGTTTTCATTATACCACTTGCCCTGCTGCATTTTCAAGTCCCTTCATGAACTGACTAAATTCTTCATTACCATGGTATTGGAAACACAAAGGTTAATTGTTCTCAGTGATTTTAAGTTGCGTGTAGATGATGAATCTTCTGAGTCATCTTAGGATCTCCTGGCTACTATGACAACTTTGGGCCTATCCTAGGTAGTTATTGGCTCAAGTCATGCAGCCAGCTATCCTATGGACTTGGTTTTAGGTGAGGATTGGAGGTTAGGCAACTGGATCTTAAACTTGTGTCATAGACTGGTCATTATCTTCTTCATTTTGAGGTTGGAACTGTTCTCTCCTGTTGAGGTTTGGGACCTCTTTTGATCGTCCACCCTAGTAGATTAATGGAACCAGTGTCAGGGATCAGGGCTTGCAGCAGAGTCAGTCTCCTGGCAACCCAACAAGCACAGCTGGCCGACAGGAGGCTACATGATTGACTGCACCACCTGACTGGTCGAGAAGGGCAGGTTGGCTGGCTTTTAAACCCAGCAGCAGCTCCGTGGCCACTCAATATGTTCACACCTAGAGCTGCAATCCTTTCTGTGACTGATGCTCCTCACTTTTCTCCTGGCTTGCTCTAGCTGTGCTCCTAGGCTTGTTCCTGCCTTGTTCCCCCCACCTTGCTCCTTCTCAGTCCCTGCTACCTCACCTTGCTACTGGTTCTGGCTTCCTCACTATGACCTTGGTTCTTGGCTCTAGGTCTGACCCTTGCATGTCTACTGGTTCCTGATCCTAGCTCCGACCCTTGGCTTGCCTATTAGTTTGTACTTCCAGGTCTGATTCCTGGCATGGTTACTGGTTCCTAACTCCAGCCCTGACTATACCCAGCTCTTTCTCTGCCCACTAGACATGACAGTCCACGGCTAGTCTCTAACAACCAAAGAGTTCCGGAGAGCTCTGAGGGAGAATCTTCTTCCACTGACCGATCACTGCTTTGATGGTATGGTAGGACGTGTCCTCCACCATTGATGAGGTGGCCTGTAAGCACCTTCTTCATCAGCTTCATTCTCACAGGTCACCCTGGTTTATGGATGATCTGCAACAAATGAAATGAGATGGAAGACTGTTAGACTCTTGAACTTGCTGCCCTCTTGGTCCAAATAGCCAGAATTTAGTGTTCAGCATTCAGTAAATATCATATGTTCCATCAGGTGTTTTGGAAGAGCTGGAGGTGTGTTCCCAGAATAATGGTATGGGAAGGAGCTGTTTCACAGGCAGCTGGCTGGCAGAGTGCCTGTATGAATTATTTTAATGCCACTAGGGTTTTCTTGTATCACTAATTATCTGTTAGAGTGCCTAGAGCCTTGATTGGCATCTTTTATTATTTATATCTAAACAAATAAAAACCAAACAGTATAAATGCATGTTTCCTGTTAAAGTGTATTGTTTATCAATTGAGAAGATGTCCAGAGACATTTAAGGTATATACAAGTGTGATGGGTTCCCCCCGTGGTGCCACCTGGAACTGGGGTACCACTGAGCCCCCAACCCACCTGGGCTCCCTCTCACACTGTATTGCTGTGACAAGCTGCAAAACCCTCCAGCCTGCACTCTCACCAGACTTCATACAGGTAGGGCCACCCCCAGCTGCAATTACATGCAGGCTCTCTGTCCAGCCCCTGCAGTGAACCAACAATGGAAAAGCTATAGCTAAGGCAACTCCCAACTCCCCAGGCATACACCCACAATTATACTGTCTTGCCCTGCACAGGGACCTGTACAGCATAACCTCATAAATTTCATCCCCTCCCTCAATGTGGAGAGAAACATGCAACAGCCTTTGCCCATTGAGCTAAGATTCCCATATGCTTCATTCCAACTCACTGGTTTAGATAAAGCAAAAACAAGCTTAACTACAAAAGATAGATTATAAGTGCTAGCAAACAGATCAAAGCAGATTACCTAGCAAATAAACAAAAAACACAAACTAAGCTTAATATACTAAATAGATTGGATATGAATTAGCAGATTCTCACGCTAAGAGATGATGCAAGCAGGCTGAAGATTCTTAAGGGACAAGCTGCACTTGCTTTACAGTTTGGAATCCCCAGGTGTTTCATTCACAGGCTAGAAATCCCTTTAGCCTCAGTCCAGCACTTCCCCCAGTTCAGTCTTTGTTCCTGAGGGGTTTTGAGAAGTCTTCTTGTGTGGGGAGTGAGGAACCCAAGATGATATCACTCCCTGCCTTATATAGCTTTTGAATATGGTGGGAACTCTTGTTTCAAAGCATGGTTCCCAGACCAGTCTGTAGAAAATATTAGGAATGGCAATATACAAAAACCTCTGGGAGAACACTTCAACCTCCCTGGCCACACTATAGCAGACCTTAAGATGGCCATCCTGCAGCAAAAAAATTTCAGGACCAGACTTCAAAGAGAAACTGCTGAGCTTCAGTTCATCTGCAAATTTGACACCATCAGCTCAGGATTAAACAAAGACTATGAATGGCTTGCCGATTACAAAACCAGGTTCTCCTCCCTTGGTTTTCACACCTCAGCTGCTAGAACAGAGCCTCATCCTCCCTGACTGAACTACCTCATTATCTCTAGCTTGCCTGCATATATATACACCTGCCCCTGGAAATTTCCACCACATGCATCTGACGAATTGGGTATTCACCCATGAAAGCTCATGCTCCAAAACGTCTGTTAGTCTATAAGGTGCCACAGGATTCTTTGCTGCTTTTATAGAAAAATACTGACGTCCTAAGATGAAGTCCAGCATCATGTGGTCTGATCACATGTCCTTGTAGAGTCATAGCAGCCATTCCTCACAGGCTGTTTGGAGTGTTCTCAGGAAGGCTCATCACCACGTGGGAGATAAGCTTCTCCTAAGGCCTATTGTTTTTTCCTAATGGCCCATGTCCTTGAATAGAACCTTCCCCACCCACCTATCTAGACTGAAAGCATCTTGTGTAGTGGGCATTACCCAGGTGTAACTACAATTGAAATACAGATACATAATCAATATTCATAACTTCAGATATAAAAATGATATATACATACAAATAGGATATTCAGCAAATCATAACTTTTCCAATGACACCTCACGTGACTTATCTTGCATAAAATACATCATAATTATGTCATAATCATATCATAATATCACTTTGAAGAATATGGGGTGCAGTGTCACAACAACTGTGATATATATGTTTTTATTGTTATGAATTATGAACTTTTAGCTTACTCATTAATAGGTATTAGTTAACGTTTGTACAGTGCTTCAGAAATGTAAAGCACAGTGAAGGTATAATTATTTTATCCAGTATAAATGTATAGTTTTGGCATAGCACTCTGCATGTGTCTATCTCTTCAAAATTGTTCCTGTTTGCTGAAGACATTTAGAACATATTCCAACATCCACTGAAAGTTTCTGAGTTTTTTCCATTGCTTCAATGGGAGTTGGAAGACCTCTATACAGATTTGTGTTTTGATTAGTCAACTGTGTTGGATTTCCCTAGCACAAATTTGTATATGAAATTAAAGGCTTCTTTCAGTGCTATATAACAGTCCACCAGAGATCACTTCTAAGCACAATAGCCCTCAACCTGCCGTCATTCAATTTGTGACTTCATCTTTCAGAATGTCTGACAAAAATATAGAGATTCAACCAGGGGCGGCTCCAGGCCCCAGCACACCAAGCGTGTGCTTGAGGCGGCAAGCCACGGGAGGCACTCTGCCGGTCGCCGCGAGAGCGGCAGGCAGGCTGCCTTCGGCACCTTGCCTGCAGAGGGTCCGCTTGTCCCACGGCTTCGAAGGCAGCCTACCCGCCGTGCTTGGGACGGCAAAATGCCTAGAGCCGCCCCTGGATTCAACAACAAAACTTGAAGAAAAGCATAAAATCCTCTATATATCCCTTTAACATAGGTAGTATTTCTGTAATCTTAGTTTCAAAAAGCAATATTTTTGATAGCAATAACTTACAGAGATAATAAAATAACTTAGCTATTTAGCTCTAAAATGAGTGACACAAAGCACCTTGTTATGAGGCACAGTTGGGAGTTTGCATGTTTTAAAGGATCATCAAAGAGTAAATAGTAATAATTTGATGTACAGCAGAGTCATTAAGCTGCCTCTCATCTCCAATTAACAGAAATTCACAGTACTGCACTTATCCAATAGACCATGTTGCATATTTAAGACCTGATCCTTATTGAATCAGGACATTTTTTCTGAGTAGTAATACAGGATAGGCCCTTAAGCAATCTGTGCTTCTTTATGTAGCTATTATAACATTTCTTCTCCCTCAAATATGTTGCTGTATGTCAGAATGAAAATCTTGCCTCCTTCTAAGGCAGCTCTCTAGACATCCTTGGTAGCAAATGTGGTTTGTGTGTAGGATTGCTCTGTCACATCTCCTTTTTGCTGAGTAAATTTCAAATGTGATTCTTTTTTAACTGTGCTGTTGATTCCTCAGGTGTTCTGTGACAGCAAAGATTTCTGGCCTTGAGCTTTATCTATTGGGTGTCTGGGAAGTGGGCGGGCAAAGCCCACCCACTGCTAAAGGATCACCCCCCAGCCTAAGGGGAGGACCCACAGGACCACAGAACCCACTGAGTTCGGGGGACAACTAATAAAAGAACAGGGACAGGAGTGAGGTCAAAGGGTCATAAGAAGGGAACCTGACGGGGACACCGAGCAGAGAACCCCGGACAGTGCCCACTGCTCCTCGAAGGCGTCAAGGGAGCCAGTGGACGCTGCCCAGAGGAACTCCGCCCGGATGCGTGAACGGACCATGGATCGGAAACAAGCCCCACAGTCACCGGGGTCTCCATCGGCCAACCTCCTCTCCCTGGTCATGTAGATGGCCTTTTTAGCCAGAGCGAGGAGGAGGTTGACCAGGAGGTCCCGGGACTTCGTGGGGCCACGGATAGGGAGTGCGTACAGAAGGAGGTGAGGGGAAAAGTGCAGCCAGAAACATAAGAGGATGTTAATGAGGAGCCGGTGTGGGGGCTGCAACCTGGCGCACTCTAAGTAAACGTGCGCCAGGGTCTCCCTCACGCCGCAGAAGGGGCAGGTGTCCGGGACAAAGGCAAACCGCGCCAGGTACACGCCCGTGCTCACGGCCCCATGAAGGAGCCGCCAACTGATATCCCCAGTGGACCTTGGGACCAGGGTGGAGTAGAGGCTGAGCCACCGGGGCTCCTCACCCTCCAGAGGTGGCAGGAGGTTCCGCCACTGCGTATCGGGGCGGGACACGAGGGTGAGGAAGTGAAGGGTGTGGAGCACGAGCGTGTAGAGCAGTTTCCTTGGCACAGTTTGGAAACGGACCGGCTGCAGGTCGTGCAGCCGGCTTGCGGAGAAGGGGCGGGGGGGCCGGTCGGGCCTACGGGGCAGGGGCCCGATGAAAAGGTCCAGCGGGCTTGGGGTAGGGGGTGGGCGGGGCGTGCCCTCCCACAGGACCCGGTTGAGGTAGGCCCGAGCAGCGGGCGGCAAAGCGGCCTCCATCTCCTGGAGTATGCGCCGGGGAGTACAAGGTCTGGAGAGCCCCATGCATTGAGCGAGCGTCAGGGGATCCAGCCAGCCTCCCCGGTCATAGTCCAGGAGAACTAGACAGCATTGCCTAGTATTCCTAAACTGTTATGTATGTCTGTTAGTTCTAATTGTATTTATACTCTGGTGTTATGCCACTTGCTTTTAACCAAAACGTTTTGAATTAAACTCAGTGATTGAACACAACAGACCATTCCCAAGATAGAGAATAGAATACCTCAAACAGCTTTTTATTTCCATCTCCAATTTAGCACACACCATAATCTCTTCAGTTCAGAGTGAAGTAACTTTGTTCAACAGACGACAACATGGGTTACTTACTACTGTTTAAAGCCCTACTTCTTACATTAGCTAACTGAATGCTTTCCCCCTCTGAATCATGAAATTACCTTGCATTAAACAATGTATAGAGCAAAACAGACATTTGTGTTGAACAAACTGAATCTGAGGTACCCAAAATATTGTGAAGCCATGTCTAGTTTACTAGAGCCTGCCCAGAGCTATGCATGTGTTGCACGTTAAAATACCAGTTCAGATTGAACTTCACAAAATTGCATACATCTGTCTGGTCTCTGCCTTAGAACAAAAAGACACACCAAATGGTGTCCAAAATGTTAGGGAAGTGCAAGCACAGTAGCAGCATAGCTTCTTGCACTTAGTGTTAAAATCACACAGCTGCCTAGCACTGAGCAGCAATACTAGTGCTGGTTCTGGAAACACAGATTAGAAACTAGTGTGCTCCAGCGTCAGCAACTGCTACAAAATCACAGTTCATGCTAACCAAAGAATTGTTTTACAAGACCACATCAAACATACAGGATTCCTGCTTTAAACTACTTTCATAAGTGAAAATGTTTCATTTATTCAATTTTTGAATTTATCACGTTTTGATGCCACTTTCAACACATTAACGTGCACAATTGTTCGCCCACATGTACAGTGTATTTCCGTTCCCATATACAAGTGCACAAATTTTCAAAATCCAGCGTGTTACAATGATAGATTTTGATACTACTGGAACCCTGTACTCCAAGGCTGCCAGCATTTTCTTCTGGCTACCAATACTACACAGGAAAATTACAGTCTAGCTGGCTTCCTGTTTATTGATAAACAAAGTGGCCAGCCTAGCAGTGGAGTCTTATTAGCACTTTGAACTCTTTGTGAAAGGATAAAGGGAACCCCACTGTTTTGTGTGTTTGATTGCAATTTGCATCTTTAAAGAGGCTTGACTGCCCCGAGATTCACGTTCAACTTCTGAATGGATGGATATACTTTGATATGTTAAATATTATCATATAAGCCTGTTACATCTGTTTTTTTTACTGCCGGTGTTTTTCTGTTCCCATCTCCAGAAAAATTTACATTACTATCAAGTACCTGTCCAAAATGGAAAAAATGCACCTATGCTTCTTTTCCCTTCATTTCTGATCACTGTAACATCAGAACACCATGAGTCCTGTTAATGCTGACAATTTCCCATTTGGAAGCAACGTAGGCATGACGACTTTGACTTCACATGTTAAGAACATTGTTTAGAAAAAGAGAGGGGGGGAAGCTTGCCTCATTCTCTCCCCATACATCTTTAAGTGTGGTATTAGGTTGTCCCAAAACACCCATATTGCAGCACATAATACCAAAACTGAGAAAACTTACTTGCATATATTGTATTCCAAGGATTCAAAATATGATCATACATAAAGAGAATGATGTCGTGCATTTTCTTTTAGCCTAACCTGGTTAGATTAAATTTTAAACTTTGGTACCAACCAGACGAAGTCAATATTTTAGTAGTTAACTGTAAGATGACTTTAGCAATTATTTTTAAATACAAGAAATGTAGGTCATTTTAATTGTATTTTCATTGTCAAAGGGAGAACTAATACACGTAAACATGATTTAATCTATTTAAATGAACTTTCCACATAATCCTTACAATATGTAAGCAACATTTGTTATGCCTTAGAGATAGCATATGATTGGACTCATGAGACCCCATTTATCTTGTTGTACAGTTTCCTTTATAACTTCAAAGGGAATTTTATATATTTATAGTGGTAGCAGGGTGTTAAGTGTAGCTAGACAGAAATTGTACCTCAGCTATTTAGTTAATGCCAATAGGGATTAAATTAGATTTTATAGCTGTTAGTAGAAGTCTGTTTTGTAGCTAACAAGTGGGATTTTTAAATCCTGGAAAGCATAATCCTATTATAACACTGGCAGCTGAATTAACATTATCTAGGAAGCAAATCTTCACGGATTAACATTTTTGACATTAACAAAGAAAAACTAATGCTACATGGATATTAGATGCTTTTCCCAAAAGTAGGAAAAACAGAAATGTGAATATAGAACAAAATGGCACAAACACTGCAGCTAAGAAGCACCTGGGAAAAATGAGCGAGGGAAATGGAGTCAAGAAATGAAATCTGGAATTTGCATTATGCTGCCTGTAATATGAAGCAAATGCACTGGATCTGAAAAGGCTCTGCAACTGCCACTTTATATGTTAACCTTGTGCATAATTTTGTATGTGCCTTGTGTTAATTCAGAACTATCTAATGTTACTAAGAGGTGAGACCTTATCCTGTGAGGTTCTCAGACACCTCAGTTCTCATTAGACACAGGGGAGAGTTGAGGGCTCTCAGCACCCCACAGTAGAACTCATCACCTCAAAGGAACCAGCCTTTAGAGACCAGACCCATAGAGACCTTGATTATGTTTTCATGATTAGTTTGGAGAATAGTTGTAAAACAACCTACCGGTATTTAAGTCAGTTGTAGACCTCTTGAGACAATCAGGGGTTCACTTTAATTTAAAAATTTGAAATACCTTATTCTATATATTAATAAACTGGGAGACATTGGCTGGAGATGAACTACTAGGATAAGCAGCATCTGTGTGTGTCAATTAAAAGCCTTCATCACATAGAGTCTTATTTAAAGTTACAAAGAACAAAACATTTTCAGTAGTGTTTATTAATATGTCTACAGCAGGGGTAGGTAACCTATGGCACGCATGCCAAAGGCGGCACGTGAGCTGATTTTCAGTGGCAGTCACACTGGTTTGGTCCTGGCCGCTGGTCCTGGGGCTCTCCATTTTAAATTTAATTTTAAATAAAACCTCTTAAACATTTTGAAACCTTATTTACTTTACATACAGCAATAGTTTAGTTATATATTATAGACTTCTAGAAAGAGACCTTCCAAAAAACGTTAAAATGTATTACTGGCATGCGAAACCTTAAATTAGAGTGAACAAATGAAGACTCAGCACAACACTTCTGAAGGTTGGCCGACCCCTGGTCTACAGTATGAGTTATCCACAAATACAGCAGAAATCTTATGACAATGAAAGTGATATTTTAAAAAGTAACTTTTTAAGAGGAGTGCAACTGCTAGATACACCACAGTTACTCACTAATTCTGAATTTATTTGTAAGCTCTTTCAGAACCTTTAGTAATATTGTATCCAATGTCCAATATGATTCTCATTGTAATAATCACTTTTGTCTGCCACCTTTTCTTGCAAAACTCTTCACCTTTTCCAAAAAGCAAGTTTCAGGAATGATGCTGGACTATGATTAATTCCTAATGATGGGCCAAAGCTGGAACACTTAATTCAAAGCATTTCCTCCCAACGTTGGTTCAGATGAAGTGGAACTTGAATCTGAGTCACAGCTAGAGGCAAGTTGCATTATCCAAAACTGAATCTGAGTCACAGCTAGAGGCAAGTTGCATTATCCAAAACTAAAACCTAACGATGGTTTTGCAAACCCAAAACATGACCTCACTGGCCCTTGTCCGTTCGTTGCTAATCATACCAACCATATTACCAATTTTGTCTGCTGTTTAATATTCACTAATGCTAGATACACTCTATATTGTGAGTATGGGAGTGACTAATGCTTGTATTAAGCCCCTGAGTATCCCAGTGTGAACTGAGTGTTTCCAGAAGTTTCAGTCTATTTAAGTTTTGTGCAGTTGAAAATGCTGTCTTCTCTCTGGACAAACACAACACACGAGTTCTCGCTATACTAACCATTACAATATGCGCTTGAAAAACTTTCTGCTTAGGTTAAATTTTCAGAGGCCCTCCATTTTGTGCATGCAAAACATTTCTGTGTGCATGTGTACATCAAGGTTTTACATGTATAAATCAATCATTGAAGTCATTGGGGCAACTTGCTTTTTTAAAAGTAGACACGTGTTTAAGTGTTTTGCCAGACTGAGGCCCAAATACTTAGTTTTACAATTATCTAACAGGTCAGTATATAACGTTTTTATGTACCCAAAATGCAGGCCTGGTTTCAAAATTAGTCCTGTTTGTCTAGTTCAGGCTTTACCACAAGAAGGACATTTTAACATATAAACTACAGAAATAGTATACATTTAGTAAATCACCTCATCTCAAACTCTTCTCTTATAATGGGTATTTGAGGGTTTTAGTCTCAGAGGATGAAATCTTGACTCCACTGAAGTTAGTGGCAAAACTCCCATTTGACTTCATTTGGACCAGGATTTCATGCATAGTGCATGTTGTGCACATCTACCGCAACAGTAATGGCCTCTTACTGGAGGCAGTGGTATGTACCTGGCCTCTATAATGGTTCTGTCAAAAAGAGCTGTGCTCCAACTCCTCTTCTAAATGTTTTTCTCTTCTATACATTAAAGATTATTGTGACCTGGTAAGGATGCTGTTAACAAACACTGCTTTAAAATGTGCTAATATCACCTAATTATTGTCCTAGTTCTCAGGAGGTGTTTTCCACTTCACAGAAGTGAGTGTGGAGGGTATTCATCCCCTGGAACAATTAGTCCCTTCATTAGGAAAGTTGTATATTTCATGTCCCTGGCAATGCATACTTTTGTTCCAGGCTACATGAAACTTTCCTTATTACTAAGGTAACTATCAGCCTCTTTAGCAGTTCAGAGTTTGTTTCAAATTGTGCTTCATGTGTTGGGAAGGAATCAAAGTTGGCCTCTAAGCCTGGATTGTTTTAAAATATGTAGCTATGTCTTCAGCTGGTGTAAATTGGTTTAGCTTCATTGATTTCATCTGAGGGTATGGCCCAGTGTATCTAAAGCAATTCTCAATTTAGAATAAAGAAACATTCCTTGCCTGTGATAGAGTGGTTTCTGAGATCAGTGGCTGCTGCCTGATTTTGAAAGTAAAGAATTTATCTTAAATGAGACCAGGGAAGCAAAAGATGCTTGTCTTGTTGGGGTACTTCTTCAGGGCCAGAGTATAGCTACAACAAAACAGTTTCAGACCAATCATGGTTGAGAACTGGGCTCCATTTTATCCCAGACTGGCTTATAACTCTATCACTGTTGATGTAGAATGTCCCTTACCAGTGAGGACCTGGTAAGAGACAGAGATACAAGACAGCTGCTTCTGAGGATAGGTCAGAGGTTCATTACTTGAGGTTTCTGCCAGAGGGAGTTGCCCACATGCATTTTTTTCTTGCTTTTTTTTTAACCACTCCTGTTCAAGGAAATAGAATTCATGTACACCTTGTAAATAAGCTGTCATAAACAGATAGTAGGAGTTAATAGAACAGAAGTACTTTATATCTCTTTTGCCTGTAAAGGATTAAGAAAATCAGTGAGCCTGGCTGTCACCTGACCAGAGGACCAATCAGGGGACAGGATACTTTCAAATCTTGAGGGAGGGAAGTTTTTGTGTGTGCTGTTAGTGTTTGGTTGTTGTTCTCTCTGGGTTCTGAGAGTGACCAGACGTGCAACCAGGTTTCTCTCCAATCTCTCTGATACAGTCTCTTATATGTCCAGAATAGTAAGTACTAGGTAGATAAAGCGAGTTAGCCTTATGTTTCTTTTCTTTATTTGCAAATGTGTATTTGGCTGGAAGGAGTTCAAATTTGTATTTTACTGAAAGGATTTTAATTTGTATTTGTATACTTAGGCTGGGAGGGTATTCCCAGTATCTACAGCTGAAAGACCCTGTAACATATTCCATCTTAAATTTACAAAGATAATTTTTACTGTTTTTCCTTCTTTAATTAAAAGCTTTTCTTGTTTGAGAACCTGATTGTTTTTTTTATTCTGGTGAGACCCCAGGGGACGGGGTCTGGATCCACCAGGGAATTGGTGGGGAGAAAGGAGGGAAGGGGGGGAGAGAGAGGTTATTTTCTCTCTGTGTTAGGATTACTTTTGCTCTCAGAGAGAGTCTGGGAGAGGGAGAGAGAAGGAGGAGGGAAGGTGGATTTTCCTCTCTGTTTTAAGATTCAAGGAGTTTGAATCACAGTGACCTTCCAGGGTAACCCAGGGAGGGGAAGCCTGGGAGAGGCAACGGTGAGGGAAAGGGTTTACTTTCCTTGTGTTAAGATCCAGGGGGGACTGGGTCTTGGGGGTCCCTGGGCCAGGTTTGGGGTGACCAGAGTGTACCAGGCACTGGAATTCCTGGTTGGTGGCAGCGCTACAAGTACTAAGCTGGTAATTGAGCTTAGAGGAATTCATGCTGGTACCCCATCTTTTGGACGCTTCAGAGTGGGGAATTATATCATGACATAAGCAAATTACTTTTAGGAAACACCAGACTGCACATCATCAATTGCCAAAAAGGAAACTGACATGCAAGACCCCAAATTCTGCAACCACACAGCAAAGGGGCAACAACAATATATATTGAAGACCAGTTATTGCTATATAATTTGATTATCTGCAAGTAAGTGAAGTAGAGCATTTGTTGAGTTGTTTTGTTTTTGCTTTGGTAATTTTTGGCTTTTGAACAGATCAAATGAGTCATGACATGGGAGTGGTGAAAGTGAAACAACCATTGTGGAATCATTAATCACATATTTGTCTTCCATTCAGTTCACTTCCAAAAAACAATGTTAAATTGATTGAATTTCTGGAATTAATTTGGGTTACGAGATGAAAGGACCTGATTCTCATTTCACTAAGGCCCCTGTACACACTTGGGCAGTGTAAAGAGAGTTTAAAGAGGGAGTAAATTGCTAAATTACTAATCTGATCTGGGGGCCAGCTCCTCAAAAGGCATAAACCAGCCTAGCTCCGTTAAAGTCAGTGGGTTATCTGAGATGGTGCCATGGAAATGTAGGTTTGTCTTTGTTTAATGTTATGCAGCCTGCATTGCCACTACTTAAAAAAAAAAAAAAAAAGCTTCCTGTTTTCATCGTGACAATTTTCTACTCTGTATTTATTGCTTGTATAACTCAAGGAGAAAAATCGTATGTTTTATTTACAGCTCATGGAGTTGTTTAGCCACAATGTTGGCTTTGCTTTCTTACCATTTCCCCCTCATTTATTTTTTATAATAGTCTTATCCCATCCTATTAGCACGCTTGCCTCATCCCTCTTCACTTCACACTGCTGTCTTCAGCAGTATGCAATCAGCAGTGGTTATCTGACGAGACATAAAATATACATCACTTGCAGTTATTTTGTTCAGTACAGTATTAGTCGTACAACATTTTTTGTGCTTTCCTTTCATATGAAGTAGAGCCATTGTTGCCTGTGCTTCCCCTCGGGTGCTACTCTCACCCCAGTGTACGATGTTCTTCCTTCTTTTGGGAAAGTGTGGACGTGGCAAAGCTATTCGCCTTGCAAAGCACAGTTCAACTTCTCTTGCTGTTGGCCTAAGACTTGTGCTGCCTTTGATAATAAATTACTCATGTCCACTTACATTGTCAATAAATTAACATTAAGATTAAGATTTTCAGAGGCACAGATAGGGAGTTAGGCAGCTAAGTTCCATTGGCTTTCAATATGAGTTGGGTGCCTAACTTCCCTCTGTGCCTTTGAAGATCTCCCCCTAAAATTAGTTATGTTAATTTGTTGTTACAAAATCCAAAATGCTGGTTATCTATAGATATAGATATCAAGGGCCTTAACCTACAATGTTAGGTAATGAAAAGCTTCCGACAGTTCATTTACTCTTGAGCCAGAAATTAAAAATGCAGGGTACTGGATTATCTCCTTAATTGCATTGACCTATCTATGGGGGTCTCTAATCACACCATTCTTCTGGTCCAGCTATATAAGGTTTAGGAGGAGGGGCAGCTCTAAACTATTAAGAACTGTAAGCGGGCTAAATAGGGGCTCTTGGCTACCCTGCTGCTATTGTTGTTGATTAACTTTTTTAGTAATTATGTATTTCCATCAGGGATGCAATGGTTATCACCACTGCTAATGAGATTATTCCCATTTCATACAATTGCAGTGTTCTGCTGGTTCCCTTTTGGCACTTTACCTGTTTCTTTCACTCATACTCTCAGCGCTTACCAAGGTTGTTCACCATAGTTTCTTCTCTGGAATCATGGAACTGGACAAACTGATTTTTTCATCATTCCTGTAGCCACAAACCAATATGAATAGGGTGACCAGATAGCAAGTGTGAAAAATCAGGATGGGAGTGAGGGGGCAATAGGCACCTATATAAGACAAAGCCCCAAATATTGGGATAGTCCCTATAAAATCAGAACATCTGGTCACTCTGAATACAAATATCACAACCTACAATGTGTTGCTTTCTTAGCAACAGCAACAGTTGTGGAGTAGTTCAATTCTTCTTGTGCTTCAAAGCAGACACAGCTCAGCATTGCTAGAAGTTTTTACATGTGCCACTAAAATGTAGCACAATAAGCTACAAGAAACTTAAAGGAAGGAAACACACATGCTCTCCTTGTGTGAGTCATCTCTGTAACCTAAATAGCAAGAGTTATTTATCCCTGACTTCACATCCCATTTCCCACTGAAAGAAAGCTTGATATAAGGCATTATCCTTTCAGTCTAAGATTGAAAAACTTGTAGTCTTCTGCTGGGATTCTCCAAATGCAGGGCACTGTTCTTCCAGGAAATGTTAAAAGTTGTGTTGTCATCCAAAAGGTAAGGTAGAAAAATGGATAATGTTGTGGTGTCTTATTTGTACAAAGAAATTCTCCCTTCCCCTGGCGGGAAGTAATTGCCCTAGAAATTTTTTTGATAAGGGAGATGAGTTGCCAAAATAGGGAAAATATATCATGAACTGTCTTGTAGGAGAGACCAAATATTAATGCATGTTTTTAGAGTATAACAGAGAGGAAAGTTATAGGGTGAAACATTGCACAGAAAGAAGCTGCAGATTCCAGGCATTCCTTTTGGCAGAGCATGTGAAGGAAAAAACAGACGAGACTGTGCATCCCCTTTGAGACAACTTTACAGGTCATAGATCTGGCCTAAAGAAAAGTAGTTTTCTAATCTACTCCTTTTATTCTTCTAACCCTTATGTCAGAGCTCCAGCAGAGTCCTGTAAGCAGTGCAGAAAGCCATTCTGACAACGGTCCACCCTCCTTCCTCTAGAGACAGATTACTCAAATTCCAGGCCATAGATCACAGTAAAAGTATCTGAAAGGTATTCTTTGTAGAATTCCCTGGCTCCCTTATCTGTCCTTGAATAGTTATTTCTTTCCTTCCCGGGTGCACCAGGAAACAGGCAACTCTGTAGTTTACCACTTACTCAAAATCCATTAATGAAGTCTCCTTAATGTAGAGATTTCAGAGTGGATTCAGTGTACTATACGATGCTAAAACAGACAAGTGACTTTCACCTGTACTAGAAATCATGTGGCTGAATGAACATGTCTGTTGCCAAGAACTATAAATGCAAGTGCTGAACTCTGTTTCACTGCAGCCCTGGAGAACAGAGACTTCCTTGACTTCACGCAACTGAAGTGGCCACACAAGAAGTTCCTTCTACTCTTTCTCCTCTTCCACTAGAATCAGTCTAAGGGTCCCAAAGACAGACTAATGAGAATCCCCAATAATGGAAATGATCAGAGTGGTCAAAGGTAAGGGATCTCCTCAAGAAACCAGAATGCGATTCCAGCTTACTAGACATGAAGCTGGTGAGAAAAGATCTACAATCCTTCAAGAAAAGGGTCCTCAACCAGGTAGTCCTCATAAAACTGCATAATACCTTGATGTTAGCATACACTCCCAATTTCTTGGGGGAAAAAGACTATAATTGCTACCCTTCTTCAAAAATCAATATCTCTGCTAACTTGGGCAGAAAATTATTTGACAGATCTGGACTCCTGCCATCAGGCCACAAAGATAAATCTGGGAACTCATCACTTGGTGGAAATTTGGGTTGAGGGATCTCTGTCAAGGGATTTCATTAGAGAGACAAGGTGGGTGAGGTAATACCTTATATTAGATCGACTTGCGTTGATGAGAGAGACACACTTTTGAGCATACAGCTCTGTGTAAGATCAAAAATTTGTCTCTTTCACCAACAGAAGTTGGTCCAATAATAAGTATTACTTCACCCACCTTGTCTCTGTAATATCCTGAGACCAACTTGGCTACACCAATACTTCATACAAGAGAATTCACAGAACAGAAGGGCCCATGTGTCCTGCAACAAGTACAGAGAAAAAGGATCTGCTACTTAAAGAATACTTCTCCTAGAGGGAATTGTTTCCTTCTGGCATTTCAGTTTATCCTGTCTCATCTGTCTCTCTCATTTTCAAACTGCTGACTAGAGACAGGCTGGTGTTAATTCTGTTCACTCTCTTCAGGCTTTGAAGAGTCTGGATCTTGGAACTGAAACATCAGCAGCAAAGTTAAATCAGTAAGATTTACATTGCAGCACAATAAACCATGTAACTCATCCTTGAGAAGTCGGAATTCCTGTCCCCGGCAAGCTACTTCTTAAAGGAAGGTTTTACTGTCGACCTTAATCCAGTCTAATCTCCCCAATCTAATGTTATGTTCATTTCTACTCTAGTCCAAGAGAATAGTAACATTAAAAACATTACTAAATTTGGAATATTTTTCCAATATTGTATGAGGTCAGTAATCTCAGACTATGTAAATGCTCTGTATGGGATGCCCTGAAATTTCAATAGAAAGGGTTTAATGAGGAATTTATATAATGCTACAGGGAAATGAGCTCAGCAATTTTTCTATATCTAATCTATCTGTCCTCATCCTCAAAGGAAACCTGTTTAACACCTTCAAAAGATGAGCCTGGGTGTTTATATTCATAACTTTGCTAGACACTTAAAAATCATGGTCTTAATGAAGACACTGGATGTATAATTTATTACAACTATCTGTAACTCACTGACAACCTCCCTTTCTGTCCAATGACTTCAGGAGCGTTATCAGGGCCACTCCACCCTGAATGGTCCCTTAGAATACGTGCTAACCACTTATGCTAAACAATCTGTTCCACCCTACATTTAGCTGTGTTACTCCTTACCTTTCCTAGACCTGAAGAACAGATGGGTGTAGCTTGAAAACTTGTCTCTTTTACCAACAGAAGTTGGTCCAATAAAAGATATTACCTCACCCACCTTGTCTCTCCACTATCTTAGGACCGATATGGCTACAGTAACGCTGCATGCATCTCTAGAACCCTGTTTCTTCATAGAAGGCACTAGCTGCTGTAACTACAAAAATTAATTTCTTATTTCCTTGGAAAGTGGGCAATGGAAGAATGTATTTAGCTAGAAACCATATTACCAGTTAAGAAATTAACTCTTTCATATCTCAGTGTAATTCAGTGGTATCTAAACACAGCTGTATGGCAAAAGTGCCAGTATTAGCACAAAATGCATCTGAGAAAATTTCCTATTGTGCCAAGACTGTGACATTGCATTCTGCTGGAAATCTATTTGGCTCAGTTTCATACATACCTAGCAGATTTAGCAGATTGTGAAAATGAATGTTTTCCATTCTCATGGCTGATTTTTGCACACATCTGTTCACTCATCTAAATCTTAGTTACATGCTGCTATAAGAATGAAAGGCTGTAATTTTTTTCTTTGGAAATTGGGAGTGTATCATGCACCACAATTTCTGCTTACAAGTCCTACACAGAAATTATGATACACTTGTTTTAGAAAAATCAAAGTGATAGGGGAATATTTTCCTCTTGTTCTGCATACATATCCACCCTGGATTTTAATAGCAGTTTTGCACATGGATTGAGGAGAGAGTATACCCCCCTAGAATGTAAAATAACTGTTGCCATGTACTGTAAACATAAATATTTAAACATGACATTTGCATGTGATATTAATAATCCCTTATAGATTGTCACAAATCCTATATTGTAATTATGGTGCTAGTGTCAAATGTCAATTGTTGAGCTACTATTAGTATACAATTAGTTTGTCTAAATGTGTATATGTGTGAACGTTGCAGAGGTGAAAGTAAGCCAGTACGATCCGGTACGGCATGCCAGCAAGAGCCGGTACTGCGTGCCAGACCGCACCGGCTTCCACGGCGGGGATTTAAAGGGCTCTGGGCTGCCCGCGGCTGCAGGCAACCCAGAGCCCTTTGAATCCCACCCACAGCTCCGGCAGCCCAGCTGGGGCCGGGATTTAAAGGGCTCTGAGCTCCCCGCCACTGCGGGCAGCCCAGAACCCTTTGAATCGTGCCCGCAGCTCCAGTGGCTGGGCTAGGGCCGGGATTTAAAGGGCTCAGGACTCCCCGCAGCGGCAGGAACTCTGGGCCCTTTAAATTCCAGCCCCAGCCCGGCAAAGCTCAGGGTTCCCATGGCAGCCGGAGCCCCGGGCCCTTTTATTTGCCCCTGAGCCCCGGGGGCTCCCAGCCACCTCCACAGCTGGGAGTCCCTGGTTGATTTAAAGGCCCTGGGGTTCCCAGCCACAGCCAGTGCCCCAGGGCCTTTAAATCTTGAGAGGCACCACCTCTTCCAGATGAGGCCACGCCCCCCTCAGGACTCCGGCAGTACCGGTAAGTCCTGTAAGTTACTTTCACCCCTGGAATGTTGTATCATTTTTATATTACAGAAATGATGTAGGCATATATATGCTGAACATTTCTTTTTTGTGTATTAAAAACAGCCATCAGACAGCAACTAGCAATATAATGAATTTAAACAGGGTCATGACACTAAAGCTAGTTTATGTATGCGATGCTCCAAAAGCATCGGCAGCACTACAAAATTTAAAAAACTCTATTTTATGACATCACAACTTTTTTCTGACATAATTTCATCATGAAAATTTACAATTCTATGTTAACTTTAAAAAGACTGTTTTCTACAGCATCTGCCATCCAAATGTATCTAAACGTTTTGCAAACATTAATGTATCTAGCTTCAACTATATAATCTGTTTTACAAATAAGGAACCTGAGGCAGAGAGAGCTAATTGACTTACCAACCATCTCACAGAAAAACAGTGGCAAAGTTAAGAATAAGACCCAGCTGACTCACAAAACCATCTTTCTAAGCGTTGTAATGCTTTGCAATAACTTCCTTGTCTAGTTGCTCTCCCTCAAATTATTAGTGCTGTGTATGTTTTTATTCCCTTCTCTGTTAAGATTATTTGCTTTTTCTGAGCCCCATCATCATGGCACCAAAATTATTTAAAATGCCCCATCTAAAAGGTAAAGAGGATGAGGCAAAGGCAGAAATGGCATCAGTAATAACATTGTGCCCCTGGGACACTTACTGTTTGTGCACCCAAAGCATCAGTTAAGCCTATGGCTTTTATATTATTCCTCAAAGAACATCATCTCTTATTCTGTGAAGTAATACTTATGGTTCTTCACTTCTATAAGTCAACGTGCTGACTGGTGCCATGAACTGAATGGTGGCCCAGAAGGAATAAAGCTAAAAGGTGAGTTGTTGGTCGTACTGTGAAAGGTCGAATGAAGTAGATTCCAGTTGTTACAAATTTATTCAGGATTAAATTGTTGCACTGCATGGGGGCCAGCAGCTGGGGGCGATGCAGAGCCACACCAACCCAGCAGGTGCTCAGTGATACACAATTTAATTTGCTCCTAGGGGAATTCTGCGCCACTGTGCAATGCAGAATTTGCAGAAATTAATGTTGTGCATGCAGAATTTCATTTTTTCCTCACAGAACTGGGCTGCAGATATGTTGGCCACCACTAGGGACCGCTGGACATGGCAGAGCCCAGCTCACAAACAGAAGACAAGGCCTGGGGGAGGGGGAGGGAACTTGAGGGTTCCCAGCATGCCCTGAAGGAAGGAAGTGGCAGCATGCAGGAAACTCCATGCATGCCCGGGACCCAGCATCAGGCTGTTTCTCCCTCTGTATCCCTGGGGTCTAGGAGGGTAGAGTCTGCGACTGTCTGAGTTGAGGAGGGAGGCGCAGTTGGGCTCTGGGGGTAGTGGTTGCGTAAGTGTCTAGGCCAGGGTGTGGAGCCACAGCTGGCCTCTGTGCAGGTAGAGATGAGGGTGTGAATGTCTGGGCTTCGGGGGGTGCACCTGGGTTCTAGGGGAAGGGGTGTCTGGAGTGGGGGGTCTGCAGCTGGGCTCTAGGAGTAGGGGTAGGGGGTGTGAGTGTCTGGGCCGGAGGGACCCCATGGCTGGACTCTGGGGGAAAGAAGGTGTTAGTGTCTGGACCCCGGCTGGGCTTGGTGGTGGGGGAGAGGCAGAGAAACAGGAACTGGGTGGTCGTAGGTGTTTCTTTAACTCTCTATTCCTGGTGGAATTTTTGTGTGCGCCTGTATTGTTACAGACATACATTCTGACAGGTATTTTGAAATAAATTATCAAAATAATTGAAACTGGCATGATTATGTAGTGTTATTTTGACAAATAAAGTTTGCAGATTTTTAAAATATTGGGCACAGAATTTTTAATTTTTTGGAACAGAATTCCTCCAGGAGTAGAAATGTCTCTAGGTGCAAAAGACAAGTATGATAGCTGCACCACACTGGGACTGGGTTCAGTACATGCTGTCACAGACACACATGCAAAGCTAGCTCCACTGGCTTGTGAAGGAAGAGGTGAGACATGGTGCTTCTCACACTTCTGGAGGACTTTAGTGCCAGACAGGAACTGTGCTAGATTTGAGCAGTTGTGCTCAGAGGAGCTTGAGGTTATTGTAGCTGACCACTGCATAGTGGCATAAGGAGAGCAAGGATCTCTGCACAGCTCTAGTGTTATTATGGTATTTCGAATCTAGAATCCAAGTCTGCATTGACACATTATCTGTTACAGACACACCTAGGCTAAATCCTGCACTGTTAGGTGGGCTTTCTGGCAAGGAGAAGACAGCAGAGAGTTTATTTCTTCTCACCCACCCCCCTCTGTACCCATGTAACAACACACTAGGATACCAGCAATACCTTGTGGTCAAGTGTGCCCTATGAGTGGCCCTGGCTAATGTGCCATGTCTGCTACTGTGTACGTTCAAGACCTCAGTCATGTAGCATATGCTAGCCATATTTGTGTAGCCTCCACCTGCACTGACAGCATGATTCTCGTAACCATTACATGTCTGGCATTGCTCCGTTTCTCCCCCCTCCACACACATCCATGGCTCCAGCAAGTGAAAGCATAGAAATTCAAACAAAAATTCTGTGTAAGGCCAGGGGCGGCTCCAGGCACCAGCACACCAAGCATGTGCCGGGGCAGCAAGCCATGGGGGGCGCTCTTCCAGTTGCCGCGAGGGTGGCAGGCAGTTTGCGTTCGGCAGCATGCCTGCAGAGGGTCCATTGGTCCCACAGCTTTGGCGGACCTCCCACAGGCTGCCGCCGAATCCGCGGGACTGGGGACCTCCCACAGGCAAGCTGCCGAAGGCAGCCTGCCGTGCTTGGGGTGGCAAAATACCTAGAGCCACCCCTGTGTAAGGCCCACTCATCTCCAAGTTGATCAGGACTATCTGAATAGCCAGTACAGGAAATGTATTAATATATATTTATTTTGAGTGCCTTTGTATCTTGTCTACAGAAATGAACACTAAACAGTTATATTTTTATGAATGGGCTTCATAGTTGGAACTAGCAGAACATTGAACAAAACTGCTCTGTCATTGATTTACAGCTGCACAGAGGTGGGTGAGAAGAACCTGTTGTTTTTATCAAACTTGTTCCATTTCTCATTTTAAAATTTAGGTTTCCAAAAGATGCTGGCTTTGGAATCAGTCAGCCATGCTCTCCCCTGTTAGCTATGTTTCTTTCGTGGTAGGAATCTTGTCTTCTTATTGCAGGAGAGTTCAAATACTCATTTGGGTGATAGCTGGCAATAGAGTGGCCTTTGGGAGTTTACCAAAGGTAGTGAGCGAGACTAAGCCACTTCTGCACTACTTTGAAAATCTCAACCAGTGTATCTTTGCCTCTGGTATGAAGCACCTAACATATATTGCTCCTGAGCAGCTTCCTCTGGTTAATGCAGATTAGCATGACCAGAACCAGTTCTTGTTCGAGGGTCCCAATCTCTAATGCCAGAAAGAAAAAATGAATAACATACAATCAAAATAGTGTGCATCCTATTTGCCATAGTGCATCCTAATAAAACAGGTGATTTTTAACCCCTTACAGGCTGGACCTAATCATTCTAATTCCTGTAGTACTGATTTAAAAATTGACATTTTATTGAAACCAAAGGAACCTCAGAATGTAGGAAATATCTCTATTAAAATATGGCTTTCTTGCAACTCCTTGGATCAAATCATGCTGCACAAGTGTTTTTCTGTATAACAACTGCAAATACCTCTAGTCAGGATAATCAATTGGTAGCTAGGGCAGTTTCTGGGTCATATTTTTACAATGTATATTTGAACATTTAAGCCATGATGCACTTTAATTTCTGCTAATTTGTTTCTATTTAATTTTTGATAGAATTGCACATACTTTGTTCGGCAGAATTTTTTTAAATGTTTACATTGGTATCACAACTTTTGTGAAAGTCTGAATTCTGCTTAAATTTCTGTTTGTATGAAAGGTTTGCTAATTGGAATGTTACAGCATTCTTGTTTATCCTGTTATTTCTATACTGGATGTGTCGGAATACTGTCTTGTTTATGTGTTCCTTTCTTTGCTGCTTTTTTCCTCGGCAGAGAGAACTACAAAGTAATTAGAAATGATAATTTTCCTTTGGCAAGTAAAACTGTTAATAGTTGGAAAGTTATGTTTTTAGCATTGATTGCTAATAAAGCACACCTCTTTCTGCCAAAATCGTGCAATCCAATTATCAACATTTCCCCAGTCTGTCTTTCTGTCTCTGCATGAGCCTTTCTCACAGAACTGGATTCACTTATGGCTGTTTTGTTCGTGCGCTCTGTCAAAAAATATTTTCTGCATCTCTAATTTCATCAAGATATGCTTGACTGGGATCATCAAAATCACTAAGAAGTAGTGTTTTAATTCAGAGTTCACCAGGTCTGTGGTTACACAGTTGAACAACTGAAAAATCAGCTAGGAATTATGTCACAGTAGTTTGTTAAAATGCTGAATTACTCTTTATATGGCAGACTGCTATAAATGGAGGTTCTCATGAAATTCCAATTCTTAAATGTTAGTGGATTACTAAATAATGTATGTGTGTCTGTAAAGTCCATAAATATGTCATATAGACTTATAGAATAGGCTGCATCCCATTTAAAATGATTCACATTGGAGAAGGCCCAGAGATATGTCCAGATCCTGTTGTTGTTGTTGTTGTTGTTGTTGTTGTTGTTCCTATTTTGGAGAGACATGTGCCATACTTTGAGAAATCCTGGTTTAGGAAAAATGATAATAAAGGTCTCTTTTTATTGCTTTCACAGTAATAATGATAAGTTATCAGATGAGAGCTCCTATGTGGATACAATCTCATCTATCAATTTCTAAGGTACATATCACCCTGGTATACAATCCATGGTATCCTGGCTACACAAATTTAGTGGTCTGAGAGACAAATGTGGATAGACTGGACTATGGATTTAGAGAACAAAGGAATGAATGAAAAGGAGAGAGAAAAGTGTTAAGGAACGGAGTGAGGATGTCCATGTACCTTTCAATGTACCTCATTTTTGGGAACATCATTCATTTCAGTCCCAAAGCTATGTCTCTTCCATCCAAGTTTGTTTCCCTTTACTTTTATTGCTGAAAAACTATTTACATCAGAAATAAAGAATCAGAAAACTGAGGTTAAAGAAAGTTATTTACACTAAATAACACTAGATTACACTAAAGGAAGGTATCCCCCAGGATTTCACGTTTACCTGCATAAATAATTACTTTGTGTCCTCACTTTGAGTCTTTGTCACACAGTGTCCCACATTTGGCCTTGGCAGGTTGAGGTGTACAGAAGCTAGAATAAAATGTAAATTAAGATACTGTGCTTTTAGAGACACTTTGCCGTCTCAATGGGCTTGCAGACATGGTCTGCATGTGATCAGGAGCATTGGTAAGCTGCTGGGAGGACACAGTCTGGAGTGGACATTAGCTGGTGGTCTAAGGCCAGGTTCTGACTACAAACTTATAATGGCATAACTATGTCACTCAGAGATGTGAAAAATCCACAGGAGAGCTTCTCCACTTGGCATAGCTATCCCCTCTTTTGGAGGGGATTACTACACCAACAGGAGAGCTCTCCTATCGGTGTAGTAGTGTCTTCACTAACCCACTGTGGTGGCTTTTAAGTGTAGGCCTGTCCTAAATGTGTACAGTTGCAGCAAGTGTTAAACTTTATGAGTAAAAGTGCTTTCCGCATGTGATTCATTTCGTTGCTCATAGTGTTCTTCAGGTTAAAATTTAGCAGGGAAGCTGAGTATGAAAATTGACAAAAATTGAACTGTCTTTAGTAAGGGGGAAGATGTGAGCACTCAAGTAATCATTAAGATTCATTAATGTCAGTGCTGGTGCAGAGTTGTGCTAGTGGCAGAAGGTGGCCAATAAGCCAAATTCATTCTTGGTGTAACCTCCAGGGTTTTCAGTATAGTTACACCAGGGATGAATTTGGCTGAATATGTTTAGCCAGGGAATTCAGATTAGTGGATGATTGTTTTGATGTTTGTGATGAGCTGTTCATTAGCTCTGTTTCCTTGGCTGCTGATATAAAATAATTGACAGATGAAATGTGAGATGCAAAATTCTCCTCCTCACACCCTTGGATCCATTTTATTTTGTACCACATTACACAATTGGAAATAGGCTGGAATCTGTGCTCTTATTTACTATTCAATAGCATAAAACACAGAATACAAACCTTTCGGCGTAATTAATGTTATACCATCAGGTCCATGATGAGGTCATTTCCATCGAAGACCATACTGATACTGTTTTTGCTAGTCAGAGGAGAGTTAAAAGTGAGCAGTCTAAATCTTCCAAAACTAGACCATCTAAACCAAGGAGGTTGGTAATAAAATATAGAGTCTTCCACATTAGTTCTTGGTTCAAGATTCATCCCTGGTTGGTGTGATCAAAGGTTTTAAACGCTGATAGCAGCTTTGGTGCACTATGTCCAATGAGTTTGGTGTTCTCAGTCTAGTTCACAAGAGTAATGCTGCTGAGCATAAAAATAGCAACACAATTGATGCTTGTTGGTAGTTTCTTTACGGTCTCAGCGAGTGCCAAGGTCAAATGCAGATAGGCCTTCCAGTCTATATGGAACTGAAGTCTGTTTAACAGTTTTCTTGAAATGTGCTACAAGGTTTGGACTTTTCAGGATTGAAGCATAGTCAGCTCCTGTGTGCTGTAAACCAAATTATTGTTTTAATAATGTCAGATATTACTATTTTGTAACTAAGCCCCAAAACACAGAAGACTTTTTGTGATGTAGATGAGACCTTAGTCACAAGCACTGCCACTCTGGCTTGTTCACCAGCCCCTTCCTCCCCAACCCCAGCAAAAAAACAAACAAAAAAATAACAAACAAAACAAATACCACACCCAGAAAACAGCATCATGAACCTAAAACCTGGATGCTATTTTTAAAAAAATCTAAAATTCAAGCTTGGTTGAATTAACAAAGCTGAGGCTGCAAGCTGGTTTAGTGCATGCTGTAATAAGGTGTCAGCTTTAATAAGTCCTAATTAAAAAAACAAAGATTTTTTTGAAACAAAATTTGGGGAAAAAAAAGTCTCTTTTAATGATTAAAAATGTCAAAATGCTTAATTTTTCTAACAGCTCCAGTCCAAAGCTGATAGTGGGTTAGGGGTTCTTTTAATTTTCTGTGAACGTAATGAAGATAGCCTAATGGTTTGTATTCCAAGTTTGTATTTGTGCTACATAAGCTAACTATTATTATTCTTTATTACAATTCCGAGTCCTGGTGCTTGTTTTTCAGACAGGAGGTGCTGAGAGAGTAGTGAGGGTAGACTGAGCTAGGTCTTTCAGGGAATGTCTACACTGCATGGACCTGGATCTGCTGACTCGAGCTTTCAGGGCTCAGGCTGCACCGCTAAAAATTGCAGTGCAGCTGTTCAAGTTCGGGCTGGAGTCCAAGCTCTGAAACACCCTGAGGGAGTGGGTCTCAAAGCCTGAGCTTAGGGTGACTAGACAGCATATGTGAAAAATCGGGATGGGGGTGTGGGGGTAATATGAGCCTATACAAGGAAAAGACCCAAAAATCAGAACTGTCCCCATAAAATCAGGACATCTGGTCACCCTACCTGGGCTCAACCTGAGACCGAATAGCCACACTGCCATCTTTATTCCCACAGCCCACGCCCTGCAAGCTCCAGTCAGTTGTCCAAGGCTCTGAAACTCAGTGCTGCTGGGTTTTTATTGCCATGCAGACATAACCTTAGAGCAGAGAGCGTCCTGTGTCTCAGCAATAACCACTCCAGCCAACTGATGGGCTCCAGAGGGAGTCCTGGACAGTCCTTCATGGACAGAAGTTGGCAATAACACAGGGTCTTAAGGATTGGATTTATGAAGTTGGGAAGAATTCCCCTCCTGTGACTCAAGACCTTGGCTGGAAAGACGATGGCCTTGCACAAGAATTGGATGGAACTCCCTTAAGAGCCTGTCAGTCCCTTTCATTAATCAGCAAGAGGGGTTGCTGCTGAATGACACAAGGCACTGCTTTCCCGCAGGGGCTGAGTCTGCTGCTTCCTCAGGGTGCTCTCATTCTGGGCCAGCCAGAGGAACAAGAGGCTGGAACTGGAACTAAAACTCTGGTTTTCTGCATGACTGGGCAGAGAGTACTAACATTAGAGCCTTTTTATAAATATATATTTGGTTTTCCCAGCATTAGAGGTTTTGTTCTTACCCTCCATCCCTCTCCCTCCTTTCTTTGCCAGATGTGTGAGCATACAAGAAATTCTTTTCTACATGGAGTAGAAGCCTGGATGTGGGTTTTGAGGTTTGTCCATCTCATTACAGTGAATGCATCACCTGCATGACTCAGTCGTTCTCCGGCTGCCTGGGGAGCGAGACCTACAAGGGCAGCCCTAATGATAATCCTCTCTCATTATGGTGCCTACGTAGTGTTGCTGCTGTGAGGGAAGGCAAGCTAGTCAACAGCCGGTTTTTATAGCTGTGTATAAAAACTTTGTTATTTTTTAACCAAACTTTTTATCATAAGCTTCTCTAGGCAGTATACATTCAATTACATTAATAATAAAAAAAACATTGCCAGGAAGATAAATATGAATTTTCTCTGCCTACGCAGTATTTTGAAAAATATAAAAATGCAGCAAGTAATTGTATACAGTAACAAAAATTGCTTTATACAAGTGTAATATTTGTAATAAAAAGAACACTTTCTATTTTGTCTAGTGGTACCTATTTTCTTGTATTCCAGGAAAGATACTGAAACTAAGTAATATTCACTAAGTCCTTCTTTGTCATGAGTATGTTTTTCCATGGTTATAGTATCCCACGCAGTTTTTAAACAAGGGTCCATTTTCTAAGAGGGTCCTTTTATTCTCATCATTCTTCAATAATAGGGGTAAAATAGGTCTTGCTATTTTACTAGGTAAATCTCTTTCAAGAGCAAACCTAACAGTACTGCCACGAGCTGCATCTGGAGTTTTTCCCTTGTAAATATGTTTGTTAGGTTTGATATCATTCAGAATTCTTTTATTCCTGGGGCAGTAACACCATATGTGAAAGTGTATGTCTTACGTACCACACTTGTTCACCCTGCATTAGAGGAGTGGAGTAAAGGTGCTTTGAGGAAGGATGGAGTTAGATAACTAGAGAAAAAAGGTTTATTGGGATTTATTTTTTTGTGTAGTATATAAAGGAGTTTGGCAGCTGCATGCCAAATTGAAGCCCATTGGTCAAAGGAGACCTCCTTTCCCAAAAACCTCTCATGTCATAGTTGCATTTATCTTCCATATCCAGAATGGTGGGTTCCAGGTAAAGCCCTTTAGCATTTATTTCCTGAGTATTTATCCTTTCTGTGGCTCCTATTCTGCCATCTTTTGTCTGCAAGTAGTTCCAGTGAAACCTAGGGGACAACGCAGACAATATGGTAGTATTCAATGTGAGAAAGGTATTAGGGAGAGGTCTTTGGAGTCATAATGAATCAGTAATATTAGCAGCATAATATTCTATCAATACAGAAGGGTTTCAGCGTGTTTAAACAGTGTACCCAAGGCATCTGTATTTAAAATCTTTCCATCTTTAAAAAAGTGACCTATCCTTTTCTCAGAGTTTAAAGATGAGAGTTGCATTTGCTGGGGAATCTTTGGATGAGCGTCAATGATTTTTACTTCATAAATTACATATGAGCATCACACTGGGTGTGGGCTAATCTGCAGCACGCTTTGTGTTTGGGGGTTAGGAAATCAAAGATCATAGGGGAAGCCAAAGTCAGTTTGTTCTATACAAACGCAGGTCTTGGGGTGGGCCTCCTGAAACCCATACCACTAGAGAGAGCAGTTGTGCTGCCCTGTACCATTTAATGAAATTAGGAGATGCAGTTCTGCTAGATACAGGTCTATACAGAATGTGCCTATTAAAACTACAGAGTTCTGTTCTCTGATTAAATTAATCAGAGTATTGTAAATCCTCTCTGTGGTCTTTTGGAGATCTCTGTTAGGAGAGTTGGAAAAAATAAACAAATTTTAAATACAAGATTTACCTTTCCTTGCATGATTTTACATTGCGACCTAATATGATACAACAAAGTCCTCTTTAGTGCATTTCAGCAGAGAGACATAATTAGCCCCATAGAAGTTGTTCTAGTAAAAGAATTTTATTTATTTTTAAATGGTCCATCCAAAACTCTAGGTACTCAAAGTATAAAACAAAAAAAGTAGTAACACATACTGATTTGAACCAGTGTCCTGTTATCAGGTGCTTGAAGCCTGCATAAAGTTTAGTGTAATTACTGCTGAGTCATGGATACCACAATGCTATCAGCAGGTAAACACACCCGAATAACATGAAGCTGATCACCAGTCCTATGATAAGATTCACAGTACAGGCAGGGCCGTAGCAACAAAGAACGTGGCCCCCTCCGAACATATGTCCGGGGCCCCTTACAATGCAGAAACTGGAATGCAGTATTTATTTTATACAATATACAGGGTTCATATTATGTATACATAGGCCTACAGTGTACATATATTCCGTATTTACGCAAAGCGCTTCTTTTGAGCCTTGTTCTCCGCAAATTGGTTAATCAATGCATCATAGTCCAGAGATCTGGCAATCTTGTTTTCGATTGAGATAACTGCAAGCGCAGAAAGCCTGTCATCTGTCGTGGTTGAGCGCATGATATTCTTGATCAGTTTCATTCTACTGAAGCTCCTTTCAGCACCAGTGACAGTAACTGGTGCGGTCAGAAGAATTCTGATGCAAATGCAAAGAGTCGAATATATCTCCTGAAGGCTGTTCTTGTATATGTACATTAAAAAATTGTTTGCAGTGACAAGTCCTCTCTCTTTCTCGATGACATAAATAAACGATTCAATTCCATTATGAGTTCGTTGGCATCAATGTCTCCCATTTTTCTTTCAAAATTTTTGCTGTGATTCTCCAGTTCATTTTCTCTGTGACACTGCTTCAGGCTGTTAGCATTGTACAGAAATCTAAACAACTTATACCACTCCACGAGTTGGTCAAATCGCAACAAAACGGAAGATATGGCCTGATCAGTGAAAACAAGAAAGAACTGCGATTTGAATTTTTCTTCGGCAGAAAGACGACTCAAATCATCAGCACATTCATAATCAAACATTCTCTTCTTATGTCGCACCCTGGTTTCTGGAAACACCTGCTCAATACCCATATGCTCTGCTATTTCACATGCATTTGTGACCACAGAGTTATAGCCTATATTTCGATAGTCTTCCAAAACTTCATTGTAGCACCAGCTTCTGCCTGCAGTACATCAATTGACACATCTGGTGACTGAATTAATTTGCAGGTTTTATTGACATGAAATAGTATATCGTACCACGTGTACACAGTCAGAACAAAAGGCCATGCAGTAACATGGTCTAAAAGTGCACCGGCTTCTGTTGCTGTATTGCCATCTTTCTTTTCGAGCGCATATTCGCGCAAAGATGACAAAGCATTGCACAATTCTTCAAGGTGATAAAGCAATGGCTTCACAGCATCAATTCTCGACTCCCAACGAGTGTCCGATAACCCTTTAACAGATATTGGCATATGTTCTTGAAGTATATCCCAAAGTGAAGGTGAAGAAGAAAAGATAACATATATTCTGTTAATCAGACCGAAAAAGTCAACGGCATATTTCGATGACTTTGCCGCATCTGAGATCACAAGATTCCAAGTGTGAGCTCCACATGGTACATACAAGGCACGGTCATTTATTTCTAGCATGCGGGCTTGAACTCCTTTATTCTTTCCTCTCATATTTGCGCCGTTATCATAAGCTTGACCTCTCATGTCAGCAATGTCTATTCCTAAGTTGTTTGCCTTTTCAAGAAATGCTTCCAATAAGCCCTCACCAGTTGTATCATGAACATTAAGAAAATCAACAAACACTTCACAAATATTGACACCATCTTCACCGTTGCATTCAACAAAGCATAACACCACAGACATGTGTTCTTCATGTGACACGTCAGGTGTACAGTCCAAATTAACTGAATAATATTTTGCTTTTTTAAGCTGCGCTATGTTGGCCTCTTGAATGTTACTGGCAACAAGTTGAATCAGCTCGTTTGGATCTGTGGACTGAGGTACTGAACAGGTGTCTCTGCCTTTTTAATCCTTTGTAAAAGTTTGCTGAGGACATTATCATACTTTGCAAGCAATTCAAACAGTCCCAAAAAGTTGCCATTCGAAGGATCGGCGCGCTTTTCATTACTTCCTCGAAATGCCAAGTTTCTTTTGGACAAGAAAATAACGACATCAACCATGCGTTTGACAACATTTCTCCAGAAATCTCTTTCTTTCAGAAAAGCCTGCAATTCGAGTTGGTCAATAGATGTATGGTTTACTATGCCTGACCGAAGGTCAAACCATTTCACCATACAGTCTTGATGACCTTTGCCTGTTTCATGCTGCTGAAGTCTTTTTGACAGTGCTTTCCAAGCAGATGTTCCACGACGTAGCGGTATGTCGCCAGTGCCATATAATTTACAAGAAAAACAAAAAATGGCATCTTTCTGAACTGAGTACATTAACCATGAACATCTTATTTTCTTGCCATTTGCCATGGTTCGATAGAAATGAGTACTTGTGAACCTCCGTCTTTCCTCGTTAAATAGAAATTCGTAACTTTCATTCTGCTGCGGTGGGCCACGTGCAACAATGTCACACACTTGCCTGTCCGCTATTATAGACGGCCAATCTCCTGGATCATCAGTCAGTGGTTCTGATTCAGATACTTCTTTCCTGGCAGCAGCTGGAATATCTGTCACAGTTGTTTGGTAGAACAACTGGCTTCACCTTCGACCTCACTTGAAGCACTTCTGGATACTTCTGGATATGATTCGTCGCTGCTAGCGCTGTCCGTTTCATGTGCCTGTACCTGTACATTGGATTGCAGGGCAAAATACATTGACAACTTTGGAATTTTCTCAAGTTCCTACTCTTTTCTGCCTTTCGTTTACTAGCTCCACTCTTATACATTCTCTTAGACTTCTGCGTTGGAAACGATAAAAAACTAAACAACTAATTAATAACATTTATCCGCCGACCGCCATTATGAACGCAAATACACATTGTTTGAATGGGTGACACTAAAATTCGAAACTGACCAACAGACAACTGATGTAGCCAGTAGCATTATGATGTATCATAATGACTTCATGGTTTTGTCAGTAAAAACCGACATGGATTGTGCAATAGCGTCAATAAATGTCACTTACCTAGTTATACCTTACATTTTTTTGCCACTTTTAGGGGCCCCCCTTCCTTGTGGGGCCCCCTCCGATTGGAGGGTACGGAGGGTGCTCGCTACACCTCTGAGTACAGGCCTCCATGGGAGGAAAACTCCTCTCCATGAAAGAGCTATTTCTCTCCCATTATTCTATTAGGAAACTCCCCTCCATGAAAGAGAGCACAAGACTTAACCCCCAAACCCTTTGGATCCTCCAGGATCTGCATAGATCCTAAGAGGCCATGGGACGCTAGGCCAAAAAGGGCTCTGGCGTTTTGCTGAATGTGGGTCTCTGGTGACCCTCTTTCTACCCTGGTGGTGCAGCTCCACCAAAATCATGTTGAGAGAGATTCTGCAGCCGGTTGCTATTCTTGAGTTCTCCCTATAAGGGAGAGAACTAGGCAATGAGGATGGAAATATAATGTGACCTGGGGTAGCATTTCTTCCCCACTTTCCCAAGCTCTACAAGGCCAGTCAGAGGATTATGTCCTCCCTTCTCGTCCTGCCCTGATCTGTCTCCTGCCACCTCTCCTTCCCCCCAGATTGCTGAACTCATGGAGCTGTCAGCCGGGTGGGTACAAGGGAAATAAGGAATGCCTCCACAAAAGTGACCAATTCTGTCACCCCTATCCCCCACTTTACTCACCATAGCTGGAGGCTCCATAAGCATCTCTCAGACGGTACAATTTGGCTCTCTGTTCTTGCTTCTGATGGAAGGACAGAGCAGTATGACCATATTTTAGAGGGTTCCCTCCAAGACCCTCTCTCTGAGTGACAGATGTCCCTGCTAGAGCAGGGCTAGTCAAGCTTATGTTTGGTATATGGAAAATGTTTCCTAAATGATTGGATTTTTCTCCAATTTTCTCAATTTAAAAAACCCCAAACATTCCATAGTATTTCTTACATATTTCTGTGTAGTGTCACAAAGTTCCTCCTCTACCTTGGTGGGTCCTGCGCTTATTGGCAGATTTGCTCACCTCAGTGATCTTCCCCACAGTCTGTATCAACTCCTCCTCTGTCTTATCAGGACTTGGGAGGTTTGGGGGGAATCTGGGCGCACCCTCTACTCCGGGTTCCAGCCCAGGGCCCTGTGGATTGCAGCTGTCTATAGTGCCTCTTGTAACAGCCGCATGATAGTTACAACTCCCTGGGCTACTTCCCCATGGCCTCCTCCAAACACCTCCTTTATCCTCATCACAGGACCTTCCTCCTGGTGTCTGATAACACTTGTGCTTCTTAGTCCTCCAGCAGCACACCCTCTCACTCTCAGCTCCTTGTGCCTCTTGCTCCCAGCTCCTCACATGCACCTCCTCTCCTCTGGCTCCTCCTCGCCTATCTGGAGTGAGCTCCTTTTTAAACGCCAGGTGCCCTGATTAGCCTGCCTTGATTGGCAGCAGGTGATCTAATCAGACTGTCTGCCTTAATTGGTTCTAGCAGGTTCCTGATTACTCTAGTGCAGCCCCTGCTCTGGTCACTCAGGGAACAGAAAACTACTCATCCAGTGACCAGTTTATTTGCTTTCTACCAGACTCCTGTACCCCACTGGTCTGGGTCTGTCACAGTAGTTACAATAGAATGAAAGGGAAATGGGTCTTTCCCCCCTCCTCTGAAGAGTAAAATGTATACGCTTAATAACAAGATGTTCTCAGTAGGGAGCAGGAGTCTATCATTGGCTCTAACTGCAGGCAACACAAAATGAAAATCTGAAAGGGAAAACTACAGCACAGAGAGAAAGAACTGACTCTGAGATGCAGAGGGAGAATACAAGTATTTAGACCATATCTGTAACTATAAAGCCAGTAATAAAAGGCTCTCCCCTTTATATTTCCCTTTTTATTTTATTTTTTATAGTGCAATACATACAAACATTACAACCTGGCTGACTCCTGCAGAGATGCCAGGCACTAGCATTGTGTCCAAAAAATTAGCTTTATACATATGCTAAATTAAAGATTGGCAGCAGCAGCACAAATCCCATATTGGCAGTAGTTTGCAAATCCCATATTGGCAGTCTTCTCAACATGAAAGAGCGGAAATACAAAGGGCAAAAAGCCCAAGAGACTCTATCAAATAGCAGTTAGTGCAATTTATAAAATATATGTATGAAAAATCCCCAAACTACTTAAAATAAGAGTAAATTTTTATCTGCAGCTAGCTCAAGTTAGGTAAAGAGTTCAAAGAGTCCATTCTCTATTTCTGGAGAAAAGCCCTGTTTCTCAGTTGCTCTGTGATCCAAATTTAGCTCTGGTATTAGTGGTTGTAGCTACACCAGCTTGAGTGGGATTGCACACACTTATGCACCAGGAATGAAGCAAACCCAGAGGGCCAGATTATCCTCTGTTACATCCATGTAAATCATGATTAACTATTGAAGTCATTGGGATTACACCATTGTAACGATGTTGTAAGTATAACAGCATCAGGCTAGATTGATTCAATTACTCCTTTTAATAAAAAATTATATTGGTTTGGCTGTCTATGGCTATTTTGTATTGCAGTGACTTGGGCCTGTTACAGACTAATCTAAAATTCTATTTTTTGTTTTTTCCAAGTTATTTCCAGATATTTTTGAAGACTGTTTTGGAGCAGGCAACAGTTTTGTTTACATACATGTATGTACATCAACAATTTCTCCTGCATATGTACATTCTGGACTAAAACTTAGCTCCTTTGACCAGTCTGCCTAGGTTATTAATTCTAAACAGCATTGCTCCAGTTTCCCTCCTGAGAAGTTATTGAAGTTTGCAATTTATCAATACCTAGATTTGCCTAGATTCACCTGCTGCCTAGACTTTAGTAATCACGTGTCCATTGAAAACGTGTTGCCCCATTTTGCCCAAAAAGGTGTGAATAGTCAGAGCTTTGTTAGGTTGTTTCCATTAGGAGGAAAAATTGATGATAGGTATTTCTTTGATGCAAGATGTGATGGGGCCCACTCACCTCAAACAGCACCTCCTGCTGGCCATCACAGGGATTAGATCTGCCACTCAGTGCACCCTCTCCAGGTGAGGCCTCTCCTGTCATTATCTTCACCTACAGACTGCCTCAGTCCAGGAACCACAGCATTCTTTTCATGACTCAGCCTTCAGGTCAGGTCACCATCTGTATTTCCACCTTCAAGGGTTCATCAAAGTCTAATATTTAAGCCACTCCCTCAGTGGCAGATGGGGAGAGATCCAGGCCTGCCCACTCTTCTAGGTCCCAACCCAGGGACCCTGTAGATAAAGAGAGACAGCAGAGGTGGTTAACTTCCCTTGCTTCAATTCCCTGAGCCACTTCCCCACACCCCAACATCATCTTCACCCTTACCTCAGGGCTTCCAGCTGGCAAGTGCCAGCAGCTAACCAGGAGCTCCCTCAGTCCCCACCAGCAACTGCTCTGTCCAAGGTGCTACCTTTCCTGCAGCCTGCTAGGAATGCAATCCTCACTCCTTGGGCTCCCCAGAGCAACTGACCTTGCTCTGCCCTGCAGCTCCTTTTGTACTAGCCCACTAGGTCCTGATTGCTGCTTCATTCAGCCTCCTTCCAATTGGCTGCTTCCTGCACAGCCTCCCTATTCTGCTAAGAGGACTCACTTCCTCTTCTCCTTTCTGGGATGGGGTGTGGCAGGCCCCCTAGGCCTCCATTAATTCCTTCCGCTTGGATGTGGGGTAAATACTCCATCACACAAGCCTTCAGAGATTGGACACAAAGTCGCAGAGCACAGGGACTGCAGACAGGGGAGTTTGAGAGGGTGAGCAAAAGATCCCACTGCTGAACAGGCTACCAGGTGAGAGTACTAGCTGTTGGCGTGAGAGAGTGTGCTTGACTGTTTGAATTTTAATTGTGATTCTGATTTCAGGTGACTTCAGTTTCAGTTACAGCTACTGTGGCAGTTGCAACTGAGTGCCTGACCGTGTTGCCTTGATTGCCTTTGTTTGGCCTTCCCCAGTGTGACTCACGAGGGGGAGGGACTGACCTAGGCAAGCAGGCTTTAAAAGCCAGAGCTAGAGTGACCAAGGGAACAGAGCGGACAGGGAGCTACAGGCAGGGGAGTTTGACAGAGGGAGGCTTATGATGGTTAGGAAGACCCGCAACACCTGTGCCAGCACTGCTTCTGTCTCCTCCACCTGCGCCTGTAGCCAGACAGAGCACCTAAGCATGGATGCTTCTACCCAAATCCTGGTGTGGTTTTGCAAAGACTGTAACTTGCAATTTCCACTTACTGATATCCAGGCGGAGAGTGGGCATCCAATGTGAAAGGTGCCTACTGGTGGAATCTCTCAGGCAGCAGGTGGGAGAGCTACAAGAGGAGTGGCTAGGTTGAGGAGCATCCGAACGCACGAGCAATTCCTGGACAGTGTCCGTGTGGAGACAGCTGAAGTAGCTGTCCCAGTACACAGGACTGCTGACACACCACTGGTGGAGGAGGAGATGGCTCAGGGTGGACACTGGCAGCTGGTTAGTTCTGGCTCATCTTGATACAGGAGAGAAGGAATCACCCCCTACAGTAAAGGAGGAGAAGCCTTGTACCCCTAAGGCTGGGAGGTCTGCTGCCACCACTGCGAATAGGAATGTAGGGTAGTGGTGGTCAGAGACTCTCTGCTGAGGGGGACGGAGGCACCCATCTGTCACCCTGACATTTCATCTCGGGAGGTATGCTGCCTGCCGGGGGCCCATATCCGAGATGTTACAGAGGCATTGTCGAGGATTATCCAGCCCATGCTACTCATCCATGTGGGCACAAATGATACTGCGAGGTGTGACACTGAGCGGATCAAGAGTGACTATAGGGCTCTGGAAGTATGGGTGAAGGAGTTTGGAGCACAGGTGGTATCCTCTTCGATTCTGCCTGTCAAAGGCAGGGGCCTGGGCAGAGACAGATGCATCATGGAGATGAATGCCTGGCTGCGAAGATGGTGTCGCCAGGAGGGCTTTGGCTTCCTCAACCACGGGATGCTATTTGAGGAAGGACTGCTAGGCAGAGATGGCTTTCACCTTTCGAGGAGGGGAAAGTCCCTATTTGCAGACAGACTGGCTAACCTAGTGAGGAGGGCTTTAAACTAGGTTCAACGGGGACAGGTGAGCAAAGCCCACAGGTAAGTGGGGAACATGGAGACCTGGGAGTTGGGTCAGAAACAAGAGGGAGTGTGGGCTATAATGGCAGAGAGAAAGGAGGGTCAGGGCAAAACTGGGAGGCAAGATCAAACCAGTATCTTAGATGCCTATATACAAATGCGAGAAGTATGGGTAATAAGCAGGAAGAACTGGAAGTGCTAATAAATAAATACAACTATGATACTGTTGGCATCACTGAAACTTGGTGGGATAATACACGTGATTGGAATGTAGGTGTGGATGGGTACAGCTTGCTCAGGAAGGATAGACGGGGAAAAAGGGAGGAGGTGTTGCCTTATATATTAAAAATGTACACACTTGGACTGAGGTGGAGATGGCCATAGGAGACGGAAGTGTTGAGAGTCTCTGGGTTAGGCTTAAAAGGGGTTAAAAAATAAGGGTGATGTCATGCTAGGCGTCTACTACAGGCCACCTAACCAGGTGGAAGAGGTGGATGAGGCTTTTTTTAAACAACTAACAAAATCATCCAAAGCCCAAGACTTGGTGGTGATGGGGGACTTCAACTCTCCAGATATATGTTGGGAAATAACTGCAGGGCACAGACTATCCAATAAGTTCCTGGACTGCATTGCAGACAACTTTTTATTTCAGAAGGTTGAAAAAGCTACTAGAGGGGAAGCTGTTCTAGACTTGATTTTAACAAATAGGGAGGAACTGGTTGAGAATCTGAAAGTAGAAGGCAGCTTGGGTGAAAGTGATCATGAAATCATAGAGTTTGCAATTCTAAGGAAGGGTAGAAGGGAGTACAGCAAAATAGAGAAATGGATTTCAGGAAGGCAGATTTTGGTAAGCTCAGATGGCTGAGAGGTAAGGTCCCATGGTAGGAATCAAGACTGAGGAGAGTTGGCAGTTTTTCAAAGGGACACTATTAAGGGCCCAAAAGCAAGCTATTCCGGTGGATAGAAAATGTGGCAAAAGACCACCTTGGCTTAACCACGAGATCTTGCATGATCTAAAAAATAAAAGGTCATATAAAAAATGGAAACTAGGTCAGATTACAAAGGATGAATATAGGCAAACAACACAGGAATGCAGGGGCAAGATTAGAAAGGCAAAGGCACAAAATGAGCTCAAACTAGCTATGGGAATAAAGGGAAACAAGAAGACTTTTTATCAACACATTAGAAGCAAGAGGAAGACCAGGACAGGGTAGGCCCACTGCTCAGTGAGGAGGGAGAAACAGTAACAGGAAACTTGGAAATGGCAGAGATGCTTAATGACTTCTTTGTTTCGGTCTTCACTGAGAAGTCTGAAGGAATGCCTAACATAGTGAATGCTTATGGGAAGTGGGTAGGTTTAGAAGATAAAATAAAAAAAGAACAAGTTAAAAATCACTTAGAAAGTTAGATGCCTACAAGTCAGCAGGGCCTGAAGAAATGCATCCTAGAATACTCAAGGAGCTAATAGAGAAGGTATCTGAGCCTCTAGCTATTATCTTTGGAAAATCATGGGAGACGGGAGAGATTCCAGAAGACTGGAAAAGGGCAGATATAGTGCCCATCTATAAAAAGGGAAATAAAAACAACCCAGGACACTACAGACCAGTTAGTTTAACTTCTGTGCCAGGGAAGATAATGGAGAACGTAATTAAGGAAATCATCTTCAAACACTTGGAAGGTGGTAAGGTGATAGGAAATAGCCAGCATGGATTTGTAAAGAACAAATTGTGTCAAACCAATCCGATAGCTTTCTTTGGTAGGATAACGAGTCTTGTGGATAAGGGAGAAGCGGTGGATGTGGTATACCTGGACTTTAGTAAGGCATTTGATACAGTCTTGCATGATATTCTTATCGATAAACTAGGCAAATACAATTTAGAGGGGCTACCATAAGGTGGGTGCATAACTGGCTGGATAACCGTACTCAGAGAGTTTTTAATGGTTCCCAATCCTGCTGGAAAGATAACGAGTGGGGTTCGCAGGGGTCTGTTTTGGGACTGACTCTGTTCAATATCTTCATCAATGACTTAGATGTTGGCATAGAAAGTACGCTTATTAAGTTTGCAGATGATACCAAACTGGGAGGGATTGCAACTGCTTTGGAGGACAGGGTCATAATTCAAAATGATCTGGACAAATTGGAGAAATGGTCTGAGGTAAACCGGATGAAGTTTAATAAAGACAAATGCAAAGTGCTCCACTTAGGAAGGACCAATCAGTTTCACACATATAGAATGGGAAGAGACTGTCTACGAAGGAGTACGGCAGAAAGGGATCTAGGGGTTATAGTGGACCACAAGCTAAATATGAGTCAACAGTGTGATGCTGTTCCAAAAAAAGCAAACGTGATTCTGGGATGCATTAACAGGTGTGTTGTGAGCAAGACACAAGAAGTCATTCTTCCGCTCTACTCTGTGCTGGTTAGGCCTCAGCTGGAGTAGTGTGTCCAGTTCTGGGCACCGCATTTCAAGAAAGGTGTGGAGAAATTGGAGAGGGTCCAGAGAAGAGCAACAAGAATGATTAAAGGTCTTGAGAACATGACCTATGAAGGAAGGCTGAAAGAATTGGGTTTGTTTAGTGTGGAAAAGAGAAGACTGAGAGGAGACATGGTAGCAGTTTTCAGGTATCTAAAAGGGTGTCGTCAGGAGGAGGGAGAAAACTTGTTCACCTTAGCCTCTAACGATAGAACAAAAAGCAATGGGCTTTGTCATAAACAGATGGTTAAGGATTAATGCCTCTTTTACCTGTAAAGGGTTAAAAAGTTCACCTAGCCTAGCTAACACCTGACCAGAGGAACCAATGGGGAAACAAGATGTTTCAAAAGGAAGGAGGGAAGTTTTTCCTTTGTTTAGAGTTTCAGTTTCAGCCGGAGTGAAAAAGATCAAGGAACCAGCCTCTTATCAGAGTAGTAAGTTTTAGAAAGGGATAAATAGGTTTATGTTTATTTGCTTTGTAACTTGTCTTGGTATCATTAAGGGAATTATCAAAAATTGGGTATTTGGGTATTTTTTCTTTGTGTAACTAAATTTGTGCCCAGGGGAACATCCTCTGTGTTTTGAATCTGTTGTCTGTGAGAGTAGCTGGTATGTTAATCTCTCCCAAAGGGTTTTCTTTCACCTTTCTTTTCTTTAATTAAAAGCCTTTTTTTCTTAATACCTGATTTTTTTTCCTTTTTATCCAAAGGGATTGGATCTGGACTCACCAGGGATTGGTGGGGGAAAGGAGAGGAATGGTTAATTTCTCCTTGTTTTAAGATCCAAGGGGTTTGGATCTGTGTTCACCAGGGAATTGGTGAAGTCCCTCAAGGCAACCCAGGGAGGGGAAAGTTTTGGGGAGAGAGGGAGTGCTCCAGACACTGAAATTCTGGATGGTGGCAGTGTTACCAGATCTAAGCTTGTAATTAAGCTTAGAAGTGTCCATGCAGGTCCCCACTTCTGTACCCTAAAGTTCAGAGTGGGGAAGGAACCTTGACAGCTTAAACTGCAGCAAGGGAGATTTAGGTTGGACATTAGGAAAAAGTTCCTAACTGTCAGGGTGGTTAAACACTGGAATTGTCTAGAGAGGTTGTGGAATCTCCATCTCTGGAGATATTTAAGAGTAGGTTAGATAAATGTCTATCAGGGATGGTCTAGACAGTATTTGGTCCTGCCATGAGGGCAGGGGACTGGACTCGATGACCTTTCGAGGTCCTTTCCAGTCCTAGAGTCTATGAATCTATGAATCCTATTTCCCTGAACACACAATAGGATGCAGTTTACTTGCTCACAATTCCTGGCCTGCTTTTTGAGCCAGTACCCTTCCCAGAAGAAGCTCCTCTTTCTTTGCTTCCTCTCAGAGCCATGCTACCAGTGCTTCTCAGCTTTCTCACGGCTTTTCAGGCTCTTTTCTGATGACTTTCTGGCAATCAGTCCTAGGGAAACACCACTTATTTTCTTAGTTCTTGCTCAGGCCTTCCGTGTGGTCAGTGCTTTGGATGGTGGCTTCTGTTTCAGCTATTGGACACCATAAAGGAGCTTAATTTCTTCTTCCAAGTCCTAGCACCTTCACCATCTTCAGTGAAGTCTGCCTGCCCATAGATCAGACATGCTTGCTAGCAGTCACCAGCGCTCTCCAGCATAACTGAGTAAATGCCTGAATTTGAACAAAGACATGGCGGCGGTGGGGGGAAGGGATTGGAGCAGACTTCAAAAGTAGTCACTTCAGATTTGGCCCTAATACAGGGCTATATCAAAGGCTGATTCCCAAGATGCCACAATGCAGGAATACAGAGGATGAGCATGTTTGAACAACTGGCCTTCTCCTGTTCGTGAAGTGTCTTTTGTTTTTGCAGGCATGAGTTCCTTGTGCATCATTCTGGTATCACACTTCCTACTCAGTTGCTCACACTAAATTTGGGACTTCACCTCCACAAGCCTCTTCCTGTTTTCCCTTTCTCACCAGCACTGACAGTGTTTTCTTCAGTCTCAAGAGTTCTCACAAACTTCTCTTCCTCAACTTTGATTTAGGAGGCCTTTGCAGAATTTTTCAGTCTCTCACATCTCTCTCTTCAGCCAAAAAAAAAAAAAAAAGTGAGTTGCTTGAGGCTGGCTAATCCCTTATCTGGGAAAGATTTTCCCTTTTGCTCCATCTATTGTTTTATATGGCTATGAACACCTGTTACATTAAGTCAAAGAATATGACAGAAATAATCTCCTCAAGCTACTGTGGCTACAAAAGATGTATCAGGAGCACAGGGATTTTCTGGTCGGTGTTGTCGTCTTGGTTTTTTTATTTCAGGTTGCCAGCTCTCACAGAATGTTCGTGACTCTCATGATTATGGAGCATTTTTACTGCCTTTTTGTGAGAAGGGCCTAGCTGCTCAGGATTTCAGGCTCTGCAGGAACTGATGTTGCAGTTTTGGCTTCAACCACTAGATACCAACCATGGCAGACTGAGTTATAAGCTTTTGGCGACCACTCAGCCTGCCACCAGCAAAAGCTGCTGCAGAACTTGCTTCCCTTCTCTTGGAAGTCTACTCCCCTGTTGCGCCCAACCTGTAAGGAGCAGGGAAGCAGCAGCCCATGGAGCAGCCGGGAGCTGGCCTAGGGCAGGCAGCGGAGTCAGGTTCTAACCACCCTCTTCATTTCCTGGTTAGTGCTGCACTTGGAAGGAGCATAGGTGACTCAGAAGGTGGACAGAAGAAGAGTCTCCAGGGCCACATGCCCCTCACTAACTGAACTCTCCCTGCTCCTCCATTGCTGCTGGGATCAAGAGAGCCAGGACCATGGGCAGAGGGAGCTGGGTAGAAGGCAGGAACAGTACAGTGGAGACAGAGATGGATGGGAACAATATGGCAAAGTGGGACAGAGATAGGCATGGTCAAGGTGGAGGGAGCTATGCAGGGATAGTGTCTGGGGCACTGGGGGGGAATAGGGGAAAGAGCTGGTGAACAGGAAGTGTTGCTGGGGAAATATCTAACATCCTTTTCATGAGTCAAAGGGTAAAAGAAGGAAAGAAGTGGGTTACAAACACACATGCCCTCAGAGAGCTCAAAAATCAGAAAACAGATCAAAATAAATAGGATTTTTTAAAAACCCTCATGATTTTAAAGGTAATCTTGTGATTTTTTTTTTTACTGTCTCTTGATTTTTGAATTTCTATGGTTAGCAATAGTATTTCTTTAAAGTGTAGCTAGTGATATTTTCAACCATAACTGCACTATAACATTTTGTGAGCACCTATCAGATAAAAGACTAATGTAAACCATCAATAGTAAAATCTCTTACTCAAATAGCAGTCCCAAGGGTTGTTATCCAAGCTTTGCAAATGATGAGCTGCATAAATCTAAATTCCACTTAGCATTGGGTAACACTACACATCCTCTTTCTTCTGAAGCTGATAAATTAGTACTATGTTATTCATTGACCACAGTGCCATAGAGTGGTGTTGGTGAGTAAGGGAAGAGAGTGGCCTGAAGTAGAACTCTGTATAAGCTCAAAAGCTTGTCTCTCTCAGCAACATAAGTTGGTCCAATAAAAGATATTACTTCAACCACTTTGTCTCTCAACTACATTACAAGACATTATTTCAATATTACGGAAAAACAAGGTCATTTGAATCTGTCCCAAACTGCCTCACTCTTACTTGCTCTCAATACAAGAACATGGAGAAGTAGATACTATGTCACCTCTTTCCTTTAGGGTGGGAGGATTATGTTGGATACACCAGAGTCCCTTCTATTTGCCGTAATGGTAGATAGCTCCTCATTCCAGTACTCGTTCTCAAGATTCTTTAGCACATGTAGGATAGTGCAAGTACACTATATTTCTCTGGATTTTCCTCTGTTTTCGTTCGGTTCTTAAACTTTTGACCTCAAAAGGATATTAAAATATCTTACTGTGTTCCAAACCTGAATCTTAGTTCTATCACAAGATAAATTCATTCTTGACACTTCAGAGATGACAGACAACTTATTAGGTCAGCCAGTCCATCCCCCTGCCAGTACAGGACTGTATATTATACACATTATTTTATCCAGTTTAATTTTAAATGTACCATGCAATCAGCTTCAACCATTTCTCTTAGACTATTGCACAGACCAATCAATCTCACTTTAAGGATTTTTTCGTGCTATTCATCCAAAATTTTCACATTCTTAAGTTTATACCATGATACTACTTATACTCCCTTTTTACTGTGCCAAATAATTCCTCCCTCTTAGTGTTTGTTCAGATATTAGTACATGTTCATCATGTCTTCCATCTGAGTCATAGTTTAGCCAAGCTATACGTATTTAACTCTTTTAATCTTTCCTCTTTACATCTATCCTTCCAACCCATCTTTCTTGCTCCTTTATGATCTCCCTCCAATTTATCAATCTATTTCTGTTAATGAGGTGCCTAGAATTGGAGGGAGGGGGAAATTATTGCAGGTGCTGTTCCACCAAGGCTGTGACATGATGCATCCTCATTGAGCTTTTTTGCTACCATGTCACATTGTAAATTCTTATCTAATTTGACATCCGTGTTAGCCCTAAGTCCCTTTTTGCATTATTACTTTGCTGGCTTATCTTCCTCATTGGTTATCTGTGGTGGTGGATTTTGTTTCTAATCTCTGAGTTCCTTTGTATTATTTCTCATTCTTTACTGGTATTTACATTTCATCACATTTTAATGTCATTTGGGGTTTCATTAACATGCTGTTTACTTCCTCTTCCAGATCAATTAGTGAAGATGTAAATAAGAACAAACATAGGCCATGTCTACATCTAAAATTTTGCAGCGCTGGTTGTTACAGCTGTATTAGTACAGCTGTATAGGGCCAGCGCTGCAGAGTGGCCACACTTACAGCAACCAGCGCTGCAAGTGGTGTTAGATGTGGCCACACTGCAGCGCTGTTGGGCGGCTTCAATGGGGGTTCGGGGAACGAGAGAGCAAACCGGGAAAGGAGACCAGCTTCGCCGCGGTTTGCTCTCGCGTTCCCGGAACCACCCAGCAAACCTCAGGGAAGGAGACCTGCTTGCTGGGGGGTTCGGGGAACGAGAGAGCAAACCGGGAAAGGAGACCAGCTTCGCCGCGGTTTGCTCTCGCGTTCCCCGAACCACCCTGCAAACCGCAGGGAAGGAGACCTGCTTGTTCGGGGAACGCGAGAGCAAACCAGGGAAGGAGACCAGCTTCGCCGCGGTTTGCTCTCGCGTTCCCGGAACCACCCAGCAAACCTCAGGGAAGGAGACCTGCTTGCTCGGGGTTCGGGGAACGCGAGAGCAAGCCGGGGAAGGAGACCAGCTTGATTACCAGAGGCTTCCTCAGGTATGCTGGGATACCTGCTTATTCCACGGAGGTCAAGAAAAGCGCTGGTAAGTGTCTATACTTGATTACCAGCGCTGGATCACCAGCGCTGGATCCTCTACACCCGAGACAAAACGGGAGTACGGCCAGCGCTGCAAACAGGGAGTTGCAGCGCTGGTGGTGCCCTGCAGATGTGTACACCTCCTAAGTTGCAGCGCTGTAACTCCCTCACCAGCGCTGCAACTTTCTGATGTAGACAAGCCCATAGATGCCTACTAGAACACAATAGGCACTTCTCTCACTATTTTCCATTTATAAATAGTTTTATAAGTGTTTGGTCATTTATTTTTGTTTATGGTCCACGTGACAGTTTTGCTGTCCAAGGCAACTTTAAGTCATGTTTTCCCTGTCAAAATAAATTTTAATTAAAACAGAGATCTGGAATCAGATAAACAAGGAAGTCTTGAAAGCTTAAAATTTCTTGCAGCATGCAATTGGTTAAATTGTCATTCTGACTCCATACCCATTTTTCTATCCTAATTCCATTTTGCAATAGCTTGATATTGTAAGTATATATGATTAGTATTCTGTAAATTGGAAGTAGCTGATTGTCAACTCCAGTGTCCTGTCAACCTTTTCATCTCAGATCAGTGCCTGAGGGCTTGGGAGTGGAAGGGGTTCACACTGCAGACACCAAGTCTGATTCTATAACCTTTTTACTCAGTCAATCTGGTCCCTCTGTGTAGATCTGTTCTCCAGAAAAGTAGATCTGTTCTCCAGAATGACAAAAATTGTTTTCATTATTTTTTATCCTGTTAGCCCCACTGTGCCAGTTCACCTCTGAGTGAGAGAGAGCTGGATTCTGTGATAGCTCATCCATCAGTAGAATTTTTAACTAATTTCCAGTAATATGGCCAAATTCTGCTTCTGGTTACACCTGCTACACAACCCTGTAAGAGATAGTGGATTTGTCCATGAATAACAAAGGGCAGAATTTGAACCTGATCTGGGGGATCTATATTACTGGTTATGCCAGTAATTCATACCTGAAAGAACATAACTTGTGTTTGCTGGAATCCCAGGTTTGCAGTGCTGGCAGTTAGAAGAAAATCTTCTTTCTTGTAAATGGAGATAATTTGATCTGAAAGTCATTGAATAACAATAATCATGAAGCCTCACAGTGCAGTCTGTACAGAGTGCCTTTTCAGAGTAATCTTATTCAGGAATTTTATTGATTTTGTTTGTTTTGACTTATTTAAAATGCATCCATTCAGAGCTCTGGGAGTATTTAAAATAAGTTTAAATAAATACCGCATATACTCAATCATAAGCCGGTTCATTTATAAGCCAACCCCGCAAGATGGATAAGTAAAAATGGAAAATTTTACGACCCATTCATAAGCCAACCCTGTAATTCAAGAGTCAGCAAACTTTGGCTCCCGGGCCATGAGGATAAGCTGCTGGCGGGCCGAGGTGGTTTGTTTACCTCGAGCGTTCGCAGGCACGGAGGTAAACCTAAGTAAACAAAGTGTCCCAGCGTGCCAGCTGCTTAGCCTGACAGTCTGGGACAGCAACTGGTGCGGAAATGTTTTGGTAGGGAGAAGCTGAGGGTCGGAGTAACCCCTGTGACCATCCCCTGCCTGACCCACCCCTAGCCAGGAACCCCCACACTCTTCCCATCTCACCTTATCTGGGGAGGATGTCTCTGGCCTAGCTGGAGCTGCTCCGGCAGGCTGGGCAGTGCTGCCGCAGCATGTTCCAGCGGGCCGGACCAGCGGCACAGCTGCAGCGTGCTCCGGTGGGCCAGGCAGCGTGGCCATAGCCTACTCTGGGAGCAGGGCCGAGCGGCATGGCTGCAGCCTGCTAGCCCCAGAGCTGCAGCCGGTTTGGAGGCTGGGGGGAGAGCAGCGTGGCCAGAAGCGGAGAGACTCTAGCCCCGCCTCTTCTCTTCTGGCTCTGCTGGCTGTGCTGCCTCTCCTTGCTCTCTCTGTTGCTGGGAGGGGCTGTGTCCCACCTCTCCCTCTCTATTTCCGTTCATAAGCCAGCCCCCTTCTCTGGTGCTTCCCTTTTTTACTAAAAAAATTGTGCTTATTTATTGTATATACAGTAAGTAGTTCTTAAGCAGTAGAGCATGAAATCTCCTTCCTACGTTCAGCCCATCAAAAATATTAGTCTAACATGACATTCAACTTTATTCTGAAGATCCACTATTGTTAGCATAATTTTCTTATGATGATAAATGTTCAGATTCTCCACAGTAAGAAAAGATTTTGCATTTTGTATGGGATGGGAGCTACTAGCTAGGAAGATACAGAAGACACTTTACTACAGTGATGGGGTGGAGAACATTTTGGCCATAGATATTGGGGCATACTCTTATTTGTACAATAAGTGCCATGGGGTCTTTGAAACCACGCTGGAAATGGAACTTCACCACCAGGGTTTGTCCAAATGAGTATAGAAGAATACGTGGAACACAATATATCTTCCTTGGAAGAAAGAAGAGCTGAGTCAAGTCTGCTAGTTTTCGAACCTGTAGATGCAGAATCTCTAGGTAATCAGGTAAATAGAAGTCTCAAGTAAGGTTTGTCTAAATGGAACCACAGTCCAGAGTACCCAGGGAGGTGGGAAACTGTAGCATGCTCTAACATATTGCGCTCCAACAGCTCCGTGTAAACCTTGCTGGTGAAAATTAAAAGATTTCAAACAGGACTATGTTAACATGAAACTACCTTCTAATTTGCACCATCTGGTTCTACATGGGGCAGTTAGAGTGCAATACATTAGAGCACTCTACTATTCACACCCCCATAGCAGCACCATGTAGACAAGTCACAAGATACTTAGTTGACACAAATTGCCTGTATCTAATGCAAAAACTCCATTGCTAAGGGCTGCAGTTGTTCAGTCATTCTGAACATCAAACCACTTTTATTTAGGTGCCTAAACATGGATTTAGGAGCCTCAATTTAAGCAACAAGGCTTGCAAACGTTGTCCGTAATTACTTCCTAATTGGATATGTTTTTCTTCCTTATTTTTTTTATTAAAGACAGATTTTTAAAGACATTTTAGTAGCTTGGCTATTTTCAACTCATTGCTGAATTTGTCTTGCTGCGTTGTCTTAATAGTAGGCATGTGCTACTAAGAATCCTGAAGCAAAGTGTGTAATCCCGTAGCCATTGCCTTGATGAACAAACTTCACATTTGAAGACAGATTTAATACTAAGCCTCCTAACTATTTTCTCAGAAAGCACAAGCATATAATGATAAAATCTGAACATGACATTAGCCAGTATCTTGAGTAAAATAATTAACACATCATGCAAATTAGAGCTAATTTGTGTATGCTTTTTAGTTAAGAAAAATATCACAATTCAGATGAAAATACGTTACATCATTCTTGATCATTAAAGCTATAAGTCTCATTCTCCACTGTCTTGCACCTTGTATAGTCATTTACACCTGTGCACAGTGAGTGCAAAGTGTGTATGAAATGCTGCCAAATCAGAATAGTAGAATTTTACACCCACTTTGCACAAGTGTAAATGACAAATAAGGTGCAAGGCAGTGATGATTCGGTGGATATATTTTTACACTACAATTTTAACTGCAGAATCTGATCCTCAGAATAATGGCACATATTGTCCCACACCTTTATATTTTCTTCATCTGAAAGTATTATTAATTTTTATATATTTAAAAACAAACAACTAAAAAAGCCCTACAGTCCTGCATGTATCATGTAAACATAGGTTGCACATGAATAGAAAAGAGAATTTATACTGCAGTGTCCACCTGTGTGCTATACTGGACTGAGAACATTTCTGTGAAAGACAAATATGACCCACAAAGTTCAACAGAATCTAAATTTAGAAGGAAAAACAAACGAAAAGTAAAAATATAAGGAGAGGAGGTGATACTGAAGGTTATTACTTTATTCTGACCCTCATTTCTAGGCTTCAGAGCCTGAGTTCCAGTCCAAGTTGCAATGTCTTGAGCCCATGTGAGCCCCACTGCCACAAGTCTATCAGTCCAGGCTAGAAGGCTCACTCCCTAGTGCATTGTAGTAAAATCCCACGCTGTCATACTTTATTAGGTGAGTTTAGTCTCCGGTAAGTCACTCTTTCTTTATGGGCCAGTTGAATTTTCTGTTTTATTTTTATTTTTTGCTTAAATGTTTTCGAACTCTGACAGAATGACATTTTAAAATGAGCCCCTTTTAAATTTCCCCTCAAATTATGATGTTTTTCAGACTCCTCTAGTTAAAGAATTACAGTCCCTAAAAGCACCCACGCACATTCAGTCCCATAACATCTTACACTTAGGCCCCTCTTAAAATGTATACATAAGAATGGTTACCTTCCCTTTCTGCATGGAAGAGCTGAGCTAACTGACAGGTTCGGCCAGCTACTTCTGCCCTTCACTGCTGCTAGACTGGCTCCCTTGGAACCAGCCTGGGCACTAGGGAACTGGAGGATTGTTGAGGACAAAGGGGTCTTTGAAACAGTGTGGATGGCCTGGGGGGAGAATGGGGAGCATGCATGGATCAGGAGGAAGGAGAAGAAATGTTCAGTGCTGCTGCCTTTGCTCCTTTGGCACCATGCAGCAGCCCTGTTGAGAGCCAAAAGAAGTGAGAGCCGTATATCAGGGGCAGTCTGGGCTCATGCAGGGTGATTGGAGCTTTGCAGAGGCAGGGCCATTGAATGGGGGTGTACAGGGGAACTGAGGAAATAGTTGCATGCTGGGGTGAGAGATCTGGTGTGGAAGACACCAGAGCTCCTTGATGAGCTTTCAGTAGGGAACAGTCCTCACCCTCTGCACCCAGCATCAGCACTTGAAGCACTTCTTCAGCACTGATGCCTCAGCTCCCTCTTGCACTGTGGCAGCAGTATCAGGGGAGCTGAGTTTTTGGGCACAGAGCCATAGGATCATCAAAGTCTCCTCATGATGCTATAACCCCAGGTGTGTCAGAAATTGGAGGTTGAAGGAGCCCATCAATTGCTGGTTGCTTGACACATTAAGACAGAGTCCACTTGCCACCCCCACTGCACAACCCTGATGATATCAGCTCAGATCTCACCCACACTCATCCCTGCGCACTCCCCTGCTCCTGGAGTTTAACCAGCCCAGTTGGAGTGAAACACTGTGTGGGGGCAGGGGAGGGTGAGTGACTAAGGGGAGGCAGGTGGATAAGAAGGGATGGGGTGCAGCAAAGGAGAGATAGCAGGAATGTAGGAGGGCAGCTGCATCCATCCATGCCCCTCATCAATGTCCCTCTCCCTCCCTTGTCCATGGAGATCTTCACTTTCTCAACTTTTAGTCTGGATATGGCAGACCTGCTCAGATAAAGTAGTCTGTGCACTCCTCCTACAGGAGGGGCATGAATAGTGATTCCATGTATTCATAGATCTGTTCCTCTCTTGACCTGACCCTTACCCCAAGGAAACCCAACATGCTGGCAGAATGGGAGCTCTCATACAGCTATACACCTTTGCAGATAGAGGTCCTGGCCACGTGGTGCTAGCTTCCCAAACTCTGCCCCCCACTCTATGCAGGAGAACCACACTCCATGCCCCTGGTGTAGGGGAAAAGGTTTCCTCTTGAAACAGAGACTGCCACTGGATACTTTCCAGCCAGAATGCTATAAGCTGCTGGGTACGGTAAGTCCACATTCTCTTTTTGGGGGCCGAATGTTTTACTTTTTTACGGTAGACAATGAGGTGAGGTTTGACTAGAAGAAAACACCAGCCATAGTTTGTTTACGTGGGAGGTCAGTGGTATTTATGTATGTATGTAGGTTTTATATACATACATCATTTTTACTGAGTACGAATGTGGACTGAGGAAGAGGTATACAAACTGGGTCTTCATACTGGCCATGACTGGCACTTCATTTTGCCTCATTGTTTTCTGGTAGTTACCACTGTTTGTCAGACATTTTTGTTGTAGGATGATGAAAGAGAAGAAAACTCTGGCAAACACAATCACTAGCATATAATTTTCCTGTATAAAGATGGGATAACAATGGAGTGTTGTGAAATAAGGTGGCTCTTTACATAACCTTTAAATATTAATACATTTAATATTTAACATCAGTGTTACTATCTCATTTGCAGTAATTATTTTTTGCTCCTCTTTTATGTATGCTGCTACATCTTCAACTCCAGAAAATACCAACAAGCTTTGTAAATATATCCTCCTCCCCAGTAGGCACACACACATGCAACCATTAGAACTGACATCATACACTCCAGCAGCAGATGTGAGTAGATCTTTTCCATAGAAGTCTGCCTTGCCTTCCAGTGACTCCATTATTTACTAAGTCACACAGTACCAAGATTGCAGTTGTTTTTCAAACCGGTTTATGCTTTTTTGTGACAAACATAATTGCAGAAATGAGAAATTAGACTGAAAACAGTCCAAATTTAAATATAATCACCCCCACGCTAGACCATAAGAGTGGCAGATGGACAAAGGAAGAAAGTGTAGTAGTCATGTTTTCTCCATTATAATATAGACCCTTCAGACTTCAGCCAGGAACTTACCATCTGCAAATCTGAGTCTTTCCATTTCTGCTGAGGCACTGATTCAAAATTCATGATTTTTTAAGTTTGAGTTCAAGTATTAAGTTGTTTGTTTTATTTTTAAAGGCACTGTATCTCCTGCTACCCCTTAAGCCCAGAGAAAAAGACTTGAAAAACTCCATACAGCTACTTTTTATCTTCCTTCACATTTCTCTTTAAGACTCACTTCTGCCATGATACCTACAAAACCTGCCAGCTCTGATCACAGCTAGGTGGTGGGGGGAGCTAATATTACTGCTGCTTACTTGCTTATGACACCTATGGATTGTGCACTCAACTAGTCTTTGTAAAACGTTCTCTTCTAATTGTTCCTTCCACTTCTGTCACTCTTTAGGGAAGGCTCAGACTTGGTTTGAGTCTCTAGGACCAGCGCTACTGTAATATAAATAACAACAGCGATAGCAAGTTAGTCCTAATTTTGTTCTTGTGATTAAATTAAGAATTTGTCTGTTGCTCAAGTGTGTAATTGATTTCCAAGGGCCAGATCCTCAGTTCATATAAATTGCTGTAGCTCCGTTGTATGCTGATTTATGCCAGTTGGCCCTTAATCTTTCAGTATTGCTCACTTAGAATATAGTCACAAAACAAAAACCGTGTTTGTTAAATAACCTATTCTGAAAGGCTGCATTTCATATGGTCCTTTACCATCGTTGTGTCTAGGGGTATGGCTACACTTGAAACTTCAAAGCGCTGCCGCGGCAGGGCTTTGAAGTGCGAGTGTGGTCACAGTGCCAGCGCTGGGAGAGAGCTCTCCCAGCGCTGCACATACTCCACATCCTCATGGGGTTTAGCTTGCAGCGCTGGGAGCCGCGCTCCCCGCTGCGGCACTGTTTACACTGGCGCTTTACAGCGCTGTATCTTGCAGCGCTCAGGGGGGTGTTTTTTTCACACCCCTGAGCGAGAAAGTTGCAGCGCTGTAAAGCACCAGTGTAGCCAAGGCCTTGGGACTATGACCCTACATTTAAAATTAGTGTTGCAGAAATTAGATGATGATATGCTACCTACCCAATTGAGCAAGGATGGTCAGGGTGTTGATGTTGTTATATAGTTTGGTGGGCAAGGAATTGCTTGTTATGACGTTCATGACTCTCTCATTGACTAAGACAATCATTTTTTCTGTGTGTGTGCTCAGTAACCTAACCCTTACCTTAGCATGGAGCACCTTTGTGAGTGGAGGCCTATCGGAGCTGGCCTGGGATGTAGTTCAGTCTGGCAAATGTTTTTCAAGCCACATAGTGCTGCAGCACTTCAGTATGTTTGTCAGATTTCTACTGAATCAGGATTGGTTGCTGCAGGGGATAAGATAGAAAAGCCCTCCAGAGGTGCTTCTTTGTGTGTTTCAGAGTAGCAGCAGTGTTAGTCTGTATCAGCAAAAAGAATGAGGAGTTCTTGTGACACCTTGGAGACTAACAAATTTCCTTTGGGCATAAGCTTTTGTGGTCTAAAACCCTCTTCATGAGATGCATGCAGTGGAAATACAGTAAGAAGATGTATATACACAGAGTATGAAAAAAAAATAGGTGTTGTCATACCAGTTATAACAAGACTAATCAATAAGGTGGGCTGTTATCAGTAGGAGGAAAAAAACTTTTGTAGTGATAATTAGGATGGACCATTTCCAACAGTTGACAAGAAGGTGTGAGTAACAGTAGGGTAAAAAATTAGCATGGGCAATAGCTTTACTTTGTGTTATGACCCATCCACTTCTAGTCTTCATTCAAGCCTAATTTAATGATGTCCAGTTTGCAAATTAATTCCAATTCAGCAGTTTCTCGTTGCAGTCTGTTTTTTGATGTTTTTTTGTTGGAGTATTGTGACTTTTAGGTCTGTAAATTGAGTGACCAGGGAGGTTGAATAGTTCTCCGACTGGTTTTTAAATGTTATAATTCTTGAAGTCTGATTTGTGTCCATTTATTCTTTTGCGTAGAGACTGTTCGGTTTGGCTAATGTACATGGCAGAGGGGCGTTGCTGGCACATGATGGCATATATTACATTGGTAGAGGTGCAGGTGAACGAGCCTCTGATAGTGTGGCTGATGTGATTAGGTCCTGTGATGGTGTCCTTGTGAATATGTGGACAGAGTTGGCAACGTGCTTTGTTACAGGGATAGGTTCCTGGGTTAGTGTTTTTGTTGTGTGGCGTGTGGTTGCTGGTGAGTATTTGCTTCAGGTTGGGGGGCTATCTGTAAGTGACGACTGGCCTGTCTCCGAAGATCTGTGAGAGTGAGGGATCATCCTTCAGAATAGGTTGTAGATCCTTGATGATGTGCTGGAGAGGTTTTAGTTGGGGGCTGAAGGTGACGGCTAGTGGCATTCTGTTACTTTCTTTGTTGGGCCTGTCCTGGAGTAGGTGACTTCTGGGTATTCTGGCTCTGTCAATCTGTTTCTTCACTTCAGGAGATGGATATTATAGTTTTAAGAACGCTTGATAGCAATCTTGTAGCTGTTTGTCTCTCTCCGAGGGATTGGAGCAAATGTGCTTGTATCTTAGAGCTTGGCTATAGACAGTGGATCGTGTAGATGTGGTCTGGGTGAAAACTGGAGGCATATAGTAAGTACAGCGGTCGGTAGGTTTCCGGTATAAGGTGGTGTTTATATGATCATTGCTTATTAGCACTGTAGTGTCCAGGAAGTGGATCTCTTGTGTGGGCTGGTCCAGGCTGAGGTTAATGGTGGGATGGAAATTGTTGAAATCATGGTGGAATTACTCAAGAGCTTCTTTTCCATGGGTCCAGTTGATGAAGATGTCATCAGTGTAGTGCAAGTAGAGTAGGGGCGTTAGGGGACGAGAGCTGAGGAAGTGTTGTTCTAAGTCGGCCATAAAAATGTTGGCATACTGTGGGGCCATGTGGGTACCCATAGCAGTGCCGCTGACTTGAGGGTATACATTGTTGTGGGTGAAGACCAAAGTCACAAAGTTCAGCCACTAGGTTGCTGTGACATTATCAGGGAGACCTGCTCCTGACGGCTTGTAGTCTATCTTCGTGTGGAACGTTGATGTAGAGGGCTTCTACATCCATGGTGGCCGGGATGGTGTCTTCTGGAAGATCACCAATGGATTGTACTTTCCTCAGGAAGTCAGTGGTTTCTCGAAGATAACTGGGAGTGCTCGTAGCATAGGGCCTGAGGAGAGAGTCTACATAGCCAGACAGTCCTGCTGTCAAGGTGCCAATGCCTGAGATGATGGGACATCCAGGATTTCCAGGTTTGTGGATCTTGGGTAGCAGATAGAATACCCCTTGTTCTAGGGGTGTGTCTGTGCAGATTTGCTCTTGTGCTTTTTCAGGGAGTTTCTTGAGCAGATGGTGTAGTTTATTTTGGTAACCCTCAGTGGGATCAGAGGGTAATGGCCTATAGAATGTGGAGTTAGAGAGCTGCCTAGCAGCCTCTCATTCATATTCCGACCTATTCTTGATGATGAGAGCACCTCCTTTGTCAGCCTTTTTGATTATGATGTCAGAGTTGTTTCTGAGGCTGTGGATGGCATTGTGTTCTGCACGGCTGACCTTATGGGGCAAGTGATGCTGTTTTTCCACAATTTCAGCCTGTGCATGTCGGTGGAAGCACTCTATGTAGAAGTCCAGTCTGTTGTTTTGACCTTCAGAGGGAGTCACCCAGAATCCTTCTTTTTGTAGTGTTGGTAGGAAGGTTTCTGTGGGTTAGTATGTTGTTGAGAGGTGTTTTAGAAACATTCCTTGAGTTGGAGACGTCGAAAATAGGATTCTAGGTCACCACAGAATTTTATCTTGTTCTTGGGGGTGGAGGGGCAGAATGAGAGGGCCCAAGATAGGACAGATTCTTCAATCTCCCTGGCCACTCGATTACAGACCTAAAGGTCGCAATATTACAACAAAAAAACTTCAAAAACAGACTCCAACGAGAGACTGCTGAATTGGAATTAATTTGCAGATTGGACACCATCAGACTAGGCTTGAATAAAGACTGGGAGTGGATGGGCCATTACACAAAGTAAAACTATTTCCCCATGCTTATTTCCCCCCTCCCTACAGTTCCTTACATATCCTTGTCAATTGCTGGAAATGGGCCATTTTCATTACCACTACAAACAGTTCTTTTTCTCTCCTGCTGATAAAAGCTCACCTTAACTGATCGCTCTCATTACAGTGTGTATGGTAACATCCATTGTTTCATGTCCTCTGTGTATATATATCTTCCTACTGTATTTTCCACTACATGCATCCGATGAAGTGGGCTGTAGCACACAAAAGCTTATGCTCAAATACATTTGTTAATCTCTAAGGTGCCACAAGTACTCCTGTTCTTTTGTATGTTGTAGACATAAGGTCCATAAACAAAATTAAGCAATAAGCATAGTAATTATAACAATCTTTTACAACATTTCTGCTCAGTACAGCTATGAAAAGTCTAAAAGAAGCAAAATAAAAACAATTTTCAGTGAAGAAATTGAAGTTCAGAAGTCACCAATAATGGTAAAAAGAGCCTAGAAGCCAGTTTAATACCTTGCTCTGTTAAGGAATACTTTCTGCACCAGACTAATGGCATAGTAAGACTTTTACCTGACTCTTGTATATGGCATACAGATTTCATTTGGAAGCATAATTTTTACAAACTGTTTAGTGTTCATGTGTCACTACCACTGTTGTGCCAGATTGCACCTGGCATCGATATAAACAAAGCTTTGGCAAGAATTCTTTCCTTTGGGATGGAGACATCTGATATTCAAGCTGAAAACATGTCAGTGTTTCAAGACACTCCAAATAGCCTGATTTACCAGTATAGTAAATTAACCCACCTGGTGGAGTGTTAAGTGCTTTACAAACATCAACTGGAGGCAAGGGAGGGAATGGCAAAAACAAACAAAAACACTTCAATAACTTGTTTGTCTAGTATCAGTGAAAGAAAATAGCTAAAACATGAGAAGATTATGAGCTGCTTAGGAGTCAAGAAGGCAGAGGAGAAAAATGGAAACAAGACATTTCTAATACTTTGTATTCTTCCCATAGAATGTACTGTGACTGAGACCAAAAAGTAGAACTGGCAGGTATTGAATAAAACAAGTTCTATGTAAAATGGAAAGGAATCCCCCCCAACAAAATATCTGCCTAAGAGATAAATGGGGTTAACTAAGCCCTGAAAATACTCACCACATCATAGTCTTTAAGAGGAAAGTTCACTAAACCCACTTAAATTCAAGTGGATTTCCTTTAATGGTGCAAGCCATCTCTAGATAAAGTGAATCTAGACAAAGGAGAGAAACTACTAGTATAACCTCCCAAGGCAAAATAGCTGAGCTGAGCATTTGGCACACACAATTCATAGATGGTACGCTTTTTGAGGCAGCATCCATCATTTATTATAGGTTTAAATAGCACCTAGAAAGTAGGGCTCGAACTGGTGGTGGCTGTTCGGTGCTTTTGCCATTGTTGTTTAACATTTATATAACTATCACTAAAATGGGCACTTACAAACAAAGTGGAGCTGAACAGGAGTGTGTATGTGCTGTCTGAGAAAACACGCCATTTGTTCCTGGAAAAAAATTACTCTTTGTGAATAAATGAACTAAAGCTGTGCTATTTTATTATTCTGATATACATTTCTGCTCAAATCTCTATTCCACAGTCTATTGTAAATAAAATAGACTACCATAATGTGTTGTTATTCCTGACCACTTGGAAATTGTTACAAAGCTTGTGTTTGAGTGGATGACAATTATTTTTTAGTTAGAAAGGTTGACTGATTTTTATTTGAACAGAGATGGAGGACTTTGCTTATATTCAGACAGAAATTACGGCTGGTCAATGGGGAATGAAAGCTGGCCAAGAAACTGCCAACACAGAATTGAAAGCTGTGAAACCTGGTCAAGAAGATATAAGGCCAAATAAGCAACATATGAAAGATGATCTTAAAGCATAGATCAAATCACTCAGATAAAAATGAGAATTATATTAAAAGAGGTTAGCTGGAGATCATGAAGAGACATACAAGCAATGAAATCAGAAGAAGAAGTTGACTGAAGTGACCAAGACCACTAATTTGAAAATTGTAGACCTTAACATTTCCAAGAAATAAAAAAGAAAGAATCTTTGACTACCCTGAAATTTGCTAATGGAGAAATAACAGAGAGAACCTTAAGAACCTTGCAAATCACTTTTGAATAGAATATCCGAGGTTTTCAGACCACTTTGGAAGTTAAAAATTTGAATGAGGGACAGGAAAAGAAAGAGACTTTGGGTAAGACACACATTTTAGAAGACTTTTCTATGCTGTTACACAGTGTCCTTGGATGTGAGCGCACTCTGCAGGTCTCAGAGTGGGAAGATCAGATTGTCCCTTCTCAATTTACTGCCTTTGAAGGGAGGTCTTCCTCCAAAGTTTGAGCCTAATGTAACATTGCATGCCAAATAAATGGGTGGGGGATGGAAGAGGGTGAGGAGTTATCTGGTAACTTAAGTGGACCAGGTCTGACACAGTTGCAGATTTTATCCACAGAAAAGAAACTGAATTCTCCAGACTTAGTGCAAGCCCTTGTTAAATGGTTTGAGGGCCAGTCATCAGGTTCAGTTGGTCAGAGTCCAGCTAAGAGCAAGGAAGGAAAGGAAAGAAGTTCACTTGAGCTATCAGAGAACCTGTACAGATTGATGTAGCTGACAGCATAACCACATACCAGTGCATCTACCTAGGACAGACTAGCAATGGCTGATATATTTGCCCAACTGGAGCAGAAGTACAAATTAAAATTGACAAATGGAGGCAGAGGAACTTTGTGAGACTGTGCATCTACTACAGAGCTAGAATTATACAGCAGGACAGAGGTAAAAACAACCACTTCTGAGGAAAGTGGAAGGAATATCTCCTGAATCTTATTAGTATAATTCTGAATCTAATACTCGGGATGAGAAAAGGGATTCTAATTAGACACAGGAAATATCTGAGAGGTTTGGAAAAATGTCACATGGAGTTTGCAAAAAAAACAATATCAATTCTGCAATAAAGGGCAATCCTATCAAATGCTGGTACAGCAAGACTGTTTGCCATAAAAGGAAAGAGTGCTAGTGCATTTAAGGAAAATCAGGACAGATCTTCACAGGTGTCTATTGGCAACCCTTCACCAAGTTCAAGGAACAAGTTAATATCAGTCAAAGGCACAGATCTTTAGTTAGCTGGTATGGTTAGTCCTATAATTTTTGTTTAAATCCAAGTGGTTAAACAACAGTAAAGGAAGTTTGAAACTGAAAATAAATTATGCCAGACTTGTGAACGACACTAGCTTGAATTTAAGAACTGGTCTACACACAGTTTTTGTACCTGTTTTACCTATATTGGTTTAGAAACCAATATAATTACATTGGAACAACCCTATCATGTGTAAACAGTTCTCATATAAAGGTGCTCATATAAATTTACAAGAATAAGCTATACTGCTGTAAGCAACTACTAATGTTTTAACTGTAGGGGATTGTACTGATTTAACTATTCTGGCCTCTAAACCAATATATTTAAATACATACAAAATTTGTATATAGATGAGTCCTAAGATTTATTAGCACAGATTTGCTACAAATGTTAAAATCCAACATTGATCGGTGAAATTAGTCTCCTATTGACACTGATTTGCCAAGAAGCACCAGCCCATAAATGGAGGAAGATATAGCTTAAAAGCTGAACCTGTTGAATTTTGAGTCTGAGGTGTGAGGGACTGATACAATAAATTAAATTCATATTAGGTTGGGATTTCAATGTATCTAACACTGTCATAAATGCCAGTAAAAGGTTCTGCAAATTTTAGTCCTGGGAAATTCCCATGAAAGAAGTGATACAGATGATACAAAAATTGTGTAAGTAACTAATCAGCAGTTTAGCTAGTTGTCCTACTTCCAGGGGCCATATCATCTAAGCACTGTAAATGCTTAAGTAGCTTTCCAGCAAAGGAGAAATGATAGCTGGGGAGGCCTGTTTTGAAACACAGACTCTAGCTGGAATTTTAGCTGTAAAGTCCTGATAGATTTGAAACAAGCAAGAATTCGAATGATGGTAACAACTGTAGGAAAATATGAAGTGATTCTAATGGGTTCACTTTAGTGAAGCAAGAAGCTGGACTTTCTTAGTAGCAAGATCATACTTCTGGAATTGACTCTGGTTGGTGATATACATCTAACTCTGAACCTGGCTGCTTTTACAAACATATTCAAGACACACATTTTTACATTAAATCTGAAATCTCAGGTACTTAACTGACTGGCCAGGTATCCCATTCTACTGTGTCTTACAACTGTGAGATGTAGATTGAGAACAATAGTTTATCTGCTTCATTTACTAGGACAGGTACATAAACCTATCTTTAAGCCAGCTAAAGTATGTCCAGACCTACAGTAATGAATAGGCTGTAAAACAATGTGATAATTTAAAATAATAGATTCCATCAAAAGGAAATTTACAGTTAAGGTAATTCCTAAGGAAAAAAGGGATGAAGTAAAGCTCAAAGAATTTACTGGATTCATTCCAGTGCAGAGAGGAATATTTAAATGAGGACTAGCAGAAAGTTTTGAAAAACTCTCAAACAATCAAGATTTGTTACGTCCTAGTCCGTAAGATGTATGTAATTCTGCACTGCTAATATACAGCACAAAATTGGCACTGGGGAGAGTTGTCCTATCAAGCAGCCATCTCATCAGCTGCCTGTCTCTTATAGGAGAAGGCTTTCAATTGGTCCTTAGGCATTGCTCATAATTCCAGGCAGGGAAAGGGATTGCATCATCAGATTTTGTTTGGTGTATAGAAAACCAAATGAAATTGTAATGAGTGATTCTTACCTTTTGCCATGAATGGTGAATGATAGGATTAATCTTGTTTTATACACTGGAGGCTCAGATTGTCCCTGCTTGTTTAGGGAGATGCAGTTTGCTGCGCCCCAGAGACGTTTATGCCAGAGAAGGGTGGATGGCATTGGCACTGTGTCCCTCCATTCAGAGGTTAAGTTGCCAGTGGAAGTCTGTAGGAACCCTGCCAGCAGAGGCTGCCCAGAGGCTGTGCTAAACTTAATGTTTCGGATGTACTGGCTCACAGCAAATGGAACTTGTGGATTCCTTGCATCACCATAACCCCCCTCCAAGTGGACTGTCCACAATATGGGGCCCTGCACCCTGGATTACTGAGGCAGAATCCAGCTCACTCTGAATCTAGCACTGAATCTTCATTAAAGTAACTGCTTACAGAGAAAAGAACAGGAGTACTTGTGGCACTTTAGAGACTAACAAATTTATTTCAGCATGAGCTTTCGTGAGCTACAGCTCACTTCATCGGATGCCTCAAGTCTGTCACTGAGTGCTTAGAGAGGTTGAAGTGTTCTCCCATTGGTTTTTGAATGTTATGATTCCTGATGTCAGATTTGTGTCCATTTATTCTTTTGCATAGAGACTGTCTGGTTTGGCCAATGTACATTGCAGAGGGGCATTGCTGGCACATATCACATTGATAGATGTGCAGGTGAACGTGCCTCTGATAGTGTGGCTGATGTGATTAGGTCCTATGATGGTGTCACTTGAATAGATATGAGGACAGAGCTGGCATCGGGCTTTGTTGCAAGGATAGGTTCCTGGGTTAGTGTTTATGTTGTATGGTGTGCGGTTGCCAGTGAGTATTTGCTTCAGGTTGGGAGGCTGTCTATAAGCGAGGACTGGCTTGTCTCCCAAGATCTGTGAGAGTGAGGGATCATCTTTAAGAATAGGTTGTAGATCTTTGATGATGCACTGGAGGAGTTTTGGTTGGGGGCTGTAGGTGATGGCAAGTGGCGTTTTGTTGTTTTCTTTGTTGGGCCTGTCCTGTAGTAGGTGGCTTCTGGATACTCTTCTGGTTCTGTCAATCTTTTTTTTCACATAGTGGGTGGGTATTGTAGTTTTAAGATGCTTGATAGAGATCTTGTAGGTGTTTATCTCTGTCTGAGGGACTGGAGCAAATATGGTTCTATCTTAGAGCTTGGCTGTGGACAATGGATCGTGTGGTGTGTCCTGGATGGAAGCTGGAAGCATGCAGGTAAGTATAGCTGTCAGTGGGTTTCCAGTATAGGGTGGTGGTTATGTGACCATTGCTTATTCGCACAGTAGTGTCTAGAAAATGGACCGCTTGTGTGGTTGGTCTAGGCTGAGGTTGATGGTGGGATGGAAACTGTTAAAATCACAGTGGAATTCCTCGAGGGCTTCTTTTCCATGAGTCCAGATGATGAAGATGTCATCAATGTAGCACAAGTAGAGTAGGGGCATTAGGGAACGAGAGCTAAGGAAGTGTTGTTCTAAGTCAGCCATAAAGATGTTGGCGTACTGTGGTACCCATAGCAGTGCCACTGACTTGAAGGTACACATTGACCCCAAATGTGAAATAGTTGTGGGTGAGGACAAAGTCACAAAGTTCAGCCACCAGATTCGCAGTGATATTATCGGGGATACTATTCCTGATGGTTTGTAGTCCATCTTTGGAATGTTGGTGTAGAGGGCTTCCACATCCATAGTGGCCAGGATGGTGTTTTCTGGAAGTCACCGATGGAATTTCTTCAGGAAGTCATCCGAAGAAGTGAGCTGTAGCTCACGAAAGCTCATGCTGAAATAAATTTGTTAGTCTCTAAGGTGCCACAAGTACTCTTGTTCTTTTTTGCGGACACAGACTAACACGGCTGCTACTCTGAAACCTGCTAACAGAGAAGTAGATCCATAAGGCAAAGAGAAGTCTTCTTTTGAAGCAAGAGAAAGGCTATAGCAGTTCAAAGTTATGCTCTCTAGATCAGTTTCCCATGCCATGGTCGGTGGAGTGCTGGCTGGTCGCATGGTGCTGGCTTCTGCTTATTTCAAGATTCTAAACTGAATTAAGACAACTAAAATGATGTTAAATACTTTCCTAATATTACTCTTCCATGTAAGCAATTACTGTAGTTGCCACAAGGATGTTATGGGACTATGAAAGGAAATTCAGGTGAATCATGTGATCACAAAAGGGAGAGCGAGTGGTCCATGAGAAAATCTCTATATTAAAATGAAAATGTTTAGGAACTCCTGTTCTAGATTGTACAATATTCCTTCTGCTTTTTAACAGCTCTTGCAGGGAGTACTGCATGATAAGCCTCTGTCAGCCTAATATATCTGAAAGACCTGTTGGTCTTTGCTAAATCCTTTGAACAAGAATCGCACGTTTACAAATTGACAGTGATAAACTTACAAATGTGAATTTGAAATTGAACCAAGGAAATAGGAACAGTTTGAGACTGGTGTGATTTCCCTTGGTTCCTTGATCAGGAAGAAAAATATGTCCACTGACTAAAAATAACATAGAGGCAATTCAGAGCTGACTCCCAAAACACTCAGAGGTAAGAAGTTTTATAGTGCTCTGCTTCTGTTATTAACTGTCATTACACAGTTTGCCAATACAGAAAAAACACTGCATAAATTAAGAGTAAGGAAAACTATTTGGTTGTTCACGGAAGTGTGAATCAGCATTTGTAGAGTTCAAAAAAGCACATGTGACTGGTCCAAGTGTTGGCTTCACTTTCTATCAAGTAAGGTGTTTTGAAACAGACAGATTTAAGTACTTATAGATTAGAGGTAGTTTTGTTTCAAGGAGAGAAGAAATGGGAAAGTAGTGGGTTAATACAGTCAGGCTTAATACAGCTGCAGAGAGAAATGGTTGTGCCACCTGGAATAGTTTTTTGGCAACTATTAAAGCTATTGACCATTTCATGTATGAGAGGAATTTGTAATCAGAGAACTAAATGGTTTCTTTACATTCAAGAATTTTAAAGATAGCAAACTAAACGACTGTGGAAATTACATAAAAGATGGTGGCCAAATCAAACACAGACATAATCATGCTGACCTTTGTCTAAAGCTAGGTTTGTGTGGGAATATTTCAGCTATTGGTTTTGGCAAGAAAACATTGTACTGTACTGGACCAGGGCTGAGACCAGTTTTTACCAGATATTATGTCCACTGTGTGTGACACACCTTAAGAGCAAACAATAGCTCAAAGGCAGATACTAGGTATCCACAAATTCTCCTGAAATACCTCAAACTAAACTGGTCAGCTTGAGAGTTGGAACCTACAAGAAGTAGATTTCTCCCACCATAAGCCAATTGGGAATTAATGAAATAAGAGAGTGTGCAGCTTCCCACCCAAGCAAACATCTCTGAAATCATCCCCTATAGGGTATGATCTGTTTTTGGGATTTCAAGAGAATAGCATCCCATCCTGATTCTCCTAATCCTTGCACAAGGGGATACTGGGCCCTAGAGCAGTACTAATCATTGCATCAGCAAAGGGGGAGAGAGAGCAAGAGCAGATCTGGGATGAATGATGGACTGTTTGGGCATTCAGGATGCTCATCAGCTTGGGTTTCCCCACCACTGAACAGCTCCATGGCTCCAGCCTGCAGAATGGGTGCAGATTCCCTCCTCCAGTTGCTTCTGCGGCAGGCTGTCTCTTCCTCAGAATCAGTTAGCCTGTAGACAAAGGGTTTCTGTGGAGCTTGTGAGCTGGCTATTGCTGAATAAACAGGGATAAGGAATGTGACCGTTGTGCTTTCTGCTTAAAGAGGTGTCTACAGTTTGAGGAGAACCACGGAAGCATCTACTGTTTTTTGTACTAGATCGTCGTATAATTCTAGGTTCCCAGTTGCTGTATTTACCCTTCATCTAGTCTTTTATTAGCCTTTAATTATTTCCTTCACATTGTGTTTTCCTCATTTGCCTATATATATATATAAAATATTGGTTTTGAACATTGCATTAAAATAATGGAAGAGATCACTAAATGGCTGTTTATAACATAAACCTTCCCTGGTCTTTGAGACAGCTGATCTGTCCCTCACTTAAAAGAATTGCATCAACAACCAGATACCGAACATAGAGCAAGTCACTTTTCTCTTGTTAACGTTTAATTTAGCTAGAATGCCAAGTACTCTGATATATTTATTAACAGTATCAACAACAAAAAATGCATTTTTAATTCACAGTAACTGGTTTTTAAAAAGCCTAGTTGTAAACATTTTCATTTTAAACTTGTTACATATTATACCAAGGCAATATTTTTTAAATAAAAATAATTCATGAGGACATATGGTTGAGTTCCTGCGTCACTGTAAATAAATGTTGCCATGTTTCATTATTGATTACATCAGACAGAATTTTTTGTTGCATCATTCCATCATGCGGCAGCTCATTCATACTGTCCGGGAAGACTAATTAACACTAATGCTTCTAAAGAAATTTTGTTTGTGATGCTAATCTGTCACATAGTGAAAAACATCCTCAGAAAGCTGGGGAAAAATTAAAGAGAATATGTCTTGCAGCCACCTGAAATTAATGTTAGTTTGATCTGTTTTAATTGAAAGGTTGTTTACATCTCTTTCATAAGTGTTTATAAAAGTTGGCAGATATGTCCAATAGCATAGAATCTCATCCACGAACAGAGGAGGCTATTCTTCTGTCGTACATAGATGCTTATTACAAAACTTGTCAAACTGGTACATGCAGTCCCAAATGCATACACCAAAATATATACAATGTGCACAACACATGAAAAGTGCTATAAGAGAGCTAAGTATTGTTTATTATTACACATAAAGAGAGACTTAGGCTACGTTTAAGAGTACGGGCATGTTTGCATACACCTCATCATAGTGATCTCTAGTTAAAAGGCCACATTGCTTTGATATAGGCAATATATAAAGTCTAAAAAACTATTTTATACTCAATTTGTAAAAATATTTAAATCACTTGCAGTAGTTCTCCTCATCAGCAGTTATCCTGGCTCTGTAGAGTTTCAGCAAACTTACATAGTCCAGCATCCACGAAGCCTAATCAGGATTCATAAGCCCTAGGGTTCTGGGCTGCTGGCCTTGCGGAATTTAGATTCTAATTTTCTGGTTCCCCCTCACTTTTGTGGAGGCTCAAGCCAAGCCATCTCCTGACGGTCATATATGGGAAGTTGTCCAACTCTGATGATGTCAGGTGGATTCCACTGAGTATCTTCAGGGAGTCCACTCATGTCCAACTGGGAGGGAAGGCTCAGTGAGGCTGCAAGCAGCTGCCAATCAGCATAGAGAGCTTTAAAATATATTGTCCTTTTAAAAAAAAGAAAAAAGTACGTAAAATGTTGTTCAAAGGGCAGATTGATGGATCATTAGAAAGAAAAACCATTTAACAAAATGCTGTGTGCATAAGGGCTTTAAATTTCCTAGCAAAGCATAGTTACCTTTACAAGTTAGTCCATAATGCTGGTTATGTCAATAATTTGCTTCAGGTTTCAAGTTGATAGACCACGGAGAGCAGGTAAAGACACTTAGCAGAGCAGAGCAAGAGAAAGAGAGGCAGATGCTATAGCTGCATACAGTAAGAAGAATCACTGTGTTCTGAAGAATATCACCATCAGAAAAGTGACAGGGACAGTGTAAAAGAGGAAGGGCTTGAAAAAACAAACCATTAGAAAAAAGGCTTTAAGGTTTCAGGAAAGAGGCTCTAGAGAGAAGCAGAGTATTGTAATTATATACCTAAATATGTATTTGCCTAAACTGCAGAGGAAAGAAACGAAAGCGCATAGATTCCAAGGCCAGAAGGGACCATTGTGATCATCTAATCTGACCTCCTGTGTAAAACATACAGTAGAGGGTCCTTCTCCTCTGAACCCCTTTTTTTGCTTACATTTTGTTTTCAGTGCATTCTCTTATAAATGTCTAGTTTTATTTATTAAAAGAAAATGTGCATAAAAGGAATGACTACTTTCATGTGTCTTTAAAAAAAAATCCTGCAAAGATTAATTGAATTTTTAAAAGCAGATAAAAGAAGGAATTTTAGTAAGACCTATAGAACCTTAACTGTTTATGTTGGTATTTTAGATAGTTTCTCAGTTTGGAAGTCGTACAAGCCTGGCAATGAAATTTATTCTTTCAGAGGTTTGTTCAAATCTTAGACTGGTGCAAATAGAAAATAGGTATTACAAATTATGTCTACTGTTTTCAGAACATTCAGCAGATAAACAAATTGTTCTGCATTGATGTTTTTCTTTTCTTCCTTGAAAATGAATATGATTTCCATTCCACTACCATTCTCTGCTGTAACTGAAACCAAGAGGCCTAATGTTTCATTTTATACAAATATCACCTCTGTCAAGGAGTCATGGCTTGTAAAGAAATTCACGTTTTCCCTTTACATAAACTAATTTTGCCAAAGTAACATTCATTATTATGAATATTCCAGGGCACTTTGGAGAGTCAGATCTGGAGAAAGACAAAATCCAGATTTGTGCGGCATGCACTACTAAAAGTAACAAAAGATTCAGCAATGTCAAATTGTATAAACAAACCACTAAGGGAAGTAACATTAAATCATAATTGCATGTTTTTTACCATGTCAATAGTGTCACAAAACCTAACTCTAACTGTGACTATAGTATTTCATTTTTCTGTTGCCATGTGAAACATACAAAGTTGTTATGACTGTCCTGAGGATGATACGTTCTGGTCTGCCATTGTAGCAAATCTGATTTTTGTATTTCAGTATGAAGAGTTACTGCAAAGAGATGGGAGCAAAATGATGTCTCAGACATCAGTTTTAACAGATTTTCATGATTTACTTTGACTTTAACCTCTTCATTTTATTTTATATTTATATACATATTCTGTCTTTACATTAAGGGCTGGAGGTCTTGAGGAAAAAATGATGAGGGTGTCCAGGAAAACGAAGTGAAATAAAGGTACAACTCACAAAGAACAAGACATGTTTATATGGATACATGTCTTTCCCCTCACCCCCGCCCCAAGATAATGCAACTCTAACAATTACAATAATGAAAAATTTGTTTGCAGAATACATTATCAAATTCAAAAGAATATAGAAAATATAACTCTTCACCTTGTCGTCCTAATACCAAAAATTCCATAAATCCAAATATCTTTGTTTCATCATTTCTTTATTACTGTTGTGTCCAGTTTTGGGGTTTTTGGGGGGCGGGGGGTAGTTCCATGGCGTTTATCCCATTTCAAAGCTGAAATTTCTATATGTTGACATATAACTCAAAATAAATAAAATAAAAAGAGTACTAATTCAGATGTTCTGAAACTGTGATAATGCTATTATTTAAGTTGTTTTATTTAGGTGTGTTTATACTTTGTAGTTTCATAAATAAGCCCAAGGGGCTCCTTCTTAGTTGTCACATTCTTCCTTGAATCTCGTATTCTGTCTGTCTTATCCTATCCGACAGTAGAATTGATGCCACACTAATCCCTGGAAGTTTGGAACTAATGAACTAACTGCTGAGCTGCCGCCACGGAGCTTGGTCCCAAACTATACTGTACTTCACACTCGATTTATTCTCCAGATGGCGAGACTGTGCAGCCCTGCCGCGAGGGACCACCTCTTCCACTGGAGTGTAAAAGTGGACGGATGTTGTTTTCTTTGCAGATTTGATAATTCAGAGCTAGAAACTTGTGAAGATGATTAGTTATTAGCTTTAATGGGTGCCAATTGAACCAACTGCACGCATATTCCCTTCTTTAATTTCAGTGTCTCTGTGTCTTGGTGATGGTTGATTATCTGCAGTACTACATCACTGAAACCTTTATCTTCCCAATTTGGTAGCAATACATGGCAACAAAAATCAAACTGTGCTCTGTGGAGAGTCAAATATTAGAACGAATATAATAATGTGCTTATTAGCCACTGTTTCTATATTTAAATATGCACAGAATGGATTATCAAGTGAAAGTTGTAACTCTGATATACTATAGTAATATCACTGTTTACAAGAAGAAATGTTAGTCATCTTTCTGTCTCTCTCTGGTTTATAAAACACCCAATCAGTGTGGGATCCAGATACTAATTGGGCTACAATAATCCCAGACTACCTTACGAGGGAATAATCCATTAAATGATCAGGTTTTCTCCTTTTTTATGCATTGATACATTGAAGAGAATTATCTTTATGGTATAGCGCTGACATAAAGAACAGAGCAAATTTATTTAACTAGTCAGACCATTTGTAGTAGGGGGTTGGTGAAGTCTTTGGAAGCAGATTTATTCTTGCATCAAGGGCCTATGTCTAACCTGAATGTATATTATTGCATCAAGTACAAAGTTTTTCTCTATTATTAAAAACTGAGAGTAGTTTAAGTAAAAGTTTGAGCTTTTGCGTATATTATGTAATAAAAATAGGGACTATTTTATTGCATAACGATGCAGAAAAAACTCTTCCCTTTTTCATCCATATGTTTTGTGCTATTTTTTTTCTTTTTTCTTTTTTTTTTTCCTATTTACCCATGAAACATTTTGTGGTAATCCAGGTCAATGGGCCTGATCCTGCACTACTGAAGTCAATGGGAGTTTTTCCATTGGTTAAGGTAGGGATAGGTTATCCTGTTCCGGACTGGCTGTAGTACTTGGAATCTTCTGGGTAGCTAGCACCTATCAGTCTGGTCCATAATTAAAATGTACATAACTGAATGATTTGAAGACCATGAGGGCCAGATGTATTTCATCAAGGCAGAGAATCTTCTTCACTGCTGGGGAATCTCTGTCTCTGAAGCGGACAGTACTAAAATATAATGGTTCTAAGAAAGTGAATCTGTTCTCAACCCAACAGATGGCTCGCCTGTGTTAGCAAAACTGTAACATATTTCTCTATTAAAATATGAAAAAATAACATCCTTGTTGGTTGGTATAAATTCAGTGATGTTATTCGTTATTCTGGGATATGTACCAAAGGGCTGCACACTTAGTTTATGTAAATTACTAAAAGCACAGCCTGTTAATAATGTTTTGTGTGGAAATATACCTAGAAGGACATGATCTGTCTTTTTATGGGATAGGGGTTTACAGCCTGAGGGGAAAAACAACTAACAAGAATGCCTACTGCTCATTATTGTAATCTAGAGAAAAAAAATAATCTGTAGTTTTCCTGTAATATGCCCTCATTTAGAATTGGATGCTTCTTTAGTGGACAGTTTTGGAAGATCTTTATTTGGCAAAGTAGATCATTATGTACTGAAACTGTGATAATCTTATCTGACATTAGTTAAGAGCATAAATTGATTTGGAGAATGTGTTTTAAACTATCACTCTGCAGCAAATCCCCAAACTTTCAGACCAACTAAGAAACCAACTATTGCTGCTCTGACAATGTGATTTTAGTGGGATTTGTATTAGCCAGTAATGACATCACATAGTGCACTTTGAAGAAATCAGAAGACAAACAATGTTAGATATCTTTGGAGCCCTCTTCCAGCTGAATATGTTTTAATAAACTGTGTGTACCTGTATGTTAATTTCATAATGACAGCAGCTAGAATTCATTCACAATAGCAATAACATTTCTGATTGTATTTATATTTTAATGAAATGATCTCTGAATGTAGCCTTGTATCATAGCATAGGGGTGTTTCTGTCTGTGTATGTTGTCCTTTTCTATCCTGCTGGTGGGCATATGTTAAAATCTTTGGAGAAACATGGATGATAGTACCAAGCTGAAGGCTGTTTAATTCAAGTTTCGTTAACCTTCAGCTTCATTATTCTTTCACTTTAACTGGTGAGAGTAATCACTTGCTTCTGTCTAAACTTATCCTAATTATTGGCAGTCCAAGCCTTGTAAATCAGTGCAGTGCTGTCTTAAACTGGTCTTGGAGACCTATTCTGATCTGACCTGACAACTGGAAGCTACTGTTTCCTCACACTCTTTAACTCGGACCACATTTTGAAACCTCTTCTGCCTCTACTCACAGGCGGAGATTTGTATCCGTCTGGTTTAAATCTACTGTCATGTGTTGTCTCGCTGATTGGTATTAGTCTCGTTATTAACTTTGATGATTTTTTTTCTGAGTATGCCTGTTTCTAGATAAGTATTTCTGCTCAAATGGCTGTATTTTGTTAAAACTGTTTTTTTTCAAACAATCATGAGTCAGAAGCTTTAAAGTTTTATTAGTACCATAAAAACTCTTCACAAATGAACTACTTTTGATAAGTGTTCATTTTGACAATGAGAATTTGTTAAGGGCTGTTGGCAAGTTGAAAGAATTTGTTTTTGAAACTGAAATTGGCAGGAGTAGTGAGCTCAAGTGCTTTCTTTTTTTTTCTCCTTCCCTTTTTTCTTGACGCCAATAGAAGTGTTTCATTTTCAGCAAAGGATTTAAGCATTCTTAATGCAAATCAAGTATTCAACAGATTTATAAACTTTCCTTCCTTCACCATTTTTGTGAGGAGTGTGTCAGTTAGAAAATGTGTGTTTGGAATTTTTATTTTTGCTGATTACCTGGAGTATCTTTTTATTATCAGTCACAGTTTCCAGAAAAATCTGCATATTATTTTGGGTTACATAGTATTATTTTCATGTGTGAGCTGTCTACTCAGCTGCAAGCATTAATACAGTTTAATGGATAAGAAGGATGATTATACAGCAAGACAAAATAAATATACACATAAGTCCTTATATACTGATACCCATAATTTTATTATGGTCCATAAGAAGAATACTGGTATTAACTGAAAATATTATTATTTTATGCAATTCTCTTATTCCATTTTTGGCTATGTGGAAAGTATTGGTGTAAAAAGATGCTAAAGATTTGTGTTCGTTAGACCTTTAAACATGAAAGTGATGTTTTCTTCAAGTACTGTAGTGATCCTATTATTAATCAGATCTGAAAATTGTATGTTTATTGTTAGTTGTAAAGAAAGTGCTGAAACTAAAATTCTGAGGTACTGGCCATGAAAGTTTTAACAAACGGCAAACGGTAATGGATATTGTGGAAAAAATAGTTTTATATTGTTAGCTCTATTTTTTTTCATCAGTTTGACATGTTTTCTGCTCAGTGGGTTTTTCTATCAATAGAAAATAAGCTAATTTTTTTAAAACATTTATATTCTAGGCAGAAGCAAGGCTCACAGTTGTGAAAACACTCAAAGAGGTTGAGTTTGGCCAGACTGAAAAGTGTGTCAGGATCAATTCAGTGTCCAGTGGTCTTGCCGAACAAGATCTCGAGGTTCTTTTGAAATCCAGTGTTCTTCCTTCAAGCCTGATGCTGCCAAAAGTTGAAAATGCTGAAGAAATAAGATGGGTGAGTAGTTACCAAATTGTCATAATCTTAGCTTTTGATTGAAGACCTTGGGCCAATTTAGAAGGAACCATTGGGGCCAATGAGCTAGAGTTATAAAGAATGTTGCTGTTATCATGGGCAGTGTTGGTGTCTGGCTCAGAAAAGGGTATAACATTTCCATTAAAATGTGCATAGGCTGGAGTTGCACACCGAACATATGTAGCAACTTTAGTTTTTAAGGAAAACTAGTTTTCTTAGTACTGCAGTCAATAAAAGAATCAATATCAGTATATTATCAAAACGGAGAAGAAAATGTGTAATAATATAACTTTGTCCGTTGTACCAAACTCTGAACCTTCACTGACATCTTAAAAGATTGTCTGTGTCAATATGTTTTATGTACATGCCTGGGAAGTTATAGATGGAGAAAACATGTTAGCAACATATGAAAAAATGGAGTGGGGGAGGAAAAGGTCACTTCTTTGGGGCAACTAGAGGAACAAACAGGAAGCTTTTAACTAGTGTTTTTAATTACCACAGATGATATTTCCTGAACAGTTCCCTATTTCTTCCTTTTTAATTGCTGACAGGTGTGTTTGCATTTCATGAATGACTTTTCAGCCAATAAAAACCTGAAATGTAAATGGTTGGCATGTCAAATTACTTAAGAAAACTTTGAAATAGGCCTAATTATGCTATAATTGTTTTTAATTGTTAAGAAAAGGTGCATTTTATTTAGCTATGCTATTATTTCTGCAAAACATCTCTAAAGGAATAACATTTCATTCTGTACTTTTGAAAACCACAAGTGCAGGGAATATCTAAAATGTGTGTGAGCTGTGATAAAAGATGTATTAGTATCTAGTTTAATCTCAGCATCTAACCTTGATCAAGCCTTTAAGATAGTATATGTGAATACAACTGAACAAATATGTTAGCTATTTTACAGTACTTGTCCATTTGTAATAGTGTACCTTCAGTTTCCCCTGTTTCCAATGGAGGTTATGTCCCCTTACACCACCATTTAATTAAAGTAACTAGAGAATACCTCTCAGGATTTACAACCATGTAAGTGTTGGACATAATTTGTCATTTATGAATATTCATGCTTCCAAAATGGCAGGGCCCTCACTAGCACCTAATATGTTTTACATGATATGAAATCTGAAGACTTTGTCCCTGCCATCCCCCAACTTTTCAAATGGCTAATTTTCATACTTAATATCATCCCATTAGAAAATAAAATAGAACTAACTTATGTCTTACTGTCTGTACTTTTGTTCTGTTGCATTTTGATAAATCACTGAACACACAGAATTTGTTGGATTTAATAAAAGTTTTTAAAAATGTTTAATTTTTTTAAATAAAAGCCTTTTGCTGTTTATTTTTCTGCTCTTTTTTTTCATGTGAAACATAAAACCTGGAGGCTGATGCACAACTAAAAGATGGGCTTACTTGTTTTCTTTTGTGTGAGAATCTCTTGCTTTCCTTTTGTCCCTAGTATGGGTACTTGTTTGACTGGCATGGCTTATTGGACTATAACAAGCGTAACTCTCCCTCCTTTGTCATGGGACAATTCTCCCACAAATCCTGAACAGTGTGCATTCTTCCCAACACACTATTGGGTGTGCACTGGAATTGAAAGAATTGCTGAGGCCTGCTACTTCATCCCCTCCCCAATCTTTGTTGTTTTTTTTTCCCCTCTCCTTTTTTCCCCTCCCTCCCTCGCTGAAATGAACACTTTACCAGGCCGGAAACATTTAATCGTCTCCTTTTGAAAAAATTAATTGAAACTTCTCAACTAGTTACCTTTTGTATTGGTGCTTATAACAAATTATAAAAAGAAAGAGGAAGGGAACAGTATTTAATTAAAAAATCTTTTTTTTTTAATCTTCAAAACAAAATATATTAAAATGGAGTGTTTTGTTTTTTAAAGAAACCTAACAAGGTGACTGTTAAAATGTTTTAAATCTAAAAACTGTTCTTCCATTTAAACCTTCATCTAAGTTATAAAACCCTAGCATCCATTAATATGTTTTATTTGAAAAAATCAAAATCATATAGAGATCTTCAGAACTAAAGCTGAAATTATTTTAGTACACTGCTTCCTGTGTTCATGCCCTGACCTGTATGAAGTTTACTATTTTCTGTTTCTCTACCTAAGACACTGTACACGTATGCATTTGAATTGCAGTGATTTTCTTAATTCTATATATTTTAGCTGACTTCTTTTCTCTGGGGAAAAGTTACAGAAAAGATGATGATGATGATGCACAGAAAAATGTGGGGATGGCAGAATTCTTCATCGTGAAAAGCTGTGATTTATTTTGGCCTAATTGTAAAGTTACTGCAAATTGCTCAAAAGCTTTTTAAAGATCTCAGTGATTAGATTTTCCTTTCTTTTGGGGAGGGGGAAGGGGGGGGAAGCTAAAAGGGGAAATAACACCTCTAATCCAGCTTCTGGTAAATAGGCTGCCAGCTTTTAAAATGAGTTTCCTTTCTATTAGTCAGAATATTATGCTAAGCCTTAAGCATTAGTTTTTTATGTTGCCATAGCAGCCTTATTCCTGCAGGGTTGTGACCTGTGATGATTACAGTACAAAGCTTATAGGGTCTTGAAACCCCCTTTGAAGATGAAAAGTCTTTGATGGTTTATATTTATGCAAATCTCTTAGATATGATTTACCCAACTGAGACTGAATGGAGAGATGATTAAAATTCCCTTTTCCTTTGATATCCATTAATAGTTGCATATTCCTTAAATTTAAAATGGATGCATGTGTTATTTTTGTCTTTATTTACTAAAATATCTTCCACCATATCTGTGATATGTTTATCTCCTCACAAATTACTAAATCTAGAGAGACATAATAGATTTACAATATAGGGTTTTTTTTCTTTTGAAAGGAGAAAAATCTGTGCAAGAGCTTTTGTATGTTTCCAGATGATAGATTTTGGAATTTGGGCTACCCCACTGGCAGCTCAGAGCTAGCTGTGAACTGGTCTCATGGAAAAAATTGGAAAGCTTTGGTCTTCAAAGAATTAAACTTCCTTTTTAAGGCCTTCCTAGGTAAGCTAAAAATTATGAAGAAAAGCCAACTGAACAAAGAGTAACGGTGCCATAATGAATAATACGGATGCCACTTAGAAAGCTGCGGAACAGTTACAGTGATGTTAGTATTAGACATGAAACAAAACAGGACGTCAGGTATATCAATACTTCATTGTTTTTAAGAGCCTGCTGATTTGCATTTAACTACATTAGGGCGATAGGTGTTAAGCAAATATTTTTACAATTAAACCTTTAAACTTCAACATATACAGTAGTGATGCAATTCAGAATTGTAGGCCTCAAAACAGACCTGGTTTAAAGCTTGAGGGTTTTTTATTACAGTTCTGGTTTTGTTTGGTTTGTCATTGCAGCCAGGTGAAAGATCTGAAAAGGTCCATGTACATGTGGATATTTGTAAATGAATTTTTCTCTGGTCCCTTATAATATTGTTCTGGTTTTAGTTTTCAGACAAATTTTTACATCACTTAAAAGGCCGAACACTTGTAGAACCAATGAATTTAATCCCTTTTGTGGAAACTGCAATGGGGTTGCTCAATTTTAAGGTAAGGAACCTTGATGTGGTAAAGAGTTCATATTTTATCCTATCAGCAACCGAGATATAAGTTAATAGTTTATGTCCTTTAAATAAGAAATTCATCTAAATAAGAGAGGTGAAAATAAAGGAATTACAGTCCCCTCAAAAGTTTATATTTTTATTTCTCATGTTATTATGTAAAGGCCTTGACAAAATCCCAAAATATGTCCGTGAAATGCCAATTCCAGATAATACATGCAGACCATATAATAAAACTCTATTCAGTAATTTTTGTTTTATATTTACATTTAATGTGTTTTAAAATATGGAGATATGCTTTGAAATGATCTGACGAGCTCAAATTGTTGTAGTAAAATTGACTATTTAGTAACTGGCATAGTTGACTTTGTATAACCTGTATTTATAAATAATCTTTTCATCATTTCAGTAATAGTACTATGGTGTTTTTATAATGGATCCTCTTTATAAAATACTTCCAAATTTCATATTATAGCTCTGAGAACAAATAATAGTTTTTCATATTTGTGTTCATCGGTGTGTTCTGTGCTTAGAAGTGTAGCTGAAGTTCTAAACTACCCAACATCTGAACAACGTGAATTTTTTATTCTCAGGTTCACTTAAGTTCAAATTATATTTTTTTCTGCCTTGTATAAATCTTGTTTCTAAATCTTCCTAAATATTTTTTATATATTGACTGACCTGATGCTTATGAAATACAAATGGCCCCCAGTCTCAGTATCTAGCTTGTGTTTCTACAGGGGACAGATACTAATGATCACGAAATGGAAAATCAAATGCACTCACTGAAAATGCAATATTCTTCTTCTAAAGCTTCAGAGAAAAGTTTCAGAGTAATTCAAGACTTGTATATTTGAGATGTTTCAAGAACTGTTGAGAGGCCTTATTCTCTGTATGTGTATATATAGCAAAAATATTTATTCTTACTGCATACCTTAAATATATCTTGGAACATTCATGTTCATTGTCAGTACCCAGAAAGCGATTTTATTTTAAATTTAAAATTTTTTAGATTTTTTTCACTGGGATATTATGTAGTAGAATTCGTAATAAATATTGTAGTTCTTGATGTTGGCAGTAGAGTTGCAGCTTAAAGTATACTGTATAATAATAATAATAATAATAGTAATAATTTCTTATTCCTCCAGCTCTCCCATATGGATGCCCAGTAGTACAATTTGTAATTACATCTGTCTCTCTAGGCATACCATATGTTTCAAGACTATTAATATCAAAATCTTATATAAAATAGTAATAATGTTGACATGCATTTCTTTATATATAATACCTTTAAGTGCGCTTGTTTTTACATTCATATACTTCTGCACTACTTGTTGCATTTTTGACTTCCTGTACCTATCTTTTAGTTGTATTTGACAGTATTGAAGATTTTAAATTCTCCAGTAAGGAATTCTTCCAGGAAGGAATCCACAACATGTTGAAACCTCCAACTATTGTTTATTTAATAAAAGATATTCTGGTCTTTGTTTCTGATGCAAAATCATTACATGCCAAAGCATAAACTATTGAGGTAAAGTGCATGTGCTTATTTTGGACAGTATTTAATAAGTACTTAGTTTACTGTAATTACATGTATTTCTGAAGTGCCAATCACAGTAGTATCCATGGCATTATGGTAAGTTCATTCATATTTGAAGGGAAAAAAGGGTAGGAAATCCAGTATTGCATGCTGTAGCTACAGTGTATATATTCATATGCACATGTATTGTTTTAGATTTTGCTATGAGTCATTTTAAGACATTCTGTGCAGTACAATAGTGATAGTACTTTGTTTAGTTGGAGCAATTTTAGCTGAAAGATTTCCAGATTTTAATAATAAGATGAGTTGGTATAACATGTCTGTCATCCCTGCATTCCAGTAGGAATTCATGTTGTGTTCTTATTTGAAGGCAGCCTGTGAAGAAACATTAAGCATAGGATCGCAAGTTGGCCTTCATTTGGATGCAGTAGTCTTTGGAGGAGAGGATTTTCGAGCCAGCATAGGTTCTGACCTGTTTGTTTATTATAAATGTTAATGCATGACATTTGTAGTGAGAATACTGGTGGTATTTTATCCACTTGTCCTGACTGCAATAAGTAAGGAACTCTAAACATGATTCTGCACTTACTTGTATTGGTACATTTTCCCATCTTTCTGCATAATTTTTATTAATGTAAATTATGTCATTGGCATTTTGAAATTCAGAGCTTGATAAAATGATGACTTACAAAACACAGGCTTTTTCCTATTCTCTTCACGCTGTAGCTAAAATAAAAATTTAACCTGTTGAATCACTAAGCTTATTTTAAACTGTAATATTCATATGAACAACTATCTGTGTAGTCTCTTAAGAACCATCTTTCAAGTCAAATTTTCATGTATCTGTTAACATTATTTACAGTGAATTGTATTTTGATATCATTTACAATACATCCTTGTTAAGTTTTGCTTTAATAAATGCCTTATAAACACTTCCCAGGTCAAAACAGTCATAACTCCTCATAGACTTACGGTACACTGATAATGCCATTTCGCCAAAGCCAGAAATATTTCAAAATCCCTTTTGTAAATTATTTGCTTAATGGCGACATTATCTGCCAAAAGCCTCTTTTTAATCTGATTCAGCTATCAACTCCTTAAAGGCAACAACTACAGTTCAGAAGTATCCATTTCTTAAATGAAGTATATACATATTCTAATGTAACAATTAACAACAAATTATTCTATGCAAATTGATCATCTATGTCTGAACAGTGACCATAAGGAAAAGAGAGCAGATTATTATTTTTTCACACCAAGATTCATGTGAGAATGTTTTTATCTGATAGACGGTGGACTCATGAAATCTTGTGAATAATTTTGGCCCCTCTCAAAAGTCATCTGCCATAATTTTTCAAATTTTCAAATCCAAGTACTAAAGCTTAAACATTTGGCTAAGGACATCGGTTGGGACAAGAATCGCAACCAAGGAAAGTGCAATTCTGTTCTCAGTGTGAAGTTTTTAACCATTTCCTTGTACACAGTATATCCATCTGTATAATGCTTCTCTTGGTGTAACGCTGTTCAGTGCCATTACAATAAGTAATAGAAGCAAATGATTACTGAAGGTGGATTCCTGCAGCTGTTCTTCAGCCAACACTCTCATTGACTTCAATCTCAGGATGTATTATTTGAACCAAATCATACCGTAAATTTCAGAAACTAAGGCATGAAGAAAATATTTTTTCTGAATAAGCTTACTATTTGCCCAACTAAACTATTTAAATTATCTCTTTACAACACTTGGTCAGTTAACTTTTGTATCCCTCAATTATTTTCTGGGTTGTTTTTTTTAATGATGTAAATGAGAACATAAAGAAATTTTATTTTATGTTAAAGTTTCAAATGAGAAGATTTAAAAAACAAAGTTAACTTCTTTCTATTCATTGTTTTCTTAGGTGCTACAAGTAGTAAAGAAACTCATGATATTCTGTACGCCAGGCAAAAAATTATTGTCACAGCAAAGGCTTTCGGCCTACAAGCTATAGACCTTGTGTACATTGATTTCCAAGATGAAGATGGGCTCCGTAGGCAGTCAAGAGAGGGTGCCCTAATGGGATTCACTGGTATGGTTATGTGATAATGTCCACAAAAATTATGCATTTTCTTTACAAAATATAGGCACATTTTATACCACTTAGACTGCAAACTAGTTTGTGTTCACAGATCAGTTGTTGATCAGTCAGTGCTGTCAAATGCGTCCCCAATTATTTATACTTTTAAAATTTCAGATAAGAAAATTCAGACTGCAAAATCATAGGCCGCTTTTCCAAAATCAAGTCAAAGATATCACTATTTTTGTAATGGAAGCCTGGGTACAAGATGTACAGTATGTGATTCTTCCTGACAGACAGCTCAAGTGAAATGTGATACTGTGCTTTGGGATGAACCATTTATTTTTTTATTACTTTTTTGTATTTTTAAACAATGGCTAATATTTTTTAATTTTTTTATTTATATGCTGAAAGAGTGGATCCCCCCCGATATGCTAATTCATATATGAAAGTTATTATCATGTTGTTTTCTTTGATTTGATTTTCCATATTCTGGCTCCCCTCCCAGTAAGTGCTTGTGCACCTGGTGACGCCTACAGGTACTGGCAGACAGCAAGACCAACAGGCTTCTTGCAACAGAGTCCTATGACACTGACGATTATCCAATAATTGGTATACCACATCACTCACTATCACCAGCGAGACATCGTAGCAACCAAAAGATGGTGCTTTTGCAATAGAATGTACCATTTTCTATACATTATAGAATTCTAGAAATCAGTGCTAACACTTTAAATGATTTCTCTCAAAAATTATAGACTCAAGTTAGACTCAAGACAGTTGCATATGTGTTAGCTATTCTTTATTGAAAGAATATATCCTGAGGTAGTGATATGACAAGAGATGACACTTTTCAAAGTAAAAGTAATGGCACATGGCACTTCAAAGTACTTTCATTATCTGAGCAAAAACATCAAATGAAAAATTAAAGTTAGTCTAAATGTTTCACACTTGGCTGTTTAAAAACAGCATAGAATGTCTGAAGAAGAGGTCTGTGTAAACTCAAAAGCTGGTCTCTCTCTCCAGCAGAAGTTAGTCCAATCAAAAATATTGCCTCACCCACCCTGTCTTTCACTGAATTAATAGTAATTCTGGACTCTCTTGAGCACAGATTCTGCCCTATTCTTTGTTCAGCCTTGGTACAGTACTTGCAAAATCTGAATCGAGATTCAGAGACAAAATTGTTCCTGTGCCAGAGCTGTGGAATATTATTTATGTCCCTTTCAGGGCCCAATCCTATTCCTGCTCAAGTCAATAGGAATATGACAGGGCTCTTTGACTTCATCACCTGCTGATGGCTAAGACACACAGGCCAATATTTTCTCATTTAGGCACCTCAGTAAAATAACCTGGTTTTTAAAGGTCTTGAGCATCTGCAGCTCCTGTTGAAGTCCATTACAGTTGCAGGTGCTAAACATCTTTGAAAACTGGGCCATTTTATCTAGGTGTGTAAATTAGAAAAATTTTGCCATCACTGACCTTGCTGACATTTGGGTCCAACTGATCGTGTATAGGAAGTCATCTGACATCACTATGGTGGGGTTTTGGAGAGGTAACAGTGGAATTGGCAGTAACTAGCTGCATATCATTTAAAAATACAGAAATGTGACTGAAGTTGTAAGACTTAGATATGGCATAAGTAGAAAGGCTACATCTGACAATTCAGGGTGTCAAGGGAAGTTAATTCCTAACTCAGCCATGGAGGGTCTTTGGCCTTTCTATATTAGATTTAAAGATCTAAAGAAGGGGCTGAGCTTATTAACATGAACTCGCAGCCTTTACCTTTTCCCTGTGTCTCTCCATGGCTAGAATCAGGAAATCTCAAAAAATAGAATGTCCCAGCATATAATCTGATAAATAGGCCAATCAGATGTGAAGTCATAAACCATGATCGTCCACTGGGCAAAAGGCTGTGGATTGTTTTTGCTTAAAGACTCCCTTATTTCATACAGCTTTCTAGTGTAGTAATAAAACCTTAATGTTATGTTAACAGAAGTTCTGAATACTTATTTCTCATGTATTTTAAAGTTTTTTAGGTCAATTCCTGCTAGTTTTACTCACATCTAGTGCCATAGAAAACAACAGGTGTAACTAAAATGAGCTAAATCTTTTACACAGCTAAAGTAATGATTAATCAATTAATTGGCAAGATACACAGAAAATAGATACAGTACTTATTTGGGACTCAGAGAGTTAAATTTGCTGTCTTCCTAAACTGATGCAATTCCAGAATACTTAACAAAGTTGTATATACATAGTCCTGCAGTGAATTGTAAACTTTAATGTAAAGTAATCAAAATATGTTTATTGAAATTTAAATAGTGTGCATATCTCAGAAATATATAATTACTCAATAAAAATGTTTTTTTCTATTTATTTAAATGCTTATCTGACCATCGCCACCATAATATCTACATTTTCTTCTCGTTTTCCTGTAAACTAGACATTGTAAGCAGCCTATTGTCTCTGCAATAAATGTACATATATGTACTGAATGTTTTCAATCATCATTTAGCCGCTGTAGATTATTTAAAAAATAGGTTTACTTTTACAGCAGCATATGTTTTACAGTACCATAAAATATGGACTTTAAATCAGTGCGTTGTCTGTGTAAATGGTTGTCAGCTTTAGGAATGTTTATATCCAAAAATAAGTAAACCTTGGAATAAAGCTTTAACAGCTGACTTAGTCATTAAAGCTACTCCAGTGCTACATGCTGAGAAGCTAGATATAAATATGAAACACTATAGGTTTTCCTCTCTCTTTCTGCAGTCTTTTGTAGAAGACAAAAATGACACCATCATACAGTTACCTAAAGACTTGACAGGTATTGATTTAAAGCACAATATATCAAGTGGTACTGTAAAAAGGATTTCATGGTCATAAATTTTAATGTCTTCCAATTTTGCACCCTCTCAGTAACTTGTCAATAACAACAGTTCAGTTTAAAATATTTGCTCCATTCCTGCATGGCATTAAACTCTCTTATACAGTTGTTTGGATACATAAGATGTGACAAAAGGCAACTCAGGCCATAAATCAAATGTTGCATTATATCTTCTATAATCTGTTCACCAATGGCACAAATTGCAGATTTTTACTATAAATGCATTTTAAAAACCTAATTTTAATACAGAAATGCAGTTGCCTTTTAAAAAATAATTTATATGGAGCTTTTGATTTTTTTAATTGTAATTTAAGCCTTTATTATAGTTTTACATACATAATGAAATATTTTTTCCTGAAAATTAATCTTTGTAGGCATTACTATGAATTATGTACACAATCTTCAATTTCAGAATTACTAGTTTAGCTGTTAAAAATAAAGCAAATTAAAACCAATAATAATAATAATAATTTACTCACTTATTGCTATCTTTTGATTTCATTAAAATTATCTTTAAACACAATTACAATTAAATACATTAGCAAAAGAAATTTTCTGTTCACTTAATTTCTTTCCAACAAAATAATCTTCAAATTTTAAACTATTATTTTAAATTATTTTTTTCTATAGTGGAGTGGAATATCAGAATCTGAATATATGGATGCCCTGAGGATTGTAAATAAAGGATTGTGTAACAAGAAATAAAATCAAATTGAACTTCTATGGCAAATTCTTTTTACAAATGTGATAATTCTGCACAATTTTTTCTTGTTTATAAAATATGTCTTCGGCTAAATTGGTTCACAAATTTATTTTTATGTACAACTAAATTTTATATTGTGTTGCTGATGATTGCAAATATTTTTTCTGATTGTTAAATCATTTGCAAATGAATGCTTAATTTCCATAGTAATACATACGAATTATTACATGAAATAATTTATTTATACAATGTATCCAACTTTTAGTTTAAATGGGAATTTTAAAAAATAGCTTTTCTACCTGGAAAAAACACAGTTAGGACCCCAAACCACAAACTTTTACTTACACGTGCCCTGATCCTCCACTGAGATCCACTAGCATGGACCTCAGCACTCATTCAGAGTCCCATTGGATCAGTTTGATACCAGATGGTGCGGGGGTCTGCACTAGCAGATCCTGACACAGGTTTGGGACCATGAATAGTCTTTTATGCACATAGGTAATCTGACTGAAGCCCTTACTCATGTGAGAGAGTCCAATCTTGAGTGGTTCTGTGCATGTGAGTAACATGGGACCACTTCTGTGAGGAAAGACTATTCATTTGACTAAGGGTTTGCAGGATCAGTTCCCTAATTTGTAACTCTTGTTATTTGATGTAAAGGAAAATTAAAGTCTCCTCCATGAACATTTAAGTAAACAGGGATATTCCAGTATGATTTCTTTATAATGAACATTTTAAAATTAATTTAAATAAAAAAACCATGAAAAAATCACACCACCATGTGAAAATTTATTTGGAAAAAATTAAGAATGTAAAATGCTATTTTAAAAAATGTAAAACAAATAATATAGGCATTGTTTAATTTAAGCATATACAGTATGAAACTGAATACCTGACTCAGCAAGCAAATGTGAAAATCTATACTAAAATTAACAGGCAACATTTAATTTTTTTATTATATTATATGTATATATGCAAGAAAGGATAAAAAGATGCCCATCTAAGCCTAGAGAGTACCTTTTAAGTTGATTAATATAACAAATAACAAAAAGAAAAGTATTATGCACCAGCAATAACTAATTAATAATTATGGGGAGGGAAGAATTTTAAATATTTTTTAGTTCCTAAACAAATTATGGAAATTTAGGGACTAATCCTTTTGTAGAATTAAAAAAGCTATCAGTGAAATGTAGCTTGCTTTGTTGTTTAAATATTTTCAGGTTGTTTAATTTTTCAGTAAAACAGTACTTGTAAGTTTCTGATGCTATTATTTATACAGCTAGAATGTAAAGATATATTATACTTTAATTGTTATTGACAAGATTTGTCTCACACTTACACCTGTAATGACAAAAGGAAGATGTATTGATTGAAATGGATAGAAAGAATTGTAATTTTTGAATGATAACAAATACAACTTCTGTTTTAGTTATATTTGTTCATGTAGTATCTAGCAAAAGATTGTTGTTCAGTTTAATAATACAAGAAATCTAGTCAAATAATTAGTTATTTAACATAAAGTCTATGAGGCATTTAAGAGCCTCAAGTGGTTGGAACATTTTGTTGAACATCTGTTTGTTGATGCATGATTCTAGTGTTATTAATCTTCTTTGTAGGTAAGCAGGTGATTCACCCTAACCAAATTGCTGTTGTCCAAGAACAGTTCTCTCCAAGCCCTGAAAAAATAAAGTGGGCACAAGAACTGATTTCTGCTTTTGAAGACCATCAGCAATTAGGAAAGGTAAATATTTTTTATGCCACATATAGAATACCAGTTAGAATAATATTTAAATTTGAGAAAAATTGAAGCATGTAGTGGGGAGTGTTTGTTTTTACAATAAAAAGCATACAGTAACTTATGGTTTTATTAGCAAAATGTATGCCAGAGTAGAATACAGCTAGATTATTCACAATAAATATGGAACGTCTCAAATGCATTTATAAATACACTTTCTTTATTCTCTTGCCTATCTTAGCTTTTATCCTTTAAATAAAATTATTTGCTGCTTAGAGAATTAAAAATACTCTTAAATGATTTCATAGAAATCATGATGATATTGTCATATGAAAATAATTTGCAATCAAAGGATAAGTGTAGCATGGAAGAAAAAAATATATCCTGCTTGCTTTGGTATTACTTGTGGGAAGAAATAAATAGATTTGAAATTCTTTATTTTAAAAAAAATCTGATAAAATTTCTTTAGTTACGGAGGTCTGATTCTGCAACTGCTTACACGTGTGAATAAAGTTACTTTTGTGCATAACTGTTTGCCAAATGTGGCTCTTAATAATTAAAAGTGGGAACGTTTTCTATGTATTTGTACCAATTTCTGGACCTGAGATTTGAATAGAGTGGAAAGCAAATTAACACTCGAATATGATTGTTCCTAATTTAGTGCATCATTGAATCTCACATTCCTGCTCTGTGGGTTTCTGCTATGTAAATATTGCGGTGGTGATGCACAATCTGTCTCCACTTTGTGCCAGTAATACTTAAATTAGGGGTCGCCTGAAGGAAGATTTTATGCTAGTTGCAGCATTGTCAGTTAATTATCTTAAAGGTTATTTGCTATAATCCAATTTGCCCCTTTTTAAAAGAAAAAAGTTGCATCTAAGTATGTTTATCTTAGTTACAGCCAAACCTGAAATTGTTAAAAAGCCAGGGAAGTTTTGATGTCCACAATGTTTAGTTGCACACAAACTGAAATGCCTGAAATGTGTTTGTACAAAATGTAAGTGCAAAATAATTATAATCATAAGTAAAAAAATCTTCTGTAGTAAAGCTGAGCACACAAGATTTTGTACAGCTTTGTACTTTTTACTGGTAGAATATAAATATTCCCAATAAATTCCTTTACTTTATGATGTGTGGAAATACATTGGAAGTTATATCTTCCCCGTTTGCACACATTTCTAGTGCAAGAAAGATTGCATATTAGAAATTCTAGGAAGGTCATAACAGATTTGTGATTCATTTATGCCTATACTTCAGAATAAAGCTATTAGAATCATAATGTATTATTAGAATAAAGTTACTGGTCTGCCCGACTGTCTACCGTATCTACTAACATTTTCATCACTATGATAGTTGGGTGCCGGCCTGCATGATTATTTCAGGTCACTATCATATGTTATCTTTCTGTGTCTCTTTGTTCTGTTCCCCTTACCTCTGTGATTAATGTAAGTAACATAGAAAGAACATGCATGCATGATTTTTCACATTTTTCTGATTCCTACACACTACATATCTCACAAATGCATTTTGCTGGGTATACACAATGCCAGTGGTGGTGGGGGTTTTCAGGGAAATAAGCAGATAAATAATAAACGTTCAAATGACAGACTCAGCAGAATATTTGTTTATGTTTACGGCTTGTACCTCAGGAGCCCATATAAATTTAATGTCAAAACCCTATCAGAAGAGTACACCTGTAAATTGTATAACTGGCGAGGGAATATACTGTAATTACAATATTAGTAGCATCAAATTACAAGAACCTTACAGATAAGATCCTGTTTTATGGAAGCATTTCTTCTCTAATTTGTTTTAAAAGTGTTATTTTAATGACAGTTTGTCCCCAGAATTCTGGTTTCTTGATTGGATCAGCAATTTATGAAAGTTTCATTGTAACAGGTGCTTTCTAATTAGATTAGAAGCATCTATAACTCTTTGGTAAATATAGATTGGCTTCTTTACTAACCAGTTTACATGTTTCTATATATTTGGCATAGAAAAATCTATCCAAAAAAGGCAAGTTATTTTGTGACCTGGCTCGAATTCTTAACATTTAAATACTACTACATTTTCATAACAAAAAAATTAATAAATAGATTGCTGTGTGCAGTGTTTCCTGCAAACTTCTTAACTGAGTTTATATTGCTGTATTATAAATGTGTAGCCAAGAAAAGCCTGAACAATCTGATTACTTAATTTTTTCCAAAGCAAAGGTGTCTCACAGGAGGGCTCTCATGCTGTGTGTCCTAGAGAGATGTTAAAATTACAATAATAACTCTTCCCATCCCATCTTATAAGAAATATTCCGTATATTGCTTTTAGAAATCCTAATGTGCAGATAGTGAAACACCACTCCTGCTTTTCTTTTTATTTCATTAAATTAGGACTTCCATGTCAGTAGGTCCAAAAATATAGCTTTGGTTCATACTGTTCAGTCTTGCATGTTTTTTTGTTATGTTATTAATCAAAATTGAAAGCCTGGAAAAAATAAATGCAAAGGATTTGAGTGGCTAGGTTGCTCACAGATAAATTATTGGTCTTCAACCTCTAGGATCACAGTTTGTTGTTAATTGGTTTCAAAGTTTGATGCCCTTAGTCAACAATAGTTTGCATTAAAATACAATAATCAGCTCTCATAATTTATCACAGTTTGACAGATACAATAGTCACAGTAAGCTTTGTTTGAGAAAATGCTGAAATCAGACTATTATATCTTGGAGACTAAAATGCTTTGACATAGTTGTCCCTGCATTTGAGAACAGAGGTTAGTAAGAATTAGGATCACAGGTGGACTCTAGGGTATTTTAAGTATCAGAGGGGTAGCCGTGTTAGTCTGGATCTATAAAAGCAGCAAAGAATCCTATGGCACCTTATAGTCTAACAGATGTTTTGGAGCATGAGCTTTCGTGGGTGAATACCCACTTCATCAGATGCATAGGGTATTTTAGACACTCCTGTAGTCCTCAGGGAGAAAAAAAGATTCTGCTAGCCCACATTATTTGGAATAATATTATGAGCATGGTCCTGTTTGCACTGAAGCCAACAACAAAACTTTCATTAACTTTTTAATAGTAGCAGGACTCGGGCCTATGCATAGGTAATAAAAAAATAATAACTGACACAATATATACACCACTGATCCAAAAACTAGACCTCCTCCTCGCATGTCATTTGTGTTTGTACTTTGTTTGTGTCTGATATGGACATTGTTGAACTAAATCACCATTCTTTGTAAAGGGCTTTGAGATCAGCAGATAAGTGCTATATGAAAGCAAAGTATTATTATAATGCAGCTTCAGTAATTTTTCAAAGGGAAGTTCATTGTACAATTGCTATGACATATGATTCTTGAGACTACATTCAGGTACAAACCCACCCCACCCCACCTCCGTGAAAGTCTAAAAGTGACATAAAATAGATCTTGATCATAGACTGGATTCAAGAAGCAAGATAGTGTATCTTGCACTTATGTAGGCCAAATTTTGCTCTCACTCTGGTTTAAGTCTGGAGTAGCTCCACTGCAGTAAATGGAGATAATAAAGTGATACAAATCTAAATTAAATAAGGGCAGAAATTGGCCCACCTGGCGTACAAAATGAATAACTTGCACTCCAAAAAGGCAGGCTGAAGGCAGCGGGAAAAGCTGTTAATAGGGTGTAAGAAAAAAACAGCTCTCCTTTTAATGTAACTTTACCATGTACCCTCATTTTCTCAGCCAAAATGCAGCTTACTCCACCATTACATAACTGATAAATTTGACCCAAAAATACTTTAAAAACCATGGAAGCTTTTTGTTGTTTATATATAATGCAAATAGTAAATTAGTTTTAAAATGTATTGAGATTGAGTATACTTGTGCAATTTGAGTTGAAAATATTATATTAGGTACATTATGATTTCTGTAAGGGTCTTTACCAGTCATCTGAGTTGGGTTTTTTAATTTGATATCAAGCAAAAATGACAAATAGAGTGCAAAAAGAGCAAATAAAAGTGTAATTAAGCTTTTACATAAATAAGTTGTAAATATTTTAAAGGAACCTGATTGGTCAACCAGAAAAGAAAGAGCTAAATATTGCCTCAAAAGTCACATGGAAATGAAGTATACTTTAAAGTTAGGATTAGTAATTCACAATTCAAAACTGTAACTTTGGGTGAGTGTTTTAGGCTCCACAGGGCTAAGCTGAAAGAATGATATATATAGTGCCATGTATGGATAATAGTCTTAGGAGGCCTTTGGCATCTGAATGATAAGTGAACTCAAGTGATTTGGCAAACTATGCAGTAGCTTTTATGGTTCTTCCTGGAATCCTTTTATTTACACAGTATCTGGTCTGCAAGGGAATTGCTCACAAAGACCCTGTCATAACCGTCTTTGTTTAGGAAAGTCTGAACCCAGGCTACTGTATCTTGGAAACAATCTGCATGCTAGGACTTGTACTTGGGAGTGCTCCAACTCCTCTTGAGATCAGTGAGTGTCTTTCCCCTGATTGCAGTGGGAGTGGGATTCAGCCTTCAGTAAGGATTCTGTCTGTCTGTAGCATCTGGCTCCCATTGCCTTCCCAAGAGGCTGTTGTTCTAGGAGCTGGCTTCTTAGCCCCTGTGCCAGTGTGTGTGTGTTTGTCTCTAGTCAGGAGACACGGCCCCCAAGCTCTTCCTTCATTCTGGGCTTGTCTATCCTTACAATGCTGCAGCAGGGCTGCTGGAGCGCTTCAGTGAAGACACTCTCTAAGCCGATGGGAGGGATTCTCCCCCTGGCGTAGGTACACCACCTCCCCGTGAGGCGGTAGTAAGGCCTCCAGTCAACCCCTCACTATCTAAACCAAGGGTCAGGTCGATTTAACTGTGTCGCTCAGGGGTGTGCATTTTTCACATAAAATATAGTCAATAGGATTAAGAAAGGTCTCTTATGTAGCTGTGTTATTCAGAAGAGAGATCAAAGCAGTGTGCTATAGCACAACTGGTGGATTTCCTCCCATAGAAAATATTTGGGGGAAAATCGTGAACCTCTGTTATGTAGTGGGAAGGGGCACATTCACTTGTTATTCCTACATATGTTGACTCCACACTGGTACGACCAATCCTGCGCACAGTTGTGCCAGTTGGGGTAGATGTGAGACAGAAAGGCTCTTTGCCTGTTTTGCAGTTCAGATCTGCAGAAGCTCATGAGAGTGCTGGGAGCTCATACAAATGATTTGCTTCCCCTCCCACCCACCCCCCAAGCAGGCCCTCTGTGGATCTTGATCCTTTTCCCTCCTGTCACTGAAGCCCTGGGGCTAATGCACAGGGAGGCTAATACAAGCTGCAGCCCAGGCCCAAAGTCTACGCTGCAGTTAAAGAGCCCCTTAGCCTGAGTCAGCTGGCACGGGTCAGTCATGGGTTTTTAATTGTACCATAGACGTACCCACATCAGTTTAAAGGATACTTTGGATAAGAAAAGGGAGTCTGTCTCTAGAAATATTCTATTTGAGTGCCTCACTGTTTCTAGCACCTGTGTATTCTGAATATCTTGTGCATCCAGATTAGTTATTTGATAGCTGCCAGTTCCTGCCTTCCCAGAAAGGAGTAAAGAAAAGAAACTACCCAATAATCCTGGATAGATTTGGATTGGGGGGGTTCATTTGTAAATACTCCGCTGGGAAGAGGGGAACAGGAAACTTCATCTTGTTATAAACTGAAAGATATTGACCAGGACAATCTCAGGCTTTCCAAAACATCATCAACCAGTCCTTAGTGACTTATTAAGCTGTAGTGATTGATCAGTGAAAAGGGGTGGGGGCCTTGTCCCACCTCGTTATGATAGCTTTTCCCTTTGAAAACGGGTTTTTGGAAGAAAACCTGGATTCAACCCTACCTGACCTGTCAGGCAATAAATTTAAACTTTGAATGTTGACTTCTTTGAAACTAAGCTTAAATCCTTTTCCATAGGAAAATGTTACCTGTTTGTAGTCAGGAGGTTCCCTGACAAGCATAAGCCTAGTTCAAGTTTTTGGGAAAAAGGGTGCCTGTTTCTTTTGTTTCTGTACCTGGAAGTAAACCCAAGCCATTCTCCTGAGCCCCTAAGTAGAAGAGCAGAGGTTTCAGACAGTAAACTTTTTCCCTCGATGGACTTTGCCTAAGAAGTTTTGCTTAATTCCAGTGGGAAATTATTTTTTTGAACTCCTGGGTTTTTTTCCATAGTCTCCTGTGGGTGTCCTCTTAATATTCTCCTGCTTCTTCCCCTCCTCTGAACAATGGTCTTCCTTTCCTTTCTCTGTAAACTGTGTAACAGTTTTCAGGGTTGGGAACAGTGTTCCCAGGCCCAAGCAAACAGATTTTGATGGATTTATTCCACATTCTTTGTGGCCTCAGAGAAGGAGATATCAGACTTCTTTATTTTAGGATTTGGAAGTGGGTGAACAATTTAATAAAACCTCAGAGGATTAAAATGGAATCTTTCAGCTAGCAATTGATCAGGAATATTTCCCAGACTTGACAATGCCTGCTTACACATCACCTACTTTCCTTCCCATCAGAAGTACACAAGGTTTGCGTTGGCTTGCTGATATTTCCAGTTCAGCACTTCTGCATTTAGTCTGCCTGAGAGTGTTCACAGTCAGCCCTCCATTGAAAGGATCTTACATAATTACTTATTTCAACAACAGGTTTACTCTCACACAGTCTCTGGACTGGGTTACCCAAGCAGTATGGGAGCTTTGTTCAATTTACTGGGTCTCATAATGAATAATGGGAGAAGACGATGAACACTCCAGGTCCTAGACAAACTACGTATTGCCTCAGATGTGAGCCTGTCAGGGTGAGGAGCTAACACACAAGCCCAAAGAGAGAGAGAAATTAACCTTCTTAGTGTTCAGAAGGCTAATCCCAGGGAAGCACATCTTCATAAAGTCCATCTGCTCAGCAGTACTTGTGTACTTAGACCATGAAAAACAACGCTGCTAGGGAAATCTGCTCCTTTTTTTTTTTTGTTCATCAGAGTAGAGGTCATCATCCTCTTACTTAGGCCACATTGGTTCCACCTTACTGTACAGCAGACTGGCTAAAGCAAGAAAAGAGTATTCTAGAAGAATTGTCCTAAAGGCAGAAGCCTTTTAGCAAGAATTGGGGAGTCCCCATTATATACCCATTTCCAACAAAATGCAGTACCAGGTGTTCCCCTTTAGGCAGCATTTCTTGGAACTTTCCCCTGGCTTGCAATTTTCTTCTCTTCCACGGATTGGAGGGTCCTAAAGAAAACTGAAGGTCACAAAACTGCTTTCATCCTGGTTACTCTGAACTAGCCAAGGTGGTCTTGGTGTGTGGAGTTCATATAAGACTCCTTCTATCCTTATGCCAAGACCTTACTCAGCAGGGCCCAGTAATGCCCCATACCTGGGTCCCACTTGACCTGGTTCATAGCAGGGTATTCCTGAAAGAGTTGACATCTCTGACATGGTGGCCCAGACCATGCTGTTTACACACACAAACAAAAATTATTATTTTGTTTTCTATTGCATGTGGATAGATTTTTCCATGTGGTACAGAGCAATTTTTTCCCAACTAGACAGGCCAGAAGCCAGGTTTAGGTCAAAGACCTATCCCTGAACTCCATTGGGATTGAAGCCTTTGCACAAAATACCTTACAGAAGAGACAAAGAGGACATCAAACCTAGAGACCATTAGCCAGAGCTCATCTGCTGATTAGTGATCAAGACAGTAGATAGTGGAAAAGGCAGTTTTTCAGGAAGCTGGTTCCCAAAACACAATTTAGGACTTTGATGATCAATAGAAACAACTTGAATTTCATTTGTAACCAGAGAGAAAGCCCGTACAATATTTGGAGCTGATGTGTAAATATGCTTGCTACAGCTTAGGAAAGCAGATCTCCATGTTCTGTACTTGCTGTAGCTTGAGAGTGGTTTTCAGTAGCGTCCCTCATATCGATTGCATTATAGTAATCCAGATGGGTGGTCACAAAGGCATGGATGATCATGAAAAGATTAAATGCAGATGAAAAAAAGAACTACTGGCCACCTCACATATGCCCTCAGAGATCAGGGAGTATTAGTCACAAATCACATTCTTCCAAGCCTCAATCTCTTGTCTCATTTAGGTACAAGGAAATAAAATACCACACTATCTGGGTTAAAAGAAAGACACACAGAGCTGCAAGTTGTCTGCATACTGATAGTCTTAGAATCATAGAAGATTAGGGTTTGAAGAGACCTAAGGAGTCATCTAGTCCAACCCCCTGCTCAAATAAGACCAACCTCAACTAAATCATTTTGCCCAAATTGTTTCATTATCTTATCAGGGGTACATGTAGAACAAGAGAATTATAAACCTCTTTAGAACACCACATACCGTATGAGAGGTCTCAGTGTGCATGAGCAATTGTGCAACAATATCACCTTCTGGGATCTTTCTGGGGAAAAAAAAAGAAGGAGGGGAATGGAACCACTCGCATGCAATCCTGTCCATCCCTACCATAGTCAAGTCAACAAAACATTACGGTCAATTATATCAAAGATTGCTGGCATATTTAAAGGAGTCAGCGTGGATACCATCACTAAGAAAGGCCACCAAGTCCATTGTAGTCTCTGTACCGTACCCCAGTTGTTTGAGAGGGATCAAGGAAACCTGAAGACTCCAGATTATATGAGAACTGTCCTGCATTACCTTCTCATTAACCTTGTAAAAACAGCAGTTTAGAGGCCAGGAATAATTAACAAGGTCAAAGTCCAAGATAGGATTTCTTGAGCAGAGGTCTAATGAAGACTTGTTTGATGGAAGGTGGCATTTTAACATCCTCCTTAAGGTAAGCATTGATTACCAGACCCAGTATCTCCCTGACTGGTTTTATTTTGCATGACAGAAATAGGTCCAACTCACAGTTATTTTCCAAAGTTGCGCTAGGATCTCAAGAAGCTAAATTGATTGAAACTGAACCATAGAGGATTTTTGTCCCCTCCAGATATAGATTTGCTCTCAACAGAATGGCAATCCACTCTGAGTCCAGTCAAACTAACATGCAAAAAATAAGAGTATGTATGACAGTAAGAAACTTTACATGATGTTTCCGTGAGGTGGAAATCTGAATTTACCAAGCTATTTACCAAACCAAAGTTTTCCATAGGGTGAAACTTTTTAGATGCTATTGTGAAAACCTTCACTTTCCCAAGATCAAAACACTAAAGTCTTCTATCAGGAAATCTTTTAGTCTTGGAATGCAATGAGCCAATACTGGATCTCTTTATGCTGCTCCATATATTTCATTTGTCACACGTTAGGGAAACCTTTGAGGATGACATCATGTTGGGACAGAATATCCAGAAGCCACTGTACCAGTGTTCAAGAACCACAGACGGTCATAGTGTCCCTCTAGACTGCCTGTAGAATTGTCTGCCAATTGTACATTATTCTTTTTTAGAAACCACTGATATCAACTCAGGCCTATGTCTTCATGAATGGCATAATGAGATGGGTCCTCTGTCCTGATAAGAGCAAACAGAAACCCAAACTTATGTCAAACTGATGTGTTGTAAAATTTAGTCCTGAATATCTCCAATGGCAACTCCACTGCATCTTGACACTTTATTCCATTAGTTTTTCCTAAAGTGTCATTTAAATTGTCCCCCTGCTGCAAACATTTTGTTCCTTTTTGTTTTGACAGCAAGTAGGAGAATAAATTGCTCTCTGTCCTCTTTATAATATCCCTCTGCCTATTCGTAGTCTGTCTCTCTTGTCTCTGGATTATTTTAGACTCACCATGCTCAATTCTTTTTTTCACAGGCCTTATGTTCCAAACCTTGTCATTTTTGTTGGTCTCCTCTGAGAACTGGTCTCTTTTTAAAAATTCCTTTCCAGCTTTCTTTCCTCTTGGTACCTGCTGAGCGTAACCTGCACTCCATCCTCCAAGTCACTTTGGGCTAGTGTTGTAGATCCACTAGGATCCCACTCGCCCCTGCACACTTGACACATAAATTACTGTTGTTTTTTAAAACATTTTATCTATTTGAGAGAATATAAAATTTCACTATAAATTCATTGAGCCCAAATGTAGGCCCAGTTTACAGAGTGGGATGGGGCACATAAGCTCAAACAGGCTCTGTAGCATAAGCTATTCCTACTGCAGTCGAGGAACGCTGGCCTGAGGTATAAGGATGTGAGGAGGGGGATATACCTGCTTTGCAGACATGAGTTGTGGAGCTTCTCAGGAGACAGGGACGCCACCTAAATAATCTCCCTGTTCCCACCCACGCAGCCCTGTATGTATCAATAACCTTGTCCATCCCCCCTACAGCTGGAGCTGCAGAGGACTTAACAATTAGGTCAACCTCTGTGCAGCTCCAGTAGGCAGGGAGAGAGGGGAGTAGCCAAGTTGTTCCTCTTCTCTCTCTGTCTGAGTTCTGTTATAGACCTGTCAGCAAGGGAAATATCTTTGAGACGTGGAAGGCCATGCAGTCTTTCCCCAGCTGTTAGTCTGTTAGGGACAAACCATTTCCATTCCCCGTGAGTGGGACATCAAGGAAGAGCTGCCTATGCTCTGCTCCCTGACATTTCCCAGAGCCTGAATGCCACATATGGCACTCAGGCTGAGCAGAGTCAGAGACTCCACCTTTGGGAAGGGGAACACATGCTACCCCTCCTCCAAGATCTGCTTTGACAGCTGGTCAACACAGGCAGGATGAGGAGCTCCTGCAGCTTTGATGTGGTAGAAGCTGCTGAGTGCAAATCGGGTCCCATTCTTTGTAACAACACACCTTGAGAACATTAAAAATGTTGTTACTCTAATGAGAGGTTTTGGTAATGAAAATGGAATATATGCTGTATTGTTTGAAATGGACATAGTAAAAGAAAGTCTGAAAAGGTCATATGACCCTACCTAAAATCTGTAGCCAACCACATTTCTCCTACGTCTGGCCACAAGACTTTTGGATAATCCTGTAAAATATACCCATGTTTAAATACTCTGGAAAGAAATAGAATATTCGTTTATGATGTGCAGATCATGGTGCTTTCATCGTTTCACAGTCATTCATGATCTGACCTTGGCAGAATGAGCATGACCCTCCTTTTCTGTTTTGTCTTGGTTTTTTGTTATTTTCCTTCCCCCTATTCTAGTGTAAGATTTATGGGAAATATTCTGGGAACTACTTTACTGAAGCTTTAGACACTTTCTGCTTTCCACGGATGTTATTAAATATCCTTTCTGATAAAAGAATCACATCAACTCTCCAAAAGTGAAGTTTGGATAATCAGGAAATTCTGGAATGAATCCCAGGTTCTAGAGCAGGTAGAGCTGAGGAAAAGGAGACGAAGGAGTGGGAGTGAGTCAAGGAAGTGAGCCGTTTTACAGAGAGCCCAATCCAAGGAGACATTAATGTCCTCAAATACCATGGAAGTCAATAAGAATTGAGGATGCCCTGCACTTTGCAGCTGGCTCTCAGCACCTGAGGGGTTCAGGCCTTAAATCAGCCTAGCTAAAGTGCCTGAATGGGGAGTCGGTGATTTTCTGTGATTGACAGAAACGTAGCACACCACCAACCAGTTCTGACTCAGACACCAGTTCTGATGCTGGGAGCAGGAATAGTCTGTGTTGCATTCCCAGCTTTCCAGTTGGAAAATCTCGTGTCAGACCTGCCGGCATCTTTGCTTCCCTAGCTCCACACACAAAAGGCTTTGGAGCTGACCAAACTATGTTTCACAGCACTTCTCTACACTGCATACAGGCTCTTCCAAGTGAGCCGAGAAGAGTGGTGATGTGAGCAAGTCTAGTACATGGCATGGCCAATCGGCAAATGACAGTGTTGTATCAGGCATGTGTTGGGTGTAGTGCCAAAACAGCACCATCCGTGCTGGGACATTTTCTGATAGATAAAATGGAAGTGTAACATCACCAGTTTTGACCTTTGCATCAGTAAAGGCATGGCAGTTAATTTCAGAGAGGGAAGGTGAACGTTTTAGTGTATTTCCAATGGAAAATGTATAGGAAAAAGAGGAAATCTATAAACAGGGACTAAGGGAGAACAATAAAAACTAGGAAGATTGCACAAGTGTGGAAACAGAAAAGCTGCCGCGCTTGTGAAAGCAAGCAGAAAATGTCTGTTAGCTGCTTAGAAATAGGAAAAAGGAGAGAGAGGATGATTTACATCCTGAAAGAAAACAATAGACTTTCTCTGCACACTGGAACTGAAATTGTATCACGTGTTTGCCTTACCTGCAGTTGGGCTCACTTTTTTAGACCCTAGTTTCTGTGATCTTGTGGAGAGTCCAAGGTCCCTGCTGTGATAAGTGCCAGAATTCTGAACATATGCAGGGCGACATTGTGACTGGCCCTTGCTTGGGTGTTCAGTAAGAGGAAGGAGTCACTTCATCCTTCTCCCTCTTCTCACACAGCCCATGTAAAACCCCAATGGTTGCAATCGTTGCATTCAGGGCAGTGTTAAAACGTGTAGTCTGGCCCTTGCATTGTAATCCTTTCAGGCTAGGGACCTTGACTTATCCATCTATAAATCACCATGCTCACCAGGGATGAAATAGCAGTCATAAGCCTGCCCAACATGGCTGTAGTTCTGTCCATAACAAAATACAAGAGATGTGCAGGACAGGTATGCATTTTTTAAGCATGCACCTGAAGGCCTGGTTCTCCTCTCTGATCAGTTTTACCCACTGTAACTCCATTATCTTCACAGGTATGAGAGGAGAATTAGGCCCTGAATTTTTCAGACTGTGTGCACTGAATATGAAAAAAATGCCTGAAATCTCCAGAGAAAGTCACCATACAGCTTGAGTTCCTTGTGCCTAGAACTGGCGTCTCATCTGTATGAATTGTTTAAACAAAACTATATAATAGTTCTTAGGCTCCCAGTGACCCAACCACTCCTCAAAAAGCCTGTGGTTGTAACCCATCACACAACTATAGCAAGCACAGGGTTGCAGGAAAGGAGAGGACAGAGGCTTATGGAAAGAGAGTGAGTAAGGGACTTGGGGATGCTATCAGAGGGATGCAGAGAAAGTGAGGACTCCAAAGGCTATTGAAGGGGAAAAGAAGGATAAATGGTCACATTCCAAGAGACATCTACACTGAATCTCCAAACCTTAAAGGTTTCCCGAACACTATCACCAAGTGACCTTTTGGAATATATTTATGCTAAAAAATATAAACTTATTTCACCCAGATACTGGAGAAAGACTAAATGGCTTATTCTGGCTCTGTTGAGGGTGTGGAATGTATCACAGAACATGAGCAATCTGAAGCCTCATTTGTCACCAGTCATTTAAGGATATTTCAATTCTTGCTAAAATTTTGATTAAGAATTGCATTCTGATAGAGCATTTTACAACTAGAAAATGAAGTACAGGCTAGAAATGTGAGCTTATTAGGAATGTTTGCCAGTTAGACGATTCAGCTCTGGGACTAAATGTATCCCTAGTGTAACTTCTCTGAAGTCAATGGTTTTTATAAAAAAAAAAAAATCTTGTTGTCTTTATCTTAATATGAAGGGAAATAAAAGGACTTTAAAAAAAAAGGCAAATTCCATCTAGTGGAATTAGAAAGGCTAATGTACGGTAATACCATAATTACTGGTATTGCCGGTCTGCAGAAAACTGGAGGTGGAAAGAGCTACAGTGAATAGAGTATATTCAAACTGGTTGTTTTTTCTGGATTTTAGCTCACTATTGCAAATTAGCAGGAAGGAATTAAACCTCAGAGTGAATAAACAAAGAAATCAGCTTGCTTCTGCTCCCGCTTCGTGTAGGAAAAACAGAAATTTTCCTCTGGATGTATGTGTAGAATTCTGTTTGCTATGTATCAAAGTTACCTATGCACATTGAGAGGACAGCCCACCGAAAGCTGTCGTCCTGTTTTTCATGTGCATCTGGGCTATTTTCTTGTTTTCCTCTTTAAACTTCTAACCTATTATTTTAGTGATAACAGGGCAAGTGTGCTGTTTACTAAATTGGTCTCTTCTAAAAGAACACACAAGATAAATCCAGTTATCACTGTTACGCTACATGTGAATTAATCTTTGGAACACTGACTTTTTTCCAAACTATTATTAAACTGACTCCCTATAGCAAAATAGATACCGTTGTAAGATAAGCTTTCAGTTAACAAAAAGCTGAACAAGTAGTTAATAATAAACTATAAATCTTAAAATGTTTGCTTCATTTCTAATTCTTGCTTTCAACATTTGACAAACCTAAGTTATGGTTATCTAAGTATGTTCTTTTTAAAATAGCTAATAATGAAGCTGTAAATGATTGCAATATTGTTAATAGGAAGATTATTTATTATTTACATAAGGCCTACAGAGTTCTAAGTAATTTGTAGACATTTTTGAAGCATTTTTCATCTGAATTTCTGCTTGATTTGAATGATGATGTCAACCCATCAACCCATTATTCACCAAATCCTGCTAAAATTCCAGGATAATGTACAGGATATGAAACCCTGAATAGAATAAAATAATTGGACTAATCGTTCAAAAATTAGTTGTCAGCTTATAGAATGATAATAAACTATAGAAGTGACTGTGTCCAAGGATGAAATTTTGCTGTGTTATGCCCTAATTTGATGAGATATTTAATTCAGTATTGCTTGAATGAGTTAAAGGTACAAGGCTAGGATCCACTGGACCAACGCATTTCCATAATCATTTTTGGAAAATGCTAGATGTTATCATTTGACTTGCTGGATTTCTCAGTTTTCATTATTAGTCTGTATATTGTATCTAGAAAATAATAAGCATTAGTTTGTTTCACTCTCAGCTCCCCTGGCCTCCCCCAAACACAACCAGACAGAAATGTCTTTCCTCACTCTATCCCCTCCCTGGTGTTGCTCTCATTAGTCAAATCTAAAATGAGTTCATGGTCCTGTATTAATTTCAGTGGGGCTCCAAGTGCATGCAGCAGCAACACACACCCGCCGCCCACTGCACAACGCAGGACCAGAACCTTTATATGCAAGATTTTCGGGGAAGAGGCTACGGCCTTTAATTTGTTGTGTGAAATGCCCAGCTCACTTTTGGCCATTGTAAAAGGTAGAAATAATAATCCTGCTAGCTTGTTTTGTCTGTGTACCAAAAAAAATGTCAGAAGTGCCTTTGACAAATGCAGGAAGCAGGAGTCTTGCAATATCACTTGGGGCTGTCTTGCTGCAAAGCTTTTTAGCTTCAAAATCCTATTTCTTCATCACAAAGTGTTAGAATTTATTGATGGCTTTATAAAATGAAAAAGAGATTAAAACATCCAAAATTGGGGTGGGGTCAGGTTGGAGGCTCTTTAATACAAGGTTTCTTTTAGTTGAGATGTAACTACAGCTTGTTCATCTCATATTAACACTAAGTGTAAGGAGCTAAGTACTGATAAAAATGAAAAGTTACTCAAAAATCTGCTCGGACTCTGGGATAGTCACTGCTCAGACACTCTTGGTCAATCCTGTGCAGAACACAGTCTGGTAAATTCCCCGGTAGTGCACAATAGTCAAATACAGCATGCTCCACATGGTTAGAAATCCATTCTCTGAACATGGACATAATCTGCTAGCCATATGGGAAGGAGGAAGAAGAGAAAGGAGCAATGCCAGCAGCTCTGGAATGGCAGCACGAGGCCCTGAAAACTAAGGGTCTTCCCTGTGGAGCTCTAACTGGAAGAGATTTCCCCCAAAAAGTCTAGGGGCCAGGACCTCTGTTTCAGTTTTCCCAAAGGGTAATCATGCCTCTCCACACTTGTAACTAGCTCTGTGTTCTACTTATGGAAAAACGTGATACGTGAGCACAGTATTGTTACATTGCACTTTGTGAAATGAAGAGTGAAGGGGACTCGGTGTTGGTATCACTATTTGTCATAGCGGGAGAAAGAATTACTAGTATGATGCTGTAATTAGTTAGGAATCATCTAATCTGGAGCCTTGCTGAATGCAGACTAAGGCCCTTAGCTGTTCCAGCTCACTTTTGTGTGATGAGTGAGGATGGTCTGAGCTCTTCTATAAAAGGCTCCCAATCCTGTGCTGTTAGTTTATCTTCTTGTACCAAGCTTCCACTTCTTTTAGAGCTAGTAAGGGCTATTTTCCCATGTCAGTACATATTGATTGTGCTAAAGGGCAGCATGCCCTAAAATTCACCTGTCGCACTATGTGGATCATTTCTGCTCTCTGCCTGTTTTTCAGATTGGGAGTTAAATACACACGATCTTTCCCGCACAGTGTGATCAAGTGTGGTTTTTTTCCTCCTCCTTTTAACATTGAACTCCCCACCTCTCCTCCCCCACCCCCTTTCCTTTAGTTTGGCTCTTTCTGAAGGTTATACAAGAAGAATCAGTTTGATTCATGTGGGATCTAATGTTCCTTGTTTTACAGATGGATGTAAAAAAACAAAGACCAAAATAACCTATCATTTTACAGGTTCTTTCATGAAGTTTGTATTTTCTGTTTTCCAGGGAGCCTTTACTTTCCATGGGAGTATGATAGACATGCCATTACTGAAGCAGGCACAGAACATTGTTACGCTTGCCACAGCCATCGGGAAAAAATGATCTGTTAAATGAAGCTCTCACCATGTGGGCAGAGAAGCAGTTTTAAAGAACGACTTTGGGAAAATGTAAATACATCAGAGTTAAGCAGAACTTCATTTACATTTCTGCAGATCTGACATAATTTTTCTTGCCAGACTTGCTAATTACCACGGCTATGTATGATTTAAATTAGTGCTTGCTCCAGTGCAGCCCAATGTGCTTCTCCTCCTGGATCTGAAGTGAAGTCATATTGCTGGGTGTATGACATCACAATAACGATTACCAAGACAGGCTTATGACTTCACTGGGGATAGCAGCAACATCTGGGCTGGGATGAAAACAAGCTTTTCTAAAATAACAAATGAAACAAAAATCAGGGCAAATGCTTCTGTTTTGTCTGGGCTTCCCCCTTCTCACCCCCCCCCCCATAATATCTGTGGCAGAGTAAAAGTCCTCTTTCGAAGGGCAAACTCATGCATAGTTATTAAATAGGTGACACCTTAAAGATAATTAATTAATTATATTTAAGGTACCACTGGACTTCTTGTTTTTATTAAATAGTTGAAATTGTTATGAAAATCATTTAATATCTGTGTGGGCTTCTCCGTCTCCTATAAATGTACAAGAGTCATTAAAAAACGAATGTACCATCATGCGAGAGTCCTGATTTCTTTTTTTTTAAGTGGTTGCTATTCAGACCATTTCCTCCTGGAAACGTACAGAACGGGATAGGTTGGACGGCAATAAACGTGTTGAGTTTTCGAAGACACAGTGCAGCAGAACTTGTGCATACGGTCTCGAGTCAGATTTGCATCACATTAGAGATACTGCTACAGGTCATATGGGCCGTGTGGTTAACGGGCTTAGCAAAGCTGTTTTGAAGAGGTTAACCCAGCTTGTAGTAAGGGTAAATAAACATAACAACCAGCCATTGTTCTCTATTCAGCATGTACTCTTATATCGACGGCTAAAGGGTATTGAAGCTGCAGAGGATCAACTTGTGGTTGCCAGAGGACTCCAATGAAGTTTGAAACACCAACAATCAGAGATTTTGTTTCTGTTCCTCATTAAATCATGAGCCTTTGTGTTCGGACCATGAACGACTGTTCTTTAAGAAATTACCAGAATGGGAAGTTTTAAACTATGCACCACCCTTTTCATGACCTACACAGCAGCAATGCTGCTGCACTTAGACAAACACGGCGGGGAAGGCTGTTCTGTTTATTTAAATTTGTAAATAGAAAACAGTTGTTTTTAGATTCATTTTTCACCGCCTCCATCGCCCGTTTACTGCTGGAGCCGGCGGGCAGCGCTGCTTTTTCCTTCCCTAGGACTGGAAAGCTTCTCCCCCCCCCCCGCTAGAAACATGTTTTTAATGTGGTGTTGGTGTTTGAGCGCCTGTCTCGGGGCGGTGCAAAGCCCAGCCGGGGAGCGGCTCCGATCGCTTCAGCCCCCAGCCCGTGCCTGGGAGGGGGCGCCTGAACCGGTGACTGGAAAGGGCCGGGCCGGAGCAGCGGCCAGAGGCGGAAATGCCAGACCCAGCCCAGTCCGCTCCTTGCGATCCGGCCCGAGCAGGGCAGGGGCGCGCCAGGCCCGGCCGGGGGGATCTGGGGCGCTGCAGGCCGGAAGCGGGAGCAGCCCCAGGGGCGGTTCCCTGCTGGGGACACGCTGCCCCCCCCGCGACCCTGCCGGGACCAGGGAGCCCAAAGGCCCCCGGAGCCGGATCAGCCCCCAGCCGCTGCGCTGCGATCCTTGGCCAGGCCGGGGGGAAATAACCCGGCTGCTCCCGGAGCGCCGGGCCCAGCCCGGGAGCTGCTGACCCGGGTGGCGCTGGGGCGCCGCTCCTAGGGCCCAGCCCCGGCTCGGTGCAGCCGCGGGGCTCCGCGCTCTGCACCGGGGCTGCCTCTGGCTCCTCCCCAAACCCTCCTGGGGGCCGGGCTCGTCGGCGGCAGCCCCGCGGCTCGGGCCACTTCTCCGGGCTTGGGGTCGGCCTGGGCCGCAAAGCAACGAACCCGCCTGGTTAAACCAGGGCACAAGCCGGGCTGGGCGCAGGCGCTCCCCGATCCCCTCGCCCGGAGACACGGGCAGCGGCTGGAGCCCGGGGCTGGAATCGCGGCAGAACAAGCCCCGGTGCGCGCGGAAAGAAGCTGCAGGTGCCGGGGCTGCTGTTCTGCAGGCAGCCGAGGAGGGATCAAGCCCGATCTGCTTAGGGAGGGAGGCGAGAAAACCACAGCGATCTCCGAGCCACTGACAGAGGGAGCGAGTGGAGGGAAAGAGCCTGGCCATGGGCAGATGAAGGGACACAGAAACTTGCCAGTGACACAGCCCCTCGTGCTGCAGGGCCCGGGCCGGGAGGTGCCTGGGGTGACAGAGCCAGTCCAGAAGCTTGGGAAGCTGTAGGTGGTGAGCTGGCAGGGGATGGTAAAGTGCAGGGCCTGGGCGCTGGCTGGGAGGTGATAGAGCCAGGCCAGGGGAGGGGGAGCTGTAGACCAGGGCACTGACTGGGAGGTGATAGAGCCAGGTCAGGGGAGGGGGAGCTGCAGGTCAGGGCACTGGCTGGGAGGTGACAGACCCAGGCCAGGGGAGAGGGAGCTGCAGGCCAGGGCACTGGCTGGGAGGTGACAGACCCAGGCCAGGAGAGGGGGAGCTGCAGGTCAGGGCACTGGCTGGGAGGTGACAGACCCAGGCCAGGGGAGGGGGAGCTGAAGGCCAGGGCCCTGGCTGGGAGGTGATCGAGAAAGACCAGGAGAGAGGGAGCTGCAGGCCAGGGCACTGGCTGGGAGGTGATAGAGCCAGGCCAGGGGAGGGAGAGCTGCAGGCCAGGGCACTGGCTGGGAAGTGACAGACTGAGGCCAGGGGATGGGGAGCTGCAGGCCAGGGCACTGGCTGGGAGGTGACAGACCCAGGCCAGGGAAGCGGGAGCTGGTGGCTGGTCCCCAGGACCGGTGCCAGTGCTTTTGGTGCCCTAGGCGCATGGCCATTTCGCCACCCTGCACGCTGCTTCCGTGGCTCCAGTGGACCTGCCACAGGCATCCCTGCAGCAGGTCCACCAGAGCCGCAGGACCAGCGGACTCTCCGCAGGAACGCCTGTGGCAGGTCCGCCGGAGCCATCTGCCACCCCCCTGGCAAAATGCTGCCCCCCCCCAATAATCCTGGTGCCATAGACTATTGCCTAGGTTGCCTAAATGGAAGCGCTGGCCCTGCTGGTCCCTCTCCTGGCTCTGAGCCCCAGGCTCTGATACTCCCCGCTCCATGCAGACGTGCCCTTTTCTCGCTGCCCAGCTGCTCTGCGATGGCTGCAGCCCGCGGGTCAGAGCCCGAGCAAAGCCCCACTCAGCTGCCCCCCCCCAATCGCGCCGGGGGCTGGGGGCTAATCTGGTTAATTGAAGACTAGCTGCGTCCAGGCGGGGGAGCAGCCCCCACCCCCGTATTAATTCTCGGGTGAGCACATTCCGGGTAATACTGTTACAACATTAGCCAAACTAATGAGAAACAATTATTTAGCCAATGAGCTGGGACAAACCGGAGCGGGACGGTGGCGGGAAGCCCCGCAGATTACTTGAATAAATCATCAGGTGCAGTGAGAGGCGGGCTGCAAAGCCCTGGCCCAGCAAAATGAAAACGAGAGAGTGTTTTTTTTATCGGTTTGCTTAATTTTTTCATTAATCTCAATAGGATCCGTGCGGTGCAGATTGTTTTATTCCCTTAACACCTCGCCTGGGGGGAGGGGAAGATCACACTAATGGCTTCATTGTTTTACTGGAGGCTTAATGCCAATCTGTGACAACCTTATTTTGCTGCACGGAGGCGCCTCTCGCCACACGCGGGCACTAAGCGAGGTGCCCGGGGAGCCCGGCAGGCGGTGGGCTCGGGGGAGACAGATCGGGGCGTTTGGAAACGCCCGGCGCCGCGAAGCCCCGCACTTACATCGCTCCCAGGCGCTTTGCCCTAACTTCTTCGGCCAACCCCGCGGCCCAGCTGCGGCTGCTGAGCCACCAGCCACTTGTACTGCAGCTGCTGGTTTAGTAACTTCATTTCGTGCCGCCCTTACAGAGAGCTAAACGATGCAAATCTTCACATTTCTTCCCCCTGGCGGCTGCACGCCGACTGCCGCCGGGGTTGTGCGGCTTTGGTTCCCCCGACAGGAAAATCCGGCTCCCACTTCGCTTTCTAAGGGGTTTTCTCCGCTTTGGTTTCACTTCGCTTTAGGAAGCGTTAAGTGGTTTCCGGTTTTTTCCCTTTCTCTTTGCCTCGTGCTCGGAAGGCAATTGATGAACCAAAACAGATTCCAAGATTAGCAGCGTGATTTTGTGCACATTAGTGATAGCAAAGGGCGCCTGATGGGTTTGTAATTGCAGAGCGCTCGGGCTGGGGCCTGGGAACCGCAGCGCAGCCTCAGCAACCCCCCGGGAGGTTTTCACGTTGGAACTGGGGGGCAGTGACCGAGTCACTCCCAGAGCACCGCGCTGACACGCCAAAGCGCCTCTCTGCCCCTCTCTCGCGCTCTGGTTAAAGGGGGACCCGAGCAAACCGGGACACCGGTGACTTTCCGGGGCAGGTTAGCGCCTGAATGCACCCCCGCACCTTCTAGCAACGAGCAGGGCGTTTGCGTCTGACCCACCAGCCAGAGGCTGCGGGCAGGGGAGCCCAGGCAGCGAGGGGGAAGCAGCTTGCCAGGTTTTCACAATGCTGCTTCTCCGGAGCTGCCCGGTGACATTTGCAGGGATGTTTTTTTTGACTGCTTCTAAGAAAGCATTGGTTAGGTTCCTTCCTCGGCACACCCCCAACGGGCCTCCGCACCAGGGGCTGCCCAGCAGTGACCCCCCCCAAGCCCGTCCAGTGCCACGCGCGGCGTGGGCTCTGGGATCCTGCCACAGAACCTGGCAGAGCTTTAACGCACATTAGCGACGCCACTTTCCGCTGCGCAGAGCTCCACACCTCGAATCCGGACCTTGCTCTCCGGCGCCAGTGCCCCTTTGCCACCTGGTCTCCCAAAGGCGGCCAGAGCACACGTGTTTGACCTTTGAACGCCGCTTTGCACGGAGCTCACTCTGGAAAGTCTCTCGAGCGGAACAACAAACCCAAACGCCTTCAGATCTGAGCTTTCTGCCAGGTCCTCGCAATGGGGAGTACCCGGGCTGCGCCACAACAGGGCCTTGGGGACTCTGAGAAGCCAGTAACGGGCTGGGCGCTCCCAGCCTGGACAGACACCTCACGTTGTGTCCTGCCCATCTGATCACTGCACAGCTCGGGCTTTACCCCGCACCTCACCACTGGGCTGGTTCCGAGCCTGCCAAAGATTCGCTCAAACATTTTAGGGGCTGGACACAAAAACAGCTGTTCGGAGCCTGGAGAAACAGCTCCGGTTTGGTTCTGTGTCCTCCGCCCCCCGGAATACATGGGCCTCGTGCACAGCGTGATGGGGGCAAGCCAGAAAGCAAACGAATCAAGTTGCTAATGGCCATGTCTGGCCTGCGGGCCTGTCTAATCAGGCCAGGGACCGGTTGGGGAATGGCCAGCCTGGAGTTTGTGAAGTCAGAGAGCTGGGCCTGGAGCCCAGCCAAGGGGTAATTCCGGACCCAGGCTGCACTGAAAGGGGGCAGGGAGAGTGACGTGCTTTCTAAGGGACAGAAGGAAGTGGTAGCTCCCAGATGTGACTTAGCGGGAGGTTGGTTGGATTGGGAGGAGCCCGGTTTTTAGTAGAGCTTCCTCCCTGGGTAGGCAAAGACCAGACGTCTTTTTTGCTGGTCAAGGCTGAATAATTCTGTGCGTGTGACAATCAGAACAAGGGACACCCCCTCTCCCCAAGAACTCAAAGACTGGCAGCTACACACCCTGGCCATCTGGCCAGCACCTGAGCTTGCCTGTTCACTGAGGACTGGTGCCAACCTGCGGAAAGCAGAAGGCCTTAGGGCAAGAGGGCAGGTGGGGTTGGCACTGCCTTGGCTCCCCTTCTCCTGGGCCAAGATGAGCAGCAAGACTCTTCCTGGGCAAAGTCTAGAGCAGTCGCAACCTCTGTGGCCTCAGGGCCCATTTGTCAAACTCTGATGGCCTGTTGCAAACCAGGAAATAGCTTAAGTGAGAAACCATCTGGCTTACTAACCATTTCTCACCCGCACTTTCTAATCACCACATGAAGGTGATAAGTACTAAATAAATACACCCTGGGTACCCCAGCAGCAGATCCCAGGGCTCCTGTCCCCATTCGAGGTGTTGTAATCTGCAGGGCTGCTGAGGTTTGGCCTGGCCTGGCCATCTGGCACATGAGGCTCACAACCCCACTCACTCAAACTTGGTGCGCTCAGCCCCCGGCATCATTACAGGGGGCAGTTGGGCCAGACCCGAGCAGCACTGCGACCCTGTGCACAAGGTTACAAGGCCTGGAGCTGAGCCTAGCCAGCCCCTCAGGAGCTGCCTTTATGGTGTGAATGCAGGGCGGGCTCTGAGAGGTCCCAGTAAGCCGCCAACCCACCCTCAGGGACTGGACCCAACCTCCCCAGGTTTCCCATGCAACCCTTTGACACATTTTTGGGGATCCAATTTTGGGTCATGCCCCATGGGTTGAGAATCCTGGGGCTCCAGGCTCAGCAAGAGAACTGTCCTGCACACTAACTCATCCCCACTGACATGAAGATGCCAGCTTGAGAGGGGCTGCCTCCACAGGGTAAAGGGCCAAGTTACTGGAGTCTGGGACCAATGGGTCCCTGCTAGCCAGAGTCTCTGGCAAATCTGTTTCAGAAGCCCAGGAGTTAGTGGCAGGGCTCTTTAGGCCACCCCGCTCCTATTCAGGCTTGGTACCAACAGCACATTTCTGTGCCTGGCCACTCTAGGGGCAGGAGGAGAGCTATGGTGTGGGGCAGCTGGACCATTTTAAACAGAGATGTTCAGGTTGCTGCTGGCTTTCTAGTGTGCCAGCTTGTATCTGTTTGTCTATCGTTCTGTCTGACTGAAATGGTGGCAGATCAAAGGCTGCCCCGTGTCCCGTGGAGCCCAGGACAATCCCACCCCTTTGTCTGCTGTTGCTAGGAGCCCAGGAAACTAAGAGAAAGTGTAAGGAGCATGTTAATCAGACTCGTTACAGTACAACAATAACGTCTCTCGCTGACAGCCAGCCCAGAACCCCCAAATGCCCCCGTCAGGCACTGGGACCAGCGGCACCTGCACTGGAGAGGCCAACCTGTGCAGAGCACCGTGATTTGCTCGGGGCTCTCACACTCATGCTTCTCCCATCCCCAGCGGTGATCACCCCTGTCCCCATTCCCCACAGCAGATGCCATGTGACAACCTGAAAGTGTCAGACTCTCTTCCACGGGTCAACCTCACCCAGGGCCGGCGCTTCCATTTAAGCGGCCTAGGCAATCGCCTAGGGCGCCAGGATTATTGGTGGGTGGCATTTAGCCGGAGGGGGCAGCAGGCAGCTCCGGTCGTGCCTGCGGACGGTTGGCTGCTCTCACCGCTCTGGTGGACCTCCCGCAGGCACCACTGCGGGAACCGCTGACCAGCAGACTCTCCACAGCCACGACTGTGGCAGCTCCACTGGAGCCACAGGACCAGGGCGCAGGGCGGCGAAATTGCCGTGCGCCTAGGGCGCTAAAACCCCTTGCACTGGTCCTGACCTAACCACTCAGCATTGCCTCTACTTTCAGCCTGTGGGGCCTTTCCCTGGGTGAAGGGGACAAGCTGGAAGGTTCCCCCTTAGCCTCAGTGCCAGAAGAGGGCGTAACACTTAGCATTTGAGTGAACTTTCCGGAGGGAGCAGAAATTTCAGAGTCTGCAGAGGGGAGCAATCCAGCGCTGAAATGCCCCTTGGGTTTGTCATGTACAAAAGCCAAAGGAATTCTGCTAGTACTGGAAAGAATGCAAAGTTTTACTCACACTAGTGTCCTTCAAAATGCAAAAAGCTCTGTGACAGTATCATGGGACCCCATCCGGGTTCGGGGCCTGTAGGCACTCCTGGAGTACAGCACTGCTGCTGCTCCCAGTAGTAAGATTGTTAGATCAAGCGCTAGTCAGCAGCTCCCAAAGTAAAGCTTGCCTCCAGGGCACACACAGCTACAATACCTGGATAACACCTTACAATGATCTAGGCTACATTTTAAGTGTGGTAAATAAACACTGCCAGCCAGAACAACCTTCATGTTTGGCATGCTTGATTTTTGACTGCTTGTTTTGTGTGCTTTAGTTTGGGAGCATTTTGGCCCAAGGCTTTTATGTTTGTGCAGCACCTTGCAGCAAACAACAATAATTGTGTACCTGTGTTTGCGGTATTTAAGGCCACAGATCACATTCATGCAGCAGTGAGGATGCAAATGTCTGCATACATCTTTGGTTCTATTCTGATTACCAAGTTTTGTCAGAAAGAACGCCATGACTTAGGGCTTTGATACAACTTGATATGGAGATAGTCCCTGAGGACCAGGTAACCCTCTGCTTAGTTGAGGAGGAGAGGCAGGATCTGGGAAAAGACATTTTTAAAAAGTTATATGTGGTTGTAAAAGCACTTCCCAGCATGCTCAAAGACCCTTTTTTAGGAGTCTTATGAACTCCCACCCCTTTTGTGACATCATTCGGGGGAAGGGAGTGAGAAGAATTCTCTCTGCCCACCCTGCGGGCCTGAGAGCTGCCAAAGGGACCATCTGCACAACAGAGATCCAGCCAGTGGTTCTCAGCCAGGGGTATGCATTCCCTGCAGGTACATAGAGGTCTTCGAGGGGGTACATCAACTCATCTACATCAATGTGTCTCAGCCGGGAGGTCAGAAGCCCAGGGTATGGGATGGGTTTGGGGGGGGGAGGGGGTTGCAAGTGCAGGGACGGTGTTAGGGGTGGTTAGCAGAGCAATTGCCTGGGACCCCCATGCCACAGGGGGCCCTGCAAAGCTAAGTTACATGCTTCCGCCCTGGACGGTGGGACTTGGACGTCAGACTCCTGAAAGGGGACACTAGCCTGCAGAAATATCACACCCATGGCCCAACACTTGTGAGCTGTATTAGAACAAGCACCAGAGTGTCCCTAGTGTAACTCAGCTCAGGCTTTTGCAGCGGCACATCACCAAACGCGACTCTGACACTGTGGGCAAATTCATTTAATGCTTTACTGTCTTTCTTGGGACAAATACCCGACATTAAAGGCAAAACCTATTCATGTAATAGAGTTTTACAATGCTGATTAAAAGGCAAGAATTCTGAAAGTTAGAGCTGCCACAAGGTGCATTCACTTCATGTTGCATGAAGAGAAGCTAGTTTTCTTTGTTTTGTATTTAATAGATACCAAATGTGCGTAGACCCCCGGACCTTCAGAGCAGTGGCAGAGGACACAGTAACAAGCACATATATATCCCCGACACTATATATTTAGCAGATGGTTACAGCTTCTGGTCTAGTATGGGTTTTAACAATGTGCGTAAGTCGGCGTGGGAACACGAGGGATATGAGTATATAGGGAAGACTATGGGGGGACAAGTATGACTATATTGATGCTGGAACAATTTGCACAGTGGGGGTGCTGAGAGCCATTGAACCAAACTGTAAACCCTCTCTATGATGGAAACCACTTCAAGCCAGGGGATGCGGCAGCACCCTTGGCACCCCTAGTTCCAGCACCTGTGATGGGGTATGCAGATTTATGGATGTATGCAGAGAAAGGAAATCTTTCTGCAGGAAGCTCCATTTTCTGGAGATGTACAGGCCAGTCCGCTCTGATTCCCTACTTATAGGCGTGTGTGTGTGCTTGTTTTTGTTAGCTAACATTTCATTTGGGCGGGGGGGGGCACATAAGCTTTTTTTGATTGCCTCCTCACCTATAAGTTACCTCACACTGGGCTAGATTTGCCCTTAGAAGTAAGCACAATTGAGAGCAGTGCTGAGGGGACAGGGGCGAGGGGCCCCAAGGTCCTAGCCCTGTGTATTGAACCTGAGCAGAAGGCCTCTGCTGTGCCCCAAAAGCTGATGAGCACAGACAGCCACAACTCCACAATACGGCTTGTTACATCGCACTGACTGTTTTTGCAGCTGCACTTTAGGCATCTGCCGCACCCCCCCAACAAATACATTATTTCATGTAAGAATGTTGTTTGAAAAAATACACCAACGCTGGCACTCCTTGCACAACAAGTCTGCCAGCAGCGGCCTGGAAATCATTTCAGGCCCTTTTTTAACATTAATTTATTCATTTACACTTACAAGTTTGTGGCTCTCAATAACCATATGTGCCGCTGCACAAATTGCGTATCTCTTGGAGGACACTGCATGCTGTGTTTTGTTTCAGTTAGCACAGCTGGGAAGATAGGTCCAAAACACACAGGCGGCATTTCAGCCCAACCCTATTTTCTTTGCATCCCCCAAATTCCCAGTGAAGTTTCAGGAGGAGCCGACAGAGCTAAGTGAGCACCAGTTTCCCACTGGTCCAGCAAACTAGCTAAGCTTTGCTCCTTTGGGTGCTTGCAATTCAGTCCACAGCACTTAAGTGACTTCAAAGAATCAGATGCTCCCCTCTTATGGGAAGGGGAATTCACTCTGGAACTCTTGAGAGTGACCGTCTAGGTTCATCATTTTTGTCTGGAGCAATCGTGCAATCGCTGGGATGGATGGGGAGTGGACCGTGTCCCTGAAAAACAAGGATGCCCCTGTTTCCAGAGCTGATTCCTGTTGGCTTTTCACAAAACATTGTTTTGTCATGGTTCTGGTGAACTGCAGTGTGATCACCTGAAGAAAGCTGGCCTCAGGCTGGCTGAATGCATTGCACAGCTACTCCCTGCCAAATCTGTCAGATGTTGCTGGCCAGCCTTCCCCCACCCATGCAGTCTTCCAGCAAGCACCTCTCTGGAACCTGATTTCATCCCCCCTCTCCCCCCCCCCCGGCCACAGAATCAGCTCAGTGAAGAGTTAGAGAATCTGTGGGTTGTGCTGCAATTGGTGAGTTTCGCAGCCCCTCAGCTGCCCAGCTGGCTGTGGCAAGGCGCAGACCATAGGACTAAGAGTGAATATGACAGACAGAGAAAGAATAAATGTGGCAGCGAGTGAGGGGAAGCTACCCTGGAGGGTGAGACAGGATTGAAGGATGGAGAGGGAGAGACCAAAGGAGCAGAGAAGCAAGAAAAGAAAAGGGAGAAAACAGAAGCCAAACATGTAGAAAATGTAAGGCAGGTAAGCAGCTTTCTCTTGCCCTCACTCCCCACTGGTACAATTCTCCTATGCCTGCCTCTCTAACCCCCATCGAAATATCCATCGCACTGTCTTGTTCCTCACCTTGAAAACATGCTCACACTACGAGACTGTCACGGGCCTCTCCCACCCGCAGCATTTTACTATCCAATTGCTGAGGGCTTGTGCATTTTCATATCCGGTCTCCCCACGTCCCCTACATCTTTTCTTACATGGTCACACCCCGGCCTGGGGTAGTGGAGGAGCGGCATGTGTGGCCTTCTAAAACACACCCACGTTCCCAGTAGCTCAGGACAGCCCTGTGGCTAGCCTGCCTGCTGCAGGACTTGCCACGCCCTGCGCTAAGGAGTTGTGCGGCCAAGGACTCCTCCATGAGGAGAAAGGCCACACCACAATTAATGCTGAAACTGTGAGCTTTCCACACCAAGGGCAATTCTTCAAGGGGACATCATGTAGAATGACTGGCCTGTGACCGAACCCCTTGGCCACACAAAAGTCCAGCCAATCCCAACCAGGTCATGTTGCTACTGAGAGGCATTCACAGACTAGTGTGAAGAACTGTGCAAAGCCACCTATCTGGGCTTACCAAAGGATATGGCTGGTTTTATGCAGGGTTCACCCTCTATGACCCAAAGCAGCTGATCTGTAGCATAGAAATTAATAATGGCGCAAGAAATAGATGCCCCCTTGCCCATCCTCACACAGAACTCCCACGAACACCAGTTACAGAGGTAACATGTAAAAGGCCAACAGAATATAGTCTCACTCTAATAATGACACTCCACTGCTATAGCAATTTTCATCTGAGCTTCTCAGAGGCCTTCACAAACATTAGTAAATCAATCCTCAAGCCTCCCTGTGGAGCAGGGCTCATCCTTTCCATTGTACAGATGGGAAAGCAAAAGAGGTTAAGAAACTTGCCAAGGTCCCTCAGGAAATCTGTGGGAGACTTGGGAATAGACCCCCAAAGCCTGACCTTCAGCCCCCCCCTGCGCTAACCACTAGAGTACCCTGTCTTCTCTATTCACTCACAAAATCTCTTTCAGTGAAGTAAATTTAGCAATTCCTGCATGGGACCAGATTTCAGAGCTTGCTGACTTGTGCCCAGCCACATAACTAGGTTTATAGATGGAGGCTCTTTCCCTTAGTCTTTCCCTTTTTGCTGCTGTGGCTCTGGAACTAGCCTTTTTCCTGACAAAATTACCTAATATGGGACAGTTACCAACACTAGTGGAAATTGTCCTTGTGCAGAAGAATGGTCTTCAACTTGTGTTATTGGTACAGTGACAAATTACTCTGCAGCTGGCTGTTCACTTTCATTTACCAGGCAGTGAGCTGTATCTCTTGCGTTACTGACATTAGTCAGTGCAGATTTAGACTTTGCCTTGTGTTAAAGCGGAGACCCTATTCCACACAGCTCGAACATCAGTGACTCAGTGATAAATTCAATAGCACCAGCCACAGTGACCTGACCTCTTCCTGTCACTGCAGTTAAGGCTCTGCCAATGTTTGTAATCTATAAGGCTCTTGTAGATCATATCCCAATAACAAACCCACTACAGGCTAAAACTTCTTTTACAAGGAGCAAACATTTCTTTCTTCACTAAGGCACAGGCAGGAATACTCTTCCAAAAACATTAAATCACTAACCTTTCAGCCACTTTCAGTCTAGCGTTGTGTTTATTTGTGAGGCCGGGTCTAGCCATAAATTGTTGGTAGTCTCTTAGGTGATTTATGTCATGTTTTTATCTATGGTAAACTATTAAAATGGCATAAAATGTTGAGTCAGTAGAATTACAAAGTGCTTTGGGGGCATTGCTGGATGTGAAAGGCGTTATCCAAATTGAAATGCATTCTGTTCAGAGCAGTGGCCTGGGTGGCCAGGTGGCAAGAAGCACTTTTCACCATGGACAAACTGTGAATTGTATTTGGAATTAAGTTTTTTTATTAAAATCTGCATTGCCGAGACTCCTGCTGGTGGCCACCATTTTTCTGAAAAGTGACATCGTCTCTGGCACTGATACTATGAGAGCTCAATATCACAGACTGTAAATCAATTTCCTACTGCTGTTTAGAAATCAGAATTTTAGAGTGAGTATTAAGGGTCGGCTCCTGCATTCTCTGCATACTCACATGGCAGCCGGAGCGCGGCATGTTCAAGGAATACAGACTTGGGTCCTTGCATGTTTTAATGAATAAAGTTATCTGCTGCATATAAGGAGGAAATCAGTTTTTAAAACTGATGTTAAGACACACTATTGCTGATGTCACAGTTTATGTCATTTTTCAGCAAGCTGTTAGGTACCAGCAGGAGACTCTATGATCCCAATCTGAGTTCACAGCTTGTGGACCGATCACCCAAAACTCCCACTGAAGTCAATTCTGTGCTGAGTGGCTCCAGGTCCTGGCTCTCTGTTTACAAATTATATAAAAGATTCTCCCTAGATGAACTTTCAGACAATGCGCTGAGGGGAATGGGTACAGCTTAATATATATACAGTTTGAAGGGCGGATGGTGGGCAGTGGATCTTCTTTATAAACCTTTTCTATTGCCTCCTAGCCTTTCGAACTGATTATCTTAATCCAATCCTACGGTCATTTCACACACAGAACTCCCATTGAAGTCAGTGAAGGTCCATTGAAGTTAGAGAATTTTGCATAAAAAAGGAATGCAAGACAGGCCCATTCTCTTCATCTTTTACAATTAGATTTTTTTTTTGTTTATGTTCATTTAACACAGAACCAGCATTGCTTTTATAAATATACATAAAGAGATCCCTCCATAGCACAGGCTATAAAATCACAAAACCATATAAATAAGTGTTTAATCAGTAAAACAAATCAGCTCTTTCGAGACACTTGAGGTCTGTTTGGTAAACGATATTTTTAAGAACTGCCTAACTGCATGTTAACCCATTAGAGTGGAGCAATCCATCATATTCTTCCTGGGTACACCCAGGAGACAGGAACATCTAGGCTCAGGGATAAATAATATGCATTACATGACCTGAGATTGTGAGCCACACCAAGAGAAGGAATGAAATTCAGAGCAAAAGGTGACAGCCTCATCGTGTGCTTTTCCCCCCACAACGATGTGAGCCAAAGGTGGAGCGTCAAACCTCTGCTTTGAATTTCCTGACTTTTGTCAGCATATGTCACTATATTAAGGGTACAATTGCACTGTGGCAGAGATATGGATTAGATGACAGAACAGGTCTTTTCCATCTCTAAGCTCTCTGATTAATATGCTTCAAAGATGACTATTTATTTACTTACGTAGATGGATGTATCTTCCTCTGATGGAAATGATACTGCAGCAATGGATTTGTTTCTCCTCTGGAGAAAATCCTTGCTTTAGTTACTACTACAGTCACACACTAGTAGTTGAACAATAAACATTTTCACTTCCAGAAACACGATGGCAGGATTAGAATTACTGAGCCATCGCCCAGACTACATGATGGTGACATAACATAGCATTTCCTTCTGGTAAAGTGGCATTGGCACCTTTGAAAACTACTGTGACCTCAGGCATCTGTACATCAAAGGCCATTTCCACAACCTGAGCTTCATTAGCATTCACAGTTGAAGTTACAGGAACTGTACTTCCTCAGCCTCTAATGGAAAACACGCTGCTCCATTTGCTGTTGAAGTGTTAAAAGTCCCTCTTAACATCAGTTACTGTGCTGGGGCTTCATTGGGATCCTAAATGACTTGTGGAGTGGGAGCTGAGTTCAAGCTGATGTAGTTCTTACTCCGGCAAACCTCATTAGTGTTAATGGGCGTTCCATGTGAGTAACGACGACAACACAGAGCCCTTTGGGTCATTCCCTAGGAACCCATCGCTTGACAGGACCAAGCCCTTAGTCGAGGACTGTGCTTGCAGCTCCTGAGGACTGAGGGGAAGATTTCATGCATCTATAACAATGGCTTAAGAAAAGGGACTGGGATGTCTGACAGGAGCTCTGGGTCCAGTTTCACTGCAATAGGAAACATGGAAGGCCACACCGGATCCTGAAGAGAAAGAGGCTGATCAGAGAGGAGGAATGCGCTTGTGTTTAGGGTTCAATTCCTGGCTCTACCACAGCCTTTGTGTGTGATCTTGGGCAAGGCACGTAATGTCTTTGTACCTCATCTCCCTTTCTGTAAAAATGTGATGAAAATACTTCCTTTCTCTGCCTTCTCTACATAGTGCGTAAGCTCTTCGGGTCAGGGGCCATCTTTTACTATGTATCTTTACTTAGCATAATGGGGTTGCAACCTCTCTTGGGCCTCTAGTCACTATTGTAATAATAAATAGTTGCTGGCTGGGGCTAGATTGTTGAATTACACAGGTGAGCCAGCAGGGGGTGGGAGGGAGGGTGTTTGAGAAGCTGCCTTGTTGAGTTGGGGGGGGCTTGTTGGCCCAGGGAGAGGAGAAGTGCTTGGTTCCATGAAAATATGTATTTAGCATTTGAAAATGGTGAGGCATAGCAGTCTGTCACAGCAAGCCTGGAGGCACAGGAGTTAGGTTTATGAATGGGTTAAATGGGTAATATATGCTATTTGTATGAACATTCATTAATAAGATATGGTAGGAAAGAAGAACCCAACGACAGGGTTGTTTCTTGGGAAAGACTAGAGATGTAAGTGTAGATCCTTCAGAGTAAGGTGTTCATGGATTTCCTTTGATACTGAGAAAGGCCACACTGTTTACTACTGGCCGTGAGCCTCCATTTTGGGTCAGGGGCAAGGGGCTGATTGGTCAGGGTGGGGCTAAAGGATTACAAAACTAGTCTACAGTTGAGCTGCACACTATGGTTTGGGAGTTTGTTCTCACTGGAAATCTCCAGCATGTCTGAGGATCCTCTTCCATGTACATGCCTTAGTATCAGGGCTGGTCTACACTGGGGGGGAAATCGATCTAAGATACGCAACTTCAGCTATGTGAATAGCGTAGCTGAAGTCAAAGTATCTTAGATCGAGTTACCTACTGTCCTCACGGCGCGGGATCAACGTCCGCGGCTCCTCCTATCGACTCTGCTACCGCCGTTCGTGTTGGTGGAGTTCCGGAGTCAACAGGAGCTCGTTCGGGGATCGATATATCACGTCTAGATGAGACGCGATATATCGATTCCAGAGAAATCGATTGCTACCTGCCAATACGGTGAGTAGTGAAGACATAGCCTCAGTCAGGATTATATGTGAGTCTGGGAGTAGGATAACTCACAAGTTACTTCCAGCTTGGACATTTGATGCAGCTCAGATGCTTGCTCTCTGGCTTCCTGGGAATTTAACCTAACTCAGGGGGTTGTTCTAGTTTTAGGAGCTTATTCCGGTCCTGAGAGCCCACTCCTGTTTCAGAAGCTCTAAGCTTGGGTTAGGCACTCAGTGCCAGTTAGAACCTAGTAGACATCAGATAAGTGTTTCAATTATGAGACTTTTTACCTTACTAAAGGATTTATAAAGGCATATTTATTTCTCAGGAAGCTGCTACTGGAATTTTGTAAATTATATAACACAAGAACATAAGAATGGCCGTACTGGGTCAGACCAAAGGTCAATCCAGCCCAGTATCCTGTCTACCGACAGTGACCAGTGCCACGTGTCCCAGATTTCAGAGTAGTAGCCATGTTAATCTGTATCCGTAAAAAGAACAGGGGTACTTGTGGCGCCTTAGAGACTAACAAATTTATTTGAGCATAAGCTTTCATGGGTTACAGCCCACTTCATCGGATGCATAGAATGGAACATATAAGAAGAGTATATATATATATACATACAGAGCATATACCATACCAGCTCTAAGAGGCTAATTAATTAAGATGACCTATTAGCAGCAGGAAAAAACTTTGTAGCGATAATCAAGATGGTCAGTTACAGATAGTTGACAAGAGGTGTAAGGATAGTTATCATAAGGAAATAGATTCAAATAGTGTAATGACTCAGCCATTCTAGTGAACCTAACAGGTAATGATCAGGTGATCTCTCTCCTGCCGTCCATCTCCACCCTCTGACAAATAGAGTCTAGGAACACCTTTCTTAGCCATCCTGGCTAATAGCCATTAATGGACCTAACCTCCATGAATTTATCTAGCTCTCTTTTAAACCCTGTTATAGTCCTGGCCTTCACAACCTCCTCAGGCAAGGAGTTCTACAGGTTGACTGTACGCTGCATGAAGAAGAACTTCCTTTTATTTGTTTTAAACCTGCTGCCTATTAATTTCATTTGGTGGCCCCTAGTTCTTATATTATGGGAACAAGTAAATAGCTTTTCCTTATTCACTTTCTCCACACCACTCACGATTTTATGTACCTCTATCATATCCCCCCTTAGTCTCCTCTTTTCCAAGTTGAAAAGTCCTAGTCTCTTTAATCTCTGCTCATATGGGACCCATTCCAACCCCCTAATAATTTTAGTTGCCCTTCTCTGAACTTTTTCTAATGCCAGTATATCTTTTTTGAGATGAGGAGACCACATCTGTACACTGTATTCAAGATGTGGGTGTACCATGGATTTATATAAGGACAATAAGCTATTTTCCGTCTAAGTCCATAATCCTTTTTTGAATGATTCCTAACATCCTGTTTGCTTTTTTGACTGCCACTGCACACTGCGTGGACGTCTTCAGAGAACTATCCACGATGACTCCAAGATCTCTTTCCTGTTCGTTGTAGCTAAATTATCCCCCACCGTATTGTTTGTATAGTTGGGTTTATTTTTTCCAGTGTGCATTACTTTACATTTATCCACATTAAATTTCATTTGCCATTTAATAAAGGTAATAGGGTTCCAAACAAATCCTAAATTAAGAACCCCCCCTTATAGTCTATATTTTTAATGGACTCCCGATTCTTTCTGCCCTTTCCCTTTACCACACTCATGAGTGTCTGGCACACTGCTCACATGACACAACAGCAGTCTGACATGACAATTTACAAGCATATCAGAAACGAATGTTGTTGCTGCAACATTTTCTATTCTTAACTGGAACACTTTCATTTGCAATCTCTGAAAATACATAACATTGGTCCGTAACAATAGTGCTTCTCACTTACTCAAGTGTTTGTGTGTGTGTATGAGAGAGAGAGAGAGAGAGAGAGAGAGAGAGAAAGATGAAGTCAGAGTAACAGGGCACTGGAAAGTGAATAACCCTAGTAGTGTTTGGTGGTTTTTGTTAATGTGGGAGTATTGTTCTTTAGTGTTAGCACACCCACAAGTGTGTTAAAGAGTATGCCAGAGTGCATTCTGTCACTTGATTTGGACTACAGTCCCAGTGCTCAACACACTGCAGGATCAAATCGCAGGGCGAGCAGCACAGCCTATTGAAGTTAAGATGAGTTTTACATTTGCAAGGGAGACAATGTACTTGAAGTCTAAAAAACTTGAAACACTAAATCATCTCTCTCAAATAATTAAAAGAATACGTCGTCTGTTTTGCCGGCCAGGTTTGACTGAAATGAAGAGAGGTGATCCCAAGAATACTTGTACTTGCCTCATGCTCCGTGCCAAACCTGTCAAACTCCAAGAGCTGCTGGGGTTTACAGACTTCCCTCAGCTACCCCAAGCAAAACCACAATTGCATAAAGAAACCTTTTCAGTAAAACTGTCTGCCAGGAGCCTTAAGCCAACAAATTAGTTATTTTAAACGTATTTCCACTTTTTATTTAGAGCTGCCCCCACCCCACCCTTGCAGTGCTCCCTGGGAGTGATGTATTATCAAAGACACGCTTCTGCAGAGATCTCCCACTGGAGTCCTTGGCAGCAGGTGAAAACCTTCACTCCTTCCTCAGACCCAACTCCTGCTGAGTCAAGGAGAGCTTGGCCTGCATAAGGACAGCTGGAGTGGCCCAAAGCTTCCAAGCTAGCTTCAGAATTGGAAAAGGTTCAGAAAAGGGCAACAAAAATGATTAGGGGTATGGAGCAGCTTCTGTATGGGGAGAGATTAATAAATCTGGGACTTTTCAGCTTGGAAAAGAGATGGCTAAGAGGGGATATGATTGAGGTCTATAAAATCATGAGTGGTGTAGAGAAAGTAAATGAGAAAGTGTTATTTACTCCTTCTCATAACACAAGAACTAGGGGTCACCAGATGAAATTCATAGGCAGCAGGTTTAAAACAGATAAAAGGAAGTATTTCTTCACACTACCTGTGGAACTCCTTGCCAGAGGATGCTGTGAAGGCCAAGACTATAACAGGATTCAAAAAAGAACTAGATACCTTCATGGAGAATAGGTCTATCAGCCTCTGTCCCTAGCCTCTGTTTGCCAGAAGCTGGAAATGGGCAACAGGGGATGGATCACTTGATGATTACCTGTTCTGTTCATTCGCTCTGGGGCACCTGGCATTGGCCACTGTCAGAAGACAGGACACTGGGCTAGATGGACCTTTGGTCTGACCATTCTTATGTTCTTGTGATTGAAGCCACAATGCAACAAGAGCAGAGCATGGGCCACCCGTCTTTGCTTCACAGAATCTTCCCTGTCACTCTGCTCCTCACAATTGCCGTCCTGCCATGTGGCCCCCTTCTACACTCAGGTCACCACAGGTTTCAATACTACCACTCCTGCCATGGCTACATGGTGCCAGATAATGCTACCCCAAAACTAGCTGAATAATTTCTGCTAATGTGGTGGCAGAGATTAAGAGGGAGCTGTGGGCCCTATTCAGTAGCTGTAATAAAGGATGGGTTCACAGTTACCCAGGTGATCCCTTCTAGATGTTACCTTTACCCCTTCATTCTCATACCTCCAAGAAGAGTCAGTAAGAGTGAGGTTAGGGACAGGCCCTAGCAGCAGCACTGGTCTTACATGGGTAAGAAGTACAAGAATTAGTGGGCTTGCATTCCCTTCAATGTCCCTCCTTCTCTTCCCACAAGGAGTTTCTTCCTGCTCATCCTGTCCCCTGAGCCTCACACTGCTCTCACCCCTTCCATCCGTCTATTGAAACAGACATGCTTATTTTAGTGCTGCCATTCCCAGACCTGGCCTTCATGCCTGACCAACCCTACCCACCACCCCTCAGCCCCTGAATTCATCTGCTCCCATCACAGCCCAATATGTGGCTGATGAAAAACAATCCTGCAGCTGATACAAATCTACAGTCAGCCACACCATGGACCCCTACACTTCTTGAGGCCAGTGCCTAGCCATCCAGTTGGTGACAATAACACAGTTACAATACATATACCCAAGGTGGGGCGCGATGCTAGAGGGGTAAGGGCCATTTTTGCCTCCCTTGCTTTCAAAAGCTTCTAGGAATTCCTGCTTTTGAGAGTAATTTAGTTGATTTTACATTATTCAATTGCAGGGCCAAGTTCTTCCCTAGCTCACAAACCTGGCCATGGACCCTTCAACCATTTTTGTGTTTGCCCCCACTGGCAAGTGCCTTTGGCAATCATTGCACTGAATTAACATAGCAGTGGGTAGAACTGAATCATGTTAGAGGATGCGTCACCATAATCCTTTCAGATGAATTCTGTGAAGACCATAATCAGTCTTTACATGTGATGGGACCCTATAAACGCTTAGATAAATAGTTGATTACTTTTTAAAATCTAGAAAACAGGTGGCAACTTCAGAGTACAATTTATTCAGTATAGATGAGATATGCATGGCAATTGGTAAGCACCAGAATTGTCAATAAAGCCAGAAATAGATCAAAATGATTTTCTTCTTAAAATATTGGAATGCCTAATATAGCTGAAGAAAAATTCTGCTGTGGTTACAGTAAGTAATAATCTTGTCAAGATAAAAGCAGAGCTTTAGAAAAAACCTATAATGAAATACAGATTTTGAAACCTAAAACCTACTGTAAACTGAAATCCTGTTATATTGTATGTCCATTTTAATTCAGATTGAATACAAGTATCATCAGACTGATAACCCAAAGCATATTTAGGGCCTGATCTTGCAAAGATTTATGCACATGAGCCCATGTAGCTCCTTCCTGGGTCTTCAACGTCCTTGGAAACAGGATAGAATACTGTAGCAGAGAGAGTAGTGCTTATTGTACTGGAAAAAAAAAAGAAAAAGAATGACTAGTAAATTAACTTGGTTGGATACTAAATCTGACTTTCTCTCTGCTGGAGTGTGGCTTCTAGGAAGCAAAGCTGAGGAGATGGAACAAAAATTGGCTATTCTGTCGTGGGATGTAGAACTACTGGCCTCAAAAACAGAGACAAGTGAAAATATCATAAAGGAAAACCAACAGCTAGAAAACAAACAGCTACGAGCAAGGTACAGAACCAAAACTCCATGTGCTGGGATTTCCCAGAAGGGAAAAGGACTGAAAGTACAGCATTTTAAAAAATGGCTCCAAAGGCATTGGGCCATATTTAGAAGTGTCATAAATGGTGGAGTAAGACATAGATCAGAAAAAGAGTGTGATTCACTTACTTGCTGATAGTGTGTGTATATCAGACCAGGGATGTAGTAGGGAAAGCAACTAACAGGGGTGTGTAAGAAAAACTGAGCAGGCTTGATGTGTTTATCTGACACCTTCTTGTTTCTTCTTCTTTGATGCTTTTCCTGCTACACCTCCATCCTTTTCACCCCATCACACAAACATACACTCGCCAAGTACACACTGTCTTGGAGCCCCTACACCAAAGGACATTCATCTCAAGGGAGCACAAGTATTTTCATTATCCGCCTTCATTCAAGGTTTCTGTTCTGCAGCTTCAAAGTTCTCCAGGAACTGCCTAGGAGATGTGCTAGCAGAAAAGCCTGAAAGTATGTCCTGAATCAGCACATTCCCTGGCTAGCCTAACTGCAGCCCTTGTGTGGCAAGAATTTGAGTCTTTGCATATTTATTACTGATGGCAATGGAGAAGCCAAAAAGAACCTAGTTGGATTTTCAGAGTCTAGGTTGAGTCTGCAGGACTAGCAGTTAGAAAAACTCTCCCATGTAACCTGACTGAGCTTCTATTGTGTGGCATCCCTGAGACACAATACAATGGAACACCATGCTGACATGTTTCATGAGTCATGTTTAAGAGTAGGGACTATCTTAAAGGGACATGAGAAAATGGTAGAAGCAAAATAAATACATACATAAAATTTAAAAATTACATACTCTAAGATAATTGGGGAAATGTCCTCAAGATTCTACTTACTAGAAAAAATATCCAGTAGTTTGTCTCAATTTAAGAAAAAGCAGCCCCCAGTTATGTCTGACACACCAAAAACAATGTGCAAGCTCCCCTGCTCATGGCTGGCTATGAAGCACTAGTCCCAGAGCTGTGCTTTTTGATGCTAACAGCATTGATTATCATGGTGCACAGATAGTTGGTGTAAACACAAGGCAGCAATTTAGGCATCTGCTCCACTGGAAAGAGGAAAGAAATGTTTACCAAATGGAAACAGAAACATTGGCAGGGAGAGAACTTAAATTTCCAAGCTTCAGTGAGCGCATCACAAATACTGAAGATTAAAAATAATTTTCACATGTACTCTCAACTCATGGCCCTTGATTTAGTGCAGGGATTCCCACATAGTGTACTCTTGGAACTAATTTCCATGCAAGAGGCAAAATGCAAGCTCAGAACCAACTTCTTACTCTGTGAATGGAAAAAGGCAGATACATAAATGCGTGCCTGTCATGGGAGGGATTAGAAATCTGTCGGAGCCTTTCAGGCAGAATATGAGCCACACTCCATCGGGTGTGCCAATCACCAGAGCCCAGGTCAGAGGCTGTTATGCTGGGTTTAGCACACATACGCACATGTATCAGAATTCAGCCTTTTTGCAGTTTAGCCAAAAGAGCAATCCTTACTGAGGAAGAGAAAGACCAAGGGAGAGATTCCATTGGATAGCCTAATTATATTAAAACCTTTCCCTGAAGTCTATAGTAGAGTCCCAGAGGAAAAGACAGAGATGGAGACAGCCAGGGCAGGGTGCACACTGCAGAGTTGGTTCCCTCCATTCCCCTGCAGACTTCATCACTGAAACTGAGACCAGAGCACTTTCCTCTGTTTGAGGTCTCTTCTCAGTTCAGGAGCCAGGAGTGAGGCCAGGAGTGCTGATGATTTATCACCTTCCACAACACCCCATGGTGGCAGAATGGTATAATGGAAAACTGCAGATGCTAGTTTGGGTGCTTTTTTTAAAAATCTTTCCTTCTTTTTTGTTTTCTTTTCTCACCTTTTCATGACTGAATGGTTTGGGGCTGCCTTATTCCCTGCTGACCAGAGAAGGCTATGGAGGCAGGTTGTTTTAGCAGCTTAAAATACACACATTCAGCGTTGCAGGGTAAATAGGGGGAACATGGAGAGGGCTGATTGGATGAAATCCAAGATGATGGAGCTTGTTCATAAAGCTTGTCTCCAGGCATTAGGCAATGTAGTTATCCCACACACACAGCTAGAGACCAAGTACCAGAAAAAAAGTCATTTTTTGACACCCACGTCTACTCAAGGGCTGGTGGAGCCAGGATGACAAGTCTGTAATTACAGAGGATTCCAGATCAGAGGGGGAAGGTTGTATCCCCCCTTGCAATTAGCCTAATTATGATTGAAGTTACAGGTGGCCCAGTCCCTGTACCAGCAGTGCCTTGCCCCCTGTGAAGCTATAAGCTTGGTGATTCCATCTAGCTTTAAAACAGTATGAGCACATTGTAGGGAATCAGAAGGGGATAAATAGGCCCTGTGCTACCCACTAGAGCACATGGAATAGACCCAGATCCTCTGGGAGCCTGCTTGCCACCTCAAGGTGCTGCACAGGTGTTAATGGAAATAGTCATGTATAGCCCAGTACATTCTCAGGCTTTAAACAAGGACTGGCCAATTCTTATGGGTCATTTAACTATATTTGTAACATAGAGGTGATATTGGCTTACTGCCACAATTACACATAGGGAAAATTCCACTACATGGCTACTACTGTCTGTCCTCCATTTGATACAACTAGTGACATAAAGACCCAATATTTATAGATTGCTTCTGAACAGAACCATGTGAAAAGAGAGTCCATATTTGCTACAGCTCACTCTTTTAATGTAAATATTATCATTTATATTACAGTAGGGCCTAGGAATCCTTACCGAGATGGAGGCACTTCGCAGACAATGTAAGAGAGAGTCCTGCCCCAAAGAGCTTACCATCTAAATAGATAAGACAGACAGAGAACTGGAGAAGAAAGAGACTTTCCCCAGGTCACAACACAGGACAGTGGAACAGCTGAGAATAAAACCCAGTTTGCCTGAGTCCTGCTCTATTGCCCTGACTCTGGCCTCCACTGCCTCTCTGATAGAACCTTTCTCACATCTTCATGGTCATCAATTCAGCTACAGCTGTTTTGAGGGTAGTATTCTTCTGCAGGTGTTTTACAGTGGAGGAGCGGTGGGTCCTGGCAACTGTGCTTGAGTAATATCGTTGGTTTCCTTAGGCTGGCATTCAGTAATGATACACCATATTGTTTTATCGGAGGTGTTGTTTGGCTGGACAGTTCCCCAGTGACACTGTCACAGCAGCAGCAGCAGCCTGGTTGAGTGATCTCACTCAGGTCTGATAGCTAGTACAGGCATATGGAAGTGGTAGCCAGATTAGTGCATGTAGCCCACTTTCTCTTTGGATTTAATGTCCTTTATTGTGTTTGAATCTCAAGTCTTTGTGCTTTGTGGTTCAGACTAAAAATCAAAAGTATTTCTCTCCTGTTGGCTCCCTGACAGTTCTTCAATATATTAGAATTTTAAAAAACTCTTCAAGGCCAAAAATGCACTTTCAAGTGCTGTTTAGGAGTTTACCATTTCTCCCTTCTCTTCATCCCTAGGTCTGCCAGATGCTTTATGGAAGGTGGAAAAAAATCACCTAGAAGTGCTGCTTTTGTATTCAGTTTACATTGCTTCTTATACAGACACCTGCCTGGAAGGAGACAGGTGCACATCCCATGATGTCATGAAGCAGCATACCTCGCATAATTATTACTTTCTATTTCAACAGCTGCACTAGCTCTGGAACTTTCAAAAGTAACAATTTTCTGTCAGATCTAGACTTTTTATAAAAAACATTTTGAGGCTAATGGGGAGAATCCAAAGTGAGCCCACCAGGCAAATAGCAGTAAGCTCATAAGCATTAAGAAATCTGTTTGCCAGGAGGCCAAGTGGTTTTCTGCAGTTCTTGAAAAAAAAATCAAAAAGCTATTTTGTGCTTGAAATTAAAGAAAACAAAGGATGCCTCCTACATGTGCATACATGAGATTCTGGAATATTACATTTTTGTATCAAATGTATGCCAACCAAACTGTAATAGCAGCAAAATACCTAGGACTACAATGTTGCAAGCTGGCTGCAAGAATATGTGCATACTATATCCATTTTACAGATGTGGAAAGTGAGGTTGGAGTGCTTTGCAAAAAGGGAATCAGTGTTAGAGCTGAGATTAGAATGTGGGGAGTCCTAGCTCTCAAGTCCACGCACAGCTCATTAGATTCCGCCTCTCTGAATACATATTTGATGGAAGATTTTCATTTCCATGATGTGGGCAGGAGGGAGGGGGAAATATTCTAGCTGCTGATTAAGAGAATTATTTCCTTAGGAAAGGGCTCATTAAACATCTTTCCAAAGCTATGTTGTTCTGTTGAGAGCACTGTCAGGATTAGCTGGGTTTTAAATTCCCACTGTTGACTAAAATCTAATGTTCCAGAGTGGCTGAACATAAAACATGCATTTCTGAGCAGGGAATAACATAGATTGTAAATAATCAGCAACATAAAGCATCAGATGAAAATGTGGACACAGAGCCTGATAAATGGTCATATTCTGTTCCGGGGGGGCACCTCCATAAATCAATGTGCCTTCAGAGTTAGGTTTTTTAACTCCTTACAAATGTTGCTCTTCTATTGGACTGGCTCACGTTCTTCTCTTCTAGCCGCCCAGCTCCAGCATGGAGCAACCAATCTAGCTCCCATGAAGTCTAAGTCAGAACTCCCTTTGACTTCAATGGGAGAAAGAATGGGTCCTGGCATCTCAACCCATTGCCACCTGTCCCTGCCCTCCCAAAGACAGAGGCAGTCTCCCTAGGAAGTGGGCACAAAATCCAGACTATATAGAACTGGGGGGAAAGGGGAGGTCTTATCTACTTGGTCCTGCTAGTGAAGGCAGGGGACTGGACTCAATGATCTTTTAAGGTCCCTTCCAGTTCTATGAGACAGGTATATCTCTATATATTCTCTTCCCTGCCCACAAGCTGTCATTACAAGTTCTTTTCCCACTTTTGAGATCAGCCAGCAAGTCTCCTGAGTGGAAAATAAGTGTTGTAAGGGGAGATGAAGCTAACAATCTGGTCCACAACTGCCTCTTTCCCCATATCTCCAGAGCTGACTCTGCCACTTCTTCAGCACTCCCTCCAGGGTTGCAGAATGAGAAAGAGTGGCCCCTGGTTGGCACAATGGTACCTTCCAAGCACCATGTCGGCTGGATTGCCCCTTTAAAACGTAATGTCAGATAGTGATTGAAGATGGGTGTAACTATCTGCTGCCTTTTATCTCAGGTCTGGAAGATTTCTGAGAGCATGACAGCAATAGGAGGTTGTAATTTGGCAATACAGCCCTCTCCCTCAAATGTAGGAGGGCCATTTATAATCTCTGTACTGTAAAACATGTGGATTACTTAATCCTTGTATTCCAGACAACCTGACAGTAATCGAATTTGTTTCTGCTTTAATAGTGTTCTGTGAATATTGTGGTTTTAGACCAATCCTGGTTAGGTGAGATCTTCTCCTGTCCCCCGGCTTGTTGATTTAACACTGCCTTGGTTAGTAACACCTGCTGATGAGAAAGCATAGCTCGGCAAAGTAATCCTCAGGAGTTAATGTCTGAATCTATATAGAGTATATCCCTAACTATTAATGCAGGGCACTCCGTCGCTGGTCATTTAAAACATATTATTAGCCAAAAGAGAATTAATGTGTAGGTTTAAATTTCGCATAGAGAGCTCCAAAGTTTTCAAATCTCTTAAAAAGAGCAAAAGAATGATTATGCAGCACAGTACAAAAGTGTATGTGCGCGTGCGTGCATGTGTCTCAATCAACTTTTTGTAGATATGTATTGAAAACGACCAGTGAGGGTTAGACATAGGTATGTAGGTTTCTCCTCGCTGCATCATATTCTGGAGTTTCTCACTTTCCATATGAATTCTCGCTCTACTGTATCGTACAAATTGCTTATGAAAAAGTATGGTCCTGTTTTAATCCTATATTCTCATCAAGTATTTTTCTACTTGTCATCTCTTCCCAGCTTTGTACAGTTACACGTTTCACTGCCTAGACGCCTTGATTTGTATGTTATATCCCTCAACAAAAATATCTTCCCCTGGTTTTTGTTTCCTGGCCGGAGTCTGGATTAGTCAGGTTTAAAAAGCAAAGGACTGTTTTTAAAATTCCTCTGTGGGCAGACGTCAGACAAACCCACCCAAGGCAAACGTGGAAAGCCAACCCACTGCGTGCACTGATGGATAAGTCTCTTGCCCCGTAGCAATCACAGATTTCCAGGCGCTGTTTAGCCAAGACTTGGTTTAGCCGCGTTTCTAAAGCTGCCAACTTGATAAACACCCTGGTTTTCTGGAATAATTGGCATGAGGCACCCACCGCAAATCCACACCAAACCAGGCAGCCCAACCAGTAGAGTCTGTGCGTTTGGATTGTATTGATCAGCTTTGGGTTCCCGTGTAATAAACTGACAACAACGTGAAGGGCCCGTGCCTTGGGGCCCGGATGTCCCTCTTTCTTCTGGCGTCCCCGGGCACCAGGGCTGTGGCACAGAGCAGACAATAACGCTATTCTCCGCCAGCCGGGTGCGCGCAGTTCCCGCGATCCGGAGCAGAAGGCGGGGGGTCTGCACTGCAGCCTCCCGCATCAGGCAGCGCCCGCCGGGCCGCCGCGGGAGGTGGCAGCAGGAGTTAGGGTGGGAGAAGATACCGAAGGGCTGTTAATGAATGAATACGCCCCGCCCCTCCTGTCCTGCGCCAAACCTTTGGGCCCAAGGCCGCTGCCCCTAGCCGGGCAGCCCGAGGTGCCGATGGGGTAAGGCGGGCAAAGTTTGGCCCGTGGTTTTCGGAAGTGCTGGGACCAATTTCCCACCCAACAGCCGCGCGATGGACTCTCTGGTGGCGCTGGGGAGTTTGCTTTGGCGGCCCCCGGCCTGGGGGCGGCTGTTAAGAAAGGAGCCCCCTTTGCTCGGCGCTTGGGCAGGATGCGGGGGTGCCCGGGCCTCTCCTAGTGCGGCCAGGGCCAGCGAAAGGAGCCGCCCCGCCCAGCTGCTGTCCCTGGGCCTGCTCAGGTGCGGGGCGGGAGCGATTGTCTGGTCCCAGCGGTGTTTTCTCGCTGTCTTTCGCTCACTGGTCGCCAGGCTCTGGCCTTTGCTTGGAGCTGACTTTCACATCCGGTTTGTTTTTTATTCTGAACCCAGCTCAAAGCAAGGCACGTGCATTGTAAACCATGTACTTCTTTGGCCCCTAGGGAGAGAGGTGCCCTGCCCCACGGGTGACTCGGTTTATTGAACAGGGGAGGGAAAAAAAGCCAACTCTGCAGAACCAGCCAAACCATACACGTATATCTGCCTTTAAATAGCCATCTCCCGCCGACTGTTTCTACTGAGGTCTGCTGTGCCCTTCGGGGATCCACCAGCCACAGGGGCCGCCGATGGGGATAGTGAATGCCAGCCTTTATTCCGTTTGGATGCATCCTGGAGGAAAATCGCCAAGATTTTACTTCTCTAATGAACATGATCCTGAAGATACTTGTATAATGGCCGACGATTCTGCTAATCATAAATATGGGAGGCGGTTAAGTTGTGATCATACAAATAGATACTTTGGGGAGGAATATTAAACAAAACTGTACCAAAGGCAGGGGAAATCTCTTGTTTCTACGGTGGTTTAAAAGGGGGAAATGAAACATCGTTTAAACAAGTTCCATAGTTAACAAATGCTGTTAAAACCTTAGATCTCCAACTGATTAATGTCTCCGAGTACCTTGGGCATAGGCTCCAATATTTAGTTACCCCTCAGGAACTTGACTGGGTCTTTGCTTTCATTTTTTAAAATATCTTCTTAGGGTGTGTGTGTGTGTGTGTGTGTGTGTGTGTGTGTGTGTGTGTGTGTGTGTGTGTGACATTAATAGTTTTCTGCTTAAGATCATAATAATGTTGGGGTCCATCAATGAATCCCTAAAACTTCACCTGTGAGCCCCGTCTGCCAGGCTTTGTATCCATGGGAACGTGGTGCATTGTCAAGTACCCGGAATTTAAGTGACAAATAACACAAGGACACTACTCCTAACAATCAGTGACGGTTAGGTTCAGTTGTAGAACCGATAATTGGTTACATTTCTCCAACCTCTGCAGGATATAACAAACGGCAAACGCATCTGGCATATGAACATTGCCAACTAGAGAACAGACATGTAAGTGCTGACAAAGTAAATGGAAAAAGCAGGGCTCAGTAATATTCTTGTGCAGCTTGTTCTGTGCTCTGACTGGGGAGATAGAGTCGCATAAAATAGTCAAAGATCCCCAGTGAACGGATGATGGACAGTTTAGAGAGAGACTTTTCCTGTGGCATTGAAGGGGAAACAAAACTCAAGGGCTGTCCCTGGAAATTAGCCTCTGTTGGCAGTGCTGTTTAAAACACCGGCTGGGGCTCTTTCCTGGCTAGCCACCAGAAAACTTGAACTCAGAAGAGTTGCTTTAGTTTAACACTCCCTGCACACCGTTAAAAATATCCCTTTTGAGAGGCAGGAATTATTTTGTTTTAAAGGCTGTACCCATGAGCTCGTCCATAATTTTCGGGGGTTTTGCTCATTATTTTAAAGAAGTTTTATGTCGCCTCCGAGACTCTGCCTTTTTGAGGGGAGTCAAATATTCCTTAATTAGCTGCTGTCTCTTAACAGAAAGCCACGGCGGCTTTTATTTCATTTCACTTTGCTATTTTAATGTACTCCCTTCCGCGTTTAATAACTAGGCAGGGAAATGCTCAACAGCTGCTGTAAAACATTCCATCTCCGCCTTACTGTTGTGTGCGCTCACGACACAACTTTCCAAGATGATCTCCCATCTCAGGGAGAGGAACGGAACAGGAGAAGCGCGGTAGCCTAATCTCAGGGCGAGCCAATGTGTCAGGGAGCTATTTTAAAACTCTCTTTAAAAAAATCCGCTTGGCGCGGGATACAACCTTTCTCGTGTCTTGCTGAAGATGGAAGAGTAGGCTCTTGGGTGCTGAAATGGCCAGTAACTATATATTAACTCCATTTAAGCGATTTGCTCCCGCTAGTAATAGCGCTAACTTCAGAGACTTCAGAATAGTTTGTTCGCAAAGGAGCAGACTGCTGCGTTCATTCAGCAGAGAGGTGGAGTAGACGGTGAGAAAACCACCGGAATAAGCAGAAATGACAACAAACAACAAAAAAGAGGTTCATCTTCAGAATTGCATTAAATCCTTTGCATGTTTCATAACGTCTTTATAACGGCACCTTGGGAGATACCCGGGGCAAACCCGCTAGCAGGAGCTGCCGCTGATGTACCAGAACCCTGGCACTTTTGCTCCCAGAGAGCCTCACCTAGCTTGGAGACAACGTTAAAAACTAATTTCTTAGTAAAGGGTCACTGCGTTGTTTGCAAGCCCGTGACGCTGCCTCTGGAATCCGAAGAGCAGTTTGTTTATACCAGACACAAAAGCAATATAAAAATAGGGCTCAGACCGGCGTGCTGGTGGAGGGGAGGGTGCGCGCGCCCTTCTGGCGGACGCACCAACCATAAAATCTAATATTGACTGTAAAACAAACCCGGGCTTGGAAAGTGCTTGCGCCCGACGCTTTCATAAAACCCTCCCGGCACGTGCATAGCCTGCTTTGAATAACTGCATTAGTGTGTGAACGATTCCGCCAAGAAGCGTTCGACATTATTTAGGATTACGGACAGGAATGCGTACACACAGCCCAGGGTGTGTTTGCATGTGGGCAGCGAATTAAGGAAGGGTTAGGCTCTGCGTTGCTTTGGGTTTCGTACTAGTGCTGAGCCCGTCTAGCTCGTTTCACATAGGAAATTTGATACACTGAATTCCTGGCTCGTAGCCAAATTTCTATTCCGGCGCTGGGTTATTATATAACATTTTACCTCTGTTCTCCATAAAATAAGACCAGCATAAACTCTATTAAAGCCACCAAATCCTTTGGAAACACTGGCGCTGAACCGATCTATACCCTTGTTCACACAGAAAAATAATGTCCGAAGGATCGAGGAAGAAGAATTATTTGAAGTTTTTGCAACTTCCACAATTAGAAAGATGTGTGTGAAAACTCGCAGCATTTGGAGAAGTCAACTCCATGGACTTGCCTAGCCCGGCAATGTAATACTTTGCATCAGGACTCCAAAGGCTGAAGCAAAAAGTGTCTGGTAGATCCTAAAGGACAATTCTGGCTGGGCCTCCTTGGTTGTTATACCTCACTGTTGTCATTCCGACAAAAATAGCCCTTTCTTGCCAATCTGAAAGGTTTAGTCTCTGCAATGCCCTTTCATTGAAAGTCGCCTTGCACATTTGAATGAAACTGTTTGGAGAAACCTTTGCCAAATATTTTGTAACTATTTTATCATCTAAAAGGCTTGGTCTGATTTATGCTTTGGTAATAGGTTTGGCGTTTAAACAGAGCACACTAAAATGCGTTTTAATTGTAAGCTGTCTGTTTTCGTCTTTCAAGAGCTCTCGAGCAAAATGAACTTTATTTCACTGAACATGATGCCTTCTCTGTCTGTACGTTCCTTGTTAATACCGCATTATACCATGACCCCTTACAAAAAGAGTGGTTCGGCATTGCAATCCTTGCGATATTGAAAAAGTGAATTAGATTTGTATAGCAATTTTGAGAATTATATTGTCTGGATTTGTAACCAAGTGTTCTCGACAAAAGGTTTCAGGTGAGGCTTGTCCCTTCCTTAGACATTTCTTAAAATAAAACAACATGTAATTATTAGTCTGTTCTGAATTTTAACAGATTAGAACACGTATGCAAAGTGAATAATGCAAGCCATATTTCGGCTACTCTCAAACAACCATGATTTTTTTTTCAAAAATCTGACAATTTCCGCCAAAAAGGATGTGAAGCTACTAAGATACTGACATATACGCAGCTCCCAAACAGCATTTCTCATTTTTGTATGTACAATATTTTGTGTTGTACGTTATAAATAGCCGTGTAAGGCTATTCCAAAATATTCCAGCATCTCAATATATGTCTTTTGGTTTGTATTTGGGGAAAGAATGTTAAATATTCCCCCAAAATTTGAAATATTTTCTGGATATGTGCAATCATATATCGTTGCGTTTGTATTTATTTTTAACATTACTATTGTATTTTTAATTTAAATATTTGCTTTCCTAATAATGAATGATGTAACCATACTTGACCGAATGCTGCTTTTCTTACTCAGATCCCTTCAACTGCAGCTATAGTTTGAGGAAGGAAAGCAGGAGTTGATTTTCATATACAGAAGAGCACAGATTTTGTTACTGTGCATTGAAGTGATCACAAAATTCCGTAATGCAGGTGGAACTCTGAAACAGTTTGATTAGAACAAGACTCTGGGGCTTTTTACTCTGTAACCGAAAAAAGAGGTGTGCAGGCTGCATATTCATAAAGCGGTTAGATACACAGCTGTCATGTACGAAATACAATCAAAGAAATCTTTGGACAGCCAACTCTTAGTCAGTCTAGGCTTTAAAAGCAATTAGGTCAGAAAGTAAAGATAATGAACATTACATCACACCTCAGTGATAAAAATATCCCCCTGTTCACGGCAATGTTTTAAGAAGGTCAAAGTCTCATTAACCCTGTCGATTTTAAGTAGCTAAGGGCTGAGGTCGTCAGCCTGGGGAAAAAAAGTACCGCATGGGTAAAGATTAATAGTTTAAATATGCTCAGCACCTGAAGAATAGTTTGGCTAATAACACGGTAAGGCTCTATACACATCAATACGCTTTATCCGCCCGGGCTTTGAGATGTTTTGTATCTGATTTTTCATAAATTAATATTTCTTGTTATGGGTGGACCTGACTTTGAGTCGGGCGTCTTCTGATTTATTAGGGTTTTCAGTAACACTCCTTTTCACGTTAGTGCCATGGTGGATGAGTTGGTCAATGATCTATTTCGAGAGTGCAGCGATCGAGAGAAATATGCAGTATTACAATAGATCAATGCGGCTTTTCCTGGCCAGGGACATGTTTGTGGCACATGAGTTATTGCTGTTTGTTCTGACCCCGCCTTCCTCCGCAAACACCCCAGGCGTCACGGACCTCCTTGATACTACGCTAAAGCTGCCTCCGAGTGTTTCTCTCTGTCTAGGAGCGCACGGGGAAGGTGCGCACCGGTGAAGGGGAGAGGTTATTGCGCGTAGCCTGGTGTAACGGGTTCTAGAAATAGTTTTTCTTTACAATCTGCTAAGAAGCGAAAGGTTAAAATGCACGGGGTCCGTGCTGAACGCAGCTCCTTCTGCGCCAGCCGTGTCAGCCAGGCTGCCCGAGCTGAGCGATTGTGTCAGAAAGCTCGGAGAAGGCATGTGAATTCTCCAGGTTAGCAGCCGCGCTGGAGGGAAAGACAGCTCTCCGAAGTGCTCTGCACACACACAAACAGGTACACACACAGGCACGGCTAGACAAACCGACAGGCACTTGCGCACAGCGATGGCAACCACAGACACGCACAGGCTTAGATAAAAAGTCCCAGTAGGTGCCAAAAACACGGGCGTTCAGCCAGCCAGATGCCTGCAAAGCCACTCGGCTCACATATGTAAAAACACACTCACAGAGCCAGCCGCCGAGTCAGTGTCTGGCACACACACACACGCCGTTACATACAAACATCTATCCAGAGAAATCCAACGCCCCTCGCCCAACACACCTACCCCCCCCCGCCCCACAGACCGTTCAGCCACACATGGGCAGTGATTACAGCCTGTCTCTAACCCGCCCCCCCCCCTTTCCCCAGCGCTCCGGTCCGCACAACAGCCAGCAGCAGCCCCTTCCAGTCCCCTCCCGTTCCGGAGCAGTTTGAAGTTGAACTTTGATTCACTAGGAAAGTTTCTCCTCTCCGGAGAGGCAGGCCCGTCCCGCTGAACGCCTGCGAAGCTGGGGGTCCCTAGGATATATCAGAAACAGAATCGCTTCCTGGAGATCCATCCGGGGGCGGGGGGCGTTAGCTATTCCCCACGAGAGGAACCAGAACACCCGAGGGAACTAGCTTACATCCAGCGAATATTTACTACTTACAGGAGAACGAGCACCCACGCACCCACCCATCCACCCACTGCGGGGAAAGCACCATTTTGCTCTCTCACACCGCTCGCTCTTTCTCTCTCTGTTGCTCTAGTTTCTGACACACACACTCCCCGGCTCTGGCCAGTAGGTTTGCAGCCGTAACGCTTATTTCACGATCCTCCGGGCCCCTCGCTGATCCCTTTTGTCCTGAGTTTTGATGACCCATTTCCCTCTCCCCCCTTCTCTTTGTCCTCCCGCTTTTCCCTTCCCCTCGATTTTTCTCTCGCAACCTCTCTGTCCCATTCCTTCCTCTGCTCTCCCACCCCACCCCTGTCCCCACTTCCTCTGCGCCCCTCGCCCGCCCCAGTCCGAGCTGCAGCCCCAGCAGAAGGAAAGAGACAGGGACCCTCGCCCCGGGCTCCCCAGCTAGCTGAGTGTTGGGGGGAGGGGATCGCCTCCTCGCCCGTGCCTTATTTGTTTTCCTTTCCCCCCGGAACGCCAGATGAAGACGTGACGCTCACACACTTTTAGTGTGACGGCCGAATAATACCACGAGTCAACACACCCAGCAAACAAAAGTGCTTGTAGTACATGGCCAACCCCGCTGGGAACTGGGCTGCGGTCTGCTGCAAAAATCAAGCTCTTCAGTGCTAATTACAAATAAATGATGATGTGCTCACTAAGTAATTGATTTAATGAAGTTCCTATGAAACTATTAAAACCGGGTAGAGGTCAGGCTGGAGACGCCCCAGAGCGCCCATTGTGGGATGTTTAACTCCACCAATCTCCTCGGGAAGACATCGGGGCTAATAGGTGGAGTCACAGCTGTTCCAGGCTGACTTCTGGAGCACCAGGACTCGCTCCTCAAACATCCCAAGCAGCCGGCCCCAGCCCCCTTGGAGGAAGCCCGGGCAGTCCAGCCGAGCACCGGCTGAGCTCTTCCACTGCTGCTCGTGGCCTGCTTCGGCTGCAAGGTCCCTCTCCAAGCCCCCCAACGCATCCCGCCGCCACCCGCCCAGTCCCCACAGTTCAGGCAGGCAGTGCTGATGGTACTCACTCAAACATCCAGCCTGGCTGGCTCGCAACTGGGCGCCTTCCACAGAGATCCCGAGTTTCATTAGAGAGGGGGGAGCTGAGCACGGAACTTGTCTCAACTACTACAAGTCGACTGTAATTTCCCCCACTTCTTCAAGAAACTTAAGCTAGTATGCCAGGTAGGGTGCTTGGAAGGTTTTGGCAAGGTGCCTGGAATAGGAATGTGTGCCCATTTTTACTTGAAGGGCTTTCCTTTTGAAAGGCCACTCCGAGCTCTTAAAGGGGTGAACCGCCAGTTGTGTGAAAGTAGGAGAGGGAGGGAAACAAATTTAAAAAAAAACAACAGCGATTTTATTTTAAGACCCATGTTTGGCTTTTCCTTCCTGCTACTCTGGCTGGACAGAAGGGGCTTGGCAGATTAGAGCTGTTTGCCTCTCCCGCCCCCCCTTTTGTTTTTTTTAAACACCAAGTTTACAAAGTTAGTTTTGAAGTGGAGCCCTCGCCGATGTTTGTGATCCTAGCTGCATTTTTTATTTTCTTCTAAAGCTGGCCCAGCTCTCGCACTCTGCTCGGCACAAAGCCCCTCTGGTGCCCCTTCCTCTTAACAATCAATATCCATCTCCCTTGTGGGTGTGAAAATGAGAGTTAGAGAGGAAGAAAGAAATGTCCTTGAGTTCTAACATGGTCTGTTTGTATTTGTTTAGCACACAGGCTATGCCTCAGAAAGGGAGGGCTGATTGGCATGTCCCTTTCATCCTAGTCTAGTGCTTCCTCCAACAAGAGATCTAACCCTGCACTTTGCCCTTTTTTGCTGAACACTTTATATTCTATTCTATGCTACTGTGTCTGCCGCCATATATTTACAATCTACTGTGTATCTCTCCCATCTACCTCTGTATTCAGATTTAGGTTGGATATTTATAGACTAAGCCTCACTTTTGTGTGAGATCATACTAGTTTATGTTAAACTGGCAGTTCATTTAGTTCAGGTTTTTATAGGGAGCCTCAAAGAAACAATACTTTCTTCTATTTTGTGATGACCCCCACTGTTCCCCAAAACTCTCAGGAGAGCTGGTTGTGCAATTGCTTCTTATATAAAACAAGATGGCACGCAGTGGTAGGAGGGGGAGGGCGGGGAACGCGTTTTTCCTGGTCCGCAACAACTTATTCCAGACGATGCCCATATCTTTTTGAGTTAGTGACTCCCCAAGCCATGGGCTATCCACAGCTTTCACTTTGAAAATCATCGACAGCCTCTTCTGTTTCCCTGCACAGCAGACTAGTTGATTATCTCATTGCATATGTAGGCATAGGGGTGGAATGTTTAGAACACCAAATCCTTTAATACATTCTTTCAGATTTGTTTTCATTATCTGGGGAGGGACATTTCTGACGATTAATTTGAAACAAATGAAGCCCGCTTGTCTCTTGTTTGCCAAACAGGCTCTAGGAAATGTGCAAACACAGCCATTCACTTCGGCTTTCTGCACCCACTACGCCATTTGCTGCTGTTTGAATTCAGCTCAGGACCTAACACCGTCCAATCTTCCCCCTCGATCCCCCACCCCACCCCACTCCCGCCCTAATATTCCTATAATACCAGTTGATTACTATATCCACGCTCTCTTTAATGTACGATCCGGGTTTCTCTTCAGCTTCACAATAAGTGTCACATGCACCGTGAAACCAACGTGAGGAGAGCTCTGGTGCAGAGGGCTAGTGACAGGAATACTGCAAGAAGACAAAGCTGGAGTCTAGTGGGATCAGGCGCAGCCTTAATTAACACCATCTTAAATAGTCCAACAGGCACCGACGACAAAGTTGAAGAAAGACTTTAAGGCTGAGTGCCCCTCGACAAGCTCTTTTTTCCCCTCGTGTCATTCAATATTTAATGCACTGTGCTTGTAATGCTACTACTGGTGCTCCTTTCTCAGCGAGTACATTATTTTTTCACGGTGCCCATAGCCAGGGAAAGCCCTTTAGGCAAAGAAAATCAAAATGTTTGTTGTTTTGGATGACTTATAACTCTTGTTTAACACAAGCACTTGCAAGGAAGTATAACAGGCGCAGCCTCCAAAGCAAACAACGGCATCCCTGTGACAGAGCCAGCACAAAAAGCACATTGTGCTATGGACGATTTCTTTTCTCTGGGGCTAGATGGGTGCCTGTAGGAGAGGGAACGCCGCGATGCCATTTTACTTTTGAACGATTGTTTTTGAGTTATGCCATGTGGTCAAAAGGAGCGAAGGGGGGGCTGTTGCCAAGCTCCTAAGACAAACGAGTTGCCTTTCATTAAGCTACCCCGGCGCTCCTCTACAACGAGGTTTAAATGTCATCTCCATGTTTTTAATGGACACAGGGCTTCAGAGGCGACCCTTCAAAGCGCCTTCAGAATAAACCACCCTTATTAAATATGGCTCTGCCTGGGAAAATCACTTGGCAGAAAAAGGGGGTCGGGGTGGGGAGCGCAGAGAGCGCCTTGCGAGAGACCTTGTGGCTTTCCTCTTGCTGCACTTCGGGTTGGGATGGAGAGAAAGCTGTGTCCCATTTTGAGTGAGTGTATGTGCGTGTGTTTGTTGGGGGGGTCTGGTGTGTATGGAGGGAGGGGTGTGTGTGCGCGCAGAGTGGGGGGGGAGTTGTAATACAACCTCCTTTTCCTCCCCCCCATTCCCAACCCCCCCTCCAAAAAAAAGCTGAGTGAAAGGTTGGGGTGTTTTCCTCCTGACTTCTTTTTGTCCTTAGGAGAGTGGCGTCTGCAAGTCTGAGCTGGGAAGTTACTGATTTGCAGGCTGCATGTTAAGGCAGCCCATGTAAGTAATTTCTACGGGCATCCCAGCAAAGGAGAACAAATCGTTGACAAAGGCGAGCCCTTTCAATTCAGCAGCGTCGTTAGGGCAACCAAAAAGTATTCCTCCTATAATAAGTTCCACTTCAAAGGATTTCTCATTCAACGGTGACTGCTTCGCACTTTTATTAAGTCCGGGCTTTTTCACTCGGAGGAATCATCTGTTTGGTTATTTTTCATCGTGTTTATTTTTCACCATTCACACAGTACTTGTATTAAATAAACAAAGAACAATCGCTCTGCAAATAAAAGTGCTTAGGTGGGGGGTTGGGGCGAGGAGCTAGGGATTGCGCTTTCTTTCCATTTGTTTGTTTGTTTATTTATTTAAGCTGGCCAGGGTTGTGAAGGGCCTGAAAAAGAATGGGAAGGAAGCCAAAAAATATGAGAGGTTCTGATGAAGTGAAAATTGACTGAACTAACACGGCATGAAACTAAAGGTCAATGCAACTGTATCTTAATAGAGTGTCTCGAATCGAGGTGGACTGTGTTCAATGCAGCCTGCTTTTGCTGTCCTCATTGCCATAGCAATCCTAGCGCTCCATGTTGATGTACCATAAAAGCAGTAGTTTGAATTTCAAAGAACCTGCCTTTGAACTTCTCCCTGCCTGATTAGGCACTTGCGTTGTGTGTGAATATGTGGCTGTGAGTGTGTTGTGTGTGTGTGTTCATGTCAGTGTGTGTGTGGGGGGGGGGAGGTGTAAGGCTCTCAGATTCTCCAGTAATGGGGTCGAGGGCGTGTAAGTAGCTAGGTGGACAGATAGGAAGAGGTGGGTTTGGAATTAGTTGAAATGTGTGTGGAAGCGATAAACCGATCGTGTGTCTGAGTAGGATTGTAGCCATTTTTGTGTGTTGACGCGTGTGTGTTTCCTGGAATACTCTCCAGCCTTCTTTCGAGGGAGTACCTGGAGTATTTTTCTTGAGACAATAGCAGGCCATGTTTCCAAGTGTATTTACGGTGACTTGTCTTAACAGTCCTGTGTACACAACGTGTAAAGAAAGCACTGGCCATTTCTCCCCTGAAAACAAAGCCATATTCTTCCACCAGACTGGCTGTGGATGTGGTGACAGTGCCACACATGTACGTGAGTCTGTAAAAACTATACCTCATTGCCAATACCGCTACTATAATGTCTTGACACGTAATTTCCCACACTCAAGAATTCTCGAATTCTGTTAAAGTTTGGTATCACGGCTTTACCCCTCAAAGAACTGAACAACCTCTGCAAGTAATAATGTGTGGTGAAACGTCTCACAGTTCTTAATACAAAGGTAGATGATTTAAACAGTGTTTGTTAGGAACACGTTTTGCCTAGAAAAGATGAAGTCTTTGATGATGGCCAACTTAGTGTCAATAAGTGGCTTTCTTTGAGACATATTCAGATGGGAACGTCTTGCTTGCCAATTGCCATAGAAATCTTAACACACCATGAAGATTGTCCAAGCGCCAAGCCTTCCGTTCTGGGCTAAATTACTTTGAAGTGGCGCAGGACGTGCACTGGTCAATTTTAACTCTATACACTGGACAGAGAACACTAGGAGTGGGAGATTGTGCGTTTTAAAGCAGAAAATAAGAAGGGGAACTTGTTTTATACTCTCTATACAAGATTCTGCTCATTGTCAGATATCTTTTATCTTTTATATTTCCCATGAATGATTCATGTCTTGGTGGCTTTGTGTTGCCCTCCTTTTCACAAGAAACTTCATTAGAGAGCTATAAGTTTTCCCATTGATTGGAGCTCTCATTTATGAGTGTTTTTCTGCTTCGTATGTTGGTTATTGTCATTCTGCTTGAAACAACTCTTTGCAACCTGTTTCACCTTTACCACATTTAACAAAACTGACTTTAAAAAAACACTATAACCTTTTGGTGAAACTGTTATTGACATTTTGACCAGTCATTTTCAAGTATTGGGACATCACCTTCAAAATTCCTGAGCTAGCTTTAAAAAATAAATAAAAACAGAGAAAAAAATCTTCAATAATACTTATGTACAGATATAATAGTTTTATCTAGGTTTTTTCTATAGTAGCTTTCACTCAGTTTTCATTTTCTGCACAGAAACTCATTGCTATATAGTGATATATTTTATGCAGCTTGCCAGAAGTTTTTTTGATGTAATCCCATAACATGATATAATATGTATAATATATAAATATATTAAATACAATGTTATATATAATGTTATGAGAATATTTATATAGTCCAGCATAATTTACTGTAGCACAATTTTTATCCCAGGATAGCTAATAATTAAACCATTCGATATTCTTGCATGCTTTATTTGTCATGAGTGTCGGAAAGGTCCAGCAAGCTATAACAAAATAAATACTAGTATTTTAACTGCTAGAATTGTCAATTTTGACTAGCTGTCATTAGAACTTTGGTTAGCTGTCATTGCAGAAGTGAGATGTAACATAGCATATAATCTATCTACCTATCTATCTATACATTGTGTCTCTGGACGTAAAGATATTCGTAGAATGTCTCATTGTTTCATTATTAGGAGCCAAATCCTGCCATTCTTTCCCGCGATTAGCCCGGTTGGCTTAGGTGGGAAACTACTCAGGAGAGTAAATATAGCAGAAATTGATGATGAATAATGGGGATATATAGTTAGAACTTCCCAGTACATACACATATTTGTTGACTGAAAATCAACTCTAAATAACAAAAAGAAACATTCTTTACTTATATTTCTGTTGGAAATAATCACAGTATCTCACATGACCAAGAAAAATATGCTAACGATTTATATTATTGTTCTTCACTGGTATGCTATGACCTGAGGTACAAAAGTATCTATCTATCTATCTGTCTATCTATCTGTCCAGTGTTTGGTCTCTAGCTCTCTCTCATCTATCAGTAAAGCACATGCAATCCATAGAAAGAATATTTTTATTTATTTGCTTGATGATCATTCTTGCTTTCTTATGGTCGGGTTTACAGAGATGAAGGGAGTTTTTATTTAGGAGGCATCATGTGTCATAAGATTTATGGGCAAGTGTGTGACCTTATGTGTGGCACAGTACATAGAAATATCAGTATATCCCTCAGTTTCATATTTTAAAACCCCTGTAATGTAGTAATGTATAGTGCAATCTATTATTGAAAATTTGTATAAATTAAACAATTCCTTATAAATCAGTAAGAAAATCATTTCTAACAAGATTATATTACAAAAATTACCCTTAAAAGTCCATACCTTACATTATCAATTTCTATTTATTTGAATGGGCTTTGAACGTGAAAAAAAAAGCAAATAAAATAGACTTTAAAAATTATTTTCTATTCAAGTTTTCTTCTTGTTTTTTAAGGAATGTCTGTATCTTTAAATTCACCATAACAATATGAAGACAACGTTTAAAGGCTTCCAGATTGACAGCACCATGCACTGTACTAATAACATAATATCTCTATAAACTATATAGGTATCATCACCAACACACTGCACAGAAGACATGCAGGAAGAGCTTGTTTTCACATTACATTGTTCATTCAAGTAAGCTGAAAAATATGATGATTTTTTTAAACAAACCACGGAATCATAAACAACAATCTATCACCAAAATTAATAATATAATTCTTTGGTGTGTTCTGTACTCTTCCAGAAAAGGATGATGTCCGAAAATAAATTAATTCAACTGTACAAAATAATAGCAGTCACATACAAGTTATTAACAATGACAAGACTACACTAACCAGTCACAGCACACAAAACAAATTTCTACAAACCCTGTGGGAGGGGAGGCTACCTGTTTATGTATTCACGGTCTCTGAGGATAAATTAGTGCTCTTTAGTTTATTTGTATGATGTTTATGATGGACTAACATTTTGCATGGGAAATGTGTCATAGCAACCGCAAATAAATTGACTAAGAGTTATCGTCATAGTTCCCTGACCTTTTTCTCTAATAGCTTGACAGCGATGCCAAAGGTCATGCCCTCATCATTTTTTTGCTCTAACTACAACTCTTTTAAATGTTAATATTTGTGACAATTGTTTTCCTGTTTTAATGTAACTCACCACTATACATGATCATTTGAGGATTGCATGGGATGGGGGTGGAGGATGAATACAATCATGGTTTTAGATGTTGAAAACAATAAAGCATTTTCAAATGGGTGTCCACAATGGTATAAAAGGAGATTGATCGGTCTAAAATATCAGCTTTCACAACAGTATCACAGCTTCTCATACTTGAAGATTTTGAAGTAATAATGACTCTGATGTCCAACACACTTTTGACCTAACAACAAACTCCACTACACACATGGTCTGACATAGCAAGATGCAGGATCGTCTCTTTTAAACAAACTTTGCTAAAGGGAATAGAATTCACTTTTGAATTTTGTGTGCTATATTTAAAAAAAAATCACAGTATCACAGTTGTCAGATAGCAGCGGTTTTCTTTTATTCTCCATTTTAGTCTCAGGACTCATAATGATACAAAATTGTGGAGAAATGTTAAGAGAAATGCTGCATCTTTTTTTTTTCTTTTTAAAAATCCATTTTCACATTGTATACAGCTAAGGGATAAGGAAACAAGCATAGGTATAAAATATAAGATTTGGGTGAAACTTAAGGACTCAGAATAAAAAGCAAAAATTACAAAAGATCCCAACTGAAAGAGAGGAAAAAACATTTTTTTTAATATGTAACCAGCCCCAGATTTGTTGGAAATTCAGCAGGTGGTGGTGGTTTACAATTAAGAGGCCATTGCGGAATTGGGGCCTACTCAAGCTGTTAAGAAGCCCCCAGAATGACATCTGAAGTATTTAAGAGCCACTCCAGGAAATAGAGAGGCCCTGTCAGCTTGCAGGCTACATAATGAACACTCTTCCTCTCTCTCTCTTTTAGAACTATTGCATTGGCAGTGTATAATCTTGATGAACTGATCTGTCCATTGAGCTCCCTTGGCATCTTCCCCATACCTGCAAACATGCCACTTGGTTCACTGAGATAGTCCAGTTTGGTATTTTCATTTATTATTTTTTATAAAAGGGTCCAAGTGTCTCAATTAAATTAGTTAAGTGTACAAACACCATAGGGTTTTATATACTGAATAAATAGCGGCCATTCAACATGATGGCAATTCTATGCCATCCTTTTCTTTCAAGTTTTGTGTCCGTACAGTTCAGGAGAATGATCCAAGTAGTCCCAAGTCAGAAACTTCTTCTTGTTGTTTTTCTTCTAATGGATAGTTCTGGTATCAGAGTTTCTATAAGCCTCTTCATCTTCAGATTCAGAGGATGTTACATTGCTGGAAGGTGTATGAAGGTTATTAGAAGCCCCACTGGCCTGACAGACATACCACTCATTGAGGTTAGTGACCTGAGGGGAAAGATTGGCAGAGCAGCCCCTGGCTGAGTCCTGGGCAGGGGACAGGGGAGCACCTAGGGGGGTTCCTGCAGACTGATAACCGTGAGATCCAGGTGTAGGAGAAAGTGGTGGAGACTTGCAGTGTATCTTCATGTGTTTTCTTAAAGAGCTGGGATGCGTGTAAGATTTATCACAGCCTCTGACTTTGCAGTAATATGGCTTATCACTCGTGTGGACATGGGAGTGTTTCTTTCTGTCACTGCTATTGGCAAACTTCCTGTCGCAGCCATCAAATTCACATTTAAAAGGCTTCTCTCCTACAATTGAAAACATTAATAATTATCTTCTGGGGGAGAAATCCTAAATCTTGGTCACTTAATTTTCAGGTCCGAGCTATGGTTAGTTTAATAACAAACAACAACAGCACTAAGTGGAACATTTCACAGCTCTTATAAAACATGGTCCCCATGGAAAAATTCACTGCAAATCATTTCTGTGCTTGTCATGAGGAGACTCCTGATATGGCTGGGAAATAAGGTTATACCTGCCAGAGAAATCAAACTGCACTGGTGTCAAATGTATAATATTTGGTAAACTGTGAAATGTTAACTATGATTTTCAAAAAGACTCAGACAGAACCATGAAATGTCTACTTTTTCCATGCACAAATTCTCTTGCAAATGAAAAATTTAAATAATGCATTAACAAACAAAACTACCCCCATCAATACATTTGTCATCTAGACTGGCTTTGTCTATAGACTGGCACATCTTGTCCTAATCCTTTCACAATGGTTTATAGTATATGGAGAATCTTTCCTTTTAGGAAATACAAATAACACCTGTTTAAGCGCATAACCATAACATCGGATTTTTGCAGGCCATACTTTAAATGTAGACCAATATCTATCAACCTTTATTCACAATCTGCATGTTAGTGAGAATAATATACTGTAATAGCAATAGACAGTAATAATGACAACAGTAGACTGCTATTACGGTATCTATTTACCTGAGGCTAATTTGTGTCTAAAAATCTATAGCAAATCTATTTTAATAGCTTTACGCATTGCTTAACAGTTAAAGTGGTTGTGAAAATCAGCCTCAGGCCTTTTTGTCTGGCATACCTTTAAGTTCCACCGGGTCCTGTAATACAATACTTTGGTTCATGTGTATTTTGTTACATATAGCTGTGCTCCAGATAAACTCTTTCCCATAGTTCTTGAATCAGGGATGTGTAAATGCCTATTATTGAGATAACAGGGAAAAATGTGCCATATCATTTTATTATAAATGTAATATAATTTAGAAGAGTAACTTTTTCTCTCTCTCATATTACACGTGAATCTGATATATCTAAAATGCATAACATCATTACTGCAAACATTTGTTTAAAATGCTGAAGTTTTATGCCATATTATGTCTGATGCATACTTTCATATATATTTTGTTCTACATTTTCAAAAATAACAATGTACTCTAGCCCCCACAATGGAAGCACTTCGATTTTTATTGAAGAAAACCTTGTTACTCACTATTTTTGTATAATTATATAATCTTACAATAAAATATTAATTGAAAACAAGCACACTTTTGATAACTATCGTCTTTTTTTAATCAAGTTATTCAGTTTGAAATTGTTCAGATACATTTGCCCTTAGTCACAACTATCAGCAAATATCTAGCTCCACACAAAACAAACACTATTATCTCTCTCCTACCCCAGAAATTATGCTGATTAAGAAAACCAATCTGGTACTTTTTAAATGCAGTTTTCGTATACACATAAGCGCTCGCGCACTCACACTTCCCACTGAAAAGGATTTCACAATATAGATAAACTCACTTTATCTGTTCATTTTATCTGAAAAATAGCAAATCCATTGGAAAATTTCGCTACATCTGTATTGTTTTACAAAAATATTAGGTTTACATAGCCGATTGTAATGTGCACTCCGGATATTCTTAAGAAAAGCTATTCGACAGATAAACTGATTTGTACTATTTGTATCAGACACAGGAATAGTTATTAAAAATTGGTTCCCTCAGTGTTTCAAAAAAAGAAAATGCTTCTTTCAAGCATACCTAGATTGCAGTGATCAAATATATTTGGTACTCTGACGGAGACTTTACGTCAGAGTTTAACCATTTGCAGATTGTTCCCGTTTAACATTGCTAGCTGACAAGGATTTAAAGATACACAAGTGCATCTTTGCAAAGTTCTTCCCGTGCATAAAAACACAGTTGTGAAAACGTGTTTATTTATTGCCAAAGAGTGATCATGCTAAACACTTTCCTATTGAGGGGCCACAGTTTTAAGCCATATGTTTCATTAACATTATGAAGCAAACATCTTCGGGGATCAATACAATATTTTGTTTGAGATAATGGATTAGTTACGCTTTACAGTCTTAACCTATTAGACCGAAATAGTTTGGGATCATATTGTCCAGTGCAGCTTAAGAAGGGGAGTGGGGAGGGAACAATCTAAATTATAGACATATTTCTCCTGTCTGGGGGCCTATAAGAAACGCACAAAATCCACTAATGATGAAACACAAAATTACTGTGGTTATTTTAAACAATGAGACTAAGAATGAATAATTAGTAAATCCTTAGGGCACTTCGACTACATTGTTGAATTAGATCTAAGTGGTAAACACAAGGCTACCGTAATGATCTGATCTTTTCATTTGACTTTCAGATTTAGGTCTTTAAAACAAGTAAATCTTCTGCGCAGACATGTGTTTGCACGTTATGAGATGGTCCTGGCAAAAAGCAGCCTGGCCCGAGTGGCCTAAAATTAGCCCCTTTCTCCTTCCCTGGGCCGGGGTGTCAGCAGGCTAGAGGGAAGATTTTATTTCTCTGCTGCAGCCCAGAAGGGGCAGTTTGTCTGTTGCATCCTCCTTCTTCCTTTCTCGAAGGCTGCTGGTTTGCAATGGCCTGCCCGGTGGCTGCTGTGTATGTGTGTCAGTGTGTCTCTGATATCAGTATGTGTGTCAGTCTGTGTGTGTGTGTGCCACTGTTCGGTGTGTGCCAGTATCTGAGCTTCTCGCTCGCGCTCTCTGTCTCCATATCTCTGTGTGTGGGGCTCGGTATCTGTTTGTATCTCTGTGTGTGTTTTTAGTGTGTATTTATTTATATCGATCTCTCCGCGTGTCTCTCTCCCTGTGTAAGTGTGTTTTTGTGTGTATTTATTTATATCGATCTCTGTGTGTCTTTGTATCTGTGTATATTTATTTACAGCTGCGTGCCACTCGGTATCTATAGAGATCAGCCTCTTTGTGTATCTTTGTGCGTATTTACTTCTTTCTGTACGCGCGTGTGCGAGCTGCTGTACCTCACTGTGTGCATCTCTGTGGACTGGAGTGCACAGAGATCAGTGATCGCGCGTGTCTCCCACTCTGTGCGTGTGTCTCCGTAAGTTTCTACAGCTGCATTCGGATGTTTCGCTGCTCTGCATTGGAGGCCACTATCCAGAGAAGCTGCAAGAGCCAAGGCCCAGCCGCCTCTTTCTCCAGCAGTGGCCCGCTCCCCCAGCCTCACCGGACAGTCGGACCAGAAAGAGAAGGCGCCTCATCCTTGGGCTCAACTGCCAGGAAGAGCTGACACCGAAAATTGCCCCTTGCTTTGTAAACAGGATGCCAGAGTGGGAATTAAACCCAGCGGAACCCAGCATTTAACCGGGGGAGCCGGTCCAGTGGGCAGCGACAAGGGTCAAGTCCGCAAACTCTGTTTCTAGCGGCGCTGTATTTTGCGCTCTGTCGAATGTTACTCCAGCTGCCCCCACACGGGAAAAGTTGAGAGCAGCGGTAGGAAAGGGAATGCGGATCCCGAGTCATAAATCTGAGCTCCCTGTTAATTGCAAAAAGGGAAACGTGTTCTGTGTTGTTCAGGGTTTCTTTGTACAAAGATAAATGAATAAGCCGCTCCGCTCTCTCTCCCTGCCTCCCCAGCCGCACTCCAACCTTCTGCTCACTGCACTGCAAATATGAGAAGGATCCCAAGCTGCAAATCATATTTTTAGGCTTTGGCACCATTCCCTTTTAATATGCAGGACCCATCCCCATCGCCTTGCACTGTGACAGGGACAAGGAGCTAGTGGGGTGCTGTAAGTGCCGGCTCTACGTTTTGTTTTCCAAATCATCGCGACAGATGGATACAGATACATTACAAAAACATGGTAGGGAAACAAGGATTCTCGGAAATGCCTGCAGCATTTCACTCTGTCCGCAATGCCATTAACAAAAAGCTGTCAGCCTGCCTGCAGGAGCAATCCTTCCTGGCTCGGAACTGAACAGCCCGGGCTGGGTGTCCTCATCTCTCTGCGCCTACATCTGAGCTCTTGTCTGACATATTCTGTAGATAAAATCTATAATCCTTTCAGCCACGGGCCATTTGGCTTTACACTGAAACAACACGTTGCACGTTGTCCGCTTTTCTCTTTGCAGCAACACACAATAAATCAAGAAAGCAATTATGTAAACTCCATTTCCTTAACTATCCTCCAAGGAATAATATTTGTCTACAACTATCAATCCCAACTTCGTTCATTTTTCTCAGATGTTTTTTTTTAATCTTAAACGAAATGTCTATTTGTAAACCAACACAAGTCCCATAAACAAAACCCTAGTGAGCGACCCAGTCTGATTGGGGATTTCCCTACAAGTGAAGGGTGCCCGTTTCTCCACGTTTAACTCAGACATCTTCTTAAAATCACAACTTGCGCTGTGAAGAGGCTGCTTTGAAGTTTCCTCCTCAAAACAGCAATAAGAAACTTCGTTACACAAAGACATCCTAAAACCCACACCAAATGTTACTCATCTTGGAACCTCTAAAGGATAAGCATTTAACCAGGGACACTCCCTATAGCTCAAGTCTTTCCACTGCCCCTAGCAAACACGTTTGCTTAATTTAAAGGGGAACTGCGCCCCCCTGAACCCCCACCCCCCCACTTCAAATGAAACTTTGCCTGGGACAACCCTCCCATGCGTCCTTCGGTTGAAACCCTGCTGGGACAAGCTCCCTCCAGGAAGCGCAGACGAGGAAACACCACCCGGGATTTTCGGGTGGGGTGGGATTTGGTCTGCAGTGGGAGACCCTCACTCCTCATCTTCCACGAGGGAAAGTGGGGCCTGGAGAGACTGGCCTTGGTCTTCACCTCCTCCTTCCTGACGTGCTCTTTCCCAGGACCTGCCTAAATTCCTAACTCTAGGTGTTTATCGGCTTGAATTTTTTGCTGCAGGTCTAGGGACTGTGCGGTTGTGTGTGTGCGCGAGAGACTGTGTGTGTCACTGTGTGTGTGTGAGAGAGACAGAGAGAGACTGTGTGTGTGTGTGTGTGTGTGTGTGTGTGTGTGTGTGTGTGTGTGTGTGTGTGAACGCGCCCTGGGTGCTCCTGAATTACTTATTCATGAAAAAAGTCACATGTTTGAATGGCCGCGTGATGAGAGGAGGAAGAGAAAACAACCCCACCAAGGGAGCGAGGCCGAGGGAGCGGGGGAAATACCCACCTGTATGAGTGCGCTTGTGAATCTTGAGGTTCTCGGAGCGGGCGAAAACCTTGCCGCAGCCCGGGAAGGGGCAGGGGAAGGGCTTCTCTCCGGTGTGCACGCGGATGTGGTTGATCAGTTTGTACTTGGCCTTGAAAGGTTTTCCTTCCCGGGGACACTCCTCCCAGTAGCACACGTGGCTGCTCTGCTCAGGCCCGCCGACGTGCTCCACGGTGACATGGTTCACCAGCTCGTGCATGGTGCTGAAAGTTTTCGAGCAGGGCTGCCCGGCGGCGCTGGGTGGCGGCTCCTGCTCCAGCCACTTGCAGATCAGCTCCTGCTTGATGGGCTGCCGCATGTACCGCAGGAAGGCCGCCGCCGCCGCCCCCGGGTGGTGGTGGGGGGCCGGATGGTGCCCGTGGCTGGCGGCCGCCAGGTTGACGTTCAAGCCCAGGGAGCCGTAGCCGTGCAGCGAGGAGGCGGCCCCGTAGGGCTCGGCCCGGCCGTACAGCTCCGCGGCCGCCAGCCCCAGGCGCATCTGGCCGTTCAGCGGGTGGTGGCCGCCGGGGGCCGGCTGCTCGTGCAGCGCCGGGAAGACCGGGTGGGCCGCGGCCCCGTCCGACGGGCCGTAGGTGCCGGCGGCGGAGATGAACACACCGTGGTGGGGGTGCGGGTGCGGGGAGCTGGCCGCGGGGTGCGGCTCCCCCAGCGCCCCGTGCATGGCCGCGCCGGGCAGCTCCCTCCGCAAGATGAAGTCCCTGGCGCTGCTGGTGCCGGCGCTGCTGGCGGCGTAGCCCGGGTGGGGAGCCGGGGGAGCCGCGCCGGCCGGGTAGCTGCTGACCGCGGCGGCTGCGCCGCTCTGGGCGGCCGGCGAGGCAAAGGCGGCCGCTGTCTGCGCCTCGGGATGCTGCGAGGGGCTGAGTTTGAGGACGCTCGCTTGGGCCATGTGCTCGGGTCCGAATGGCGTGAGGGCCACGCCGGGGTCACTCCCCATCTCCCCAGGGTGGAGGTGAGCGGCGGGGTGGGAGTGGAGGTGGTGGCTCCCCAGCCCCGGGAAGCCTGTCATATTCTGATGAGGATGGGGTTGAGCCGCTGCCAAATCCGCTAATCTCAGTGTCGGGTTCCTCTTGCTCAAAGGGGGCTCCATAACTACACAGTCCAGCCCATCTACACTCACTGGTGTTATGTTTTTCCCTCTGCCCGCCTTCAAAAACATGTATATATTAAGCGGCTCTTTAACTTCTTTTGTCTCCGCTCCGAACTCCGCTTATTCCGTTCCCCACTCTGTCCTCCAGCGATTGGCAGAGCGCTCACCACATTTGAGCGGCACAGTGGGAACTAGAGTTTGGAAATGGCACTGGTGGGATTGGAGGGAGCCGAGTGATTGGCAGAGGCCAGGGCAGCGCGATTGGCTCCCTTTCAGGCCGGCTGCTCAGCGGGGACCCGCCCTGACGCGCTCTCCCCCTCTGGTTTCTTTCCCAAAGTTGGGCTGACCGAAAGTTAGTGCCGAACCTATGAGTGTGTGAGTGTCAGCCGGCGTGCCAAAGCCAAGCCTCTCATGCCGGCCGGCTACTCGCCTTGGAGAAATAAGGCCCTGGGATCAAACACGCTCTCACACACACTTAATCACGGGACACTGGGCTTCCCAGCCGTGCTGGGAAAGAGATTTTACGACTTAAACACACGCACACGCACACACACATGCACATCCTTATGGCTCGTTCTGCTCCCTCAGCAATGTGCTTCTGTGTTTATTTTCAGGCTGCAGGCATTTTTACTCCTGTGTTCTTCTGTTCAGCACAACCCTGCCAATTGGAACAGTTATTCAGGCAACTGTTGAAAGAAGCCAAGCCATTCGCTGAATAGGAGGAGATCGTTAAATTCCGGGGAAATAATGTCCTGATGCAGCGCTGGAAGACAAAACTTACACTCTAAGTGCTGATTACAGAATAAAACACAGTATATAAGACATTAACTGCAGAAGCAGCACATATGAAAACTGTAATTTCTTTCATAAATAAAATAAAAGGCTTGTTGCACATGGTAGGAGCGAGTTTTGGAAGGGTCTGCTCAACGTATATTCTCCAGCTTTATACAGAGATATAGAACACTTACTATTCACAAACAGACAAAATAACTGCTCGGTATATCTCTCAGGTAAAGTTTCTGGAATGATACAAGAGGATCTGAGACTCTTTTCACTTACATATGGCACTGCAAAGAACGCACAATCAGCATATTTTATAGAAAACGCTAGATCGGTCCCTTAATTTCTCACCATTTCAGTAAAACTCACAAATACATTAAGAGTCTTTGCAAAAAGTAGCTAATGGGGTCACCAGATAATAAAATAATGTTGCGTCTTAGTTTTTCCTCTAGGGCATTAAAAGTTTGATAGAATGGATACATTATATGATGCTTTTTCTTAAATTTTAGAAGTCTCCGACCTTCTAAACTTTGTGCTGTATACAATCTCTGAAACCTTCTAAAGAGAAGCTATTAATTGTTTGTTCTTATAGATTTTTATAAACAGGTGCACAACAGTCTAAGAAAATATTGAAAGTTTCCTTTAGGTTGAAACGTTGTGGTTGTGTGAATCAGATGTCTCTGTTAAGTAATTTGGCCGAGATGGCAAACATTTTTATACTGATCCTCGAAAGTGAAGCGAAGTTGAGACATATTCGCTTCTAGGGTATCTGGTACCTTGTTATTAATAAATTATAAAGTGATAAGACTGTCCTTTGGACACGAAAGGTTGATGTCAATATTTGGGGGGTGCTACAAGGAAAGCTATGCTGAAATATTCTGCAAAACAAATAAAAGATAGAAGTTACTGTCTCCTAAAGCAGCGAGATATAAAATAGCAAGAACTAGTATGACTGTTATAATTGGCGCTAAGATTGGCATACATTCTGTACTCAATATCATTTGCTTTCTTTAGTGACGTGTCCCTGCGGAAGCTAAGTGCAATGAAGTGGTCATTAGATACAGAAATCAAATAAACGAAAACACTGCACGTAACCTTCCATTTTCTGTATATGTACAAGTAAGAAACTCTCCTTTTTAACGTTATGGGAGAAAACTTTGAACTGGGGATCACATGAGAACTGTCAACTTAGTTCCAAGTATCCCCATCTAACCAGTGCTACTAACAGAAGTGTTATCGATTAGGTAATAATTCGGGTTATTTTGCTTGTTGATTTTTCACACGTGTTTAAGAAAATCCTGTGGTGATTCTGCGATTCCCGCTTGAGGGTAGATATGGCGAGCGCAATTTGGACCATAATCACTTCAGAAACACAAGGGTTCACTTTACATTTCATTACATCAGACTGGGGCTTCCGCAGCACACCTTAGTGTGGCGTTGTTTCATACAGGAATACCTGCCAAAAGTGTTTGAAACCTGCTCCAAAAACGAGCTTCAGCCCTTGCCTGAAGATCTTTTGGGATTTTAGTCAGGTTAGAAGAACAGTACAAAAATAAACAACTCCTTGCTTTTAAAATGGGCTGCTTGATGTTTTTATTATGCAATAAAACCTTTTTTCTTCAAAATAGCTTTTCACAAAAATCCTAAGCACTTTGTTTTATTGAATTACTGAGATTTAATGGTTTAATGGGTGAATGCACGGAGGAGAAGCTGTAAACGTGAATAACAGTATCGTAGCTATGTTGTATCTTGTACACGCCTCCTTGTACAACTCTTGTTAAACACAGCATGATATGTATCTGTCATCGATTTAATATGTCTTAATTCAAATATATCTCCCTGATCAATTTCATTTTATGGGGACTGTAAAATAAAGAAAATATTTTATGGTTAAACAATAGTCAGAAAAACGCCGATAGACAAGAAAGACGTTTACATGATCACATGAAAATTCGTCAACCTCTGAGTAAACATAAACCATGGAAAATATAGGCGACTGCTCAGGTACTTTGAATTTGGACGCTGGAATTAAGGAAAAAATAATTAAAACCAAATACATTACCATCCAGGACTACTAATATGATTTCATATTAGGCGTACATTGTCCTAACGATACATATTGTGCTATATTTATGTATATGAGTACACAGACAATCGCGAAGACACAGCATGGTTGTGGGTATGCACATACACATATACATACACACGCACAGCTCCATCTCCAGAGAGTTTTAGAAACCCAACAGGCCCTTTAAACTCTGGTGAATCGGTGAATCACTAGTCCAATATAAATATTACAAATAAACGCTCCAGTTTTATAAACGTGGCAGTTTATAAAAGTCCGAATGAACTCTATTAAGCCTTGAGGCATTTTGTAAAGATTCCTCTTCAAAATATATCATTATCTTGGCTTTTTAATGTTTGCTCTAAATATTTGGTTGATACTTGCATTATGTAAATATATGCTAATGAGCAAGAGCACCATTTATAAACTGTCGCCTTTAATGCACGTCTTATTGATATTTCGTGAATAGAGAACAATACTTTATAATATATAAAGCTTCTGGAGAACAATTAATATTTAAGCTTTTCTCAACAAGTCCTTAAAACCTGTTAGTAGACCAAAACTAAAGTAGATTACCCCCCCACACACACACAATTGAATTACTTTTTAGCAAAACTAACGGTTAACAAGACACCCCAAAACTTTCCTCAGGGCCAGACTTGGTTAAACCACAGCAAGTTTTATACATATGCAGCGTGGTATGTTTGCCAGGACGGCCCCACGTTCTTACAAGGTGCTCCCCTGCTCCATTACCTCGCGCCTTGTAAGGCTGTATTCACAGAGACTCCAGCATAACGCTTGATTGCACGCCCTTCTTTATGAACAGATACAAGTTTCTTTCCGATGGCTGTAGGTAATTAATAAACGACAAAGGAAGTGAGCAGGACGGCTTCCTGGCACCTTTGCTTTGTTTGTAGTTTTGTTCTTGATCTAAGGCAAAAGATGTATAGAATGGAAAATCCATGTTTATTGCAACGCAAATTACCCTATCGTCAGTCAGGCGTGGTTTATGCCAGGTTTATTTTCTGACAGGCAAGATATTGAAAATGCGACAGAGTGTATCTGCGAGGGGAGACTGAGGTCGGAAATGGATTCAAGTATTAATTCTATGGTAGACTTTTCACACTAATAATGGTGGAGTCCTCCGAGTTCAAGCTTGATGCACCAATGGTCTCAAAACTCTTATCAGAAAATATATGTGCAGAGTCACAACCCCATTATGGGTGAAGTATTTGGGTAATAATTATTTGATACCAACAGAACAAGTGCAAAGAACCCTGCCAAACACACATGTGATAATAAACGGAAGGTATTTGTTGACATGGAGATTATCCATGCGCTCACACATACCCTGTTTCACATCCCATCACGTCCCCCAAATTCAGATAGCAGACTAAAAGAAGCCAAGGTATGATTTGTTTGTACATTATACCGACGATGACATATTTATACATGACAGGGCCTTCTGTTTCTTTCAGAACAGAGTTCTCTCTACATACGCCTTTTTATTCTTAAATGTTGCATTGGGTGGTATTGCAAGTTGGTGAAAATGCAATCAAACCGACTGGTCTTTGTTTCTATAAAATGGATGTACTATATACGTGTGGAATGCACAGTACAGTCCATCATTGAAAGGACACTATTAGCAATGATTTCTGGAAGTACAACTTCTTTGGTTACCACAAAAGAGTACGGCACATGGAGGATTTACTTTTGGTCACACTGCAGTGCGAGGATTTAAGATTAAACGTCATATGTTCTTGCATAAATACATGGTAGCGAAACGACCTAAAGGTAAAAAAGCAGCAGACTTTGGGATTCTAGATTTGTTTTCCCTGATGCAGTGCTCAACTGGATACAGTTTACACATGCTGTGTCCCTTTTAAACTTCAGTTGTTAACAATAAACTCCAACTTCCCAGAGCTTCTTTTTCATATATCCAAATGAAGGTAGAAGTCACCATTATGGTACAATACAAATTGAGTGTATTTAATTGAATAGTATCCACTTAGTCCTAAATGCTTTTGTGATAAAGGACTGATGAAAGTGTTTGAAAAATCAAGAGAATTAATACTATAAACATATTGTGAATGAACTACAATGACATTTTTAAAGTATATTTTTATATGGCAACAAAACTCGAAAAGCAATCATTTTCAATACACTACCAGTTAGTAGAATCACGTAATAGTTCTAATACTCTGATTTATTCCCTAAAAATTAAAAAAAATAGTAAATAGTGTTTTACATGGCATAGTGTTTATTAAAATTAGTTCAAAATTCGGCGTATTTTTCTCTATATCTGAACGTCAACGCTGGAAGAAGCTGTTGAGATAAATCAAATGGTGACATTTTGACGGCTTTACTTGTATAAGCAATATGGTTACCATATGGCATTGTTATTTATGAATGACAGCATAAATTGTATTACAAAGTCTATCGCAATAATAGCGCAATTTATTGGAAAGCTGCTCTGCTGTCACTAGCATTTATAAGGCAACCTCCATATGAAAAAGGTAAGTCAGTCAAATTACACATTCATGTTTAACATATTGCTTTTAGTGGTTTTGGTGTTTTTATTTTTAAGATTATAAAAATACTCCTAGTCTGGTAGGGAATTCAGAGTGTCTCCTGTGGCAAAATAAATCTGCAGTGTGATGCAGTAGCACAATAACAACTGTAAAAATATTGTCCAAATATTCGCTGTTACTTGGCCGATTCTTCATCCCTTAAAAAAAATCCACTGCACTGTGCATCACTAAATCACTAGCAAATTCATTTTTATATAGGAACTTTTTATAAGCATAACTGAAAGAACAATAAATTTTAATGGTATGAAAGAAAGGTGCTCCTTTGTAGGTTCCCTATACGTTGCAGTGGGTTTTAAGAAATGGCATTTAAAAGTTACAGCTTTGGCTGAGATTTTCATTATTTCCCTTTTCTTTTACATTACACTTCTATTAAACTCTGACAAAGAACTTTTGTTCCAAAGTGTGTTTTACAGAGGGAGGCTACAGCACAACACATGTGGTCTTCACGGGTCATAGGTCGAACGGCCTAGAAGTGGCTAAGATCGGCAAAATCAAAGGTAACCTGCAACTTAATATCCTGTTGATGATCTTGTTGAATTTATGAGTGTCTGTGATACAGACAACGGTGCAAGTGATTCTGTTAAATTGCTCTGTTCTTTTCAGGTTAAACAGAGCATCATCCCCCTCTCTACACTCCTTCTCTTCCCTCCATAAGGAAACAAAGGTTGGATTTTGTACTGAATGTTGCCCATCTTATCTCTACTTTAAATAATTAATTTCATTTTTCTTAACCCTAATATATATGCATTTAAATAGACAGTACAGTCAGGCCTTTAAATTCAGCTTCACACAACCATACATTCTATGCACATGTCCATATCAACTTTTATAGTACAACTAGTCCACACTTCCCAATGTAAACAACAATCGAGTGGGGAAAAATATAGCGGAAGTTTACATTCTAATGCTCAACTGTCCTCATGAACGTTGATTCCTAGGAAAATGAAGATTACAAAAGACGAAGACTATACCCGAAGTTAGGAAAAATCCCTTGCTATCACACCCTATCTGCATAAGCAATCGGTAATAGAGAGAGCAGTGTAGTTTTAAAGAGAAATACGTAAAACTTACAAACAGGGGAATGTGAAGCGGCTGTATGTTCTGCAGGTCTGATACCACTGCACCGCGGGCACCTCCGCAAGCCTGTTGAAAAACTTATTTCACTAAAACAGTTTAGAAGGGAGTTTGACTGGTCGCTGTCTTCCCTCTAAAGAATGAGCTTAAGTCTGCACTTCTGGCAATGGCCCTGAAAGCAACTGCAGGTTTTTTTTCCCCCTCTCTCTCTTTTTCCCTTTTCACCCTGTGACATGGGGGAAAGGGGTTTTGCGGTTCGTAGAGAAATAAAGCACTTCTTAGAGGGGACGGCGACATGACTTTGAACTTGGATCAGCTCCTCTGTTTCCTGCAGAGAGAGTAGAACTGGAGCCCTGAAAGAATAGCAGAGTCCAGCCTGCGGGGTCTCCGGCTGGAATTAACGAATTCTCCCCAAACTGTCCCAATGCAGCCGCCTGAAGCCGCAGAGCCAGCATACAGCAGCAGGGTGATCTGGAAAGAACGAACGAAAGAAAGAAAGAGGTAGGCATTTGGATACGTTAACATTGTTTTACTATGACATATGTTTACCACAATATTTTTCTCTGACATTTTTGGGGGCTCTTCCTTTCTTAGATGCAGGATCTTCCTTTAAACTCTTCTGCTGAAATGTGGGACTAAATAAATAAGCCTATGTGGCTATCAGTGTTTTATGACTATTCGTTTTTCCGGAGGCAGACACTGTAGATGACTATAACCTTCAAGTTGTGCTCTATCTCCCTAGCTCCAATTCAAGGGGCATCCCTCAAATCCTCTTTTCTGAAGTGTTGTAGGGAAAGGACAAGACAATCTGTTTGCTGTCTGGCCATATAGGTTGTAGGGTCAATAAAAGGACAGCAAATGGATGAATTCTGCAGTCTGGAAAAAGAACTTCGGGGAGCAGCACTCCCACGTAGAAAGACATGACCAAGGGACAGCTTGGAAGAAGGGCTCGGGGCTTTAGCCAACAGAGGGGGGATGTCTAGATACATTTTGAGTTTGTGGGTTTTAACGATCATTTTAGATGAGAAGGAATTCCTGTATTTCATAAAGGAACCCCTCGCATTTTACGAAGAGTACTAATGTTTCAGCTAGTTCCAAAGCAGGCTTTTAATTGTTTTTAACCATTTAGTGGAAGGGGGAAATACTAATTTAACCAAATCAAGGGAGAAAAGCTATTCGCAAGGTTATTTTGATTTCACATATCGTTAGACACTGTAATATAATCTATATCTATCTATCTATCAGCAGAGCATTATAAAATCCTTCCCCCCCCCCCCCGCAAAGTCCACTTGTATTTGATGCAGTACACAATAACGTGAGGAGTGACAGGAATGTCGCTGGTAAGAGTATTTATTCCACCTCTTTAAAAAAACACCACCACAACATTACATTTTGGGTTGATTCTCTCTGGTGAGCACAGAGATGATTAGAGTGTAAACGTCAGGATGAGTGCAGAAAGGTCAGTATTACAAATATTATTTTTTAAAGCGCCTTGTTTATTGGATACTGGCCCCAACGTGATTATTTTCCAGCCACTGCAAAACAAACCCAACCAGGGGCCAGACATGTATTTACTGGCGGGGGAGGGGAAGCGGACTTGTTCGGTGTGTATCGGGTGCTGCTTTTTATTATTATTTATTGTTATTATTGCTGCCCTCTAATAATACGGTTTTCAAACAACAACAGCAAGTTTTGTTGTTGCGGTTATTGTTAGAAATTACAAAGGAACCATCAAGCCCTATAGCCCCCGCTCTGCAATGCACATGCAGAGGCAGTCTGATATCTCCGCTCTATACAAGTGGTTTCAAACACCAAATAGCTGTTTGGTGTTTTTTCTCTCTCTCCTCTCCGACGAAATAGCACCATTATCAATAGTGTATATGGTTTTTCTCTGTCCCTTTCGGTTATTTGGCGGATTTGCTTTTGCAGCAGAGGAGAGAAAAGGGGAAAGGGAGCGGCAGTATTGGCAGCCCCCCCCCCCTTTGGTGTTTTAAGAGCCTTGTTTTGCTTGTTGGTTTTCCCCAAGAAGGACGACTGGAGCGGGCAGAGGCAGGCTGGCTCTGGCAGCTCCCCTGCCTCTTCCCTCGATCGCTTCCCCAGAAAAAGAAACAGCGAAAAAAGGGTTTCAATGAACCCCCCGTTTCCAGCCTTGCTCGCGCTTGGTGGCTGGAGCTGCGGCAGTCCCACGCCGCCTCTCCCTGTGGCCGAGCTCTGGGGTGGGGTTGTGCTGGGGGAGATAGAACCAAGCGCTGCTGCTGCTGCTGCTGCTGCCGCCGCCCAGCCTTGGTGCGGGAGGGGGAGGCGGGAAGTCCAGGGGAAGCGCGAGCCGCTATTAGCCGCCTTTAGGGGGACGCTAGGATTGATGAGGCCAGTTTGACCAATGAGCTGGCGCCTGGAGAATGACCGGGCTGCTGTTAAAGGGGGCGTTTGAAGAGGAGCTGCCAGTCCAGCCAGACAGTAAGAGAGGGAGACTGGAGAAGTGGAGTGGGGAGGGGGAAAAAATAAAAGCAGCAGCAGCAGCAGCAGCAGCAGCGCCCACCGAAATAAACAGAGGCGGAGAGACACGGGAGGAAACTAACCCCCTGCACTGAGGGAGCAGCCAGGCGCAGGAGGAGAAGGGCTCACGTCCCCCAGCCCGCTCCAGAGAGGCTTGATCATCTGCAGGGGCTGCGGGTCCTGCTGCGGAGCCCCCCGCTCTGCTCGGAGACCCAGAGAGGGGATCACTTTGTTATTGTTATTGTTTTTAATCCGCATCTCCCCCCCCCTCCTCTCCCCTCCCACCATCACCACCAGCCCCGCAGCTCAGACCCAACTTAAAGAAAGAGAGGAGGCTCCAGGGAGAGGACAGAGCCGCGGCTGCTTCCTTCATCCGTGGGAATTCGTTCCTGCGAGTTTACTACTTGAGACACATCTCATGCCTAGCCGAGAAGAAGAGGAATAAAAAAAGAAGGGGGGAGGGGACACCCCAGCCGCAGGAGGAGAGGGGGAAACCAGCGAGGTGTGGGGGTGCAGGGAGGCATCAAAGGGGCCAGCGCTTCTGGGGGTGCGGAGCTCAGGGCGGAGGTTGGCGGCAGTGACATTTCCTTGGCAGGGTGTGTGTGTATGTGTGTGTGTGTGTATTGCAGGGAAAGGCAACGCGTTTGTCCCCCTCCCTCCTTCCCTCCCCCCTGCTCCCCCTCCTCTGCCCTGCCCGCCCGCCCCCGCCTCAGCTCCTTTAATACACTTTGGTTCTCCGCCTGGCTTTGGACTCGTCTCTCTGTGGCTCGCTTGCTAGCTCGGCGGCTGCTGCTGCGGCTCGGTGCAGCGGGGGGAAGCCTGGTCCCTGGATCCTGCTGCTGCCGTGTGGTGGCCGGGAAGGAAGAGGAGCAGCCGCGGGGGAGGCACCGGAGAGGAGCGGCAGGACCATGCTGCTGGACGCCGGACCCCAGTTCCCTGCCATTGGAGTGGGCACTTTCGCTCGGCACCATCACTCGGCCGCCGCCGAGATGCAGGACCGGGAGCTGAGCCTGGCGGCGCAGAACAGCTTTGTGGACTCGGCAGCCCACATGGGGGCTTTTAAACTCAACCCCGGGGCCCACGATCTGTCCCCTGGCCAGAGCTCGGCTTTCACCTCGCAGGCTCCCGGCTACCCGGCGGCAGCCTTGGGGCCCCATGCCGCCCATGTCAGCTCCTATTCCGGGGCGCCTTTCAACTCCACCCGGGACTTCTTGTTTCGCAGCCGGGGCTTTGGGGACTCGTCTCCGGCCGGCGGCCAGCACGGGATCTTTGGCCCTGCGGCCGGCACCCTCCATCACCCGCACACGGACGCTCAGAGCCACATCCTCTTCCCCGCCATTCACGACCAGCACGGCCCCCACGCCTCCCAAAACGTCCTGAACGGGCAGATGCGGCTGGGTTTGCCCGGGGAGGTCTTCGCCCGATCGGATCAATACCGACAGGTCTCTAGCCCCAGGACTGATCCCTATTCGGCGGCTCAGCTGCACAACCAGTATGGCCCCATGAATATGAATATGGGCATGAACATGGCAGCTCACCACCATCACCACCCAGGTGCCTTTTTTCGATACATGAGACAACAGTGCATCAAACAAGAGCTGATCTGCAAGTGGATCGACCCCGAGCAGCTGAACAACCCCAAAAAGAGTTGCAATAAAACTTTTAGCACCATGCACGAGCTGGTCACCCATGTCTCGGTGGAACATGTTGGGGGACCCGAGCAGAGCAACCATATCTGTTATTGGGAGGAGTGTCCCCGGGAAGGCAAACCTTTCAAAGCCAAATACAAACTGGTCAATCATATCCGAGTGCACACGGGAGAGAAGCCCTTCCCCTGTCCTTTTCCTGGCTGTGGGAAAGTTTTCGCCAGATCAGAAAACCTAAAAATCCACAAAAGGACACACACAGGTAATTATGTTTGGTTTCGAAGATTTAAAAATGGCTTATTGGTTTAAAAAAATGCACTGAAAGATGCTCCCGTGTGTAAAGACTTCCATGTTCAGCGTGCTGCAGCGTTTCCCGGGTGTTTTCTCCGGCTCTTTCAGTTTGAAATGATTTTTTTTTAATAATTGCTTTATATCTGTGGTCATTTATTAATGTGAAAACATGTAAAACTTGGCCGAACTCTTTCCCTTTCAAAGGAAAATACAGGCGAGATATATTCATTGATACTATTAAAATATGGCTTGACATATGTATAGATAAAATATTGTCCGTAAGTAATGTACACGTTTATATATGACTTGGGTGTGTGCGTGCGTGCATAGGTATTGTAAATATAAAAATATCTCGTAGTAAGTGGCGAAATGTCCCTTTCTGGGAATGCTTTTCATTAAATTTAAATGGTGTGAGTGAAGGCAATAAAATTTTCTAATTTAGAAAGTGTTTTTAAAGTCTCATGTGAGGTGGTTTAGGGTGGTGTTGCAACAGTTTATTAAATTATATAATAGGTAGCAGAGGATTTGAGGTTCAGAACCTTACACAAAAATCAGGTCAGACATGAGAGAACACAACACTTCCTGGGGGTAAATTGCGTGAGCTGAACAGTAACAAAACAAACGCATAATCCTGCTTCATAGAGTATTCATTTACTATTACTTCCAGCATAGAATTGTGCCAGAGTATTTCATAAAAGACAGCCAAATATTTTAGCAACTTCCACTATAAATATTTACTTGAATACGGGTAAGATCTATAGGCCTATTGTTTTCTTAAGTGTTAAGAATGATGCTAGGTGCGAGACAAGCTTTAACAAGGTTTAAAAATTGAGAAATTTATTTGCATGAAATGCCCGCACTTAAGTCATTGTGTCTGAGCGGATGTCTTTAAGAAACAATTTAGGTGCTAATGGAATTTAATGTTAAATGGTTCCCCCTCCAAATGGGTGGATGTTTGAGTTCTCACCTCCAAATTACTCTGAGCATTTGGAATTCTAGCAACAGGGTGAAGAAATAGTATTTTACAGACATTTAGTTTCCCCCAGCGGATATGTGTTTACTTCCAAGATCCATACACGAAATAAAATGTGTGTAGCCTTAACTGTTTTGTTAATGGTTTATTGTTTAACAGGATATTGGATTTTATATAAAGGTGCAAACGTCTCAATTTTTTAAAAAATGCTTTCGAGACGATTGTGTTATAGCACCAGTTGAAACAAAACAAAATCCGTAAATTCATTGGAGCCATATCGTGTCACCAGTTTTGACGGAGAATTTCCTACTGGTTTCACTGGGGAGTCCTACTTAAAAAGCAATGGCGAGATATGGCTCCAATATTTTTGTATTTTATGATAAAATATCTTGTCAGTAATGAAGTGATTAGTTCATAGCTGCACATCAAGGCGGTCCTCAGAAAACAATCCACACAGTGATATCAATCTTTTGTTAACCATTTTAGTGGATTTGACATTGGTAAAGAAAGCATTCGAAATTAAAAAAAAAATACAATTCTTCCTATTAACCCCTATTTTGTGGATTATTGTGCAATAAGTAGGGGAGAAGTCCAAGTTGATTGTTTACTATAACCAAATCCTCCTCGTTTATCTTCCAGGAGAAAAGCCTTTCCAGTGTGAATTTGAAGGCTGTGACAGACGTTTTGCCAACAGCAGCGATAGGAAGAAGCACATGCATGTCCACACTTCAGATAAGCCCTATCTGTGCAAAATGTGCGACAAATCCTACACCCACCCCAGCTCTCTGCGGAAGCATATGAAGGTATAATACCACACCGCCGTTTTTCCAGCTGACATCCTCTGAGTGGGTCGGTTTGGGAGAAGGGTTTAACTCGCATTTTCTATATTGGGAAGGGAAACAAAAGCAGGAGCTGCCTCATCGGCAGGTTGTGAAGCCAGGGAGCCTTTGCTTGGCACAGGGGGGCGGACTTGGGCGTCTGGGCGTGCGCTGGCCCCGCGAGGCTGGTGTGAGCACTGGCCGGGGCTGCTTACTCCACCCTGTCTTGTTGCATTTGCTTTCCAGGTCCATGAATCTTCCCCTCAAGGCTCGGAATCGTCCCCGGCTGCCAGCTCGGGCTATGAGTCCTCCACCCCCCCCGGCCTGGTGTCCCCCAGCGCCGAGACTCAGAGCGCCACCAACCTGTCCCCGGCGGCGGCGGCGGCTGCGGCGGCGGCGGCCGCGGTGTCTGCGGTGCACAGAGGGAGCGGAGGCGGCGGCGGCGGGGGAGGCAGCGGCAGCGGAGCCGGCGGGGGCGTGGGGGCCAGCGGGAGCCACAGCGGCCTCTCCTCCAACTTCAACGAATGGTATGTGTAGGGGCCCTGCCGGACTGCTGGGCGAGGCCCCGCCGAGGAGGAGGAAGAAGCAGACACACCGGAAAGGTGCTGGATCCTGTTTGGTTTGGGTTTAATTCTTAACCAGCGAAAGGATTAACAATTTAAACGGCTCTAGAGCCCAGGAGAGCAAATCCCCGCCAGAGCCTCCAAAACAAAAAATCCGCCACAGCTAAACTCTTCTTGTCTCCCTCCCTACCACTTCCCTTGGCCCAAGACCCTCCATCGCGACCAGCTGTGTATATAGAGGACTCCTCCTTCCTCCTCCAATGTGGTAAACGAAGTTTTATTCGATTTTCGGTGTATAGAAGTTCGTCCCATTTGTAAACTACGGATTGATTTTCTCCCACCCTCAAAAAGTGATGGACTTTTTTCGTTTCTTTTCCCTTTTTAGTTCATCCATTAAAAAAAAAAGTAACGTGGAAGAAAATGGTTTCTTTTGTAATTGTGATAATGAATATTGTGTTCTTTTTTAAGAGGCAATTTGATTGTAAACTTAATTCAACTATAGACTGGGGGGAAAACTGTGCCAAAGTCTCCATTCTGTTACACACAAACCACGACCAACAACAACGCTTGTGAATGTATTTTTCTGTTAGCTGGGTTTACATGTGATGTTTTAGTGCTTTTGCAAGTTCAATTTGTTAGTTCCTGTTTGAAAGATTGTGAGGAAAAATAAACGTCGTGCCGTTAGCTTTTCCGTAATAACGCCCTTCCGTCTGTAAATACCTGTTACCATATTTATCCATTTGTAATTAAATTATGGTATTAACTTGCTACAGAGGAAACAGTATTTATAAAGAATGTTTCTTAACTATAAATATGTACAATTGTGAGCATAAACTGTTTCAGATTTTTTATTTGAAGGTTTAAGTGGTTTCATCATTTCTTGTGGTATGTTTTGAGAGTAATGCATACAGAAATATAATAAAATGTGTTGAAACTGCATGTACTGGTTCTTTTTACGTCCAAAGGCTTTCTTTAACTGGGTAGGTTGCACCTAAAGAATGAAAATCAGTGTAGCTAGAATATGCAAAACATTTTTTTAAAATTAGCAAAATCACCTTAGGGTAATTTTTTTTTAATTGTATACAATTTATTCAGTTATGATAGCGTTAACTTTCCTCCAAAACATCCTTTTTAAAAAAAACAATAACAAACCCCTACATTATGTGCCAATAAAACAATAACATTTTGGAAAGCCCTGTGATGACAATAAGAGTGATCTTTTCAAGTATTCTACTGTGTATATATGTTTACACTGAATATAAGATACCTCCAGCTTTCCTCAGGAAAGTATACATTTGTCTTGTTTTACTCTATTATATTTATGTTCTACATTACTTGTTTTTGTAGAGGGTACCAAAAATAGTGCACACTGGAATGTTGGTGGATTAGAAATTCACATTGACCTAAAGTTGTTCCTTTGCTCATGACATTTTAAAATTTACATTTATTGTTTAAATCCTTAAAATATTTGTACAGCTTATATACACCACTGAAGAAGTAAAAGACTGCATAAGGTAGCTTCATTTTCTCTTAAAGAAACATTTTAAATAATTTTTTAAAAGCCCATATAGTGATTTTACTTAAAATGTATTAGATGAGTAATCAACACAAACAAATCTACAGCTGTTAATCGTGGGGTTTGCAAGGAAAAAGAATAAATCTTGATCTTAATTAACTCTTGCTTGCCGCTGGATTTTAGTGGGAGGATGAAAGGGTGTGGACCAGCATCCAGGCTTTCTTAAGGAATTAGACATCAAATAAAACAGGGGATTTTCCCCTTTAATGGGCAGGAAGCGGCTTTCTAGGAATACCGGAATAATCAAGACACCCAAGGCGTGTGTGGCACAGCTTGGGAATCTTGGAAAGCTTGGACTTTGCCAAACCGATTTCTAGCCACGTAAGTATTGAAAACAGGCAGATCAGAAGAGCCAACTCCTCGGAATAGGACTCCTAGCGCCCTATTGTGGCTACACTGTTTTCAGCAAAAACATGTACAGATCGGTTTGCCTCTCAAACGCAGCCAACCACATCAGCTTTCTCTTCTCCTAGTTATTGTTTTGTTCTCCGAGTTGAAATGACAATAGAAGAGTCCCACGATGGCTGGGGAGCTGTGCGCGCTTGTGGGATCCTGTTCTCTTTGTGGATGGGAATGACACAGGGCTGGGAATGAATGACACATGCTCAGCAGCAGAAGACTAAATCCCATGGGGGGGAAGGGGAAGAACTCCGGAAAATCTCCCCAAATGCTGCTCCAGAAGCAAAGTTTTGGTAGGGTTCAGAGACTGCACCCTTTCCATACTGCGCTCTTCTGCGGGTTGGAGTCTGGCGTTCATTCAGGTTGCATAATGTAAGACCCTGAAGTAATCAAACAGCTATTAAAATCTAATTTATGTTCTGTAATAATATTACGCAAAATTATTAAACTCATTGGCACACGCCGCCGATCCCTTGGAGAGATCACTGGAAAAGGCAGCTTGAGTAAAGTCCTTTTCCTGTTGAAAAACGTAACCTCATTTATAGGGCTTGTTTCAGATTAAAATGTGTTCTAGGTGTGGTTGAAATTCTGGTTATTTTTTGTAATCATCCTCCCCACCACCCAGCTATTGCTACCCTGTTTCCGAGCGGGTTCAAGTTAGTGTGGGGGAACTGTAGAAATTAACGCACAGCGCTGGAGACACATTCCCCTTGCAGAACAATTCCTCTGCTATTTTTTAGTCTTACAAACTCTTCCCCCAGGGTTTTGTGTTTGGTTGTTTCCTGTGCATAGGAGGTAGCTCCCTGACCTCGGCGGGAGGGAAAGTAAGTCTGTGGAGGACGAGGCATCCTTATTCGCCTCGGAGTTAGTCAAAGTGGCTGCCCAGGGTTAGCCCAACCGGTTGAAGGGAGCGGCTTCGGGGCTCTTGCTGGCTCGTCCACTGGTTCCCGGCTCCGTGGCTGGCCATGCACTCAGGAGCTATTGATTGCAGCTCCGCTCTTCGCTTCCATTTGTCAGCCCGCAAGAGCATCGGGAGAAGTTTGTATTTCGCTTGCTATCGACTGTGGTTTCCCTTCCCCGGCCCTGGAAACAGATTCTCCGCCGCCCGCCAGCTGGAGTTGTGTTTTCATGTCTTGTAGCCTAATCTCTGTTTTGGCGTGAGATCCCTGCCGTAGGACGGACTAGCTCTATTTTAAAATAACCCCCATCACCACCAGAACCGCAACGCGGCTGGGCTCTCTCCCGGCCATTATTTAGGAGCAGCAGATACAGAAAAGTAAAACAAGTCCCCGCCGCCCAGCTAACAAAGCTGCCTTTTCATGACAGGCCCTGGGGAAGGGAGGGCAACAACCGTGGTCATGAGAAAGGCTTTTTTTTTCCCCCTCGCCAGACTGGCCATGAACTTGAACTTCAATTTGACTTGGCTCGCCCGCTACCTAAAGTAAAGCAAGGCTGCCCGGCTTTCCCAGGACCCAGGCAGGGCCCACACCGCCTCTGTGGTTAGTAATAGTTCATAATACATATAAACCGCCTTTCCTTTCTGAGCCTAGTGATTTCTATGGCGATTGCCAGCCTTGCAGGGTTCCCAGCGGACATAGCGCACAAACACACACACACGCATCCGTGGGGCTGAAGGGTTCTCTGGGGACTGGAACCAATGGGCAGGACACAGCTCTGCAAGCAAGACCTGTCTCTATCTCTCCGGCTCCTTCTCTTCATCCATCTCCTCTCTCCCACCTTCCCCCCCACCCCGCCTTCTTCCCTCCCTCTCTCCCCCCTCCTCTCACTTTTCTCTTTGTCTATCAGGTTGAGCCTGGTGTTTCCAAACCTGAAGCGTCTTGCTCGCTGCACTTTTGCACACCCCGAAGGGAAACCAAGGACAAATCGCAGGCAAGGCCTGTGGCTCTCTTGGCAGCCCTGAACCCTGCTTCATCCGTACCCCTCCTCGCACACCAAGGAGTTGGAGCGAGCCAGCTCTATTCCCCAGCACACAAACTAAAGGCCAGGACAGCACTGAGGTCTGCAGAAGAGCTCCAGTGGTCTCTGTCTCGCACACACCTAGTTCCAGTGAAATAACAAAAGGGGGGCAGGATTTCACAGCTAAGGCGGCAGCATTCACTTTGAAAAACACAATATATCAAATACGATGCACAGATTACACGTATTTACTGCAAAATTGCAGCTTCTTTTGCAATGAGGTAGCTGTATTACACAGAAAATCAATATCAGGCAATACTGTTATTTTTATCACTTCTCCTGATTTTGGATTTTGACTTTTTCTTCATATGCCCTATGGAGTACATTTAACGATTTTACTTTAGCTGGTTTCCTAAAACTTTGTTCCCAAAGCTGCAAACTCAGATGTAATTTAGAAAAGAGTTTAGATGTTTTCTCCTGATTTCTCCCTGCCTGTAGGTGATATAGCTTGTATGGCGTAATTTTCTAAAATAGCCTACTTTTACCTGTACCTTTATTTGACATGACTGTAACAAATCAAACATTTTTTAAACTATTTATGCATCCCTGGGGGGGAAAACTCCGTGTGTCAGGGAGGCCAGCATTAAAGTTATATATTTAATACGATGTGAGTCATTTTATGATTTAATACCCAGAACAGGCTCCCTTCTGCCCAGCAAAATAAAAATACAACATAAAATACAAGCTAAAGGTCAGCTTGCCTGGGATCAGCCCCGCAGAGGATTCATATGGAGAGTCTCCAAGATTGTTCAGTTTCATTCTGTCTAGACTCCACTAAGCCTATAGCAGCCTTTTAAGTTTCTCCTTTGTTTTCAGAAACTCACACACTCTTTTTTTCTACCAAATATGAAGACAGCAAGCCACACAAAACTGCTACCCAACCGCATGTGCACACAGGACATGCTAATTGGTACAGCGAGGTATGTATATTTTTCATCTACAACTTTTTGGGGTTTGGGGCTGGCTTCCTCCCTTCGGCCCCCCGAAACACACAAATTGGAGGGCTTCTCATTTTACAAGCCGATACTCCGGTATTGTACTGCAAACGTAACTAGCAGCGATTAAACCCACTCTAGGGCACCATGACTCCCTCGCTTCGAAAGTGCGATTTAACTCAAGTTCTGTGGATTTTTACTTCCTTCATTCTGCAGCGCCCCCCTCCCCCCGCACACGCCGAAAGATTTCACTGCACAAAATGTCCGTGTTTAGTGCTTGCTCTTTTCAAAGGGGCTGCCAGAGGTTTCATGTCTTTATTTAATCATACTTCAAAGTCATTGCTGCTATACTGTTGTCCTAAGGAGAGGAAGCATAACACAAAACGTACTGGCGATCTGACTTCCTACCACGGAGTTGCACCGGGCAGTAAACAATAACAGGTTATTCCTAATACCTACCATCCCCTAACATTTTAACATGTTTCAAATAGCTTTTTAATGACGCCCTCGGTGGGAATTTTTATGGCCGGGCTATACATTTCCGAGCTGCAAGAAGTTGTTAGTTTACCATTTTTAGATCAACCCTCCTAATTCTTGGTGTAACCCCAGGTGTGGGAGCCATCTGTTGCTTCCTATATGGGAAAACAATTGCTTAATTAACCAGGACACTTCACCTTTTTTGCCACGATCCACACAGACAGAGGGTTGAGTTTTGATGCGAATGTCACCTCTTTAAAATATGGTATAAAACTGTTAACTGTCCTGTTTTCATGGGCATATGCGTAGGCTGGGGCTAGGAGCAGAGGTGACTGCCAATTAGTAGTTTTCTATTTAGAGACTATTTTCTAGAGATGAACAATATGTGGGAAACACAGGTTCTATGGGAAACATGGAAAATAGATCTGGAGTCTCAGATTGCAGTGGTCAATATTTTCTGCCCAAATCTCTTTCCAGCGATTTCGAAGATGCAACAGTTTGATCTCTACTGTCTAGCTCTCCGCCTCTCCCTTTGATTATTGGGGTACTGATATGCCGCAGCCAGCGGAGGTGCTGGGTTCTGGGCCAGGAGGAAATGCTTGTTGCTCCGGTCAGGAGTATAATGTGAGTGGTTAATGTGAGGGCTCCTCCTTGCACCAGTCACAATTACCAGATACAGATATGGACGGTCTAGTTCACACACCAGGGACCCACTTCAGCATAGCAACTTCATCAGAACTGGGCTGGTGAATATTTCTGTGAGTGTCTCTGCGGAGTTATGTTTTAGTGGAGGTCTCGCAGGAAAGCGATTGTTTTGTTTTGTTTGGATCTTGATTTAAGCCAATTGCTTGTAGCGGAGAAAAGAGCAATGTCCATTCCGACTTTTAAAGTAACAATTCCGCAGTGTGTGTGAACAGCCCTTCTTTGCTTTCTAGTCCTAGTCGCAGGCTGCAGATTAAATAACAGTTTTAATGAGAGCGGTGGCTATTGCTGCATTAGGTGGTGCTAGTTATGAAGATGATCTGACCTGTTTTGATGAAGATGATATGACCTGTAGGGAGAGAGTGAAAGGTCAGCTACATGCAGTGACCAGATTTCTGCTCATTCCTGGCACATGCTGCTACGATATTGATCCATGGAGAAAGATAAACATAAAAGCCAGATCCTATGTCATGAATACTAATGAATGTTGGTTCCAGATTTTAATTGGTGTTGACTTCTTTTTTTTTCCACGGTAAGCATTTATTGCAGATCTCCGTGAAGCAAATCTTCGCTGGTTTTCCTTTTCCACTGTATCTCTCTCTTGTTGCAAATCTTCGCAGCAATTTACTTTCCCGAACAGCGAACGTAAAATCCCAGAGACGCCATTGCCTGCACTCAGTTCCCTATCACAGTTCACAGGGGGAGATATTACTGAATTCATTAAAACTTGAAACGCAGAAAAGTTCTCATAAAATGCACTATTTCGACCAGGACTCACATTTCGACCTCCCGGTTATTTATTCAATATATTTCCTTGTATCATTATGTGGTGAAATTGTTCTTCTTTATTTTATCTGGTCTCCGGAAGCTGGACCAAAATTATCAGTATAAATAGGGGAGTGATTTCTGGTTAGAGACATCCGAGTTCCTGAAACGTTTTACGAGACTAGTCATCCCTATACTAGTCAATGATCGCATAAACATTACAATTATCACGGAGAAGCACTCATTTCAAATTAACTTCCCTCTCTCCTTTTATCCGTTCTCTGTGTGTAAAATGGATATGGAAACACACTGAAGGGAGTTCAAAAATGTTTCCAACGATGCCCCTCTTACGAATTTATTGGTTAATAATCACTTTATCTGCAAACTAGTATCTGAATGGTTTTGTCTTATGAAATTGACTCATTTAGCTGGGAACCAGGTGAACCTGTGTGTGCAATACCGATAGTAACACATCCGCTTCATACTGTTGTTAACTTAACAGAGCCAGACGCACTATGTACAGTGGGCACAACACGCTGTACTAAAACAATCAGCTCTATTAAGCTGACATCTTTGAAAAAGTTAAACTCATAGGTCACATGGTTACAAATCATTTTCAAGCAAGTAACTCCAGGAAAGATTCCCCCCAGCCCTTTACACTTTTCAGGCTATTTTTTTTATCCCCGGAGTGATTTATTATGTAAGTAATTTTAGAGGATACAGTTTACAGCCTGAATTATTAGACTGAACACCTCTGGCTGACACCACAGTGCATTTTTTTCCTGCCTGCAGCTGTGAGTCACTGCTCCATTTTCATACCAAACCTCTGCGCATTCCTTTACAATGTAGACTTCCTTCTTGCACAGATCAAACAGGCTTCAGCCAATGTGTTTATTTTAAAAAACAGGAAAATTAAAACTAAACATGGGCTTACAAAGAAAACAAATGCATCATTTCTTTCCCTATCTTCTCCTTCTCTCCCCCCCCCCACAAAAAAATTAACCATGGAGCTGAATAGTCCTCTGAAATAAAACATTATCACAGCAGAGTCGAAACAATTGATTTCAATCGAAATACTGAAAGAGGAATGGATCCCTTTGTTTTGTATTGCGGGTATGTTTTTAATTATACGTGGAAATATCAGGGGGAAATGCTGTAACTGTAGTCTCCCCTAGCTCACTTTCGCTGGTTATTTAACTTCAATACTACAAGCCCAAAACAGACATACTAAGCAAAATAATCTCAGTATTCTGCTAAATGGTTTACAGACGGGATGCCGGATTTGGATAGCTGCTCAGGGCCTGGTCCATCGAAAGGCCTCACAGAATCGGGCCCCGTACAGAGTCGATTTCACCACTGTTTGTCGTTTCAGAGTTGTTGTCTATTGTTTGTTTGCTAATGAAGGTGACAAGTTCCAATTGCCGGCCCTACTTCTAAACTACTTCAAAGCCTTCAGCGTGGTGGTGATTTAAAAGCCTCCTTGCAGCCTAGCTGCCCTTATGCTTAGCAATCTTCCTCCATATTTAACATCTACTTTAGGTATAGATGGGGATAGATTTTAGCTGTCTGCTTTTAATGCAATTTACTCCCCACCTCTCAAAACGCCTTCATGGGAACTGCTGAACTTATTTCTCTCTTCAGTACAAACTTGATTTTAGCTCCTCTTTCCTCCTGCCTTTTGCTCTGAGATAGATTTCGGCTGGTCTTTTCTCCACTCATCCATGCGTTCTTCATTCATCTCTTTACACACACAGTCAAAGAATGAAATGTCAATACCAGGGAACAGGACAGATGCTCTTTCACTTATTAGCTAACCTTAACTGCCCATACGTACAAAAAAGACGATTCCCTGGAAAACAGATCAAGAACTTTGGGAAACTGATCAAAAATCTTACTGGAACTTTGAATAATTGAATTAAAGCTAATAATCGCAGTGCGGTGTTTCTGCAGGTGAAAGGCTGGAAAGGTTTATGACCTTATTTAAACGGGAACAACTCCAGCTTCCCTAAATTATTCACCAGGACACACCGATCACTTTTCGAGAAAACGAATCATCTCTTGGATCCCCTGAGATTGCAGGGTAACTTCTGGTTAAAATTTAAGGCGTAAAGTACATATAATTGGTTAATAATTCAATGCTTATGTATAGAAATATCTTACCAGCACAATCGTAAAGAAACTGAAGTTGCTCACTCAACTTTTAGTATTACAAAGATGAGCAAAGTGACTAATTAGATGAGTGTACAGGTAACTGTCGTTTTTCTCCCTTAGAGCTGGACATGATTGTGTGAACTGGTTGTTTGCCAAGTGTTTGACTTCTATTTCAAGCCTGAAAACCTGAACTTCAGCCTGTTTAGGAGGGGTGGGGGAGAGAAGGACTCAGTCCGTCGTATTGTCCGATTTGGATTGCTAAAAGTCAGCAAAAACAACACAGAAATTTTTGGACAGCCGGTTCAGCGTATAGAGACTGTCTACTCCTGAATATTTGGACATACTTGGTTATGTGCTTTTGTTTCTTCAGTTTCACCTGGACAGTATAGGAGACATTGGATCTCATCCCGCTCTCAGATCCCATTGACCGATCTGGCAGGATCGGGCCGCTTCTGACTTACCTTTTTACTATTTGTAATGACTTTTGACGCGCATTTCTGTGTTTGAATGAAGCAGGGTAAGAAGAGGTGAATTATGCAGTATACACTACAAATCACCAAGAGGGAACTTATTCTACACGGGACAGCACGGCTTCTCCATCAGACTGTCTTTTATCTTTACTGCGCTAGAAACCCACCATATATATGCATAACTTTTGAATAAATCCGTTGAAAAAGATTTGTGATCTGCTGATACATTGCCAGGAAGAAAAGCTCCACAACTGTGAATCACACACACACATGAGCACGCGCACGCACACACACATACGAGCACGAGCGCACACACACACCAGTTGGGAAAATACTATTTTTTTCCTATGCTAACACCGAACGGGGAAGAGCCAGACATTTACTACATATCAAAAGTGTTTAGCTGACAAATTGATCTTGATATTTGAAGATTCTCCAGCTGACTAGGCGGTTGGAAGTTTCAAATTGTGGGTTTGGCTAGTTCTTCTGGGCGGAACTCCTGCGCTATTTCTCTCGGCATTGAGTTCTTGGTAGGCATTTTCTCTAATTTCTTTTATCACTTCAGCACTTAAACCGATCACTGAAACGTTTGCAGGCGAGAATGATGAGTGTCAAAAGGTGCTGCAGTTGGCTTGGTTTGTTTGCCTCAAAGGGGAAAGCGCACTTTGAGAGCTGATGCTTTGGGATGGGAGGCAGAACACGCCGAGACAACTTAGCCTTTATTTGGGCAGCTAAAATTTCTCCCAAGTTCGTGGTCCCACGGTTGTGTGTACAGTATATGCCATAATGTATTTAGTAACAAGTTTAAAGTCGCTCTTGACTTGTGCTTTGGTTTGGATCCTTTAACCCGTCGATTCAGGTGCAACATAATAAGACTAATCGAAGCAAGAATTTACTTCGAAAATTAATCTGTTAAGCGTTTGCCTGTGCAAAAAGGCTGTATTCAAGGCAACAATCATTATTTGGCTCTGGTCTTCGGGTTTCATTTGGTTCCTTAACACCCGTGGTACTTCGAAGAACTAAAAATCAGCCCCTTTATAGGTAAATCGTCAATTATATTCTGAGTAGTATTTGATTTCACAGTAGTTTTACTAAAGAACAAACAAATATTGAAAATATGTATTAGATAGATTCAAAAGACAGCCGAGAGATCATTAGCTTTCCCTTACATACTCCTCTCATAATTACCCAACTTCGCTATCATTTTTGGTTTCACGTAATACACTCATATCAAATCCCTGAATTCCCCACAGTGCGTCTGCAGAATGGTTCCTAATTAAATGTGCTATTTGGGTTTCGCATCTGCAAACAAAAATAACTAATCGGCTGGATTTGTAAATCCCGTGTATCACTCTCTAACTAGAGCGTGTTCTGCTGTCCAGCGCTTGATGAGCTAGCTGGTTGAATGTCTGGACATTGTGCCAAGGAGCGTATTTGAAGCAGAGAAGTATGCATAATACAAATGCGTTTTGTTAGACCTGATGGATGCTATTTTTCCTTTAATAGGTTTGTAGCAAACTAACACAATAACACAATGTATTCCTTTTCAAGGTGCATTGTTAATAAGGTCTATTAAGAGTGCGTTGAGCTATTTCTCGCTCCTATTGAACAGTCTGTTGCTCAAACACAACAGCCAACAAGCGCCAGCTGCCTCAACAAAAGTAGAAACCTAACCCTTTTATGTAATGTTTTAACAGAAAAGGGTAGCTGTGTTTAATTAAAAACATTGATGTTTCACTGAAACAATGGAAACTCGAGTTCAAGTGGTGCTCTATTGATTTAAGATGATTTTACTAGCAATGGGTATAATTCCTTCTTTCTGCTTTCACTCGTGCTAAAGGGACCCTTCTTTCGGCATTATTTGGGTGAATGGTAAAAGACAGAGATGGCGATTGCCTTAGAAACCTGATTAACGCCACTTTGCTACAGGAAAAGGTGTTTAATTTCTGAGCGCACCCCATATTTTTTGTCAGTTTATTCACCGTAGGGAAGCTTTGAAAGTAGCTCTTCTCAGCAGGTTAAAAAGTGAAGTATGCGTCCTGGTATTTAAATGTCTTTGTTATTGTGTCAAGGCCAGTTGTTGGGAGCTGCATGGCCGGAATACTAACGGTTTGCAGTGAGTGGCGGAAAGTTCCTTTGTGTGCGTGTCCACACTTCTCACTTCGGTAACAACTTGATCTCTCTGCTGAGCTGTCAGCCCTGGGGCTTGAATGGGAAAGCCACTCTCCGAAGGGATCCTTCTGGGCTGGGGCTTTCCAGGCTTTTATCATACACTGGGAAACGAAGCAGCTAGCTCTTGTCCCGGGAAAAAAGAATTTAGCGCCTTACATTGGCCACGTGGAATAAAATACATGTTACCGCAAAGAAATGTGTCTAAGCCTACTGCTCCTTAGCGCACTGGCATGTGTTGCTTTATATTTCCGCATCCAGGGCATGCACTAAAATCGTAACCCTCCCACGAGCCCACCACTAGGGTGGTATAAATCACAGCCCTTAGCCCCGCCACAGTGTGGGGAGCACATGCTTTTCCTGCAGGATCGGGGGCTTGTTTCTTTTCGAGTCATCGGAATCATAAAAAATCCCTTCCCCCGCTTTCCCTCGGGTTTAAAGGGAGGGCAACCCGCTCCCTCCCCGACAAGGCGTGGCTGTGAAATGACACCAAGCACGCGCCACCGTGGCTGGCTTGAAGGAAACCCCAAGGATACACCCGCACACACCATCGCGCCTTGCTGCGCATCAGCAGCTCTCCGAAGCAAACCCGTGCCAGGAGGCAGGGAGTTAAACATTCATCTCTCTAAACGGAAGTCTCTAATCTGCCAGCTGCATCCAAACCCGCTCAGAGGCAGCAGGACAGGGAGAAGATTCTCCTTTGCGGGGCGGGGGAGAATCATGTCCTCGATTTTACTCCGGATTGCAATGAGTGGGCACGTAGTGCAGTGGATCAGGCGCCTTTCAAACAGGCGTCCTTTACACAGTGCTGGAAACTAGCGGCCCCCTGGCTGGCAGAGTGAGCGAGGAGCGCTCCAGAGGGAGAGGCCTGGGGAGACCAGAGGATTCCCTTCCCCAGGGGAACATCTCCCAGCCGCTCCCTCTACAGTACCCACTCCTCTTCACCACCTCCACTCCTGTCCCGCCTCATTTCTGCCCCTCATTTCCCTCCTGCCCCTCCATTCCCACTTCTGTTGAGCCCCACCTCCCACATCACCAATACCTGGTCCCCTCCCGACTCCCCCTTTCTACTGCCCCTCACCAGACTGTTGTCCAGGCTTCTTGGCACAGCCCCTTAGGAGGTGCAGTATGTGCACTGTATTTCTTTCAAGAAAAAGTAAACATGCTGGGGTGTCTCTCCCCTGTTTTCATAGGCAGCTCAACATAAATTATGTCAGTCCCTCCCTCTCTTTCCACTCCAGCCTACAAGGTCCTGGTTTCACAATGTAGCCACATTTGCAAAGGGAGATTTCTGGAGCTTAGGTTTTGTGGGGGAGGAAAGGAACACAGAGTGTCTTATAATGCTTGAGGAATCCCAGGGTCTTTTCCTTACTGCTGCATCCCATGGTTAATCTCACTTTGTGAATGAAGGCTATTGGGGTCTAGCTGAAAAGAAACCTGGCAGATCCCCTATGGAATCATAGGTAATCAGCGGTTTATTTATAGGGAGATGAGAGAGAGTACTTCTTCCCAGCCCCACCACCAAGCAACCTGCCTAATGACTAAATTTTGGAGTACTTTTCTCTTCTCTTCATTATATATTATCTGTGGTTTACATTATTTATCAGAGGAGTAGCCATGTTAGTCTGGATCTGTAAAAAGTGACTAAGAGTCCTGTGGCACCTTATAGACTAAACAGATATATTGGAGTATAAGCTTTTGTGGGCGTCTGATGAAGTGAATATTCACCCACAAAAGCTTATGCTGCAATACATATGTTAGTCTATAAGGAGCCACAGGATTCTTAGTCACTTTTTACATTATTTAGTAATTCTATTAGGAAATGGTTACTTCCCTCCACAGCTTCCTGTGTGGCCTTCCACAGCCACTTTAGTCTCATAGACTCATAGGTCAGAAGGGACCAATATAATCATCTAGTCTGACCTCCTGCACAAGGCAGGCCACAGAACCCCACCCATCCAATTTTATAACAACCCCTAACCCAGGACTGAGTTATTGAAATCCTCAAAATTGGTTTGAAGACCTCAAGCTGCAGAGAATCCACCAGCAAGCGACCCGTGCCCCACGCTGCAGGAGAAGGCGAAAAACCTCCAGGGCCCCTGCCAATCCGCCCTGGAGGAAAATTCCTTCCCGACCCCAAATATGGCGATCAGCTAAACCCGGAGCATGTGGGCAAGACTCACCAGCCAGCACCCAAGAAGGAATTCTCTGCAGTAACTCAGTTCCCATCCCATCCAACATCTCCCCGCAGACCATTGAGCAGACCTATCTGGTGGTAATCCAAGATCAATTGCCCAAATTAACGATCCTATCATAACATCCCCTCCATATACTTATCAAGCTTTGTCTTAAAGCCAGAAAAGTCTTTTGCCCCTACTACTTCCCTCGGAAGGCTGTTCCAGAACTTCACTCCCCTAATGGTTAGAAACTTTCGTCTAATTTCAAGTCTAAACTTCCTAATATCCAATTTATACCCATTCGTCCTCGTGCCTACATTAGTACTAAACTTAAATAATTCCTCTCCCTCCCTAACGTTAACTCCCCTGATATATTTATATAGAGCAAGCATATCCCCCCGCAGCCTTCTTTTGGCCAGGCTAAACAAGCCAAGCTCTTTGAGTCTCCTTTCATAAGGCAGTTTTTCCATTCCTCGGATCATCCTTGTAGCCCGTCTCTGAACCTATTCCAGTTTGAATTCATCCTTCTTGAACATGGGACACCAGAACTGCACACAGTATTCCAGATGAGGTCTCACCAACACCTTATATAACGGTACTAACACCTCCTTATCCTTGCAGGAAATACCCCGCCTGATGCATCCCAAAATCGCATTTGCTTTTTTAACAGCCGTATCACATTGGCGACTCATAGTCATCCTGCTATCAACCAGTACCCCAAGGTCCTTCTCCTCCTCCGTCGCTTCCAACTGATGTGCCCCCAACGTATATCCAAAATTCTTATTATTAATTCCTAAGTGCATGACCTTGCACTTTTCACTATTGTATTTCATCCTATTTCTATTACTCCAGTTTATAAGGTGGTTCAGATCTTCCTGAATAGTATCCCTGTCCTTCTCCGTGTTAGCAATACCCCCCAGCTTTGTCGTCCGCAAACTTTATTAGCACATTCCCGCTCTTTGTGCCAAGGTCAGTAATAAAAAGGTTAAATAAGATCGGTCCCAAAACCGATCCTTGAGGGACTCCACTAGTGACCTCCTTCCAGCCTGACAGTTCACCTTTCAATACGACCCGCTGGAGTCTCCCCTTTAACCAGTTCCTTATCCACCTTACAACTTTCATATTCATCCCCATCTTTTCCAATTTAACTAACAGTTCCCCATGCGGAACCATGTCGAACGCCTTACTGAAATCTAGGTAAATTATATCTACTGCATTTCCTTTATCTAAGTAATCCGTCACCTTCTCAAAGAAGGAGATCAGATTGGTTTGACACGATCTACCTTTAGTAAATCCGTGTTGCAATTCGTCCCAATTACCATTGACCTCTATGTCCTTAACTACTTTCTCCCTTAAAATTTTTTCCAAGACCTTACATACTACAGATGTCAAGCTAACAGGCCTATAATTACCCGGATCACTTTTATTCCCTTTCTTAAAAATAGGAACTACATTAGCAATCCTCCAGTCATACGGCACAACCCCCGAGTTTATCGATTGCTTAAAAATTCTCGCTAACGGGCTCACAATTTCACGCGCCAGTTCCTTTAATATCCTCGGATGGAGATTGTCTGGGCCCTCCGACTTCGTCCCATTGCGCTGTTCAAGTACGGCCTCTACCTCAGTTGTGGTAATATCCACTTCCATATCCACATTCCCGTTTATCATCCCTCCATCATCGCTAGATTCCTCATTAGTCTTATTAAAAACTGAGGCAAAGTACTTGTTTAGATGTTGGGCCATGCCTAGGTTATCCTTAACCTCCATTCCATCCTCAGTGTATAGCGGCTCCACTTCTTCTTTCTTTGTTTTCTTCTTATTTATGTGGCTGTAGAACCTTTTACTATTGGTTTTGATTCCCTTTGCAAGGTCCAGTTCAATGAAGCTTTTAGCCTTCCTCACTTTATCCCTACATGTTCTGACCTCACCAAGGTAGCTTTCCTTACTGATCCTGCCTTTCTTCCACTCCCTGTACGCTTTCTGCTTTTGTCTAATCCCCTCTCTGAGTTGCTTGCTCATCCAGTTTGGCCTACAACTCCTGCCCATGGTTTTTTTCCCCTTTCTTGGGATGCATGCTTCCGACAGTCTCCGCAGCTGCGACTTAAAGTAATTCCAGGCCTCCTCCGCATTTAAATCCACTAATTCCTCCGTCCAATCCACTTCCCTAACTAATTTCCTTAACTCTTTAAAATTAGCCCTCGAGAAGTCGAAAACCCTAATCCCAGATCTACATTTGTTTATCCTTCCATCTAGTTTGAACTGAATCAGCTCATGATCACTTGAACCAAGGTTGTCCCCTACCACCATTTCTTCTACGAGGTCCTCACTGCTCACCAACACCAAATCTAAAATGGCATCCCCTCTCGTAGGTACTTCAACTACTTGATGAAGAAATCCATCCGCTATCACATCCAGGAAAATCTGACCCCTATTATTCTTGCAAGCACTCGTCCTCCAGTCTATATCCGGGAAGTTGAAGTCCCCCATAATCACACATTTCCCCTTTGTGTTTACTTCATTAAAGACATTAAAGAGGTCTCTATCCATATCCCAATCAGATCCCGGTGGTCTATAGCACACCCCAAGCACTATCTCAGGGGAAGCTCTAATTGCTTTTTTACCCAGTGTGATTTTTGCCCAGACAGACTCTGTCTTATCCATTCCATCGCTTGTTATTTCGCTACAGTTAATTTCATCATTGATGTACAAGGCTACACCACCACCTTTGCCTTTCTTCCTGTCTTTTCTAAACAGCACATAGCCTTCAATACCCGTGCTCCAGTCATGAGTACTATTCCACCAGGTTTCGGTTATCCCTATAATATCCGGTTTCACTTCCTGCACCAGTAACTCCAGTTCCTCCATCTTGTTACCTAGGCTCCTCGCATTAGTGTACAGACCTTTTAATTTTCAGCGTTTGGCGTCAGTGACATTCTTTCCCCCGTCATGCAGAGACCTTCTACCACCAGCATCACCCGTTACTCTGGTTTCTACTCCACTATTCCTCCTTGGATCAATTCTTGGGACCGCAAGGGTATCCCCTCTCACTTTGTTTACTTCCCTCTCCAGGTTATATTCCGGCATGGAGATCTCCTTTCACAAATGAATCCAGGCTAGACTGCGATAACATTACGCAGGACCTTACAATGTGAGTAAGCCCCCAGAAGACACTGGAACTGCTTGTGGGGTGACATACCATTTGGAGTGACTAAAGAGATCACAGCACGTCTGGCCACATGTTATTAATTAAAAGCAGAACTGTAGGTGGAGCAAAAGTCTGCTTTCTCTGCACTGAGTCTAGGAACCTCACCTGTACATCTAGGAGAACGTTACAAATACAAACTCTTGTTTCAAATGCAGAGCTGTATACTTTGTTAGGTTATTTCGTATCCTGTCCCCAGCTACAAAGGTGCACTATTCAAATGTTTAAGAATATTTGTAATTTGTAAAGAATATTACAAAATATGAGACAGTGTTGGCCCCTTCAGCACATTATTATTTTTTTAAATTTATTTAGGACCAAATAACCAATATTTTCAAAGAATGGAGAACTTATTTTGAAGTGCTTAAATGTGTTAATGTTTTCTAAATAAGTCAAAGTGAGAGGAAATAATGTCAGTTATTATAAATTATTATCACTTGCTGTTTTCACCAGGGTAGCATCTAGGGGTTCCAATCAGGGATCAGAACCCCACTGAGTAATTAACCATTGGAACTGTTTATCAAGAGTTGTGGTGGATTCTCCATCATGGATAATTTTTAACTCAGGATTGACATTTTCTTAGAAGTTATGCTGTAGGAATTATTCTGGAGAAGTTCTGTGGCCTGTGCTACAAAGAAGGTCAAGACTAGATGATCACATTGGTCCCTTCTGGCCTTCAAATCTGTGAATTATCCAAGACACTGAATACACACATAACAAAAGGGACCCCTGCTCTGAAACACTTACCATCTAGATAACTGGTATTTGGCAAATGTCCTATTAAGGTATTACTAATATTTTGCAATTGAGCTGAAACAATATAACAGGGTGACTTTCCTTTTAAGGTCTAGAGGCCTATGGCCAGCCAAGCCTAGTTACTAAGTAGGTGCACCTGAGCAGAGGTCAGCTGATTCCTCTATAAGAGCAGCAGAAAACTGGAGTGGGTGAGTAGGGGGAGGAAACAGCGTCAGCTCATCCCAGAAGGAGGACTGGGGACTCCTTATCTAAGAGAGAGACATTTACTGGACTTGGGAGGGCTGGAGGGCCAATGAGTGTTAGAACTAAATAAACTGGTCTCCAAGAAGGTGTTTTAATTACCTTTAGGACTATGATCTGGAGTTTTGAGAAGTCCAAGAAGGGAAATCGAGGCAGGGTGGTGCAGAGTGACCTCCAGCCACAAGGGGGCGCATGGGAGGTGGCTGACTCTGGTAAAAGCAGAAAAATAGTTCTCTTGAGATTTCTATGGGAATGCATGATACATAAATACCCTATATATGTAGAGAAATTTAGATGCAAATATTATCTGATTTATAGGTTCTGTAGGAACAACATACACATGACATATAAATAAAACATGCTGAAAGAACATTAAGTGGCAAGGTCAAGTACTCAAAATGTAGGAAATACCAGAATTAAGGTTGTGCCATGCAGACTTAATTTGATCCCCTCATGCACAGACATCATGCTAGTCTTGTCCTATACCCACATGAGAAGTCTGTGGCAGAGTCAGGTTTAGAACCATGCTCTACTGTATCCCCATCTTGTGTCTTAAGTACAGGAGAATAGCCTTTCTGTCTTTGGAAACCTCTGCCTCATTCTGAGTCTCCCGAGCACTGAATGAGGCTAGGACTCTGAAAAACAAAGAGAATAGTTTAATTACAAATAGTGTAATTAAAGACTATATCACTATATGTGATCTCCTAGATTAAAAAAAAACACAAAAACAGCAAAATGAGAAATTCCATCATATGGCACCAAACTCGATTCCCACATCACTGCACCAACTGAGCTAATGGGGTAACTGGTAGCAGTAGTGGACTGTTATTGTCAAAGTAAACCAGCCACCAGAGGGAAGCAACTCAGGGGAAAGTCACAATTTTACAGTCATTTTCTTTCATATCCTCTAGTCTAGGACATCTAAGAAGGGTTGATGCTGTTCAATGGCCACACAAAAAGCAAGGAACTTGAAGGATTCAAATCCAGGAGGAGCCACTCCAACACTGCTGTAGTTACTCCACGTGCAGATATTGGGCTAAAGAAGCAGGCCCCATCAGTAGTCAGTAAACAACTACTGACTGCGTCTTCTTCTGGTAAATATATTTCAAATATTGTCTGTGAAACAAATGTGTGTGTTAATTCATGTTCCAGTTCAGTAGTGATCATTTAAAAGAAGGTTCACTTGAAAAGCCAACATTTACTTGCCTTGCTCACACAGGCAGTTCCACTGTGTGAGCAAGGCAAAAAAGATTTGACCCAGAGATAACTTATACTAGCAGTTATTTTTCCTGAATGTTCATATTCTGAGCCCATTACACCCTCACATCCCACTAGACACAGTGTCTTCCTGCTCCTCCTTACCTCTGAGACTACCTGATGCACCCCATCTTGCCCACAGCAGAGGCTCTCTAAAGTGCTCCTGTTATATTCCCCCTCCTGGGACATGAGGTAACCCCCATTAAAGTCAATGGAAAGACTCCCATTGACTTCAAAAGAGCTGGATCCAGCTGCAATGAGACCTCTTGTCCACCCTGTCTGTTTGTAGAGGAAGTGCTCATCCTCCATGTGTAAAATGGATCTTTTAGATTTTTTTAACCAATTGAGAGCAAGAGATTTGCATTGACCTGAAAAGGTGGGAAACAAACAAATAATGCTATCCTTGTTCCAATGGTTGTTTCTGGGGGGTTGATTATTGTTCAGAAGCCCTTGCCCTTTCATTTCTTTAATTTGTGTTTACACGGATTACATTTTTGAGGCTTGGAAGAACACCTACACAGGAAGCGATCCTTAACATAGCACAAACATCTCCTCTGAGAGCTTAACAAAGGCTCTGCTGTATAGAGCTACAGTAACAGAAACAGTCTTGCCAGAAGAATTAATGTCCAGCACACCAAACCGTATGCATATTGAAGTATGTATTTAAATTGATACCTGTCGAAGAAATAAGCATGTTTAAAGAATAATCCTTTACTGCACACAAGTTACAATGAAATGTAATGTTAACCTAGTATTGGAACTGCTATGTTAAATGACTTTTTCTAAGTGCTACACCAGCCATTTCCTTCCAACGAAGTTCTGTTACATATCACAGACAAAGGGAGTTTTGCAAATGAATGACTGAATGATCACACCCTAAAAAATTATCAAAATTGTAAAATATTTTGTTTGTGTTCAGTGGAGTTGTATATTCAATGTGTTGTTAGTGTCCCATAAAGCCTCAAGAAAGTCTCAGTTAGACTAGGCAGTAGCAATGGTGTGTTGTAATGTATATTCTGATAGCTGTCTCCATACTGCAGTTGTTAAAATAGGAGATTTATGGTGCAACAGAAGGGAATTTGTTTGAACCATAAATCACTCAAGATATTAAGTATCAGTCTGTATCAGTTATCATTTGCAGTTATTATTGTATATAGTCATAAGAGATTGCCCCTCTATTTAGACCACTTTATGGTATTATCAACCTTGATGATATACAATGAAATGAAATGAAATACAAGTGAAATACAAGTGTTTAGTTTGTGCTATCAGAGAAATAGTGTATTACATCTAAGTTGTGATTACATCAAAGTTAATTCATATACTTTTTCTCTACAGTTTGTATCTCTGTGAGAGAATGAAGAAGCAAAGATTCTAGTAGCCGCATACATTATGGACCTGTTCCAAAGCTCACTGAAGTCAATGAGAATCTTTCAGCTTACTTGTATACAAAGGAACACATGATCTTATCATGAGGCAACAGAAACCAAGTAGGTATTTTTATCCTTAAAGTATATTCCTTTGCTATCCTTAATTAATCCTCACATATATTTCCTATTCCATTAGTAGGGTTTAAGCATATCTTAAGTGATGCAGAGACCTTGGGTGGCCTCTTTTACAGAGGAATATATTTTACCCACTGTACCTAGATATTTTGTCAAGTAACTCTTGGATAGGTGTGTCAGAAATATTTAGATAGACAACACAATCCTCTGTGATATCAGACTTAGTTGCTGAAATTATTTGTAGTAAAGAGACTGCAAATAAGGAATGAGCTGCAGGAATAGATGAACTTCTAAGGGTATGTCTACACGGCAAAGTTGTCGACAAAACTATTGTCTTTCACGAGTACTTAAAAAAGCCCGCCATGAAGACAAAAGTTTTGCCAACGCAAGTGGCCATGTGAACGCAGCTTTGTCGGCAGGAGCACTCGTGGGACTGGAAGTATTTTCTAGGCAAAAGTGCCGACAAAGAGCATTTACACACGCTGACTTTTAGCAACAAGCCTTGTTGCTAAAAGCTGCATGGTGTAGACAAGTCCTAAGTAAAAAAGAGCTTATTTTCACTCAGTAATTAAGAATGAGAGAAAACAAATACAGAAAATATTTGATACTTCAGCAGAAATGTTTTGTCAGAGAATGGTTTCCAGGATATGTCAACAGCCCTTTGAGCATACGGCATTTAAGAATATTTACTTTTCTAGTTGTTATTCAGAAGTGTTTTAACATATGTTTCATTTGACCCATCCTGATTCTTTGCCGTTTTCTGCCTGTAGGCACCTCACATTACTGCATTTCTACATCCTCCACAGTCAGTCTCTTTATGTATTAGTGTTGTCTCTTGAGCAGATTGGGCAAAAGGAACACTGAACTATGTGATTTGAACAGCTGACTAGACCGTCTAGTGTAAGGGCCCGTTCCCGTTCCCCTTGAACTCAATGGCAAAAGTCTGATAGGAGCAGGATCAGACTTTCTGTAGAAGATGTCAGGGTCTGGAGAGTGTAAAAATATTCCAAAATATTGGATCACCATTTATTTTTCCAGATTTTAAATCCAGATTTTAAAAACATTGCAGAAATATGCAGATTGGAATTCTACATATAGTTATGAGGTAATATCTCCTCCACAAAAAGATGTATTAAAATGCTGCCTCAGTGCTTGATTGTGATTGTGACTTAACATTTACAAGTGACGTAGATGAATAAGGATATCAGAAACTTTTTTTCTGGATCTGTCCTTACAAAATATAAATGTTAGGTTGAAATTCTTAAGCATGATTATAGTCTATGTAAACCTATTTTAAAGACTGAATTTTTAAAAAAATCAATTAGGGCCTGATTTTTAGATTGTTTCCTAGGAAAAATTCTATCTGAGACAAATCCTGGTTCCAATTAAGTTCATAGGAAAGCTTCTGTTGATTTAAATAGAACCAGAATTTGGGCAACTGATTTTAGAGAGAGTTTTCTGCATATAATCATAAAAGGATATTACTCCTAGTCAATAGTTATACATTCTCAAGCCATTTCCCAATGACCAGGTGTGCACATCTCTCACTCAGTCACACTGCCCAAGACCCCCTCCCGCACCCCCACCCTCAAAAAAAATCCCACCACCAGAAATGTCACTATTTTATAGGCTTGTGGGAAATATCAGTGAGGAAGTCCATGATTGACTAGGCATGGAAATTAAACTACCTTCTCTCCCCTACCAGTGGTTCCTCTAGGCCAGAATTAAAGAAAATTTGGATGGGCGTCTCTAAAGAAAATCCAGTTGTAAGTGGCACTGTTCTATTTGGGTCAGCAATGAAATAATTTCCCAGCATGGTTAAAAGAAGGTACTGAGCTGCTGTTTCAGGTGAGAGGTGATCATTATAGTTCCATAGAGCTTTCCACACTGTTAGATTTTAACCCTAGAATACTGAGTTGTTATTTTCTACCTACCTAAACTTTCCCTGAATTTTCAGTTAGCCTTTTCTAATTTTCCCTCCTAAAAATCTGTTGTGTGATGTTACAGAACAGCTATTGTAGTCTACCTTATCAGTAGATGAGTGTTCACTACATATCCATGCCTCCTCACTTAATGGGTTCTCTGTGGTAAGCCTTAGGAGGAGGAGAAGGAGACTGGCCATACTGTATTACCATTCTGTGTTGTCCTGTAGGATTTCCTAGTGGATATCCAGCAGAATTTTTGTACTGTTGGAAGATGTATTAGTTCCCGTGGGGCCCTCTCTATGGCTACTTATGAGCAGTCACCATCGAGATACAAAGTCAATAATAGCAGAACTCTTGAGGGACCAGAGAAACGGCATGGATACTCCAGTCTCTTCTGAAGGGAGGAGCAATTCCTCAGGAAATCCCAGGAGCCATGGGGTTAGGACAACTCCCACACTTAATCCCAAAAATCTTGCTTGTTTTATGATCCACTAGAATGTTGCCACTCTCCAAAGATCGCATTCTGTTAACCAGTTCCCAGAATTTGGGTTGATGCTTCTTTGAAAAGGTTTGTTTTAGGTAAAAATTGTCATATTACAAAAATTCTGAAGGTCTTTGTATACTGCTTTCCTTTGCAGGAGAATATGGGAACCAGTCACTGATGTATACATTTTATGTATGTGAGTAGAAGGGATAAAAGCACAAAGTTGAGTTGAAATTTGAAAAAGTATCAATAATCTTTCTTTTTTTTGCTTTTTGTTTTACATTTCAGTGTCCAGCATTCCAGAAGGTGAAGGTGCCCAATGCACTCATAAGAGAAAGTAATAGTCGACCTTTGATGGAATCATAATTGTTTTAGTCTCCTCAGATTTAATGTAGTGGGATCTGTTTGATTTAACTATTTTAAAGCTGATTGGACTACATGACCTTCTGAGGTCCCTTCCAGCCCTGATAGTCTAGTGTAGTCTAGTCTAGTCTAGTCTAAGTGACCCCAAAACTTTGCATTCAGAGATATTACATGGTTGTGTGACACCAGGGCCGTCCTTAGGCATAGACAGAATAGGCAGCCACGTAGGGCCTCACTCTGCCTGGGGGCACCACTCTGCAGGCAGCCCAGACAGTGTAGAAGCATGGCTGCTGGGTCCTAGAGAGAGCCAAATGCAGCACAGTCTGAGGAATGGGATTGGCTGCTGGGGTCTCTGGGAAGGGGAGGAGGTAGGGGTTGGGGAAGGAGCTCACCTGTGAGTGTGACTCTTTCCCCCGGCTGAGGTGAGGTGAGGCAGGCTCTGTGGCCCTGGAACCAGTATCCTTTGTTGTCTCCCATAATATCCATTCTTCTCCCCACTGCTCCACGGAGCACCCCCTCCTTTCTCCCTCCTCCCCAGGAACACCCCTCTCTCTCTCCTCCCTCCCCTCCCTCAGGGCTGGGTTGGGTGAGGTGCTGGAAGATAGGTGAGAGGAGGAGGCTGGCTGCCTGCCTGCTGAGGAATGAAAGTGAAAGTAACTCAGTTCCTCGGCAGGCAGCCAGGATTGGAATGTCACACAGGGCTTGGCTGGGGTTAGCCAGATGTGTGAAAAATCAAGATAGGGGATTGGGGTACAGTGATCAGATATGGGACAGTCTCAATTTTTGAGTCTTTTTCTTATATAGGCTCCTTTTACCCACTCCCCCCATCCCTGTCCTGATTTTTCACACTTTCTGTCTGGTCACTCTAGGTGAGGGTAATTGGTGCCTATATAAGACAAAGCCCCAAATATCGGGACTGGCCCTATAAAATCAGGACATCTGGATCTGGCCACCCTAGCTGGGGAGCGCCTCTCCCCCGGACTGGCAGCTGCCAGCAATCCATCTCATCCGGGGGGAGCTGCACAGGGCAGGATGAGCTGCTGTGGCTCCATGGGTGCCCCGTCCCTGAAATCAGATGCTGTGCTAACTTCACCATGGTCCATAAGGCTGGTGGTGGTGCCCATTGGCGTGTGATCGGACCTGAGGTTTTGCTGCTGCTGTTGCCACTCTGCACTCCAAGAGGTGGATTTTGGGGTCCTGCAGTTTTCCACCTATCTCCTCCTCTACTGCAGCTGTTGGACCAGCAGGCTAGGAGGTGAGCCAAGCATGAAAGCAGTACTGTGTTGCCATTTAGATTGTCATCTAACAACTTTGTTTGCCAAAAATTCTTGCTAACAATCCTGAATCCAATTTCAATATTTTTTTAAAATCAATATCTTAGCCAAAAACAGAAAATTAAGTTGTTGACAATTATTAGTGACAGGTTTGGTTTAAGCCAGGGAGTGGGCCAGTTTTCATCGGAGAAACAAAAAATGTTGACTGACTTTCCTATAGCCTGTTACTCCTGATAAGAGCCCTCCAACAACTGTAATATGCTCATCTCCTTACTAGTGTTTAAAGCAGGGGTCGGCAACCTACGGCACACGTGTCAAAGGTGGCAGGCGAGCTGATTTTTGATGGTATGCAGCAGCAGGCTGAGTGGCTCAGCCCATCACTGCTCTGGGGTTCTGGCTGCTGCCCTATTGCCAGCTGGGATACCAGCCATTGGCCCCACTCAGCACCTGCTGCTGGCCTGGGGACCCCCAAGGAACCCCAGGCTGGCAGTGGGCTGAGCAGGCCAGCTGAACCACTCAACCTGCTGTCAGCCTGGGGTTCCATTCACTCAGCTGGCAGCGGGCTGAATGGGCTGGTGGCGGGCTGAGCAGGGCCGGTGGGGGGTTGAGTGGCTCAGTCTGCTGCCAGTCTGGGGTGCCAGCAGCACTCAGCCTACTGCTACTCCGGGGTTCTGGCTGCTGGCCCCTTGCCAGTCAGGAGCTCAGCCGCCAGCCCCACTCTGTCTCCTGCCAGCCTGGGTGAGCAGAATCCCAGGCTGGTAGCGGGCTGAGAGGGGCTTGGCGGCCGGGATCCTGGCTGGCAGGAGTTGGTGGTCAGAACCCCAGACCAGCAGCGGGCTGAGCAGGGCCTGGGATCCTTGTCTAGGTTTCCAGCCACCAGCCTCGCTTAGCCTGCTGCCGGTTTGGGGTTTCATTTACTCAGCTGGCAGTGGCCTGAGCAGGACCGGTGGCCAAGACCTCAGATAATAACAATAGTTTATTTATATAATATAGACATAGAGAGAAACCTTCTACAAACATTAAAATGTATTACTGGCACGAGAAACCTTAAATTACAGTGAACTTGGCACACCACTTCTGAAAGGTTGCCGACCTCTGGAATAGAGTGACCATATGTTGTACTAAGATTCTCCTGCTTTTTTTTTCCCCTGTGAGTCAGTATAACTTTTGCCAGCCCAGAAGTTGGGCAGCCAATGTTTTACTTTTTCACAATGTTTTCTCCAACTTTCATAAAGTAAATACATAGTTAATATGAGTTTAAAAGGCCAGGGACACTTCTTTGTGAAGAATCTGTACAGCAGATCATGCTAGAGCTGTGAAAATGTCAGTTTTTGATGGAACTTTAGAGGCAGTGATTTATCATGTATTTTATCATGTGAATGTGCTGCTATTGCTAATGTCTTTCCAAACAAAAATAAGGCACAACAGGACTTCTGTAACATTTCTGTGCTATCTTAACCTAGATGAGATGATTCTGTGCTGACTTCATTTTGGTCACTTTGTGCTTTTCCTAGGAGTAAAACTAGGGTTATATTTTTCCACTGTTTGGAAACCCAGCTTATTAAACTGGATAATGCCATTGATCTATTTACAGTATAAAGTTGATATAGAGTTGTAACTAACGTTAAGACTGATGCCCATTATACATTTAAAACTAAAAAGTGGCTTTGTAAAAATGACATGGGTTTCCAACTCTACTGTGTCTCAGTCTTCGCACTAGCTCAAGTTCACAGGTTCACGGCTATCCTATATTAGCTATTTGAAATAATATTTCTGATAATAACAATAATTTAAACAGTTATTTCTTTAAAAAACACCCTTATAAGTTATGTCCTATCGAAAACAACCTTCTGGGTCACAGAAAAGAAAATGGAAAAATGAAATAGGATTAGCTGTAGAAGCACAGAAGGGTTCTATACTTAAGTTTGTACATCATGAAAACAACGAAGTTGATCAAGATCATCATGTAACTTCCCAAGAAAATTTTTGTGCAGATGAAGCTCAAGAAACGCAAGAACACACAGAACAATCATTTGGAACAGATGCAGACACAAAACAAGAAATTAAAAGTTGAAACTGTACTAGCATGGTATATAGATGACATTGGCACATGGCCGCAATCTTTAAACAACGAATACCGTGCCATTATACTTGAGAAAGGCCCTGTGAGAATAAAAGGTCTTGAATATCCTAAAGACATTAGAGGTAGGAAATTCACAAAAAATAATTACTACAAAAGACTTTCTAATGGTGAAATTGTCAACAGACGGTGGCTTGTGTACTCTAAATGCAAGGATGCTGTATTTTGTTTCCCATGCAAGATTTTCAATAGTTGAAATTTTAAGATAGCAACCATGGGTATTAAGGATTGGAAAAATCTTAGTCACATATTACCACAACATGAAAAGGCACAATACCACATTGAAAGTATGCACAAATGGTATGAGCTGAGTGTAAGGTTAAAAAATCAGACAACTCTTGAGGCCCAAAATCAAAGATTGCTGGAGTCAGAAAAGCAGCATTGGCGTCGTGTTCTTGAACGTCTATTATCTATTGTTGAATATCTATCAACAAACAATCTTGCTTTTAGAGGAAGCGTTGAGAAATTATTCCAGCCCCAAAATGGAAATTTTTTGGGCCTTGTACAACTGCTGGGAAAATTTGACACAGTGATGAGTGAACATCTCCGAAGAGTAACTGAAAATGAAATACATGACCACTATTTGGGACCAAGAATTCAAAATGAACTGATCATGCTAATGAGTAATAAAGTGAGAGACAAAATTGTTTCATTGGTTACTTTGGCAAAATATTTTGCCGTAATTCTAGATTGCACTCCGGACATAAGTCATCAAGAACAGATGTCATTAATAGTGAGATTTGTCGACATTAGTGATTCAGCACAGATTACAGTTAAGGAATTGTTTATTAGAAGTATAAGACACTACAGGTTTTGGACTTCTTCAAACTCTCCTTGATGAACTAAAACAAATGGGATTGTCCATAATGAACATTCGAGGACAAGGCTATGATAATGGCGCCAATATGAAAGGATGCATTTCTGGCGTGCAAGCTAGATTGCTGAGAGAAAATCCACGAGCCTTTTTTGTTCCATGTGCATGCCACAGCCTTAATTTGATATTGTGTGATATGGCCAAGTCTTCTGTAGAAGCTACATCTTTTTTTGGTTTGCTGCAACGCATTTTCGTGCTCTTTTCAGCTTCCACTCAACGATGGCAAATATTCAAAGCACATGTCAATGGTATTACCGTTAAGCCTCTATCTGAGACACGCTGGGAAAGCAGAGTAGAAAGTGTAAAAACGTTGAGATATCAATCTGAGGAAGTTTATGAAGCATTGGTTGCTATTTCGGAAGAAGCCAGAGATCCAAAAGCTAAAAGTGAAGCACAGTCATTGGCCTCTGAAATATCCAGCTTCAAGTTTCTAACATCTGTCGTAATCTGGTGTGACATTCTTGTTAAAATCTCAAGTGTAAGCAAAATAATGCAGAGTCCAATGATGCAGCTTGATTCAACACTTATCTTACTAAACAACACGCAAGACTTTTTAGTGAAATACAGAGAACATGGATTCAAAGAAGCACAGGTTACAGCAAGAGAACTTGCACAGGCACTCGGTGTAGAACCAAAATTTCCATGTGCGAATGTGACACGAGTTTCAAGGAAAAAACGACAAATGGAATATGAAGGAGCAGATGAGCCCATAGATGATCCAGAAAAGAAATTTGAGGTTGAATTTTTTAATGTTGTGATGGATAAAGCAGTATCTGCTGTTGATGAAAGGTTTAATACCTTGCAAGTACACCATAAACAGTTTGGATTTTTGTATGACATAACTAAATTCAACGAAATAGGAAAACAAGAGCAACTAATGACAAAGTGCAAGAACCTAGAGAGCCTTCTGAAGCACAGTGATAGTTTTGATTTAAATGGACTTGAACCGTACGAAGAATTGAGTGCACTGTCATCAATGTGCCACATGCAAAATTGGTGATGGACATTGTACAGTTTATTCATACCCGCAAACTTGTTGACATATATCCTAATGTGTACATTGCCACTCGTATTCTACTGCCAATTCCTGTAACAGTAGCATCAGGAGAACGGAGTTTCTCAAAACTAAAGCTCATTAAAAACTATCTCCGCTCTACAATGAGTCAGGAACGCTTAACTGGTCTTGCTATTCTTGCAATCGAACAAGATACGACTTTGTCTTTGTCATACGATGACATTATTACTGATTTTGCAGCCAAAAAAGCCAGAAAGATTGCTTTTAATTAAAAACAAATCTTTGTTTCAATACCTCTTCTTATAAATTTCCAATAAAATTTTGATAAATTAAAAAATATATATTATTTTCATCATTCTGTCATATCAGAATTTTTTCTATAGTGCTGCTTCTTTAGTGCTAGTCCATCAGCATTACAGTGTGCTTAATTAAGTTAAACTGGTTTTAATAACGTGAATGTGGCAATACTTTTTTCCAATACTGTAAGCTAATGTTTGTGTTGCTATGAGGAGATCAGGCACAGGGGCACCAGTTTAATAATCTCGTCTAGGGCACCATAAATCCTAAGGCCGGCCCTGTGTGACACTCCATGCAGGACCTGGAATTCATGAGCTGAGGAACAGATTATCATGCTCTATTAATATAGTATTTCAGTTGGAAAAGAGAGAATCTTGATCCTATATTTTCCATTTTTCACAAGTTTTCAAGAATAAGTGAGAGAAAACAAAGAAAATATAATTTTATTATATATAATGGTGTAATAAATATATGTTAGTTAGGATATGAGACATATGTATATTGCATTAACTAGTATATTTATAGTATATACAACAGGAGACAATTGATGGTGCCCACTATATTTAAAATTGCCTACTAATTTCAATCAATCATACTCTTTCCTGTTTTCTCAATCTCTTTATAATACCTTTCTAAATTATTATTCTTTGGGGCCTAATCTCTGTCCAAAAGTTATTTTTTTTAAAGTTTAAGCAAATTTCCTTTATCTACTTTTGAGTTTAGCGAAGGTGTCAATTTTTTCCTATATAAAATAAACCTTCCAAACTATAACCAGACTTTTTTAGAATGGGGTAGAGGAAAAATGTCTCAAGTTTGAAGACTGAAATTTAACACAAACATAACCCTCAGTGAGGGCCAGTGCCTTTCATCCAGACTGGACAATCATTTACACCATGTGTCATGTACACCAGACATCAGTTGGTTGAATAGGTTATAAGTGATGGCAAAATATGTCCCTTTGGTTTGAAAAATAATGACTTTGGTTTCACAGATATATGATTGAAAATTGTGTATTGAGCATACTCAGTTGGCAATCTTAAGGCTATACAGACAGTCTTGTAAAATGTTCAGCTTCTTAGTTCTGTGCTTCTTGGCTCAAAGAAGCAGCACTTGTATAATCTACAAGATGAATAGGCTTGGAGGAAGGAATTTACAGGCTCCACAAAATGATTAGTTCTAGATCTCTTCTCCCTCCTCCTTCCTTCCACACACCTTTTCAAATTCATTTTCCTTAAAGAAATCTAAGAAAATTAGCATTAATGCATCATTAAGGTTGCAAGATCAAGCGCTTTAAAGTCAGGAAACTCCCATAGTTCAAGTTGCAATGGCAAGATTTATATGATCCGTGTCTCCCTCAAAATGTCTGACATATATTGTAACTACAGATAGGCTAAGCTACAGCATTTAGATCTGGATTCTGATCATCTCAAGATTCAGAAGTTTTTAGATTTCCCCCCGCAACATGTATAAAACTAGGGTCCAAATCACTCACTCACTCACTCATGCCTGTCACCCCAATCGGGGTATGGGCCGCCAACCACAGATCTCCGGAGTCCTCTATCCAGGGCCATTCGCTCTAGCTGGTTCCAGGTATAGATCCTCCTGGTTGCAAGAAGGGTAATCGGCTTAGTGGCTTCCTCACGGCTTTTACCACCCAGCGTCCTGCATCTTCGAGTTGAAGACCGTTCTTTTTCCAGGGTAAAAGTCTCTGTTGTCTCTATTGTTGGCGTTTCTGTAGCAGGTTGATTTTTTACGAGGTGGAGTTGCTAGCCCCATGCCCAAACCGCCTCCTTGATCCTGACTTGGGACAGGCAGATGGCCCCAAAGGACCTCTCTGGTGGAGTTTCCAAATGCAACACTCAAATCCAAATCTGGGTTCAGATTCTGAACATCCCCTTGTTCAGGGATGTTCAGAGATCGAGGTTTGGTTCAGGCCTATTTCTAGTTCTAACTATTGTGTAAGAGCCAGAAGCCCATGTGCAGCCTCTGTGATGGGATATACAAACCCAGCACTGGACAACAAAGGGTTAAGACTTGGAGAGGCTGGAAGAGGAGCTTAGAAGGAAAGCAGAGCAGCTCACTTGTTGGCAGACCAGGGAAGAGAATGGACCTTTAGCTCCTGTGGAGAGGGACTGACTGAAGACAGGAGCTTCCCAGACAACTGTTGGTTTAAGATCGCTCACTAAAGGAAGGGAAGGCCAGATCTTGATGCACCCTGAGAGGGAGTCATTCCCTTCTGCGTTTTACTAAGTCAGTCTATTTGAGTTAATTCCCCTTGCTTATTGGTCATGGACTGCCCCAGAATGGGAGAGAATTTAAAGTGATCTTGCTGGAGGGCAAAATCACAGGAAGCAGCAGGCTTCTACAGAGGCAGAGCAGCCATTGGCAGGAGACACCCAGTGAAGAGAGAGCTGCTATGCCATGCCTGGCCATAAAGAGGGGCCACCACTAAGTTGACCCCTTCACAAGCTCTCCTTGGCTTCAGTGGGAGCTGAATGTACAAAACTGAGTGTCTGATCAGCCCCTTGAGTTCACTACTGAGTAATAAGTTTAGGATTTAGCTGCTGGAGTCCAAGCATTTTCAGATATGTCCCCCAAGCCATTTGAATAATTAGGGTTTATCTGAATTAATTAATTTTCTGCTAATGCTAGTCACGCTTAGTAACATGACCAACTGTAGATTAAGAAATTAGTAGGCAATTCTGTACAGTATTTGAAACCCAAAGTGAGGCTTGTTTTGGAAACAAAAGTGTCTAACAATAATGCAAAGATATGGCAAAATTATAGGTTTAAAATATGACATGTTTGGTCAAACTAACCAAATGTATACAGAGCCATCAAAATGGAACTTCCCAAATGAAAAGTCAATATTACCAACTCAGGTACACTGACCCTGTGCCACACAGATTTCCATGAATATTTTTATTTGAAAGGGCAGAATTTGGCCCCCCCAAATGCTCAGATGTGTCCAACTTGTGTACCAGAGATAGCTGGCCAGTATGCTTTTTTATATGCACGTATATTTTGTGGGTTTTGCTGAGTGAGGACTTATTTTATTTCAGTGGAGAAAGCACTCAGTCCCAAAATATTTTAAACAAAAATATTGGAAACAATTCTATTCAATCAATTTGTATACTTTTGGATTTGCTAAATATATTATATCACAACAATGGACTTTATATATACATTGCTAGTTCAGACTGATATTTTAGGTCAACCTTTCAATTTAAAATGAATGTAACTGATTGTATAGGCCACACCCAAAGGTTAGCAGGGAAGGATTTAGTCATCTCAATTTGGCTGCTAGAGGGAGGACAGTTTCCAGCTTTAAGTGCAGGGATTTGCAGGATAGCAAAAGAGGACCAGCTTTGAAGAATTCTGTTCTATATAGATTCCGTGTGGTTGACCTCAATTTTCTCCCTCATCTTCATTTCATAAACAAATGGGGGTCATGGTGAATAAGTGCCCAGCATGGGTGTGATTAAAAATATTATTCTGTTTATCTAGGGGAATAGAAATAAGCATTACCCTATGACCTTCCTGTAAACTAGGACTGAACCCAAACTCATGTTATATCTGAAAGGAAGATCCTTTGGGGTAGGGAAAGCAGCAGCAGGAATTATAAAGCAGCTCAGTGCCTGAAGCCAGCAAGAGGTATACTTTCTTCTAAAACAAATGATACACGATGGTTATTTATATTAAGGAAAGAAAATCAGGTAGAAGCACATATTGGAGGTTAACATGCTGAACTGCTATGCTTTTTAAAATCAAACCTAGAGTACAAAATACCTTTTCCACTAATTGTGGAGAATCAAATTTAGACAAAATTGTCTCAAAAAATCTCTAGACACTTCCTCCTATCAAGCTTCCTGCAAGCCTAAAGCCCACAATTTTTAGATTAAAATAGCTTTCCTTTTTTCTTTTGTTAATATACATTCTTATGTAAAGAGCTTTTCAGTATAAATTCATACTTTCAAACTCCATGCACACAGCATTTTGACATATGTTAACATTAATTTCCATAGTTTCAAATGTTCAGTTCTTCTCTCTAACCCTTTTTCTATATCTTTAATAGTAATGAAACTGCATTTTAGGGGACATCATGCAATTCCAAAATATTTTCCCCCAGAATAACTGAGTTACCAGTGAGAAAGAGCAGAAGAGGCAGGAGCAGATGCACCTGTCTCTTCCTCAACTCTGTCTATACCTTCTTCACACAATGCACAGTCAACCTGTGGGAACTTGTTGCCAGGGGATGTTGTGAAGGCCAAAAATATAATTGGGTTAAAAAAATAATTAGATATGTTTTTGGAGGACAGGTCCACTAATGACTATTAGTCAAGATGGTCATAGATACAACCTCATGCTCTGAGTGTCCCTAAACCTCCAACTTCTAGAAGCTGGGACTGAATCACAAGGGACGGATAACTCTGTTCTGTTCCTTCCCTCAGAAGCATCTGGCCCTCACCACCATCAAAAGATGGGATACTGTGCTAGATGGACCATAGATCTGACCCAGTATGGCTGCTCTTATGAATGTAATTAAGTTTTTTAATCTGCTGTTGCTAAGTCTGCTTTATTTCATTAGTACTTTATCCCCACACTTCTCCCTTTTATCAGTTAGAAAAGAGGAAAGGAAAGGAAAAAAGTACTTAGGTCAGGTGATGCAAAAGCAGTGGGTCCTATGTGAGAAAAAGAAAATGTCAGCCATTTATATACAGCTAAGGAAGCAGTTGCTAGTAAAAGATCACTTAATCAAAGTAATATATTTAATTTGTATATTATTTAAATAATAAATGTACCACCTGAGCAATTTTTGGAAAGTAATACTGACACAGGGGCTGATCCTGCTTTGTGGGAACTCAGTGAAAGTTTTACCAAGGACCTCACTGGGAGCAAAATCAGGCCCAAAATCATTAAACCACTTAATTGCTTCCAAAAGTCCATAGCAAAGCCCAGTAAGCACAAAAGAGAACATGTATTTTAAAAAAACTGCCATCCATAAATAATATTCCGATGGTGCAAGAGGGAGCTGGCATTTTATTTTCATTCCCCTCCTACCAGAAATGACATAATCAGGGGCCATGTAATGTCACACAGCCCACTGAATTTGGGAGACAAGGAGAAATGGTATTATATGCTGCCCACATGCCATCCTGGAAGGGCTGTTGGCTGGGGCTTGTGGTGGTAACAGTGGGGTGAGCAGGCCCTTGTGATTTTGAATACAAGTGTGGTATCTATACTGAGTGTGAAAAGCCACTTGAGTGAGGTTGGCTGAGTTAAGGTTCCATTTTTAAAAGCTAGTTAGATGTTGCTAAATTATTAAATTAAATATGATAATGAGAAGTAGTATTCAGTGAACGATTTAACTGAGCAATACAGCAAGGTGGACGTTGTATGTTAAGCTGTCTAAGAAATTCCAGTTTTGTCTTATACCTGACAGACACAGGCCATATTTTAAGGCATATGCATGAGGTGGCAGAGACGAAGGTGTATAATAAACCTTTTGTAATTTCTTGACTTTTCAGAACTTAATTTCTGTCCCTTAGCAGGTGTTAAATAGTTTTTTTTTGTGTGTGTAGTATTAATGGAGGCCAGAATCTTCAAATTTGGATGCATAAAGATAGGCATCTGATCTAAACAGAACTGGCATGATTGTCAATGGTGCTGAGCACAGCCCTTCTTAACCTCAGTGAGAGTTGCTGGTGCTCGCCACCTGTGAACATCAGACCTTATTCAGGTGCTTTACTTCAGGCACCCAAATGTGAATATTTGGGGCATATTTCCCAATGTGCAACATATTTAAAGTTTTCTCCCCATAAGGATAGAAGGTCACCACGGATAGAGGACATCCATACAAGAATGGGAAGTGGGACTGAAACTGAAGACAGGTTTCAGAGTGGTAGCCATGTTAATCTGTATCAGCAAAAAGAATAAGGAATACTTGTGGCACCTAAGAGACTAACAAATTTATTTGAGCATAAGGTTTTAGCCCACAAAAGCTTATGCTCAAAGACATTTGTTAATCTCTAAGGTGCCACAAGTACTCCTTGTTCTTTTTGAAATTGAAGAGACTCTTATTTACATGGTCATGCTGAAGATTCTTTAGGACAAGATGGTAAGTCACAAAATATCTTCTCCTGAAAAGAGGTGGCTAGGGACATAAATGGAAAACAAAGGACAGGACAGTGGTTTGCCATTAGATATAAGAAAGATTTGCAAAACATTTTAAGGGATCAGACATGGAGAAACATTATGAAAAACACAGCTTAAGTATGTTTTAGAGACAGAAGATCTTGTTACCCTACTAATTTGTCATTCTCTGTAAATATTGTTGACGTGGAACAAGGAAAGTTGTGGGCAATACACTGAACATAGATTTGCAACAAGCTTTTAAAGTATGTTCACAAGGATTCATGTGTAGTATGACAAGTTAACATACTGCAACTGGGCACACTTCTGTTAGATATGGATTAGGCTCCTTTACCACTGAAGTTAGTAGAAATTAAGGGGGTGGATTAATGAAAGGATGTGTCTCAAATTAGCCATAGAGGGAGCCTTACAATAAGGAGGGAAGTTACTAGTAAATAGGGTGACCAGACAGCAAGTGTGAAAAATCAGGACCGGGGTTGGGGGTAATAGGAGCCCATATAAGAAAAAGACCCAAAAATTGGGACTGTCCCTATAAAATCTGGACATCTGGTTACTGTACTAGTAAAGGGATCAGAGTTAGACCACATTTAATTCTTTAGGTAAACAACATGAATGGCATTACTCAAACCAAGCTATTCAAGTTTACAATTAACAGAAATGGTGAACAACAGTGCTGTTAGATACAAGAAAACTTGTATGATCTGAGCAAACACTGGCTGACATAGACAAATGTGGGAGAATGTAACAAATGTAACTAAAAGGAAATATACTGAATAGTAAAGCGCAGGACTGTATTAGTAATGATTCAGTCCTGCAAGATGTTGAGCATCTATTGGAAGGTGATGAGTGTCCTTAGTCCCTCTGCACAGGCGCCATATATCACTCAAGGTCTGAGTCTGGGAGGGGCAAGGCACTGTAGGTGAGAGCTTATGGTGGTGGGCATTTTTAGGAACGTTAAGCACCTTGCAGGATTGAGTCCCTAATATGTTCTTCATTATAAAGCAAATAATGCAGTGCTCTTTATGGAACCTTGAATCAGTCAACACACACCTTAGAAGACATGTATTTTTGCCATGCAGCTGATATATGGCAGCTGATTGTACTTGTGATCACAGGTGGATCATTGTTAAAAATTTACTATGTTCAAGCAAAATGCAATTTCAAAGCCTTGTAAATCAGCCAAATCTGAACCAATTTTCCCTGGAACATCCAAAGACACTCTTCAGTCAAAGACTAGCTTCCTGTCAAATTTATCTTTTCAATTCCCAGCCCTTGTGTGTGGAGAAATTGAGAAAACTGCACTATTTTATTTTAAATGAAGAGAATGCAATTTTCACTCTCCTTCTGCTCAAAGATTGCTGAATTGTTTTGCTCAAACTTTTAAATTAAAAAAAAATCACCTTTGACCAGAAAGAGAGCCTGAAATTTCAGCCCAATAAGTGACAATTCTGGAAAGTTCTATGCCTGAAAACAGAGACAACCTTAACTATAGCTCTAGTGCTCTGGCTATAATGAATCATTAGCTAGATCTTGCAGCCCCTGACATACAGACATTAAATTAATTACAATGTTAATTAAAATATATTTTATTGTTCTTTGGGAAGCACAGACTAGAAAATACAAGAATATAGTTCTCATAGAGTTAAGGTCCAGAGCCACAAAGGTAAATCAGTGCCTAAATCTGAGATCTAGGTGCTGTAATCTTGTGTTTAGGTGCCTATGGTTTAGTTTTGTCTCCACTGTGATCCACAAAACTCCCGCCAAACCCTGTAAATGCCTAAACTCACTCAGCACCTAAGCTTTCAGTGTAAAAATTCCATAGGCACTTGGATTTCTGCCTCTGGGCATGGGCACTGTTGACTCACTCTAGGCATCCAGGAACCTGTCTTCCGCATTTCACTGCTGCCTAAGTCACATCTAGGGCCTGATCCTATTCAAATCCTTGCTCCACCTTATGCTGGGAGGAATTGTACCTGTGTCTCCCTCATCTCCACTGAGTGCTCTAACCAGTGAGCTAAAAGTTACAAGGCAGCACCTTCTCCTCTTCTAGCCAGTTAGGTGCAAGGCAGGTACCTAACTCATTCCCACAAGAAGAGCCTAAGCCACCTGACTCCAGGTGACTGGTTCTTGTTTGTTTATCCCTAAACAGAGATAGGTGCCTCCCTACAGCACAGATTTAGGCATCTTTCTCCCAGAGGGTGCAGGTCTTAATACACATCCCTCTTGTCAGCATCTCCCATTGGCTAGCTTAGGGGCTCCCCACCTAGTGAACTGGGTTTGTGGATCACACTTTAAGGCACCTATTTCTCCTCATTCATTGCATAGGAGCCTAGTCACCTAACTAAGGCTTTGTAGTTCCTGTGGTTCTGTAGATGCCTAGAATTTAGGTGCTGTGATATCATCATTGCAATGCCTAAATCCTTATGTGGATACCACCCAAGTAATTATAAGGAACAACTGAAAAAATATGCCAAATTCACTTTGGAATAGAGATGATATTGTGGTGAACTCACTCCCACCCCCACATACAAGTATATTTGATAAAACTGATCCCTGCAAACTTTTCATATACAGACTCCTATAAGAATGTGATGAAAACTGGGGGATCCAAAATGGAAGTTAATGAAAGTTGTGGGAGAATTTGGTTCTCTAAGTACAGGCAAAATTAATTTACACAGAAGATAATAAAAATCATGGAATATTTCACCAGATTTAGTTCTAAAGAGAGAGATGAAAGGAGGTGGAGAAGAAAATAGAAGTGAAATGAGACTACATTTTTAAACAGTGGAGGCCAAAAACTTTGTGTTCTATTGTGCAGCCGTTGTGCATAATTACCACAATAATAAGTACAAATTTGGAAATTGTGAGTGCAAATGGGAAACTTTGTAACTAATTACCTCTCAGACAACACAACTGCTGGATTAGTGCATACAGTTGCAACAAATGAACAGGCAATTGTAGCAGTGCAAGTGCATATACAATTTTCTCTGAAGACCTGCACTTTTGAAAATGTAGGCTTCTTAGTCCATTTCATTTTCTCAAGATTTTTTGCGCTGGGGCAAACTTGGTTGCTGTTTTTCAGATGCCAAAGGTTGACTGGATTTTGCAGCAAGCCCATTATAAACATCAGATAGGTTTTCCTCCAAAACCTCATTGTATTGTGAAGTTATAAATGATCTGAAAACAAAGCAAACATATTTAAAATGTGCAGTTTCTGTTAAGAATCTATTGCTCATTATACGACCTGACTTTCAGACAGATACCAGATTATTATTTAAACACAAGTCATACCTCTATTGAAAATAAAAAAATGGGGAAAAGATATTGAGAGTCTAGATTACTGGTGAAAAAATGCAAAAGTAAATATAGACTGAAAATCCTGGAGGTTTTTACTTCAAAACAGTAAAACATAAAACAGTGTTGAAGATAATGATGATGAAGATATGGCAGGTTTTTGTTGCTGTTGTTTTTTGTGGCCAGCAATTAAACAAAGATGGATCAGTTTTACATCCATTAGCAAGAGCTCTTGTATCTCCTAAACTGGCTACAGGTTCTAGCACTCATGTGCTGTGTGTATAAAGCTATTCTAAACTCCAGGCTGAGAGAATAGTATGGTTTCACTAGTATGTTTCTCAGAAAAATGTGTGTCCATATTGATCAGAAAACTGTGCTATAATTATGCCAGCAGCAACTTTTTTTAGATAAGAACATAAGAATGGCCATACTGGATCAGATCAAAGGTCCATCTAGCCCAGCATCCTGTCCTCCAACAGTGGCCAATGCCAGGTGCCCCAGAGGCAATGAACAGAACAAGTAATCATCAAGTGATCCACTAATTCCCACCTTCTGGCAAACAGAGGCTAGGGACAATTTTGCTCTTGACTATAGTTTCAACCAGTTTGCCTAGTACTGAAGTTAGGTTTACCAGCCTGTAATTGCCGGGGTCACATCTGGAGCCCATTTTGAAATTGGCATCACATTAGCTATCCTCCAGTCATTTGATACAGAAGCTCATTTAAATGACAGGTTACAGACTACAGTTAGTAGTCCTTCAATTTCATATTTGAGTTCCTTCAGAACTCTTGGGTGAATACCATCTGGTCCTGGTGACTTATTACTGTTTAATTTATCAGTTTGTTCCAAAACCTCCTCTAATGACACCTCAATGTGTGATAATTCCTCAGATTTGTCACTTAAAAAGAATGGCTAAGGTTTGGGGATCTCTCTCACATCCTCAACCGTGAAGACTGATGCAAAGAATTCATTCAGCTTCTTTGCAATGGCCTTATCATTCTTGAGTGTTCCTTTAGCATCTCAATTGTCCAGTGGCCCCGCTGGTTGTTTAACAAGCTTCCTGCTTCTCATGTACTTAACATTTTTTTTGCTATTACTTTCTGAGTCTTTGTCTAGCTGTTCTTCAGATTCTTTTTTGGCCTTCCTAACTATATTTTGACACTTCATTTGCCAGAGTTTATGTTCCTTTCTATTTTCCTCACTAGGATTTTCCTCACTTTTTAAAGGATGCCTTTTTGCTTCTCACTGCTTCTTTTAACTGTGCTGTTTAGCCACAGTGGCTCTTTTTTGGTTCTCTTACTATGTTTTTTAATTTGGGGTATATATATAATTTGAGGCTCTATTATGGTGTCTTTAAAAAGTTTCCATGCAGCTTGCAGGGATTTTATTTTTGGTGCCTTACCTTTTAATTTCTGTTTCACTAATCTCATTTTTGTGGAGTTCCCTTTTCTAAAATTAAATGCTACAGTGTTGTGCTGCTGTGGTGTTTTCCCCCCTCAGGGATGTTAAATTTAGTTATATTATGGTCACTATTACCAAGCGGTCCAGATATATTCACCTCTTGGACCTGATCTTGTGATCCACTTAGGACTAAATCAAGAATTTCCTCTCCTCTTGTGGGTTCAAGGACTAGCTGCTCCAAGAAGCAGTCATTTAAGGTGTCAAGAAACTTTATTTCTGCATCCTATCCTGGTGTGATATGTACCCAGTCAATATGGGGATAGTTGAAATCCCCCATTACTATTGTGTTTTTTATTTTAATAGCCTCTCTAATCTCCCTGAGCATTTCACAGTCACTATCACCATCCTGGTCAGGTGGTTGGTAATATATCCCTACTGCTATATTCTTATTCGAGCATAGAATTACTATCCATAGAAATTCTATAGTACAGTTTGGTTCATTTAAGATTTTTAATTCATTTGATTCTATACTTTTTTTCACATATAGTGCCACTCCTCCACCAGCACAACCTATTCTGTCCTTCCGATATTTTTTGTACCCTGGTATTACTGTGTCCTATTGATTATCCTCATTCTACCAAGTTTCTGTGATGCCTATTATATGAATATCCTCATTTAATATGAGGCACTCTAGTTCACCCATCCATAGGTGCTGACTTCTAATGGTGCCAGGGGGTGCTTAACCCCCCTCTGTCCCTGGCCCCACCCCAACTCCACCCCTGCCCTGCCCCCTCCCACCCCCATTCCAACCTCTTCCCCGAAGTCCCTGCCCCAACTCCGTCCCCTCCCTGACCCTATTCAACTCCTTCCCCAAATCCCCGCCATAGTCCCACCTCCTGGAGCTTGCTACAGCTGTTTGGTGGTGGCAAGTGCTGGGAGGAGGCAGAGGTGAGGTGGGAGGGAGGGGAGCTTGGCTGCTGGTGGGTGCAGAGGACCCACTAATTGTTCTCCATGGGTGTTCCAGCCCCGGAGCACCCACTGAGTCGGTACTTATGCACCCACCTTATTATTTAGACTTCTAGCATTGGTATATAAGAACTTTAAAAGCTTGTCACTTTTTAGCTCTCTCCCATTGCATGATGTAACTGAATGAGACTTTTTAAAATTTGACTATTTCTTATCAGATCCTACCTGTGTTTTATCATCTTCCATCCTCTCCTCCTTATTAGGACATAGACAATCTCCATTAATAGATCCTCCCCCAATGGATGTCTCTATCCAAACCATATGCTCCTCCACACCTGTCGACTTTCCCCCAGTCCTTAGTTTAAAAACCACTCTACAACCTTTTTAATTTTAAGTGCCAGCAATCTGGTTCCATTTTGGTTTAGGTGGAGCCCATCCTTCCTGTATAGGCTCCCTATAACAAGGTTGTTGCTATCATGGTTTGAGACATAGACTAGACTGGGCCAGACTGTAGACATGTACACCTCTCCCCTCAATCTCAAAAGGAAGGCACAGCAAATATGGAGCTCTCGAAGGACTGTATCTTTGAGAATTAGTTTTTCCCCTTCCATGTGCTTTTACCTGGGAGTATCCAGCCCTACATACATAACAGCATGTGACATGTCAGGCAAGGAAAGTTAAATATATCAATTTTATGTAATACGTCCTAAATTGTAATTTGCACTCTGCTACAGATTCTCTGCCTGACCTTGTTAAAGTCATTTAACTGCTCTGTGTCTCATTTTCCTCATCTGTAAGAAAAACCAAGATACTATTACTTACTCTTTTACATCAGATGGGCTTTGTGAGGATTGATTAAAGTATATACATCACTATGACAATGTTAAGGGCTATGTTTAATTAATAATGTTGTTTATTATCTATGTCATAATTTATATGATGGTGGGGGGTGGCAAGATGGTTACTGTAAATTAATCCATAACTCAGTAGAGGTACAATGGCAGCTAAGCCACTATTATAGAGTTAATTGATGTACTTATATGACAAACATTAGAAATGCATATTGTTTTAAACTCTTCACAAAGTGATTATGTTGTATTGTTATAATCTGTAGTTGCTTCAGTGAATATGACTTTTTTGTGTAAGTATCTTAGTTTATAACAAGTTTCAAAATAGATTTAAAGCATGCTTTAATGGAGTAGTTCAGTAGTGTAAAACAACAGTACCTCGGTCTCCATATATTTTCCGCTATGTTCAGTCTCTTCCCTGACGTGTTGGACTTCAGACATGTTTTATTAACATTCTACAGTTGTACCCTTCTGACTAACCAGCCATTAGCTGGCTCACTGATCCTTAACTGCAGATCACTCTCTCTTATATAGGCTGCATTTCCCTTAGGTTCCAAAATAATTAGTCTCACGGCTATGGATGTGATTTCCGTGTAAAGGAATGTAAAAGCAGCACCTCAATCACTGCTGGTGAGTATCCTTATTCATGTTATGTGCCTTTTATGGTTAGTATTTATAGAATACCATATTCTAATTCTACTTAACAATTAGACTAACACCAGAGAGGGTTACATTTGCCTTCCAGCACAATTTTCAGCACAGTGAGCAAGGAGTTACACGTACAGAGCTCCCATAGCAACATGTTATTGTTAACTGAAGTTGTGAGCATAACTCCATGTACTAAAAATTCACTATGGACCAACTTAGCTGTCAAATTGGACACCAGTGAAGAATCTGAGGGCAGAATACTCTTGTAACCACATAGGGGTATTCTATGGTAATGGAATAGCCCCTAACACTGCAATATTACTATTATAAGTTGTAGTGTTTTGGACCATTACTAAAGAATAATGTGCTCCTTTTTTTGTAAGGAGTGAACCTGAAGTCTTCATTATTACAGAACATTAGAGTATCACTTCTCAAATAGTAATGCATTGAAAGCCCATAAATCTTCAGTTCTTTGATATCAACATTATATTTTTAATCCACTACAACATCGCCCATTAAATGTATTGCTACCAGGAAAAAAAGCAGTACCTTTATTTCAGAATACAGGTGGAGAGGGGGAAATGTAATCAGATACTGATATCACCTTTCAGTTAGCATCTACATGTATTCATCTGAAATGTCAATATTAAAGGGAAACAAAGTGAGATCAGTTAAAAAAAATCCTGACATTGATGAAATAGCAAAATCAACACATAACCCACCTTCTTCTGGAATCAAAAGAAAAAACTGAAAGAGGGTAAAAATACCTGACAGCTGAAGAGTTTCATTTAATATAGTCACTTTAACAAAGACTCAAGTAGGTTCAGTGGTCCTAATTAAATTAATTAGGTGCCAAAAATGTTTAGCTATTATGATCTTTTACATTTTATCCAGTGGCTTTCATCGTACTGGACACATCAAAGTAGTCATCTACCAACAGTAAGGGACTATCTAATTATTATACAATAAAAAGGATTAACTGTCCCAGTAGAGGCTGCTTATTGTTTCTCTTATTCACTGGTCTACCAGTGTCCACAATTTCTGAAGAGAAATCAGGCAACATATTTTAACACAAGTAAATAGGCATTGTGTATGAATGAGGCACTAAAGAAGCATTAAGGAGATAGGCCCAGATCCTCAAAGGTAGTAGGCCCCTAACTACCGTTGGGAATTAGGCACCTAAATAGCTTTGAGGATCTGTGCCATGTATGTAAAAAAAGAAAACTGCAACATGCTGATCCTGCAACATGCTGAGTTCCTCCTGAGAAGTGCCGAGTGTCTTCAGCTCTCACTGAGTTCAGTAGAGAAGGGAGTGTTTTGTTTAGGAAAGCTACCCAGTGCTCACTGTCCCCTCTTACTGTCTTCAGGGGCACACACCATCCTAAAAGGAGAAGAGAGGAGGCACAATCCTTCCTAGAGAGCCCCATAGAGTGGTGCAGCTCTGCCCCAGTGCAAGACAGATTGTAAATTACATAATCTGATCTAGTAGTATGCCTAACATTTAGGGCCTAATTTGATGGAACTAACTTGCTTTTTCACATGTAATTTTTCATGCACAGTTAATTGTAGGTGCAAATTATAGCATTGAGATGTCTGCTTTACTTGCAGATGCAGCCACCTGTTTAGGTGTCTAAATACTAGCATTTAGACACCTTCAAAATGGTAGGCTGACTGAGCCCCTTTAAAAATCAGACTTTCCATTGCAGTACATATTACTTTGCTCAGGATATGTGAACCTGTGAAAATCTTGATTAGATAGATAAATACAAAGAAATATTAATTAGGAAATAATAAATTAGAAATTATTATCTCATTTTGGAGGATAAAAGCAATCTCCTCTTTGTCTTTCTCTTTCTGTCTGTGCATGTGTATGTGCCAGGTCTGACATGCTAACTTGTTACAAATGTGACTCAGACATATAGCAAGAGTCTTTTTATCTCTCTGGGTGGGGAACATTGGGACAATTTGCATATTTACTTTCTTTTATTAAACTGCATCTTCGTTGTCAACTCATTTAAAAATGCCAATTTAGAATATTGGCTTTGATCTGGTTTCCTGGTAATTAAATTGCTTGCCTTTAAACTTCCATCATTTAAAATAATTCTTATTAAGACAATTTTCCCAAACTTCAAATGTTGGTTTTCAATTCTCTATGAAAGGAATGAATAATGGTTCTGGATATATTTACTTAAACACAGGCTAGTTATACTGAACTAGGAAATTGATTTCCTTGCCTCTTGTATTAACTAAGGGCATGATCCAACAAATTCTTACCCTGTCAGAGGCCTTAGTCACACAGTAGTCCCATTTGTTTCACTGGAACAACTTACATTAATAACATCTACTCAAATGAGTAGGGATTTCTAGGATTGGATCCTAAGACATGTTACTATTCTTCTAGGCAGAATGAAATAAGCATTCCCATGCTGGCCTTTTAGAAAATGTTCATTGTGAAATAACTTCAGTTCTCAAATACAATATAAGTGAAGTTTTATAATTATATCTGTGTAGATAATATATAAATAATCACCACATATTCATCTAATACAATAACCTGTACATCCTGTTCCCTGCCTGAACTGCTTCTGATTGAACTTCATCAGGTCTAAGAGATTCTGATCAGATGTTCCAGCTGTGTGCATCTCTACTCATAAGAGAATGAAATAGAAATAAATGTGAAGGGGTAGATTGTGCCTGTTAGGCACACCTATAGTAAGTAATTAAATAAAATCTATAGGTCTTTGTCTTGATCTGATATAAATATAATCACATATTTCATTATATTTTAAAATATCAATCTCTTCCTTCTCTAATTACACATTTGAATATATGGTAATTGTTTTGACTGTGAGGTGGTTAAAAATCTGTGCCATAGAATATTAAAAAGAGATTAAAAGGTCTTTTGTTCATATGGAAAACCAAAAACAATATTTTGTTTAAGTGGTATTTTATATTTCTCTAGTCAAGTGATGATGGGACTTTTGTAAAGAAAACCTTTAATCTTAAACATTCAGTACTCCGTCACAACATAATTACCCTAATTTGTATTCCACTGTAGAAATAGGCTTTTTCAGTTTAAACAAATTAAGCAACAATCACTAAGCATACATGGCCAGCATTTTTTCAGGTAACCTGTTATCTGCTCTAGTTACAGCTTTATCTTTATAAATTAGAAATCCTGTTTTTGTTTTCCTGATTTTTCTGAGGATTATGTTAGTCAGATTGTCTAAAGAGGCATTGTGGCTCACTGATGAGGGCACTGGATTCAAGAGGTTATGCTCCACTCTTTCCTTACTCGTTGTATGATCTTGAGCAGGGAACTTTGGGCCACATCCTTCCCTCATTTAGACCCCAGTTCAGGAAAACACTTATGCACATACTTAACTTTAAGTGCATGAGTAATGCCATCCCTCTTCAGCAAAACACTCAAGCACAGGTTTAAGAGCATTGCTGAATCAAGGCTGTTTATTCCCATTGATGTCAGCAGATGATGTATGACCTGAAGTATGACAATTTATATCCCTTATAAATAGGGATAGTGATATCCTATCTCTATGTACTTATGGATGTTCTTGCTGTCTATATAAATGTGTCAGGGCATGAACCAACCTCTAACTGTGATCAGGGTTTGAAGAAGCTTCCCCTATGGGCAGTTTATTTCAAAATGATGTATTACAGAGTTTCTTGTGCCTTCCTCTAAAGCATCTGGCACTAGAAACTGTCTGATAAAGGATACTGAACTAGATGGGCCACAGGTATGACCATTCCTGTGAAATCAGTGGAGTCAAACTGGTTTAAAATAGGTATAACATCAAAATCAGGCCCATTGCATTCAGGCCCCAATTCAGCTACACATGTTAAAGTGTAAAGCACATGCTTAAGTGCTTTGCTGAATGGGAGCCTCAAAGAGAAAGTAAGTGAAAGAAAGAAGAGAGGAGAGAGACTCCAGCCCCAGCCCAAACATCTACTCTGCAATTTTCAGTCCTGCACCCTGACTCAGCCACAGCCGTGCTGGAGGTCTTTTTATTGCAGTGTAGCTGTTTAAGTTTAGACCTTGTGCAAGCAGTTGCAACTGCACATGTAGTTCACAGAGTTCTCACTTACATGAGGTCTGAATATGGTCCTAGATCTTTTATATAACAATAACCGAAAAAAGAGTGGTACTGATTTAGAGACATCAGCACTGAACTATACAGAATGATTATTCATAGCATGATGTGGCGGGGGTGAGGGGAAGCAGGAAAGGAAGGAATTGAATATGAAAAGCTCAAGGATGAGTAAGTTTAATGAGAAAGATCTTAGTATTATATTTCAGTGATGTGAGGTTCCAATGATAGGTGAATATATTGTTTAGGGCCAAATTCAGCACTGACACAAATGGATGGTGTAAGTTGTACATCTAGGGCCAGATGCACCACTGTGTTCCAGCTGCTTTGCAACTTTGAGGTAAGCAAAATACCCATAAAGCTGGTTTATCCAGCAAATAAACTGAATTTACAACTACTTAGCATTGTTTAAGCAGTGTGGAACACCAGAGTGCAATGGTGCATCTAGCCTCTAAAGGACATTGGTTGGAAAGTGAGTGTAAGTAGGCTTAAATGGTGAAATAGCGTAACTTGTGTGGGTGTGCAAAAAACACCCAAACAAAACAACGTAATTTATACTGATTTGGTATCTTATTGGGACAAAATTCAGCCTTAGTATAAAAGGTACAACTGAATTTGGCCTTGGTACTGTTAGTTTGCATTATCTTGCACCTCCCTCTTGGTTCTTCATCTTTGTGAGACAAACATGGCATGGCATATAAATTACATTAATTTTGCACATGCACTGAATCTAGGTTAATGCAAGTTACACTATGGTGTCACTTTACATCTCTTTCTGGCATAGGGTGACCAGATGTCCCAATTTTATAGGGATAGCCCTGGTTTTTGGGGCTGTTTCTCATATAGGTTCCTATTACCCGCCCCACTCCCTGTCTTGATTTTTCACACTTGCTGTCTTGTCACCCTATAATCTGGCCAATATACATCCAATGTGTAATATACATCCTACCGTCATTTATGTCACCCTGAATTTGGTTCAGAAAATTCCAGGAATTGCCCCTGCTTACTAGGCTTCATTTAGATGAATTTGGCCCTACATATCTTTGTTGCTGTTTCAGATCTCTTGTAAATAAGTTAATAGATAGATGTATTGGCTGACTGGAAGATTGAATCTGTCTCTCATAGACCATTGAATAGAATGCTAATAGAAGGGAACATGGATTACAGAGTGTGTAACACATACAAAAAGTTTCTTCTAGCTTTGAGTCATTTAGGGACAGACTTTTCTGTTATGGTTTTTACATCCTATAAACCTCATATTCTGTTTTCTTTGTTAGATAAGGTACAGACATGAAGATTACTATTACACTATGAATTTTCCTTCCCTGAGTTGTAACTTAACATTAAATCATGCTACAGAAGCTTAAATTTTTCTGGGTAAATTCAAGGTTATGTTTGAAGACAAAAGCTCACCAATTCTCTAATTAGGAAGAAGCAAGTCAATTTATAATATCTAAAATTGTAGAGTTTTTTTGCAACCAATGGGCATACTGAGAAAATGATATGGGTCCTATTCTGGCAGACATTTACGAATGTGAATAGCCCCAGTAACTCATTCTGTTCTCATGAGTAGAGTTACACATGTGCTAAAGTGTTTTGCAGGATTAGGGCCTTAGATTTTACAATGTTAAAAAACTATTTATTTAGGAAGTTTGAACAGGTTTATAAATCCATGACATGTAAATATCAAAAACAAAACAATAATGATTACAACAAAGAGCTTTGGTTTAAAGAGACATTCTACAGTAATATAGTCATCAGATCTCTTTATTTTACAAGGTGTTACCATATTAGACTGAGCATCATAACAACATCTGGGACATATTGTTTCCAGTGATTTTTATGAACTTGAGTAAAATCTGCTATTACACATATTTAATAGACCAGGCATGTCTATGAAATGTTATTTTTAAAACTATTTATTTAGATTTTATGAACAAATCTGATATCCTTGACTTTGAATGGTACTTTTTAAAATTCATGCCTTTAACGAGTGGGAAGTTTTTACTAGAGTTGACCCCCTATTGTTCTTGTAAATTTGGCAGCAATAACTGTATAATTTTAGTCAAGTATGTATTTTTTTCTTTTATTTATGTACAGTTAGTCTTTTTGAGAAAGACTATACTTGTAGCTTATGATATAAAATTTTATAAATAAAAAAATAGAAATAAAAAAGGCAGAAAGCCAAAGTTAAATCACTCTAAAAAGCAGAAAGGCTTCAAATACAGATAGAACTGACTGGGATTCTCCTACACTTTCTCTCTTGTCCCTTCCATAAGTAAAGTGTTCCTGCCCTTGCTGCAGAAGAAAAAGGACTTGCATTAGTCAGTTTCTTACTGCATCAAGTTCTTTATACACCCAGCTGGTTGCAAAGTTTCTCTTTGCAGCCATGCCTCTGTGTAATCCTAGTCAGTTTCCCTTTGCAACTGTAGGGTGCCTCCTTTGATGTGGCGCTGTAGGAGGTTGCCTATGCTTAAAGGAGGGCCTGCAAACAGAACCCCTTCTGTGGAGCAAAAGAAAACACCAGTGTGATGTCATGTGACTCTTTTTTAAATATATACTGTGGAGGAACTGACATCTATGTCTCAGAATTTTGTTATACAGCTTTATGATGTTATACAGTGGTAGAGATTAGATAGAAATAGATATCTCATTTAAACCCTGAAGTGAAGGGTATCTACTCTAGACCTCTCTTTGGTTGGTCTAATTCAGTGACTTTCCGGACTTTCCAGGGAAAGTGGGTGGAAGAAATTGGAGTGGTTGTTTCCAGGGTATTTTTAGTGGGATCTTTATTGTTAAATGTATCTACCTGTGACACTGATGGATTAAATATATTATGACATGTTTTTAGACAATAAAGTTTTTTTGTGATTAGCTTATTTACATCTGTATGGCTTGATTAAGCATTTTTAATAACATAAATATAAAATATGTAATAGCAACAATGAAATGTCAGTTGTATTCTCACTGCTCAATTTATATGAGGAAGAGGCACATAATTCATCCCTGTCTTTTAGTAAGCAGTAGGGACAAAACTAGTATTCTACTGTCCACCATTCTGCATCTTCTCTGTCTGTGCAATTTCAGTAAATTTATTGCCATGAGAAGTTAGAAAAGAGCTGACAAAATTAATAAATCTAGGCCAAAGTTTTTAAAATCCTCGGTAGGTGCAAACAGGTGTTTGAGCATCCATTTAGTGGCACAAACTGGAGTTAATCCTGGAGGGAATTTACAAAGGTTGTGTCTGGTTAAACCCAAATATATCTGAGCACTCCAAGGGCATGGGACAGGGACACGGTCTGGAAACTGAGTGTCCGAAAAGAAGTTCCAGAAGGGCCTGAGTGTAATCATCAGCTGCTGTCAGTGCTCAAAAGTTAGTTGTCAGAGGAAGCACAGGTTAAGATATTCAAGCAGCACCCCCTCACTGGTTGTTCTCGACTCTCTGCACTCTGGAAAAAAAGACAGCATGAAGGAAGGACTTGACTCTACATACATTTGAGAGAAACAGAGAATTTACTATGGATTTACAGGATTAGTACATAGGAAATATATATATATCCATCGGTCCCTCTAGGTTAGTAGCCTGTCTCCAACAGTGGCAGATGTGTCAGAGGAAAGTGAAAGTATGCAATAATCTGATTATAAAGGAAGTTTCTTCCTTAACCCCCTCAACTAGAGGTTGGTTTGCACCTAGAAGCATGAGCATTTAATCTGTTCCAAGCTTTTTAGACCTATTAAATATAATGACGTATCTATACATATTTTCTGAATGAATGTCCATTTTTGTGCTGTTCTAGGACTAGCAGTATCTTGTGGCCATAGATTCCACTGATTAATTTCATAATGCACACAAAGTATTTTATTTTTTGTTTTAAATTAGTTTCTTTTCACATTTATTGAATATGCCCTTGTTCTTTTATTAGGGGGAAGAGTAAATACATGCATCTCAGTTATCCTCTCTACACTTTACCATTACTGTACTTATTTTTATACCTCTAATTAATGAATCCGTATTACTTCCATTCTACTTTGGAAATTCCCATTCTGTCTGAGTGCACAAATGTGGGGAGCTAGACCTTTTACAGAAACCCCCCCGCCACCTGAGGCCCTTTGAAAATTTCCCTTCCTGTTTCCCTATAGCCTATGCTGTACAGTGATGATGGAATCATAGAACCATACGGTTAGAAGGGACTGCAATGGTTATCTAGTCTAATCCATTCCTAAGATGCAGGATTTATTGTGTCTAAGCCAGTGATACTCAGACTCAGGCTCACAAGCTGCAAGCGGCTCTTTAATGTGTCTCCTGAGGCTCTTTGCAGCACATATTAAAACACTGTGTGATCTAATTGTTAATCCATCGGGATGATTTTACTATGTTATTTGCTAATTGCAGTTGATAAAATAATACTAACTCACTTTGCTGTGAGAATAATATATATCAATATAAAAACCAAATATTTCCTGTCATACTGTTTAAATATGAATATATAGTACTATTGTAAATGAAACAATGAATTTACACTACTGTCAAGTATCAGAGGGGTAGCTGTGTTAGTCTGGATCTGTAAAAGCAGCAAAGAATCCTGTGGCACCTTATAGACTAACAGACGTTTTGGAGCATGAGCTTTCGTGGGTGAATACCCACTTCGTCGGATGCAGACGTTTTGGAGCATGAGCTTTCGTGGGTGGATGCATCCGACGAAGTGGGTATTCACCCACGAAAGTTCATGCTCCAAAACGTCTGTTAGTCTATAAGGTGCCACAAGATTATTTGCTGCTTTTACACTACTATGGCTCTATTGGGTAATATTGATCGCTAATTTGGCTCTTGAACCACTGAGGTCTGAGTATCACTGGCCTAAACCATCCAAAACAGGTGGCTATCCAATCCAGCCTTTTTCTGAAAACTTCTAGTGAAGGTGCTTACAAGGCCTCTCTAAGCAGTGTGTTCCATTGATCTACTGTTCTTACAGTTAGGAAGTTTTCTTCCTGAGATTTAATCTAAAGCTGCTGTGCTGCAGTTTGACCCCATTGCCTCTTGTCCTGCCATCTATGGCAGAAGAAAACAACTTTTCTCCAGCTTTTATGGTAGCCTTTACAGTATTTGAAGACCACTATCATATCCCCCCTAAATCTCCTCTTTTCCAAACTAAACATACCCAGTTCCTTCAATCTTTGCTGATATGACTTGCATTCCATCCCTTTGATTGTCTTTGCCCCTCACCTCTGGATCCTTTCCCTTTGCCCCTCACCTCTCTACATCCTTTCTATCCGGCCGGCTCCAGGCATCAGCCCAGGAAGCAGGTGCTTGGGGTAGCCAACAGTGAGGGGTACGGTGACCAGACAGCAAATGTGAAAAATCAAGATGGGGTGGGGGATAATAGAAGCCTATATAAGAAAAAGACCCCAAAACTGGGACATCTGGTCACCCTAGTGAGGGGCAGCACCTCGGACTCTTCGGCAGCAAGTCCCTCACTCCCTCTCGGAGTGAAGGACCTGCTACCTAATTGCCACCAAAGACTGAAGCAGTGGTAGAGCTGATCGTGTTAGGGGGTTTTCCCCACCCCTGCCCCTGCTTGGGGCAGCAAAAACCCTGGAGCCGGCCCTGTTTCTATCCATTGGCGACCAAAACTGGCTAGTTCTCCAGCTGAGGCCTGACCAGTGCTGAGTAGGCTGGTACTATCACCTCCCAGAGTGGGGTGATTGAAGGGTTTTATACTATTAACTTATTTAGGCTAGAAAAATCTCTAACTAGCAGCCAGACTGGTGCCACTCCAGCAGAGCTGGGTGTACAAAACGTACCTTACTGGCTGTGGGGGACAAAGTGTGCATTGGGAGGGGAACAGCACCCATGGCTACTCCCGCCAGCCCAGTCCCGAGATGCTGGGGGAGGGGGACTGGAAAGCCAGCAGCTCCTGCGGCGTTGACAGTGGGTCGCAGGTCCTGGCCGTGCATTGCCTTATGTCCTCACAGCTGGGCGGTCCTCGGCAGTGCACTTGGCAGCACGACTCCCAAGCCTGCCTGGAGGCTGGGGTCACCGCCCGGGCTGGCTCGGGGCTCCCTGCGCTGAGGACGTGGCTGCAGCAGCCGCCCGCGGAGCCTGTCCTCGGTGCCCAGGTGAGTGACCGCGAGCCCAGGGAAGAAAGTGCAGCCGCACCCTGGCGCGCGGCCAGTCACGCTCGCGGCGCCTGTGGCCGGAGCGCCGGGTTCAGCGAGGTGGCACTGACCTGCGCGTGCTCGGCGGGGGCCCTCTGGGGCTGCCGGGCACGCGCAGCAGCAGCCCAGCGTTCTCGGGGGCTAATCTGCGGAATCCCGGCGCGCCCGGCTCCTCCGAGGCACGAGGATGACGGGCGCGAGGCGGGGAAGGAGCGGCGCGCGCTCTCTCGGACACTGTCCCACAGCCTGAGTGCCTGCCTGGCGCGAGGGAGGGAGGCGATCCTGATTGGTTGAGCGCGGAGCGCTGACCCCACCCCCTCGCCGAGGTGAAAGGGCAACCAGGAGGCCGGCTGGCTGTGGCGATGGCGGCGTCCTTGCGCCAAGTGGTCGCGGGCAGCTGGCGGCAGCGACACCTGCTTGCGCTGCAGGTGAGCGTGGAGCCGAGTCAGCGCTAGCAGCGGCCGGGCCCGAGCGCCCTCCCGGAGCCGCCCGCGGGGGATGCACGGGAGGCGAGCCCAGCCCCGCGCCCAAGGGGGCGTCGGCGGTAGCCCCCGGAGGTCGCGTTACGGGCTGTGGCAGGAGCCCGGGGGAGCAGCGCTGAGCGAGTCCGTCGCCGCCCTTGCCTGGGGCCGGTGAGAGATCAGCGGCTCCCTCTGCAGGGCCCGGGGAGTGTCTCTGGGATCTTATGCTAGGTGCCCCTTCCCTGCCCCAGGGAGCTGTAAGGGTTGACCACGTTTTTCCGGGCTGTGCCAGGCTAGTCCCGGCCAGCTGCTGCCCTCTGGGGTGGGCTGGTAGGGACTAGTGGGAATAATGTTCAAATGGGCCTCAGCTTTCAGTGCCCTTCCTTCAGGAGCCTGGTTGTTTCTCTTGATAGCTCTGACTGCCATGGCGCCTCTCCTTTCAAATTGGTGTGGGTGGGTGGTAAAGGAGTTACTTTTCTCATACCAGACTCCTGGCTTCTGGACTCTCCAGTCAGGACTGGGGAATGATTGTGTCAAAGGTTGTGTATAAGCTAGTTTTCAAAAAGGAAAAACCAAGTTATCTGTCTCACTTATATGTACTGCATAAGAACTAATGGATAATATCTCATTTGTTGCCCCAGTAGCAATTATGTGAAATGCTGTGCAAAAATATTAAAATTTTGTTATATGATATTTCATGCATCCTCTGTTTCTGAACAGAGGTATTCATATAGAGAGGTCTTGAAGATCCTTTAGGGAGGAGGAGAAAAAGGGCAGAGCTTGGAGAGAAACTTGCAGAACAAAGCATCTGCCTTGTATAGCCTTAGAACTTGTGAGCTCTGCAGAATAGCGCACCTCCTAAATGCTGGGGCAGTGGAAGGGATGGAATGTGAATGCCTGAGATTCTGAAGGCAAATTGCCTTGGAATGGATATCTGAAGTAGTCAAGGGAGAAGCCACAACTTACCTGATCAGAAGGACTCCGAGCTCCACAGAATGGCGCCTTCTCCAGTGTAGTACCTCTTAAGGATGGTGGCAACAAAGCTGCCATACTGTGTATTTTAGGAGGCATACAGAAGAGGAGACTTCTCTTGTCCAGAAGGTCTGCAGGACCTGGGTGAATAAGCATGGGTGTGGGCTGGATGCAGCAAATTAGAACAGATAAGGAGGGGAGGCATTGCACAGTGGTTTGAGCAATTGGCCTGCTAAACTCAGGGTTGTGAGTTCAATCCTTGAGGGGGCCATTTAGGGAACTGAGGTAAAAATCTGTCTGGGGATTGGTCCTGCTTTGAGCAGGGGGTTGGACTAGATGAGGTCCCTTCCAACCATGATATTCTATGATTCTCCCTCCCATCCCCCCTTTGGGAGCCCAGAAGTGGAAGATTTCTTAGGAATAAATGGTAGAGTGAGCAGCATAGATAACTTGGTACCTGTCCAATGGAGCATGGAACTCCACAGTAGCTTATTAACTTCCAAGGGCAGGCATCTTCTGACACAGTGAAAATAATTTATAAGAAAAAAAACAAGTTAATAGGTTACATTAATGAGAACTTTATTGAAGTGCGCAGTGTGAATTCTTACAAAGATCTCTTATACTTTAAGATACATATTCATGATATTAAGTATATAACTAGTGAGGCATATAATGAAAAACTAGACTGTCACTGACATACTTAAAATAGGATTCTAAGCAAAATAGAAGAACGTTGGAGACCTTAATTTCTTCCTCTAGAGGTTGACATGTAGTATAACTGATGGGATTAGGTCAACAAGGATAAAGGAGGGAAACCTGTAATTAGAGGCGAAATGCGTTATGGATTGGCAGAAGCTTGCCATAATTAAGATTTTTGTTTATAAGCTGCAAAGTCCGTTACAAATCCAGTTTTCAAACACCACTTCCAAAAAGGGGGAAATTTAACTTGGATCTCACATGTCCCATGTGAGTGCTCTAACCACTGGGCTCAGTTATAACATGGGCACTGCCTCCATCTCCTCCAGCCAGGTTTTTGAATGGGACCTGATCTGGTAGGCAGCCTCTGAGCATGCCTATTGGATTGGGGTCCTGTATGTGAGATAGATTTTAGAGTGCCTATCTTTCCACAGTTTGCGGATTGCTCTGGGGTTGAGGAGAGTGACAGCAGTGTACATGCCCAGACAGAGCTCTTGTGGTAGAAATTGAGGCTCCAATGAGTTTAGGTGCTTACAGCCAAGCAGGAGTTTTGTGGATAACAGTGGTGCCTAAAGCCATGTTTGTACTAGACACCTTGGTTGACACAAATTATCTTGGTGTAGAGCTGCTGCACTTAGTGTATTGCTCATGCATTTTTGGTTCATTGAATTGGTGCTGTGTGTACTTACTAGGAGTGCCTGTGTTGATGCACCATGGGTAGGTATTCCAGTGTGCAACTTGCCATTGTCTGGCGCATGGTCTCTTGAGAAACTTCATCAATGCATGGTGGGACAGAAACAAGTTGTGCGGGAGTGACTGAGAGCAAGGAGTCAAGTTCCTATCATGCAGCTTCATCTATTTCTTTATTTTCATGCCTTTATTAAAAAAAAAAACAACAAAACCCTGCAAAACTGCACAGCACTTCTTGCTGTCAGTCCTCTCTGAAAGAACCATGGAGTTCACACAGCTCTGCACTGTTGACATGAGTGTTGCAAAAACAGGACAGACAATCCTCCAGTATTTGTAGAGCCATAGAAAGTAATGTTCTTTGCTGCTAAAGTTCTGTTTCGTAGAGGGTAGATAGTGAAAACCACTTCAAGGTTGCTGATGGCATTGTAGATCAGCTGCAGGTGGAGAAGAGCTGCTTCTGACCCTGAGAAACCAGCATTAACTAGTGGGATTGCATCAGACACAAAATGCCATATTCCTGGGACTGTGCTGAGTTTGCTGTTGCCATCCCGCTCAGGGACACCGGATTGAGAACTGCACTGGCAGTTGAGAAGTGAGTGGCGATTGCTGTCTGGAATTTTGCAACCCTGGATTTCTACCAGTTAGTGGGAAATAATTTTTGATTTGGAAAATCCACAGTGGGGACCCTTGTCATGCAAGTGTGTAGAGCCATTAATAGTTTCCTGTGCCTGCTATACAAGAGTCTCTCTTTTGGTAGCGTACAGGAGATGGTGGATTTGCAGCAGTGGGATTCCTGAACTGAGATGGGATGACAGAAGGTGCACACATTTCTATTTTAGCACCAGCTCACTTTGCACAGACTGCGTCAACAGAAAGGACTACTCTTCTATGGATATGCAAGTGCTGATGGATCACCAGGGATGCTTCACCAGCATCAGTGTTGGCCGGTCAGGGAAGGTGCACGATACTCTCATCTTTAAGAATGCAGGACTGTTCAGAAAGCTGCCAACAGGGATGTTCTTTCCTGACCAGAGGATTTGGCATATCAGTATTGTCAGTGCTACAGTGATCATGGGGGACCTAGCTTACCCCTTGCTTCCCTGGCTCATGATGCTGCATGTTGACCACCTCAACAGCATCAAGGAAAGAGTCAAGTGCTAGCTCAGCAGGTGCAGAATAACAGCGGAATGTGGTTTTGGTAGGTTGAACTCCCCCTGTACAATAACATTATGGCTCTTAAAATAATAAAACAATAAAATTTTGGGGTATGAGTGTAGGGCAGTGGCATGGAGCACTGATACTATTTTCCACAGGTGGTGGTGATTTTAACTCATACCTTGCTCTTAAGGGTAACAAAGATGTAGAAAACACTGCTCCAACTGGCATCCTGAAGCCACATGGCCCTGTATGCTGCTGGCTTCTTACTTCTACGGTGCTAGCCAAAGTCATGTAGGGTGACCAGACATCCCGATAAAATTGGGACCGTCCCCATATTTAGGTGTTGGGACGCAATTTGTCCCGATGTTTCACTCTGTTGGCAGCACTTGCCTTTTTTTGCTCTGCTGGCAAATCTCTTCTCTTCTTGCTCCTCACCCCTCCTCCCCCCATATCCTGATATTTTCTCCCTCTCATCTGGTCACCCTAAAGTCATTGCAGGTGGGCATGTTACTGTGGGGGAAGAAATAAGGTTACCATCCCTAGAAACCTTTGGCAAAGCATTGCAGTGTAGCTCTGTGAAAATTTTATCAAGATCTCTCGAGGGCTGTCCTTGTGTACATAAACAAACTGCTCTGCTTTCCCACATAAAGTTAGCCAAGAGGCAATGCGAATACCAACTCTGCCTCTGTTTCAATGCTCATGTCCTGCTATGTAGGGGTTGGGCTTCATCTGTACATTTAAACATTGTAACAGGCAAGGTGGTTTTAATTTAAATCAAATTAGTGATTTAAATCACTAGTCAGGAAGACTCGATTTAATCATGGATTTCTACATAAAAGTGCATTCTTATTGGTTGTTATAACCTTAATGCATATTCTTCACAACTCAGAGAGAGATGTAGGTTTCATTTTTAGAAGGCACACACTATACATTTTTTTTAAAGTGATTTATTTTGAAAACTTTTTCAGATTAGTTTTACAGCTATAATAGAAAATGAATGATTGTTTGGTTATATTCATTTACCAAAGGTAATTGAAGCAGATACCTATGAAGTCATTGGGTGGTGAACTATCTCCAATTCAACAGGTTAATCATTAATTTTTGGAGGATTTTCTTGCCAGGATGTATTAGGAGGAGAACATCACCAGAGAGACATTTGAATTGTTTTATTTAACTAGAACAACGTTATGTACGCTGGATTTTTTTTCTTCAACAGCAAACATATAATATTCTAACAAAACAAGCATATGAATTTTTGAATTTAGTTAAACATTAAAGTTTTTTCAAATCAGGTTTGATTGTTTTTTTTAACTAAAATTGCCTTTTTTTTTTTTTTTTTTTTTTTAATATTTCATTTATGTCAGCCAGGTCAACATGAGAAATTCAAAATACTGGCTTCTGCAGTTAACTCAGTCGTCTTCACCTTCATTTTCCTGTTTGTTTATAATCTGGAAAAGAAAAACAAGCTTTCCTGCTTTTTTTCAAGTCCCAAATGATTTCTCAATTTGAAATGAATTTAGTCCAAAGGAAGAAAATATTCTTTTTACACTGGCAGAAGAAGCTACTGCTGTTAAAAGTTAGATCACTTCAACAGTCTCTGAATCGAAGTGTTTAAGTGACTTCCACCGCTTCACTGGTGTGACTTTATTTAAAAAATCATCAGTAAACATGCTTCTTGAATGGTTCACCCTTAGCTCTGAAGTTTATTATAGTTGGCATTATGGAGGGATGATTGCAGGATGTTCATGTCCTAGCCAACTCCTCTTCTTCGGCAGTAAAGCTTTCACCCTGGTACCGAGTATTGAGAATATTTTGCAAGAAAATGAGCTAGAGAGAGTGCTTGTCCCATTCATTTTTTAAATGCCTGTACAGTAACTCCTCACTTAATGTTGTAGTTATGTTCCAGAAAAATGTGACTGTAAGGGAAATGTTAAGCAAATCCAATTTCCCCATAAGAATTAATGTAAATGTGGAGGTTTAGGTTTCAGGGAATTTTTTTTTTTTTGCTGTACAGTACTATAGTTGGGAGGTGCCTCTGCCTTACCCCACACAGGCACTGGAGACAATGAGGCAGGCAAGGAGACTGAAAGTGCAGTAGGCTAGGAGAAGCACATTGTGCAGAAGCAGTGGCAGCTTCTCCTATTCTGCAAGCACCAGGGGTGGGGGGCTCAGCCCTCAGCCCACCCACGCCACTCCTTCCCCCAAGCTCCCACCCTTAACCTCCCTCTTCTCCCCCCACCTTTACTTTGCACACCACATCTTCACTCCTCCCTGTGACAGGTTCTCTGTTACGCCTCTCTTCCAGAGCCTGCTGGCTGTCCCAATAAAGTGTGGAGGCTTTCAGTTATGCAGCACCCATGGCTTTATTTACACATACACAGTTCTCCCACCACCAGTGTTGAGCTATATATAAAGCTTACAGGGTTAGTTCCCTCTTTTCCTGTGGTCAGCCCACAGCTTGGAGTCTGACCTTTCCCTGGCTGGCTTTTCTTCTGGCTCCCAACCCTTATAACTGCTGGCTTGTCAGGCCCGCAGGTGGAGCCAATCCCCAGGCCAGGCATCAGGACTGTTTCACCAGCCGCAATCTCTTTCCCTTGATTGGAGCTGGCTGAGCAGGGGTTATTAAGTGCTTTTGCACCAGCACCCTGGAACACTCCCCCTTCCCTCCTTCCTGTGGCAATCAGCTGGCTTGCCGTGTTCAGGAGGGAGGGGGAGCCTGCATGCTGAGTCCTTGCTCCTCCCTCCTGAATGCCGCAAGCCAGCTGATTGCTGTGGGCAGGAGTCGGGGGGGGGGGGGGTGGTGGTGGTGGTGGTGAAGGTGCTGATCTCTGGAGTCTACTGGTGGGTGGGAGGTGCTGTGTGTGTGTGGGAGGGGGGTGTAGGGGAGCTGCCAGCTGTGGACAAAGCAGGCAGCCAAACAACATTATAGCACAGCATTGCACAGCTTTAAATGGAGCACATTCTGTAATTAAGCAGGGACATAAGATCGAAACAATGTTAAGTGAGAGGACATTACGTGGGGAGTTACTGAAATTTTAACTCCATAAGATTGGGTCCCTAATCCATGAACTCGTTTACAAAACGTTTCTTAAACAGGAATATATTGTTTCATACTATAGAATTAGAATTTGTAATCCCTATTCCGTGATGAGATATCTTTGACCTATAATGTATCTTTAGATAATTTTTTTTTCCTCAAAGCATTTTATTAAAAACTTTTTTTTTAAATCTTTTTTTAAAATCATTGATTTGTATCCACCGTGGTAACAGGAAATAGATTCACAAACTTTTCCTGAGGTTTCTTCCCCTGCATGGGACTTAGCTGCCAGAACTGACTAGACTGTGCTGGAGTCTTGAATGGATCCTGGCTCTGCATGGTTGGACCTCCCTGATTGATCGTATGCCCCCTGTCTCCCATCTTCTCCTTGCTGTTCACAGGAGGGTCTGCATCCTGGGCTCTTCAAAGGAACCCGTGGTGCTCTGCAGGGTGCTGGTGGGGTCTCTGCCAAGTGTGTCAGGCAGCTTGTATTAAAAGCAGCAGATCTGTGGCTCAGCATCAGATCGACTATTGGGCCTGACTGGCCTTCTGGTATCTCTGCTGCAGTTCCTTCACTTTCATGCAGCACTGCTGCTGATCCCTGTCATACCCCTTTGCTTGCATCCCCTGTGAAATCTGTCTGTCAATGTCCATATTTCCAGAACTGCTCTGTAGCTGTGCTTGCACAGACTATTCTTCCCAAAGGCCCGAGAAATCCAGTGGCTTCTGTCTACTCCAGGCAGGTGCATGTCTGGAGCATGTAGCCAGCATGGTCCATTTTGCACTCGTGTGCAACATGGAAGAACTGCTAGGTGTGTTTATCAAACTGGGAAATCGGAAAAAGGCATTTAAAAAAATATGGGCTTTGTACAGGTTGTGTGTGGCTCCTGGTGTCTGTGACCCCTGGGCAGTGGAGTTCACAGTTGTGGTCAGTGTCTGGCATTGTGGGATAGCTGCTGGAGAACTGTTAGGGTCAACATAGGTCACGGTGTCTATATTTGCACTGCGTCAACCACAACAGGCTGATTTCCCCGAACAGTATTACCGTAATGGGGTACTTACATCAGTGGTAGACGAATTTTGAGCATAGACACAGGCATAACTAGGCTGATGCAAGGTGACTTACATAGACCTAACTTTGTAGTGTAGACCAAGCCTCTATCTTTGTGGCTCTGGTCCAAGGCCCTGTTAAATGCATTGTAAAATGTCATCTTGTTGGAGAAGTGCTTGAAACTTGTTTTATAGATACCTTGGCTAGCACAGAGTTGTCAAACTCCGGTCCTATCAGTACAGGTTCAACCAACTGCTCTTAGTGTGTGTGTGTGTGTGTGTGTGTTTTTTAATTTAAATAATGGTTTTGCTTCAAGTTGAAGCAAATTTGACTTAAATCTTACTTTGAGTGGGTTGTTAAAAACAATTAACTGCAACACACTGAGTTAGATTACAACTCTGTGTACTTAAGCACTTAATCTGACAAACTATACACCAAATGTAAACTCAGTACGGAATTTGAGTTTGATTCTCCTAGTATTTTCAATACAGGAAAAAGAGGAAGATAGTTGTGATTTTGTTTAATGTAGAAGCTTTGTAAACGAATTAGGTTATTTTTATAAAACTAAGATGAAGTTCCTGTCAAAATGTATATTAAACACCTCTACCCTGATATAATGCTGTCCTTGGGAGCCAAAAAATCTTACTGTGTTATAGGTGAAACCATGTTATAGAATCATAGAATATCAGGGTTGGAAGGGACCTCAGGAGGTCATCTAGTCCAACCCCTTGCTCATAGCAGGACCAATTCCAAACTAAATCATCCCAGCCAGGGCTTTGTCAAGCCTGACCTTAAAAACCTCTAAGGAAGGAGATTCCACCACCTCCCTAGGTAACCCATTGCAGTGCTTCACCACCCTCCTAGTGAAAAAGTTTTTCCTGATATCCAACCTAAACCTTCCTCTCTGCAACTAGAGACCATTACTCCTTGTTCTGTCATCAGGTACCACTGAGAACAGTCTAGATCCATCCTCTTTGGAACCCCCTTTCAGGTAGTTGAAAGCATCTATCAAATCCCCCCTCATATATCGAACTTGCTTTGATCTGCTGGAGCGCGCAGCCCCGTCCCGCTGGAGCGCTGCTTTACCGCGTTATATCCAAATTCATGTTATATCAGGTCATGTTATATCAGGGTAGAGGTCTAATTAAAACAGTTGAATAAGGTTTCTTACTTTTTCAGTTCTCTAACTGCATGACAGCTTTCCTCTTCCAATGTTAAAAGGTGTTTTCAATAAATGCCAAGGTCTTAAATCCATTTTAATTAAAACTGACTGTAACTTTTCCATTTCTTCCCTTCTAATTTGCTTCTTTTAGCACAAACATCTTCTGGCTTCTCCTGTGCCTTCAAAGTTAAAGGGCTTTGTATTTGTGGTGTTTACAAGACAGTTCAGTAGCCTCTCTTTCTAAATTAGCTGTACACACTTGGTTCAGCTGCTATAAACCATCAGAAGCTTTTCTTCCAGGGATTTATATTAACTTGCAAAGATTTTGTTGAATGTGTGTGTGATTGAGCTCTTGTGGGTTTCCCTACCCTTCTGTAGTAGTGTACGAAAAGGAGATGGTGCCTTTCTGTTGGGAGGTGATGGGAGGAGGGTATGAGTCCCCTTACCCTCCCCCCCCAGTCCAGCCAGAATGAGGTGTCCGTTCTTCTATTTCACATGCAGAAATAGGACTATATGGCCCACTCCTGCACCTGTCTACTATCGCTACTCATTATTCTGGAAAGGACAAACCAGAGAACGAGTACAAAATTTTACCTTGTATTTGTCCCTCTCTTTGTGCAACCCCACTTCATATGGCCTCCCAACATATGTTATTTATTTATTTTTCTTCAAGCTTCATTTTTCCTCCTTTTATCTAACCCGCTATGTCTGTCACGGTCATGCTCACACTCACTCACTCATCCCCTCATCAGATAGCAGTTCCTTGTGGTACATTTATAGAGCTTGGTTATATGGAAAAAACATAAGGGCAGGAAGTTGAAAAACTTACCTTGATAGTGCAGTTAATTATTTATTATGCTCCACCCCATTTTGTATTTGAACCCTGAGTAATCTTCCTGGGTCTAGGGATCTGTAGTCTTTGTTTCCTAATCTTTAAAACTGTATGGACTACAGACAGAGCGACTGTCCCAGTCACTTTTGCAGTTTGGTTTTGTCCAGCTATGTATATTTACTGCTTCTTTAATTTTATTGTCTGAACCTGATCATTCTTGTGTTCCAACTGAAAAAAAAAAAAAATCCCTGGGTTATGTGGGAAGAGTCAGGAAGCGGCCAGGCAGGCTTTAGAGAGATGACCTGAAATGACTGTGAAGGGGTGGTGCATGTGCCTTAAAAATTATATATAACTCTTTGCCCCTTGGAAGTCTTGGACTACGCTACAATTAGTGAAGCTTAAGCCATTGGAACAGGAATAGCTCTACACACTTTCTGGCAATGCTTTGTGGGCCACAGCCTGAGAACCACTGCATCACCCTGTCCCCATCTCTTCTCAAACACTAGATTTTTGTTATCAGAGGGGTAGCTGTGTTAGTCTGGATCTGTAAAAGCAGCAAAGAGTTCTGTGGCACCTTATAGAATAACAGACGTATTGGAGCATGAGCTTTCGTGGGTGAATACCCACTTAGTCTATAAGGTGCCGCAGGACTCTTTGCTGCTTTTCCGTAAGATGGCAGTTTTTAGTATAGATACATGTGTCCTAGGAAAAGATGGGTGATACACAAAGAGCATCTCTCTGATCTTTTGCTTCCTCCTGTAAGCTAGTCATTCTTGTGGGTGGACATCTTTCACTGCTCATCCAAAATTGCTGCCTGGAGACTCAAAATGACATTTCATGTAGTCTGACATACTGATAAAATAGACTACGAAATCTTTCTACTTCACCAGCTTTAAATAATACACTTAGAAGTGCTTATAAAGAGTTGCTCGATGAGGGGAAGCTAATTATTTGGCTTTTGTTATTTTAAACTACATGAAATGGAAAAACTTGGCTGTTTAAGCTGTGAACTGCTAACAATCCTTTTGTAAACAAATTCCAAAATCTTTGAGGATGGACAGATGTGTTGGTGGATATATAAGGGAGTAAGACAGTAGATGAAAATGTACTGTCCTTTTAGTTCTGGACACTTCTGGACAAAATGCTAATTTGAACCGAAGAAAACTTAGTCTTAATCTGGTCCTTTAGTAGTTTCTTAGCCACATAAAATCACTTTTGCCTGCTTTACGTGCTTCTAAATCCCAGGGGATGTAGCATTTCAGGTCTGAGATGTACTGGCAGACCAGTGTGGTGTGTTCAAGCTTCTCTGTCAGAACTAAACTCTTTCTAGTTCTCTCTCAATACATCTCTTGAGAGGCACTCAATTCTTCGCCCCCCTTTTTAAATTAAAACAAAGCCCCACCCCAACCTAAAATCATAGGGAGAAAAGCTACCCTTTAAAAAAAAAAAAAAGGGGGGGGGGGAATGTGGCAGTAAAAGAACATTCAAGGCTTATAACTTATGGTACTCTTGCAATTTTAACTTTAATCACTGATCGTGCCATGAAGAATCAGTGCTCTCTTTTTGGCAATGGAATAAGTTTGAGATCTAATACAGTACATAGGGGAGAAGTTTTTCATGTCTAGTATGTAATGAAAAGCTTTTTCCTGAATTTTTTTTAGGTTTGAATGTAAGAAGTTTCAAGTGTGGTGTATATGTGTAGTGGGTTTTTTTTTTTAAACTTCCTTGCAGCTTAAATTTTTTTAAAGAAATGCTATATATAAATTATTCTTTTAATTAACCAAACATCTGTAATTTGAATCCTTATCCCCTCCATGTTTTTTGTAGTGTGCAACACGCCATTCAAGATGGTGCCTTATAACTTCACGTACATTCTATACAGCTGAATATGACCCCAATGAGAAGGTAAGTTTTATAAAATCACTTGACTATACTGTACCATAAACATATATTTGAAAGCCAAAAGTTAATCTTTTCTCCAGTGCCTATGCTAACACTAGTAGTTTTAGTGAGACTGCCTGTTACTAACAAAACTCCTTAAATGTTGGATTTTATTTAAAAAAAATAAATCTTACTCTTCGGGCAGATAAATTATCCTTATTCTTGGGAGTGTATTTGCCCATGCCCTGGACATAATGTACATTTCTTTCACATTCCAAAACATGTTGGAAATAGTTATTTACACTGTACTTAGTCATTATTTTTGCAGCGGTTGAGTCCCCATTTCTAGAGAATCTTTAAAGCTAGATTGACAAAACATTGCAAATTACTATAGACAGCAACTCTGCATTAGCAGCAGGACATTTATTAAATGACCTAACGTCTTCCAAATCTAATGTTTATGAACAATTCACATGCTAGGAAGGTATAAAGATGAGACTTTACAGGGCTAGCAGAGAAGAGTAAATCCTCAAGTTAGAGGAGGTTGCCAGCTTTATTTTTATTTTTTCCCCTCTGTGTCTGGCCCATTAATTGACTCAGGAAGTAGCAATCTAGGTCTGCAGCTACACGCCAAGCAAAACTTTTTTTCCTAATGGGAGGTACATTCACTTGGCTTCCCTCTAAGTAAATCTCCTTGGATGATTGCAAATGCTGTGGCTGCATGTGCTCTGGTATTGAGGGGAAAGTATAGCAGCTGTGTTTCACTCTGGGGAATACAAGCCATAGCTTTACATGTCTGCATAGAAGCACCTGACAGGGGATGACAGCTATATTAGAAAATGAAGGACGGGGGAAACAGGAGCGTAGAACAAAAAGTAACTTCATTCTTGGGAGAATTTGATCATGAATTTGCACTTGCAACATTTCCTACAGGTCTTGACTGTCACTTATTCAAGACTGCTCCTCCCTCTCCCACTATGGTTAATTTCCTCTGTGTCATGAAGATAGCTCTGTATTGGCAGTGAAACAGGGTGCTTAGCTTCCCTCAATCTGTTAATTGGAAATCCTGTGAGTACGTGCAGGGGGTAGTGGGTGTCAATGGAGCTCAAACTCAGTTATCTGAACATTATTTAAAAAAACTGAATCAGACTGAATTTCAAGATCTTCTGCTAATTAGGGGAAATGACCTACTCAGGAAAGACAGCATGTTGCTCAAAAGCAATGTGTGATGTTTCTTGCTGGATGTCAAATGTGTCCTCTATAATAGCAGGAACAAGAGTTGAGTGTCTCCTCCTGTTAGTGTGTCTATTGCAGAATTGACTTACTTAATTGCAGAATTGGTTTACTTTATTTTGCATAACTATACTGCTATCGCTCCCTTTGTGGCCACTCTTATTTTGGAATATGTGGCTTGCCTTTTTTGTTTTTTTTGTTTTAAACTTTAGTGTAAACACTTACAAGGTGATGTAAGCAACGGAGACCAGGAGTAGGGAGGCACTGCTATATTGAAACAAGTGTTTCTGCACAAGGAGACCTGATAGTATAACTACAATGTCTTAAATTCATACCTTGGCTTACAGTGCTGTAACTTTACTGTGTCGACAGGCCTGTATTCTAGTATAACTGTGTCTGCACTGGGAGGGTACTACTGCCTCTTAGTTATGCCAACGTAGTTAAAGTGACAACTCCTAAATGTGGGCAAAGGCAAGGAGTTCAAGCCTGATGGAACGGCAAATTCCAGTTCAGAGTTGGCAAAATTACATGGAAGGATCACTGTTTATCTGAATTGATTGTCTTCCTTTCCGTCGGAATAATCACTCTGGTATGAACAGTGTGGTGTGGGGTTTTATTTTTTTTTTTCCTCTTCCTCACTTACACAAGGCCCACCGGTAAAAATCTATTAGGAATGTTTGGTTTTTTAGTTATATTTGTGTTTTTTAAAAAGAAAAATGTTGATTCATCAATATCTTCCCCCTTCAGACATTTGAGAAACTCCTTATCGCCAACAGAGGAGAGATTGCATGCAGAGTAAGTTATAACTTTCAAGCATTTATCATTCTTGAACTTTTTTGCTGTAAGATTACTTAAATACTGAAAACTTTTTTTTTTTTTTTTAAAAATAGGTGATTAAAACATGCAAGAAGATGGGCATTAAAACTGTTGCTATACATAGCGATGTTGATTCCAGTGCTGTAAGTATTATCTGATCATTTTGTTCCTTTTTTTTTTTTTTAGCTTCTTTCTGAACAACAAAGGAATTCAATGTTGCACCACTCGGCAATGTGACACCTAATCTTTAGGCACCTAGGAAATCTCGGGAATCCGCAAAGCCTGGATTAGGTGCTTAGGCTCCATATACAATGCACGGGGAGCAAGTAGTGTAAACTTGGCCTAATACAGCAAAAGTAAAGTATCCTACACTAGTTTAGATAATAACTTTTATTACAGAGGAAGAGGTAGCAAGTGGATATCCTGTTGTTGTTGTTTGACTCTGACCAACTGGAAATAGTAGGTAACTAATAAGTGTTTTTATAAAATGAGTTTATACAAATGAAGAAGGGAGAATGAAGCAGTATAAGAATGCTGGAAGCGAAAGTTGGGTTTCCAAGAGGTAGGTAGGCTAATGGGAAAGTCTTCTATGGGATGGAATTATGGGAAAAAAGTTGGTGTTCCTTTTAAAAATAAATAAATAAAAATAGTCAAGGACTGTTGAAAATCATCCCGGGGACTGAATGTCGGAGGGTCAATAATGGCTTAAATCTATCTTTGGTATATATAGCCCCATTGCCATCGTATCTGAGCACCTCAGTCTCTACTAAGAAGCAACAAAGAGTCCTGTGGCACCTTATAGACTAACAGATATATTGGAGCATAAGCTTTTCGTGGGTGAATACTTTGTCACTTTGACACTTTGTCAGTCTCTACTGTAGATCTCCTCGCAACACCTCTTGTGAGGTAGGATGTACTCTTCCCCATTTTTGTAGATGGGGAAACTGAGGCACAGAATTTAAGGGCTTATCTACACAGTGCCACAACCAGAGTACAGAGGTGTGAACTGTAGAGCTCTCTGACTGCCCCATGTAATACCCTACTGGCATAAACTTAAAGGTACCTACTTCATGTTAACGTAGTCTTGTTTGTTCACACTGATGTAGTCCCTGTTTCAAAGTATCTTTACATTTATGCCACCAGGGTCTACATGGATCATTTAGAGTGCATCACTTCAGGGCACTCTGCAGTTCATACCCCTGTAGTCCAGACCAGCCCACTAATGACTTGCCTGAGGTCACACATGAAGGCTATAGGAGAGCAGGGGATTGATCTCGGGTTTCAAAACCGAGGTTAGTGTCCAAACTCCTGGATGGTCCTTCTGGACCATCCTTTTGTCCCTGAGAAGAACAGAGTATCTTCATAACCTTTGGCTGAAATTCAGTCCAGGACAGTGGTAATTGGAAGATATTGCTGTTCAGTGTACTGTGAAATGAGTTTTTGGTCTCTTGTTCAGTTCCTAGTGAGCAAGTGTCAGTGTCACAGTTATCAGTAAATGGTGCTTTTGCTGGTTTAGTTGGAAGCCAAGGATTAAGTGGGTGCAGTGAATAGCCTACTGTTTCACTAGGGTATGCCTACACCGCAGCAGGGTGTATGCCTGCTAAATATCGAGGAGTATGGGAAAATGAGTTAGTTAGCATGAAGATAAGTTTGAGATGGTAAGATGGGAAAACTGAAGCTGATAAAGCCATAATCCAGGGTTATGTTGTAGCTATATTTTGATTATAACTGGTTTTAGCATGGTTTTTAGTGAGTGTTTTTGAGAATTGTGAATTTTTTTTATTAAAATGCTGTCTATATTGATAACATGGGAAGGGTATTGATGAAGATATTAGTTTAAACTGTGTATAATGTAAAAAGCCAATAAAGAGGTGGCAGAAATGTTAATGCATAGGTTTAATGTTAATTAGCATTATAATAGGTTATAAAAAGAGTAGTTTTGCTAAATTATGGAAAACTGTCTCGTTAATACCCAAAAGTATATAATCAAAGGTAAGTTTACACTACAGCTCTGCTGACCTAGTGCAGATGAAGATAGTGTGAAACCTGCATCACATGGAGCGGGGGCTTTTTCACATTCCTGAGCAATGTAAGTTATATCAACTTAAGCAGCAATAAGAAAGAGGAGTACTTGTGGCATCTTTGAGACTAACAAATTTATTTGAGCATAAGCTTTCGTGGGCTAAAACCCACTTCATCGGATGCATGCCGTGGAAAGTATAGTGGGGTGGGGGGAGAGAGAGAAAGAGAGAGAGAGATCGCACAGAGAACATGAAAAAATGAATGTTCCATGCCAACTATAACAATACTAATCAATTAAGGTGGGCTATTATCAGCAGGAGAAATTTTTTTGTAGTGATAATCAGGATGGCCCATTTCCAACAGTTGACAAGAAGGTGTGAGTAACAATAGGGGAAAAATTAGCATGAGGAAATAGCTTTTACTTTGGGAGTGGATGGGCCATTACACAGTCTTTATTCAAGCCTAATTTAATGGTGTCCAGTGTGCAAATTCATTCCAATTCTGCAGTTTCTCGTTGGAGTCTGTTTTTGAAGGTTTTTTGTTGGAGAATTGCGACTTTTAGGTCTGCAATTGAGTGACCAAGGAGGTTGAAATGTTCTCTGACTCGTTTTTGAATATTGTAATTCTTGATGTCTGATTTGTGTCCATTTATTCTTTTACATAGAGACAGTCCAGTTTGGCCAATGTACATGGCAGAGGGATGTTGCTGGCACAGAGCATATATCACATCGGTAGATGTGCAGGTGAATGAGCCTCTGATAGTGTGGCTGATGTGGTTAGGTCCTATGATGGTGTCCCTTGAATACATGTGAACAGAGTTGGCAATGGGCTTTGTTGTGAGGATAGGTTCCTGGGTTAATGTTTTTGTTCTGTGGTGTGTGTGTGGTTGCTGGTGTGTATTTGCTTCAGGTTTGGGGGCTGTCTGTAAGCGAGGACTGGCCTGTCTCTCAAGTTCTGTGAGAGTGAAGGATCGTCCTTCAGGATAGGTTGTAGATCCTTTATGATATGCTGAAGAGGTTTTAGTTGGAGGCTGAAGGTGGTGGCTAGTGGTGTTCTGTTACTTTTTTTGGTGGGCCTGTCCTGGAGTAGGTGACTTCTGGGTATTCTTTTGGCTCTGTCACTCTTTGTTCGCTTCAGCAGGTGGGTATTATTGTTTTAAGACTGCTTGATAGAGATCTTGTAGGTGTTTGTCTCTGTCTGAGGGATTGGAGCAAATGCGGTTGTATCTTAGAGCTTGGCTGTAGAAATTGGATTGTGTGATGTGGTCTGGATTAAAGCTGGAGACATGTAAGTATGTACAGTGGTCAGTAGGTTTCCGGTAAAGGGTGGTGGTTATGTGACCATCACTTATTAGCACAGTAGTTTCCAGGAAGTGGTTTTCTTTGTGTGGATGGGTCCAGGCTGAGGTTGATGGTGGGATGGAAATTGTTGAAATCATGATGGAATTCCTCAAGGGCTTCTTTTCCAGGGGTCCAGATGATGATGTCATCAATGTAACACAATTAGAGTAGGAGCATTAGGGGACGAGAGTTGAGGAAGTGTTGTTCTAAGTCAGCCATAAAAATGTTGGCATATTGTGGGCCCCTGCGGGTACCCAGAGCAGTGCCATTGACTTGAAGGTACACATTGTCCTCACCCACAACTATTTCACATTTAGTGACAAAGTCGCAAAGTTCAGCCACCAGGTTTGCTGTAACATTATTGGGGATACTGTTCCTGATGGCTTGTAGTCCATCTTTGTGTGGAATGTTGGTGTAGAGGGCTTCTATATCCATAGTGGCCAGGATAGTGTTATCGGGAAGATCACCAATGGATTGTACTTTCCTCAGGAAGTCATTGGTGTCTCAAAGATAGCTAGGAGTGCTGGTAGCATAGGGCCTGAGGAGAGAGTCTACACAGCCAGACAGTCCTGCAGTCAGGGTGCCAATGCCTGAGATGATGGGGCATCCAGGATTTCTGAGTTTGTGGATCTTAGGTAGCAGATAGAATACCCCTGGTTGGAGTTCTAGGGGTGTGTCTGTGCAGATTTGTTCCTGTGCTTTTTCAGGGAGTTTCTTGAGCAAATGATGTAGTTTCTTTTGGTAACCGTCAGTGGGATCAGAGGATAATAGCCTGTAGAATGTAGTGTTAGAGAGCTGCCTAGCAGCCTCTCTTTCATATTCCGACCTATTCATTATGATGAAAGCACCTCCTTTGTCAGCTTTTTTGATTATAATGTCAGAGTTGTTCCTGAGGCTGTGGATGGTGGTGTGTTCTGCACAGCTGAGGTTATGGGGCAAGTGACTCTGCTTTTCCACAGCAGTGTAGACCTGCCCTCAGTTACAGGGCTGTAAGGCTATGCTTCATTCCGTTGTCAGTGGACTGATCGCCCATTGATACACCATTCTGTCTTTGAATGTGAGTATAATTGCAGTACCTGGTAACTGTTTGCCTGTCTGCTTACCTAATCATTTTTCTTTAGAATAAAGTTTGGCTCTATCCATCAGAGTATCATCCAGGGTTCTCTACTAAATTAAATTAACTGACTGTAATGGTCTCCACTCAGGTCACGGCCACAACCCTGAACTGCCAAGGGAGTTGTGGGGAGGGAAGCCTGGGCCCTTCCACTCTACTAGGCTCTGACCCAGGGCCCGTTTAGCTACCTCTAACCTGGCAATCAAGCCTATTTAAGGCTGTTCTCCCTGGGCCTCTTCCGCTTGTGCCCCCTTAGGGTCACCTCAGCCCAAGGCCTTTGTCTGAGGGGAAAATCCAAATCTCAAGGAAGCAGGAGGGAGTTGCCACTGTCCAGGGACACAGAATACTTCCCTCTCTGCTTGTCTCTGTGGAGGGTCCTCCCTTTCCTCGTGGAGGGCCCCTTTGGCAGCTGCATCAGAGCCTTTAGGTTTTGCTCTGCTCTACTCTTCTGGAGTTGTGGGCTGCAGATTTGCTCACCTTCAGCATGGCTTGCCAACTGAGCTAATTCACTCCCTTTTAATTCCTTCAGCAGATGGAGCATTTGCTGCAGGTGTGGCAGGATGGGGCTGGCTGAGCCCAAAATGAGCCCGTTAGCCCTTAGTGCTCAGTGTGTGGCTTGTACACCGCAACACGCAGAACTAGAGGCTTGAACTGAAAAACTGATTGGGAAAGCAAGGCACAATAGACCAATGTAATATTAATTGGGAACATTAAAAAGTCCAGCAAAGTTCTGAACCACACTAATAGGGGAGAGTGGGGGAAGAAAGGCAGAAGCAAGAATGAAGAGCTTAAAGAATGTCTGGATGTATTCAAATAACTTTGCTGTGATAACATGGAGTGTGTTGAATGAAATGAAGTAGTATCAAAGACATTTGGGGTGTGTTTACACTGCACTAAAAAAACCCTACGGTACCAAGTCTTAGATCCTGGGTTGGTTAGCTCAGGCTGTGGGGCTAAACACTGCAAGGTAGATGTTCAGATTCTGGATGGAGCTTTGGCTTTGTGACCGTATGTGTGTGTGGGATGGGTCAGGGTGGTGGTGGAAGGAAGGGTCACAAAGCTTGAGCTGGCTGAATGTCTGTACTAGTGGTTCTCAAAGCCGGTCCGCCACTTGTTTAGGGAAAGCCCCTGGTGGGCCGGGCCGGTTTGTTTACCTGCCGCATCCGCAGGTTTGGCCAATGGCGGCTCCCACTGGCTGTGGTTCGCCGCTCCAGGCCAATGGGGGCTGTGGGAAGAGGCGTGGGCTGAGGGATGTTCTGGCAGCCCTTCCTGCAGCCCCCATCGGCTTGGAGCAGTGAACCACAGCCAGTGGGAGCCACAATCAGCTGAACTTGTGGACATGGCAGGTAAACTGGCCCGGCCCACCAGAGGCTTTTCCTGAACAAGTGGCACACCGGCTTTGAGAACCACTGGTCTACACTGCGATTTTTAGCCCGTAAGCCAAAGTCAAGTGAGCCAGGCCAGCTGCAGTTGTGCCACGGGTCTTTTATTGTAGTGTAGATGGCATCTACATGGCATTTTAGTTCATGGAGGACAGATGAGGCCCTGCAAGACTACAAAAGGGCAAACGTGTCTACTTAAGTACCTAGGGAACTAAAGACTAGTATATAACTATAGCATTTTAATGAATTATTGTAATTATTAAGCAGCTTAAAAACACCTAAAGGAAAGCAGATGAACAATGTGGATTCCTTAAGAATTTGGGTATTGTAATATGACTGACTTGACTGTAACTAATATCTCAAATTTTGCCTTGACAAGTTTAATATCCACTCTAGATTTGACATTAAAAACTATAGCTAGTGAAATAGTTTTTATGAACTAACTTTCCTGGCTCCAGGTGAGAGTCTTTACAGTAAGATGTAACAGGAGCAATTGGTTGTAGGATTGGGAATTTTGGTAATCTGTGTTCCCTCTAAGCTATGTGGTTGCACAGCTGATGAAGAGTCAATCAAGTGCCATACATGTCCGGTGGCATGTATTCAGGTGCCCATCCCCCCATTGCTACTGCCCTCTGCCTTGGAGCCCCTGGTCAGCTGCTCCTGGGGCCCTCCTGCTTAATGTGCAGAGCAGAGACACTGATATCATGGTGTTTGTCTCCCCACTGCCCATGTACTCCATTTCTGTGGAGTTGGGGAGGGTGGACAGGGCTCAGAAGCAAGAGAGAGCTGCTGTGGTTTGAACAATGAGCCTTCTGGTGGGTGCCTTAAAGAGACGGCGCACAGTCTCTCAGAGAATCCTGTGGCACCTTATAGACTAACAGACGATTTGGAGCATGAGCTTTCGTGGGTGAATACCCACTTCGTCAGATGCATGTATCTGACGATGTCATGCATCTGACAAAGTGGGTATTCACCCACGAAAGCTCATGCTCCAAATCGTCTGTTAGTCTATAAGGTGCCACAGGATTCTTTGCTGCTTTTACAGATCCAGACTAACATGGCTACCCCTCTGATACTTGATAGTCTCTCAGGCCATGTCTACATCTAAAATTTTGCAGCGCTGGTTGTTACAGCTGTATTAGTACAGCTGTATAGGGCCAGCGCTGCAGAGTGGCCACACTTACAGCAACCAGCGCTGCAAGTGGTTTTAGATGTGGCCACACTGCAGCGCTGTTGGGCGGCTTCAAGGGGGGTTCCGGGAACGCGAGAGCAAACCGGGAAAGGAGACCCGCTTCGCCGCGGTTTGCTCTCGCGTTCCCGGAGCCACCCAGCAAACCGCAGGGAAGGAGACCTGCTTGCTCGGGGTTCCGGGAACGAGAGAGCAAACCGGGAAAGGAGACCAGCTTCGCCGCGGTTTGCTCTCGCGTTCCCGGAGCCACCCAGCAAACCGCAGGGAAGGAGACCTGCTTGCTCGGGGTTCCGGGAACGAGAGAGCAAACCGGGAAAGGAGACCCGCTTCGCCGCGGTTTGCTCTCGCGTTCCCGGAGCCACCCAGCAAACCGCAGGGAAGGAGACCTGCTTGCTCGGGGTTCCGGGAACGAGAGAGCAAACCGGGAAAGGAGACCCGCTTCGCCGCGGTTTGCTCTCGCGTTCCCGGAGCCACCCAGCAAACAGCAGGGAAGGAGACCTGCTTCCTCGGGGTTCCGGGAACGAGAGAGCAAACCGGGAAAGGAGACCAGCTTGATTACCAGAGGCTTCCTCCTTCCACGGAGTTCAAGAAAAGCGCTGGTAAGTGTCTACATTGGATTACCAGTGCTGGATCACCAGCGCTGGATCCTCTACACCCGAGACAAAACAGGAGTACGGCCAGCGCTGCAAACAGGGAGTTGCAGCGCTGGTGATGCCCTGCAGATGTGTACACCTTCAAAGTTGCAGCGCTGTAACTCCCTCACCAGCGCTGCAACTTTCTGATGTAGACAAGCCCTTAGACTTCCTCAGCAGCCAGCACTCGTGCACTTCCCGCCCCCCTCGAGTCTCTCTCACACTTGCCTCCATACTACCCTGACTACAGTGCACCTCCTCCCTTCCACTCTTCCGCACTCAGCACTGCACATTAAGCAGGATGGTTCTGGGAGTAGCTGACCAGGGGCTCCAAAGCAGAGGGCAGGAGGAACAGGGCTGCAGAGCAGCGGGGGGAGGGGCACCTGAACACACAGCATCGGATGTACCGGGCTCTGCTAATCAAGTATGCCACACTTCATTGACTCTTGAGTGGCCGTGCGACCGCGCAGCTTAGAGAGAACACAACTTCCAGCCATCATCAATTAAGGGAAATAGGGTTAGCTTTACATGTACCATGAGGATGAAAATACTAGAGAGAATATGTCCAGAATGAAGCAGGAAACAGAATAAAGGATGACTGTAAATTAACTGAGAATATACTGCTTTAAAATAGTTCCTTAAATAGAGAAGTAACAGAAGTGGAATTTAGAAAGTCACAGAGACCTTGACACTATAGCTGCTAAGGAACAGGCAAAGGATAGTGCTGGTTATGGGAATTTGAAATATATACAGAGTAGTAGGTCATGATACGCACTCTATGGTCTTAAAACACTTGGCTAACGTTTTAGCTACAAGCAGTTATTTGAAGAAGCCCAGGAAATATGTTGTTGTGAATTACTTGAATGCAGTATAAGTACATGGGAAGTATAACTGGAAAGAAGATTCATTTTGCCTTTTGGATAATTAAAAATTTGGCCAGTGGAGTTTTTTAATTAAAAACAAACAAGAAGAACCATGAAATAAACCAGAAGCTGCTGCATTTGACTGAGAATAAACAAAGATGTTTCAGCCCCAAAGCAATCTTACTTCTTAAAGTGTTTGAAAATAGGGATTTAGGCTGAAAGTACGCCTCAGCCATAGGTATAGCCTTGCTAGAGTAAACATTATAAAGAAAAGCTAAAGAAATATTGTAATGCCTAACATAATGAGCTAAAAGTTCCTGATAAATGAACAGTCTTACGCTAATTAGATCTGAACAAAAGAAGATATAGCATAAAGCAGTGAATGAAATAAAATTATATTTGGCATTTTTTAACACAGCAGGGATTCTATAACCATAGAATGTAATGGACTATAAATGACTAGAAAAATCCCGTGGGAAAGTCATGTTAGTCACTGGAAATCTGTGAAGTAAAAGATGACTAGTTATACCTTAATGTAGGCTAGTTATTGATATTGGTCTTTTTTTTTTCTTTTTTTTTTTTCAGTTGAAGTGAGGACTCCAGGTGTGATCTGCTTTTGTATCAAAGTGTGCTAAAACTCAAACATTTTTCATGTTCATAACTCTGTGGATTGGACATTCATATTTACTGGCCATTAAAACACACTTTCCCTTGAGCAAAACTAAAACTAACAAAATACACATGCAGGAGTTGTTTCTAAATTTACAAATACTTTGCTTGTATCAAAGCAATTGCACTGGATTCAAATGTAGGAAAAATCCTGCAATGGTGTAGAGCAACGGAAGGAGAAACTGGATAGTTCAAAACTGTAGGTAACTTCTCTGACTGTCTTGTGGCTTTTTTGAAATTTAGTAAATTTCAAAATAATTTAGATAATAAAAAATGACTCATTTGAAAGGCGATACACAGTATTTAAAAAATGTTAACTTCTAATCTAGAACCAGGTAACTCAGTCATGTATTTGTCCTGAGTAGTCAACTCTTTTGAAGAAGCACTGTGATTAACTCATAGATTTTAGGGTCAGAAGGGACCAATGTGATCATCTAGTCCGACCCCCTGCACAAAGCAGGCCACAGAACCCTAGTTTGTTGATGATTACCATGCAATTAAAAGGGATACTGTCAAACCTGTATTCCTGACTTCTTAATTCTACTTTGGCGAAAGTAAATAACACAAATGTGAGAGTAGAGTTGGTTAATTGTTTGAATTCAGACTAATCTTCCCACTTTGGAAATATTACCCATTTGTTTCTCACTTTCTAAAAAATGGAAGCTAACACAAAGTATGCTGTTAAGTATCCAGTTTCTATAAAGTATACAAATATAGACGCCTAATAGTAAACAGGCTGCCAGCAAACCACAAAACAAAGACAGACTTAAAACATACCTGCCTCAAAATACACACAAGATCCCTCCCTTTGAATGTATCAATAAAGAAATGTCTTGATGACACAGAAGTATTCCAGTGTGTATCCAGGAGGAGAGTATTCTGGAACTTTGGGCTTTGTTATTACAGCTAGGGGTAGGCATCTGGGCATCAGGATGCCAATATGGGAGAATCTGCCCACCACAATATAATCTTAAAGAGGGGCATTTCCACATCATAGGCACTGTGGTGAGATGGAGAATGTTTGTTCAATTTATGAATTCTGGTTGCTATTATAAGATTAAGAACATTGCTGTGTCATTGAATACATATTTGCTTAAGGTTTCCACCCTTGTTGACAAGAGCTGTCTGTCAGCCCTCCCAGACCAGGTACAATGGGGATCTTTAGAACTCCACTTGCTCCCATTCAGGTGGAAACACCTTGGGACAATGGATTAGCTCAAGCCTAAAAGAAGCCGTTTTATCCTACTTCTCTGCAAGGGGCTGGGGAAGTTAGGAGAGTGGAAAATTCTCAAACAGGATAAAGGGACTGATGACAAAGCAAGGGCTTAAGAAGGACTCAGCAGGAAGCCTTTGGACGTAGTTACAAAGTTTTGGGCAGGAGATGCAAAGAGACAAGAAGACTCTCTTTTTTGTAGCTGGGGGGCAGGGGTCCAGTTTAGCTACAGGACCAACCAAAGTCAAAGCAAACTGACCTGGAAAGGGGGTGGGAGGTGGGGCCTCCATGGTTGAGAAGAGAAGCCATGTGATACAGAAGAAGGATCCTGGATGTTCCCAGAGGACTCTGACCCCAGCCCAAAGAATGCTCTGGAGGGAAATGCTTTTGTAGAGAGTTGCAGTTCTTGTGGTTTTAAGTAAAGAACATTAGTGTGCAGTGCATGTGTGATACCTACTACGTGCCTTTGAAGAGCTAACCTCTGAATTCTGAGAATCCATATGGCTGGAACTCAGGGAGAGGGTGTGTTTAAGCTGCAGAGGAGTCTGGGGATCAGCACTGATCCCAGGGTTGGGTAGTTGGATCATGAGGTCCCAGCTCTCAGAGCAGATGCTAGACAAAGGATCTGTACCCCAAAATTGTGCCTAGAGGCCTCACACCAGGGCCAGTGCCTGGCTCAGTTCAGACTCTGGAGGATTTAAGCACATGGGGCCAGAGTTGTGGGTCTGCTTACAGCAGTCTAGTGAGTGTCCAAAGCAGCTATGAATAGGTGTGGTCAGCAGTTCCAGTTCAGTGGCTGCAGTTGCCATGGTGGTATCCTAAGGCAGCAGTTCCTCACTTAGGTTGGTTTTGTATTGCTTAAGGTTTTACATACTATTAGTAAGGCCATGAATGTACCGGTTTGGTAAAGTCCTTTTTAAAACAATTCCATCTACAGTATTGTGAAGAGCAAGAGTTGAAATTCATAAACAGCTCTGTGGGCTTAGAAAATGTGCCTGTCCACTTAGCACTGTCCGGTTACACCCAACAACCAGTTAAAGTTGTCTATTTTCCTGCCTATTGGAGAGATGATCTCCTGTTGTGTATTGTCTGTCTGTAGAGAAAATCATTTTGGTACATTCAGTTTTGATAGTCACCTACGTGGTGCATTTCTGCTCAGGTGGATGGAAACAGAATGAACATCAAGATGTCCATGAGGCAGAGTGTGTTACGCAGCTTCTTGAATTAATTATTGAAAGTTTTTGAAAACAGTGAGGTAGCTCCTAACTGGATGATGTGCTGATGCCTAGAGTGTTCAAGGAATTCATTTATATTGTGTAACGTTTGTTGCATACTTACTGCTCTTGTTTTTTCCCCCATGTGATAAATTTTCAGAGATTGATGTCTGGTTCTGATTACGAGATGAGACCTGTACATCTGTTATCTTTAGTCTTATCTTTCATAACATACAAACGCATGCATAACTCTATTCATTTGGATAAGCAAACTTTTCCATTATGATTACAAAATATTTCAGTGCAGTACCTTGTCCGCCATTATCTTATATGGAGAGTTGTGCTCGTGGTCAGCAGTAAATAAGATCATTAGGCATTGTGAGAGTGGGGGTTAGACACACAGTGTAAATTCCTCTGTATGACTTTGCCAATGCACCTTAGTCCTGAGTTGCAAAAAGCCTTCTTTTTCTGAAGCTAATATTGTGCTAAACCAGTGGTTTCCAACCTTTTTACGCACAAGATGACTTTTTTGAATGTAAGTGCAACTCAGGATCTACCCCACCCCTTCCCTGAGGCCCCGCCCCACTCACTTCATTGCCGCTCTTCCCCATGCTCACTCACTCTCACCAGGCTGAGGCAGGGGTTTGGGAGGGGGTGCAGGCTCTGGGCTGGGGCCAGGGGGTTCAGAGTGTGGGAGGGGGCTCTGGGCTGAGCTTGGGGTACAGGAGGGAGTGAGGGGTGCAAGCTCTGGGAGGGAGTCTGGGTTCAGAAGAGGGTATGGGGTGCTGGCTCTGGGAGGGGGCTCAGGGCTGGGGCAGAAGGTGCAGGCTCCTTAGGCATAATTTTACTTTTTTTTTTTCCTCATGTTGCCACACAGATATACAAAAATTTCTGCTCTCATCTTCCTCTTAAGTATTTTGGAATGTTTCCATTAAAAATTATGACACTCTTAGATGGCTTCTACATTCAGAATTTCTTTTGGAAATCTTGACTGCTCCATCTGTCCAGTGGCCAAAATTTTGTATGGGCCAGCTCTGGCTTGGTCTCTAGTTCCTGGCTTTCAAAGATGGATTTTGGGAGTTTGCACCAGCTCCCTACTGCTTCTTGTCCAGTTCATTTGCTATCATGGTGTTAGGTTAATTTGAGTTAGATCTGGGTTTGTATTCTGTTTTCTATCCCTGGAAGCTTTCTACTGCAGAAAAATAGTGCATGGTGCATTTTGACCTCACAACTTCCTCAGTGTGATCAGGGGCTATGCACACTCCAAAATTTTGCCTGTCCTGATGCAGAGAGGCCTAGGAACCATGAATAATCTTGTACATTGCCTTTGCAGGTGTGAATTCATGATAAGATGTCAGCTGAAGGTAATATCTTGTTTATGAGTTTGCTTCCCGAACCCCCTCAGTCTGTAACCTTCCAATTACAAAAGATTGTAAGGTAGAAATCACTTCCTGTGAATTTAAAAAATAAAAAGCCAAAGCTCATATGGCAGACAATTTCCAAACAGCTCAATTCCTAAACTTTGCATTAACTTTTACTACTTCAGCAGTTGTGCTCAAGGTATACTAACTACTGTATAAACATATAAAAAATCATCCAAAGCACAGAACTTGGTGGTGATGGGGGACTTCAGCTACCCAGATATCTGTTGGGAAAATAATACAGCAGGGCACAGATTATCCAGCAAATTCTTGAAAGGCATTGAAGACCGTTTTTATTTCAGACAGTGGAGAAAGCATCTGCGGGGAGACTGTTCTAGATTCTATTTTGACAGACAGGAAGGAACTTATTGAAAGTTTGAAAGTGGAAGGCCGCTTGGATGAAAGTGACCATGAAATGATAAGAGATCATGATTCTAAGAAATGGTAGAAGGGAAAATAGAATTAAGATAATGGATTTCAAGAAGGCAGACCTTTGCAAACTCAGGGAGTTGGTAGGTAAGATTCCATGGGAAACAAGTCTAAGGGGAAAAACGGTTTGAGGGAGCTGACAGTTTTTTCAGAGTTGTTGTTAGGTGCACAAGTGCAGACTGTCTCACTGCATAGGAAAGATAGGAAGTGTGGCAAGTGCCCACCCTTGTTTAACCAGGAGATCTTCAATGATCTGAAACTCTAAAATAAAAAAATAAATAAAAAATTCACAAGAAGTGGAAAACGGGTCAAATTCCAAAGAATCAATATAAACAAACAACTTGTAAGGACAAAATTAGAAAGGCCAAGGCACAAAACAAGATTAACCTAGCTAGAGACATAAAGGGCAATAAGAAAATATTTTACAAATACATTAGAAGAAAGAGGAAGACCCAAGGACAGAGTAGATCCATTATGCACTTAGTGAGGGGAAAGACAATAACTGGAAGTGGCAGAAGTGCTGAATGACTTTCTTGTTTCAGTTTTCACCAAAAAGGTTAGTAGCAATTGGCTATCAAACATAGTAAATGCCAATGAAAATGAGGTATGATTTGAGGTGAAAATAGGGAAAACAAGTTAAAAATTACTTAGGCAAGTTAGATGTTTTCAGGTCATGAGAGGCTGGTGAAATGCATCTTAGAACATTCAAGGAGCTGACTGAGGAGATATCTGAGCCATTAGTTGATTATCTTTGAAAAGGCATGGAAGACGAGAGATTCCAGAGGACTGGAAGAGGGCAAATATAGTGCCAATCAATAAAAAAGGGAATAAGGACAAAGCTGGACCAATCGGCTTAATTTCAGTGCCCAGAAAGATAATGGAGCAAATAACCAAGCAAATAATTTGCAAACACCAGGAAGATAATTAGGTGATAAGGAACAATCAACATGGATTTGTCAAGAACAAATCATGTCAAACAAACTTAATAGCTTTTTTTGATAGGATAACAAGTCTTAGGGAGGAGTGATAGATATTGTATATCTTGACTTTAAGGCTTTTGATAATGTCCTTGCCTGACCTTCTCATAAACAAACTGGAAAGATATATAGCCTAGATGGAACTACTATAAGGTGGGTGCATATCTGGTTGGAAAATCATTCCTAGAGAGTAGTTATCAGTTCACAGTCGAGCAGATAGGGCATATCCAGTTGGGTCTCACAGGGATCAGTCTTGGGTCCAGTTCTGTTCGATATTTTCATCAGTGAATTAGGTAATGTCATAGAGAGCACACTTATAGAATTTGAGGATGATACCAAACTGGAAAGGGTTGCAAGTGCTTTGGAGTATAGGATTAAAATTCAAAATGATCTGGACAAACAGGGGAAATAATGTGACGTAAATAGGATGAAATTTAATAAGGACAAATGCAAAGTACTCTGCTTAGAAAGGAACAATCAATTGCACGCATACAAAATGGGAAATGACTGCATAGGAAGGAGTACTGTGGAAAGGGATCTATGGGTTATAGTGGTTCACAAGCTAAATATGAGTCAACACTGTTGCGCCAAAAAAAAAAAAAAAAAAAAAAAAAAGCAAACGTTTCTGGGATGTACCAGCAGGAATGTTGTAAGCAAGACATGAGAAGTAATTCTACCACTCTACTCTGCGCTGAAAAGCCCTCAGCTGGAGTATTGTCCCGTTCTGGGCACCATATTTCAGGAAAGATATGTACAAATTGGAGAAGGTCTAGAGGAAAGCAACAAAAATGATTAAAAGTCTAGAACACATGACCTATGAGGAAAGATTGAAAAACATGGGTTTGTTTAGTCTGAAGAAGAGAAAACTGAGGGGACAAAACAGTTTTCAAGTACATAAAAGGTTGCTGCAGGAGAAGGGTGAGAAGTTGCTCTAGTTAACCTTTGAGACTAGGACAAGAAGCAATAGGCTTAAAATGTGGCAAGAGAGGTTTAGGTTAGCCATTAGGAAAAATATCCTGTCAGGGTAGTTAAACATTGGAACAAATTGCCTTTGGAAGTTATGGAATCTCTGTCATAGCAAACCTTTAAGAAAAGGTTAGACATAACACCCTGTCAGGAGTGGTCTTGTTCTTATGTAGTCCTGCCATGAATGCAGGGAATTGGACTAGATGACCTACTGAGATCCATTTCAGTCATACACTTTTATGATTCTGTACAGAAAAACATGTTCTTGCCTTGGAGAGCTTAAAATCTAAAACATTTAAAACCAGATGGAAAGCATGATGTAAGGGAAGAGTAATATAATCATCGGGGTGGGATGACTGAGAGCGTCTTAGTTCCAAAAAGACCTTGTTTTTTTTTGTGTGTATATATAAAAGTCTGTCATCCCTTTCTTCCCTTCTACTGAATTGTTTGCAGTAGTAGGCTTAATTCTCACAAGCATTATGCAAGATGGATAGGTCTAAATCAAAGCATTTTAAATAGCTGATTTCTATCGGCAAGCAGGAAACCTTGATTTAAATTATTGGGTTTAATCTTGTTTTGAATTTGAATTTTTTTCTAAAGAAAAGTTTATTCTCATTGGTTGGGTAACCATTAAAACACATTGACTTGCAACTAAAATATAACCTTCATGCTACATTTGGTACTTATTTTTTGCTAACCAGGACAATACACTATCTATACACATTTAAGCAATTATATAGCTTAACATACATTTATTCAGATTCTTAATTTTTACACTTTCATTGTTGGAAAATAGTGAATGATGAATTTTTTACTTTTGATTTGTCAGGCTCTGTTTGGATGAAAATTAGAATTCAGTAAAATATGCTAAAACAGCATTTTATTTTTGTCATTAAATGGAACTACCTTAAATGTGCTGGACACAAACTTTATCAAAGCATGTTTTACATTTAAAACTGATATTAAACAAATCTGTAGTTAATGACCAAATACTTCTGATCACTCTTGTCCTTCAAGATATTAGAACTAGTAGAGCTCATCCTTTGACACGACAGTGGCATTCATAAGTTGGAAGAGGAAAAACAAGCTATCCTGCTTTTATAACTCAGTCTGTATTTTAACTTCAAACTAGTAATTGAACTGAACTAGTTGAATCAACTGAAATGGAGAAAATAATATTCTCTCTGCACCTGTGGAAGAGGTTGCTGCTGTCAAAAGCTGGTTTAGCACTTCAGCAAACTCCAGGTGCTTACCAGTGACTTTCGCCAGTTCAGTGGTTTGCCTTTGTTTAGAACTTCAGCAGAAAATATATATTGCTTAATGCTTTTTGTTTAAATAATTGTAATAGATTATAGTAAGTATAGGCCTTGACAAAACAATTTAAATTTAAAAAAATTGTTAATCCACCTTGTATTATGCAAGGAATGGGTCTTAGAGATACGAACACTGACCTTGCTGGTTAAAAATTTTAATTTTTTAACTATTTTCAAGGTTTTTTTTTAAAAATTCTTAATTTGTTTCTTCTGTTCAGTGTGTAAGAAAGTAATGCTAGGATTTGGAAAAGGGCTATATTTTGGGACCACTCTAACCCCTGCCTTCAGTTACCTTGACTACCCGCAAACCTGCATGAAATAGCATTTCATTCCCTCAAATTTAAGATTTCCCTACCATGCTTGACTGGCACAGGAAAAGCAGCAGGAGAATAAACAACTAGAGGCACAATGCTGATACCTTTACACTACTTGGGTAATGCCTTACCCCACAAGTAGTCTAATGGAAACCAGTGGGACTGTTCTGGTGTAAGTATTATTTAACATGAGTAAGGGCATCGGAATCTCGGTCAAAGTTAATTTGTAAGCACTCCTAGTAAACCATACTGCAAGACAAACAAACCCTGTTCAAAGCTTTATTTTTTTTTTTTAAATATATGGCCAGTTTGCTCCACCCTCAAAGCTCTTCAGATTCTGCACCCCCTCTAACCCCCTAATCCAGAAGGAACAGGTACTTTGGTTACTTTGAAATGTACATGGTTTTACTGCGGTATAGGTTTATACCAAAGTACTGTCTGACGATAAGAACGGCCACACTGGGTCAAATCAAAGGTCCATCTAGCCCAGTATTCTGTCTTCTGAGATGGCGAATGCCAGGTGCCCCAGGGAATGAACAGAACAGGAAATCATCAGTGATCCGCCCCATTCCCTGCTTCTGGCAAACAGAATAGAACACCTTATAGTAATAGAACACTTTATAGTCTTTAATGGATAAAAGGTGCATCAAGATCTCCCTTAAATAATATTAGCTGGGCATATCCACAGCTCTTTTTGCCCTAATTACAGCTATTATTATTTGGTCATTTTCAGGCTGGAGATTACACTTTGGTCAAAAGTAACCCAGCTTTTTGCCAAGAAAATATTTTAGAATAACTAAGGGGATTCTTGATGAACAAGATTGGAGAGCGGGGACTTAATGTTCCTTGATCGGGAATGTTGATAGCATGACCTTTTTTCACACCCTGCTGTAATCTTCTTATAAAAACATATACTGACGTACCATGTTGCTTATTTAGTTGTGAATGTGAGAGATGTACTTTCACTGGATTCCTGATTTCTTTTTTGACTCTTCCCCTTGTTCCCCGAACTGGTGGATCTAATATTGCACTGAGCATCTCTGCTCAATATTTATGTACTATGGAAATGCACATATAGCATATTTTCAATGTGGTTTGCAAATACGAATTTTTGTGACCTTTTGGGAAGTGACTAGTATTTGTTTGCTTTGACCTGTTGACCTTGTGGGTTCCCTGCTTGAGTGAGCTAAAACAGGGTCTTAAGATCCTTTGATAGGCGGAGGGGGTATGTCCTTTCCTCTCTATTTGGCAAGAATGCCTCACTTGGAGTTTATTAGTTAGCTGTTCAATAAACAATTGGGCAGTTTCATCATCTAAAAGAGTGTACTCCTTACTTGCCCATGTCTCTAGCAATGTAGCATTTTGTTTCCAAAGATGAATGCAGGAAAACTGCATTAATGAGACTTACTTTTTACGTTGTAAGTGGCAAAAAAGGCAAGAACAGTTTTCTTGCAGTGTGTTTGCACAGCTTCTCCTTACCTCTTCCTCTATTCCTTTCTCCTTCTGACATACAAGAAACGAACCTCAGTGCTGACCTATTGTTCTTTCTTGTCTCCTGTTGTCCATTTGGGTGATCCCTGGGTGTGCGGACAATGACTGGGGAGCGGAGGGGTAGGAGCGATCTAGCTGTCTCTCCCCCCACCTCTAGCCAGCCTTGCACGGAGTGTGGGGGAGAGAGATGCTCTGACCAGGGGCTCCCAAAAAAATGGTAGACCCTGTACAAATGTGCGCCTGTGCCCCCACGACCTCACCCAGTGCTTGGGGCTTGTCCCACTCTGCCCCGTGCTCCTGCTGGGGAGTGGGATTGGTGCACTTGAGGCTTGGAAGCCCCTGCACCCTGACTCTGCTCCCTAGCAGGAGGGTCAGTTGAGCAGAGTGGGGCAAGCCTCTCGACGCCGCTCTGCGGCTGGAGCTGGGCAAACCCCTGCGCCCTGACCCCCACTCCTTGGCTGGAGTGCCGGGTGGTGTGTGGGGCAAGCACTGGAGTGGGAGCAGTTTGGGTCTGGATGTTAAGTGGCTATGCATATCCGTCACTTATCAATAGGGGAATGTGTTCTGACAGTCAGATCCGCATACCTATTGTTTGCAACTTACAGTACAGTATGGATATGTGGATCGGGACCAACATGAATTGGAACACGAACGATGGATATGCGAAACAACGGATAAGGGGGAGATGTATATCGGGGACCCCCTGTATATACATTATGGCTCAGGCTGGAACCCACACTCTAAGCCCTTCCCCTTTTGCTGGATTTTAGAGCCAGTGATCCAGCCTCAGCCTGAATGTCTGGGCTGTTATCTTTAGCCCTCTAGCACAGAGGTGGGCAAACTTTTTGGCCCGATGCCCACATCTGGGTATGGAAATTGATGGCGGGCCATGAATGCTTATGAAATTGGGGGTTGGGATGGGGTGAGGACTCCATCTGGGGCCAGAAATGAGTTCAGGGTGTGGGAGGGGGCTCTGGACTAAGGCAGGGGGTTGGGATGTAGGCGGGGGAGGGCTCCAGCTGGGGGTGCCAGCTCTGAGGTGGGGATGGGGGGGTTGGGAATTCAGGAGGGTGCTCTGGGCTGGGACTGAGGGGTTCAGCAGGTGGGAGGGGAATTAGGGCTGGGGCAGGGGACTGGGGCACAGGAAGAGCTTGGGGGCAGGCTCCTGGTGGCACTTACCTTAAGTAGTTCCCAGAAGCAGTGGTATGTCCCCCCCGCTGGCTCCTACATGGAGGTGTGGCCAGGTGGCTCTGTGCACTGCTCTGTCTGCAGGCGCAGCCCCGCAGCTCCCATTGGCTGTGGTTCCTGGCCAGTGGGAGCTATGGGGCAGCACTTGGGGTGGGGCACTGTGTGGAGCCCCCGGGCTGCCCCTGTGTGTAGAAACTGGAGGGGGCACATGCTGCTGCTGCTTCTGGGAGTCGCACAGACTGGGGCAAGCCATATTAAAGCGTCTAGAGGGCCGTAGTATGCCCAGTTCTGCTCTAGCACAAGCCTTATCAGCCCTTCAGTTGACCTGGGCTTTGAGACTCAGTGACCTTGGGTTGGGTTTTTGCAGTGTAGATTTACAATCTTAGGGTATGCTTGTCAAGGCGATGACCAAGCTTTCCTTTATGTCTGTGTAGTGCCTAGCACAATAAGATGCTGACCAGGAACTGAGTACTACCGTAGTATAACTACTCATAAACTGAAGTGTAGGAGAGAGACTGCTAAGGAGAAATAGTCCAAACAGATCATAGCTACCACCAGTGATGACCATGTGATACTCATAACCTTGTGACACTCTGGCACACAACCCATCTACGTTTGGCATATTCAGTACTGGATCACTGCTGGTTCACCTGGTGCCATGGGTCATTACACCTATCATGTCTTGTTTAGCCCTGTCTGTCAATGCTGACTTTTGGCTCTTGTGTAAAATATGCTCTGCATTCCCTCCTCAACCTCTTAGGGCTAGTCCCACACTTATTCTGTAATAGATTAAGGGTCACACTTACTTTGAATGCCATAGATTCTTCACTCCCTCCCCTCCACCTTTGCAAGTGTCATCACCAAAAACATAAAAGTAGTCGTCTTATAACTAACTATTTATTTCTGTATAAGTGATTTCCTCCCCTAACATCTTGGTCCCAAACAGTGTAATGGCTGGAGATCTGTAAAGTAGCATGCCTGGCATTTGGGCTATTTCTTTTTTAACACTTTACCACAATCTTGAATAGTTGAGTGGCATTCTCAAAATGATTACAAATTTCCTGAAACAGAGTTACAACCTTGGCACTTTGGGGCACGAGTCCTGTTTCCCCGTGCACATTCCATCAGTCTCAGGTAGTGAATAAGTCGGTGTATCTTGACATTGACCTCAAAAGGAAAGTTGCTTTTAATGGCAAAGATAGGTCATCACCAAAGAGTGGACAGATATCTAGAATAATGACTTGAAGAACTTTATGCCTTGTAGGGGAGACAAACTAGTAGACTGCTGAGGGGAGGTTCTTGCAGTCCCTTCCAGAGGGAGTCATATCTTCTAAGGAAATAATGTACTGCAACTTTCCTGGCCAATAGTCCTATCTATACATATGCAAGACTTTCAGTTCTTGGAAGTCATGTGTGTAAAGTATCAGAAACCATAAGCCTTTTTTTAGGTTGTACTTAAATTGATGGTCCTGGGACATTGTGTCAAATTGGTGGTTGGGATTTTAGCAAACTGAAATAGAGTGGTTTGAAGTCCCTGTGATTCTATATAATATGGATGACTACCTGTGTTCAGAAGGTATAAATGATAAGCTCAAGCAGGAATGTGTCTCTACTGGGGATATGATGCCCATATGTTATAATATTTTGTTAACTGAACATCTAAATGCTTACATTAATCCATTCATCTATTTGAGCTATAACCTAATATCTACTCCACACCAGGCTTGTTGCTCAGTTGCACTGCATGTTAGTGGCAAATGACAAAAACACCTTGAAAGAATAATTCTGGTTAAAATATTAAATCTGTTTTGTTTAAAAGCCATCTGGCAAAACTGGCATAAAAAAACTAATACAAAAAGTTGGTTATTTTTTTATCCAAGTAAAACTGAATAAACTAGTCATGTATATGACAAAATATTACAGGCCAGATGAGTCTACAGGCCATGGCTGAATGCCACAGTGGAAGTTTCAGAATGTGTGATGATCTCTCAGTGATTGTAGCAGCTTGTTATCATTATCAGAAAACGAATGGCTGTCCCTCATGCATAACTTTAATCATAGCTACAGAAGTGCAGCCTCTGCTCCTTCTGTAATAGGGGATGTCTTCAAATACTCAGTCATCCTTCATTGAGTCACAGAGCTCTAGTTCAGGAAAAAGAACATTTTTATTTCCCGTTGAACACACTTTTATTTCTGGACATGGGGAGCTCTTAAAATCTTGGTAATCATGAAAGTTTGAGAGGGTGGTGGTAATAGTGCTATTAGGCCTCAAGTTCTTAGTGCTTTTCATGGTTTCTTTGTAACTGTTTGTTAGTAAACAAAGGATTAGATTTTAATATTGTCATCCAGAGCAGTAGATGATAAGCTCTCCATTTAGGATGGAAGGTTCTCCTGATAGATATAGATATATTAGGCTCTGTGCTCAGCATGCTTCCAAGCTACACATTCAAAATGGACTTTGCAGGTTGGTAAAGATGCATACAGTGAGCAGAAGTGGCTTTAGAAAGGGTTCATGAGTTCAGATGCATCCATAGAAAGCATGAAACCAAGGGCACAAACACACTCTTTGCGGGGAGAAGGGCAAGGAGCCATGTTCACTCCTTTGCATGAGGAGCCATGCATGGCTCGATAGCCTGGATCCTTTGTTATGGTGATGCCACTCCTGGCCATGTTTACTGTGCAGTGATATCGGTTGCATGCTGCTACAAAGGCTTGAGAGGCAAAAATTTGCCAGAGGAGAGTTATTGGGAGTGGGGTGGTGTGCATGGATGCCTCCATGTGTCCAGGTCTCCAAGCAGCCTCCATGCATCCCAGTCTCCAGGCAGCAGGAAAATGATGCAGGGCACTGGGCTGAAGGCAAGGCCTTTTCCTGCTCTGAGCAGCTGCTTCTGGATGCTGATCAGAGACGCCTCCCCCCTGTGCATCCTGGGTGGAGTCTCTTGTCACTGTGAGTAATTGGGACCAGCCCTTGGGTGACTGTGGGCAGTAGGCTCTGTGTTAGTTGAGCACAGATGCCCCTCCTCCCCTGGTGCTCTGCTTGTATCCTACTCTTATTGTATTTATTTTTTGTTTGTTTCAATGTAATGCGATTATATTAGAGTTCAATGGGTGCACCATAGTAAATCGGGATGCTACATCCACCACTGACAGTTCATTTCGCACAGAATTCATAAGCTGTACAGACAGATTACCCAAATTGTCACAGCTTGTACAAGGAGGACACCCATGATATGTATTAACTTTGTGCTAGAGCAAATGTCATCCTGAAGATCTATTGTGCACTCTGGTGGGGAGTAGCAACGTCAGAGTGGACATGCCAGCATGTCTGTGCATCCAATGTGCTATGGGAAGGGTGTCCATGACTTCTGTGGGTAGGATACAGGTTGAGTGGGTGAGTGGTGGTGGTAGGGTGGCCAGATGTCCCAATATTATTGGGGCCATCCCAGTATTAGGGGATTTTAGGGGGGTTGTTTTATAAAGGCAACTATGGATCACACCCTCCCCCCTGCCCACCCCGCTCCCCCCCCCCCCCCCAAAAAAAAAAAAAAAAGTGTCCTGATTTTTCACATTTGCTGTCTGGTCACCCTAGGAATTGTGAACATGGATTTTAGTGCACACATACACATCAGTCTAGTGGCTGAATACCTTATGTAGAAAGGGGTAGGGACTAGAACTGAGTTAATTTTTTCTGTCATAGTTTATTTTGCTGAAAAATTCAGTTTTGGGTCAATGAAAACTATTTGTGAATTTGGGTTGCATTTGTGGAATGGTTTTGGCTCCCCTAAAAATGAAGATTTTTTGTTTCCAAAAAAGTAAAGAAATAGTTTTTGACACTTTAAAACAGAGGTCAGTAACCTCTGGCATGCGGCTCCCCAGGGTAAACGCTCTGGTGGGTCAGCCAGTTTGTTTACCTGGCACATCGGCAGGTTTGGCAGGCTGTGGTTCACCGTTCCAGGCCAATGGGGCGGCAGGAAGCAGCGCGGGTGAGGGATGTGCTGGCTGCCGCTTCCCGCCACCCCCATTGGTTTGGGACAGTGAACCGTGGCCAGTGGGAGCTGCGATTGGCCAAACCTGCTGGTGTGGCAGGTAAACAAACTGGCCCAGCCCGCCAGTGTGCTTACCCTGGCGAGCCACGTGCCAGAGGTTGCTGACCCTTGCTTTAAAACGATTCAGTGTTTTTAGTTTTGAAATTGAGCAAATTTATTTTTAAAAAGTATAAAAATAAATACCCGAAATGAAATGTTTTGTTCAATCTAAAACCAATTTTGGGAGGGCTTTTTTTTTTTTTTTTTTTTTTGGTTTGACCACCAAATTGAAAAATCAATTATTAGCTCAGATCTAGTAGAACCATAGTGGCTAACTGGAATAATAGCCGTTGAAGAGCTGCGATTCCTGATGGTTTGAACATGAATTCTATTTTTTTCTATTAAACTTTAAATGGAAAGATGTTGTAGTTTTGATCTGTTCAGAACTACTTGAAACTATATTGCAGTCTTGTCTTTTCAGATGGAAAAACAAGATTAAGGGTCAAACCTGAATCCATAAAATGCAATAGCAAGGTTGTCAGTTGTTTTCATTTTCTGCCATACTGTGCCTACAGATACCTTAGGGCTAACTTCATAATCTGTACCTGGATATCTGTAGAGTAGAGGTTGTTGGAAATTTTCAGATGAAACTAAGTTTTGTCAGCCAATGCTGTTTTGATAAAGTGAAAGGTTTGTTGAATCTGTAGACAGATCCAACAAAGTCTTTGTTACTGTTAGAAACCTTCCAATGTTCCATGGTCCACAGCTCTGCAGTAGAGATGCTGGGAGCCCTGGGGCCAGTTTCCAATGTCTCTATGGCAGACCCACCATGTGGACTGCTGCAGGCAGCAGACCCTGGGCTTCCAGACTTCTCCCTAGCCTGCGGTTCCCCGGACTGCCCAACTCCTGAACAAGCAGGCCTGGGAGCCAGCTGGCTGGAGAGTCTGGGAGCTTTGGGGTTCCTGGTTCTAGGGCAATTCTCAAGGCAGAGCTGCCCCAGAGCTGTGGACCTTGGGAGACCAAGCAGCAGCTAAGGGAAATTGAGGTTATCAGTTTCACAGAGCAGTGATACTGACAAAAATGTCAATTTCACATATTATTATTTTGGGAACACCAGGTTTTGTGGGGAAGGATAGCTCAGTGGTTTGAGCATTGGCCTGCTATACTGAGGGTTTTGAGTTCAATCCTTGAGGGGGCCATTTAGGGATCTGGGGCAAAATAATCTGTCAGGGATGGTACTTGGTGCTGCTGTGAAGGCAGGGGACTGGACTTGATGACCTTTCAAGATCCTTTCCAATTCTACATTTCTATGAAATTTTCAGTTCTTGAGAAATAACTCAGTGTCATTCCCAATTGAAAGAAAACAATTTTTTTGTGAACCAAATCCACTGAGTTTCCGTTAGCTGTTTTGTAGACACAATACAGCAGAAAATGAAAAGAACTGTGGCCCAGATCCACATAGGTATTTAGACTGCTGACTTCCATTGACTTCCGGCTTCTAAATATCTTTGTGTATCTGGACCGAACAGTCTTACTTCTGAATGTTGTGGTTTAGAGGTTGACACTTAATTTTGTTCACTTGAAAAAACAAAACAAAGTCACACAATTTCTCAGCAAGTTACTTGTGAAATAAATTGGAAGAAGCAATAGTGTTAGAAACTGACTAGTGAACTGGGAGGCAAAAATGTGTGCATGGTTTTTGTAGCAAACTTTAGGGGCCTCCATATAAGCAAAAGAAGTTTGTGTATTAGCTGATTTTAAAAGCAGAGTTTCTACTTCTGAAGAACAAAAATTAATAAAACTGAGTATAGAATCCGAATTATAAACGCAATATATATTTTATAGACTGTTTCATCTTTACTTCATAAACAATGTAGTTTATTTAGGTAGTATTTATAAATTAACTAGTATACTAAAGTATATAGGGGAATATTACACAGTGACATTGAGTAGATATGACAGTTGACTTCTGTGGAGTTTTTCTCTTTTTAGTGGATTCAATTCTATTCGTGAAGATTGTCCCTAAGATTATTTTTTCTTTTCTACATATTCTGCTTTTTGTATGCTATGTATTTGATTATTTAAGGTGACTGTATTGCTTCATTATGAAACCAGAGACCAAATTTTAAATATTTTGCCATCTACTGTGCAAATGTGCAAAGATTACTTTATATGATTATAATATAATAAGGCATACTCCAAATTAAAGTCTAATGAAATCCTAATTCTTTGTGAACATAGTCATGACAATGGTGGTTGTTTTGAATAAAGAGGCTGACTACTTTACTTTTCTTTGATCTTTGTTTTCCACATTATGTAGTGGGTTTTAATTAAACTACATAAACTCTTGTGACATAGTATTTATTTTTGTTTGAACCACCACATGGGGGGGGGGTTTCCTATAATACAGAGTACTCATATAGTCTAGGCGGCGGCGGCTGCTGCTGATTATTATTTATTTATTTTTTTAACTTACAAAAAGAGTAATGAATTTAAAGCTTTATTTGTCCAAAACTTTAGATGTAGATTTAATTTTCATATTTTTATTTAACAATAAAGACATTATCTTAGTGGTGACTTTATTTGCCTTTGTTATGACTAATACATCTTTAATTTATAGAGATACATGGCACCCTGAATTTGAAGTACCATGATTTTCTACCTGTGAAGCATAACTTAAAGAAGAACTTGGAAGGAAGACATTTTTGTGATCTTTCATTAATATACAATTTTCACTTGATCTTCATTGCATAATAATTTGAGGCATGTTAATGCTAAATCCATTTTAATTTTCCCATAATGCAGTTTGCACTCAGTCTAACCTGCATTTCACTTCCACTTGTGGAAGATTTTGAGGATAGGTAAGCTCTCAAATGAATACTGAAAATTGGTTAATCAGAGTGACAAGAAAAGAAAATACATTGTATTTTTGTTTAACATTGGAAGATCTCAGTACAGGCAAGCAGATGGACCAGTGGGTATCATGAACTTTCCTGCTAAAATGGCACCAGCTGTACTTGCTGGGAAAACTTCCCATTTAATTTCTTTCTACAATTCTGGAAAAAACTTCATGCTGAAAGACCATTGCTACAATAACTTAATAGGAAGATTCATGTCTTTATTTATACAAGCCTCCAAAGGCTACTGCCATGCACAAAATAAGGACTGGGGCTTTGTCTTCACTGACACAAAAGGGTTAACAGCAAGATAATTCACACTAGTTATTCCACTGTAAAATCCTAAGCGTGGACAAGGTGGAATTTACAGTGAGGTAGTTAGATGAGCTAAACACTATGCCTCTGCCCATGATTGATGTTACCTGATTTTCCTTGTGGTAACCACTTCAGGTGCTTTGTCTCCACTAGGATTTTACATCAGGATAGCCTGGATGGTACACTTTTTATCCTGTGATAAAAGGTGGTTTTTTTTTTTTTTTTTTTTCGGTCAGTGAAGACATAGCCTCAGAATATACTGTATTATTGTAGATGCTAACCAGAAGCCTCGTTCTTCAGTGATGCTACTGTTTAGGATTCCGTATAAGGGTCTATATTCCTGAAACTCCTATTTGACCCTGTGGAGAAGCTTTATCAGGATCTGTACTTTTATAGAACTGTTGTGTGAATGTTTGTTTGAACAATTACTTTTGCATTGGTGAAACTTCTGTTTTCTTTTGCATCTTTTCTTTTCTTTTTCTTTGTGGACAGTTTTTTCAAATTGAAACAAACTAAACACTTCTTGCTTTTTTTTTTCTTTCATGAGCTTTGTCCAAAAATATAACAGCACTAATTTTACTATTTTTATTAGGCTAATGAGATTTAAGAAGTATAAATTGCTGTAATATTATACTCTTGGGGGAATTCTGTGCCAAAAAAAATAAAAATTCTGTGCACAATATTTTAAAATTATGCATAATTTGTCAAAATAACACAATATAATGTCAGTTTCAATTATTTTGGTCATTTATTTCAAAATTCATGTCAGCAAGTATGTCTGTAACAATATAGACAAAGATTCAGAAAACGTTTCTTGATATAGATTCTTTAGTAGGCATATTAATACAGAACTTTGAGTAACTCATTTAAACTACAATGCAGAAACATATTGCCTCCACCCCTCAGAAGCAGTACAAAGGCTTGCGGGAGCTAGGGATAACAGAGAAGCTGAAGGAGAGTGAGTGAACCTGGAGGGTTGTTGGGTGTGGGTGGGAGAAATATGGAACAGGTTTTTTGCGGGGGAGGGAGGGATTGTTAGGGAGTTGGGGAGCCTCCCCCATGCAAATCTTGGCTGACCCTTAGCCTCTCCCATTCAGTCAGGCACATCTGCCTCAGTTTCCATATGGCTCTGCAGTCCCTTTTTCAGTCAGCCCCCCTGGCTCAATGCTGTCACCCCACTAGATCTTGAGCACATGCCCCAGGCTGTCTTCCCCCCCTACTCGACTAGGCCTTCTGAATTACAGTCTGTGATGCTGTGATGTTCCCCTGGTGTTATTTGGACAGGAGATCTGGTAGGTCACTCCAATCCTTGACTCTGGGAGCCAGCCTTACCCTACTCTGCTGTGAGAACCCCTATTCCTGGGCTCTTCGCGCACCGCCTCTGGCATGTAAGCTGCTCCTTGGACTGTCCAGTCGAATGACACTAGGCAATATCTCCGGTTCCAGACACAACCCTAGGAGCCTCCATCTTGCAATGTCCAGTTATGCCTGCTGGATGCTGCAAGTTGATGAGTTTGTCAATTTAACAAAGAAATTGATATGTAGCAGGCTTGTTATCCCAAAGGCAGTCTCTGACATGCTTAAAACCAAATAAACAGATTTATTAACTATAAAGATAGATTTTAAGTGACTGTAAGTTACAGCATAACAAGTTGGATTTGGTCAAATGTAATAAAAGCAAAACGCATTCTAAGCTGCTCTTAACATGTTCAGTGCCCTTACAAACTTAGATGCTTCTCACCACAGGCTGGCTGGTTGCCCTTCAGCCAGGCTCTCCCCTTTGATCAGCGCTTCAGTCGCTTGGTGATGGTGTCTGTAGATAGAGGTGGAAGAGAGGAAGAAGAGCATGGCAAACGTCTCTCCCTTTTATCATGTCATTTCTTCTCTCGTGGCTCCCCCGCCCCTTTCAGAGTCAGGTGAGCATTAACTCATCGTAGTCCCAAACTGACCAGAGGAAGTTGGGGTGACTCACTCGAGAGTCCAACAGATCCTTTTTTGCTGCCTAAGCCAGTGTACTTTGTTCCTGTGAGGCTGGGCTGGTTTTGTCCCATACATGCCCTGATGAGGTGTGATCTGCCTCACTGCTCTTGGAGAGTTTTTGCCTGGGCTTGTTTTAAACCATGAGGACACGTTTTCAGCTTCATAACTATGTACATGAAATTACAACCTATAACATTACCATAACAACAATGCTCAGTGCATCATGAGCCTTCTGAAGACACCTAACATGACAAACTTTGTATGGGATACCACACAATCATTTTACAAGGATGAACATGGGAGTGCTGGGTGTTTCCCCTGAGGTACAGTGTCACAGTCTCCTGCCCCCCAGCAACCCCATGTGCCCCTCTCTGTCCCTCCTGTGCCTCCTCACCTAGCCCCAGTGTGAGGAATGCAGCCTCTTCCTGGGGTGGCTGTCCTTTCTTCTGGTACCACAGTAGGCCCTGGTGAGCAAAAGGTATAACTGCAGAATCTGTATTCTATGGAGAAAAAAAATATGCATTCCAGTGAGGAAGGCAGGGGGAACGTGAATTCTCTGCATGCACAGTGGACAGAATTCCTAGAAGTCATTACAGTACAGAAAAATACAAAACATGAAAGTTGTTGATGAAACTGTATCTTGAAAGAAATAGTCTGCAGATGCAAGGAAGGCTTAATATGTTTTTATTCATTATCAAATTGTGATGAAGTGTCATCATATGATATTGCTATGGTAGCATAAAATACCAAGTATATTTAAATTATTTGGACTAACTCAGCATACAATCACAACTACAATTTTCTGGCCTCAATAGATTTCTCAGAATAAGAATAATGCATTTTCCTTCTAAATTCATTTTGCAGGCAAGCGTGCTTGTCTATTCTCTGCCCCAAAATAAATGCAACTGTATGATTTTAAACAGATGAAATAAAAGATTTATTTGGATAATATGCTCATAAAATGATTAAAAGGTAGTTCATGGCTCCATTGAATAGGAGCTTTATTTTATTTTTCAATTAAAATGAAACATAACCTCATATGAAACAGTGTCACTTGCTTACTGTTTTTGAAATTGTATAATTTTAAAACCTGATTGGACATGATTCTTGCTGGGCTGTGGATCCCTTCCTCCTTTTAATTTTCATTTTGTTTCCTCTGACTATTTTGTGAGACAAAACATGTAAGCACACTGGTTGTCCCTCTCTAATGGCCCTTCTGTATCTCTAGGAAGAGGAATGTTGAGTTGTTGAGTCTGCATATTGTAAGCAAAAGGGTGAAAACATCCTAATGTTTGTACTCTAGTTAGGAGTGTTAGATATAGAAGCCCGGGGTTTGTGTTTGGGCTTCCTGGTACATGGAGGAGAGACCTATCTGGTGCAATAATTTACTGTTGTCTAAACTTTCCAGGTTGAGGTATGGTAGGTTTATTTAAAATACGTTGCATCACAATGTCTAGTTCAACCTGCCTTCATACAAGTCCGGTTGGGTGCAGTAAGTTACAAAGAGTTTTTGTCTTTGTCCCACATCCTATCTTTCTAGTATGCTGATGGTAGTTCCTGTCGTCTTTTGGAGGGAGAGGGAGAGGTTGGGGAAGAGCTTTATGGATGGATATTCTGTAAGTTTAATAAAGATAATTCCAGTTTATTCTGAAATTCAGATTTCCAGTAGTGTGAACATTAACTACATAATATGCCACTGTTAAAACTACTTATTCTATATTTTTGTGTGTCCTCTCTACTACCATATAGCCCTTACTGTATCACTTACAGGTAAATGCTATAAGTCATACTGATGCATCATTCTTTTCAGCATGTCCTCCAAGTTTCTGTTATTTAAGCAAGGATTTAGTATATCCTCTGAGGTTCTGTTCTCTGAATGTTTTGTCTAAGCAAGAGTTGGTAAGCTGTAGTCTGTTCTGCGTGACACAAAGGAGAAATGTTGCAACTTGGGACCAGGATTTCATGATGAGCGTGTCCATTTCAAGATGGTATGAAAAAGTGTGCATGTGTATTCCTGCCAAGTTCAGGCTGAGTCATGTGGACTTACTGGACATTGTATCAAGGTTTCTGGGGAAAAAGTTAATGCCATCAGTCCTCGCAAAACCACTTTTTACTGCAAAATACACTGCCTGTTTGGAGACACTCTCGTCTGCTAAGAAAATACAATTAAATGTAGGAATATACATTTCTACACTTTACATGTAATGTTTCTTGTTGCTTTCTTTCTGTTTTTTTTCTTTGTTCATATATTTCTTCCTATCACTATAACTTTCACTCACTCCCCCGCCCTTCTCCTCTCTTACCTTGTTCCTCTCCACTGGCAGCAGTGAGCAGGACCTCATTTTTACTAATTTTTTTCCTCTGTCATGAGCCTTGTCCTCCTCCAAGTACTCTCTAATTTTTGTGTGCTCTTTCATGCAATGCAATCTGAGGTGTGCCACTCCCGGAGATTTCTATATTATGAGAATTCATCAGAGCTGTACATAACCCAACCCTTGAAAGCACAGATGAGCTGTAAATAGTTTTTGGTTCTGCAGACCTCCCTCTATTTCCATCTTCGTCCCACCAACCTTTCATCCCACTGCCTATATTTGAATGGACTTTTGCTTATGAGCCAAGCCACCACCTCTCTGACAAACCTGACACAATGAGTGTTCCCTCTTTCCATCTGCTGCTTCATTGTTATTGGCTCACCTTCCTGGGTTTCAGGTGGCTTTCAGCCCAAAATGCAGATGTGCTAGTAGCTGACCCACTTCAATGGTGGGTCAAGGGGTAGCTCAGGCTACAGATTAGTGAGGGGTTTCTAGCAGCTGGACGTTGGACAGGATTTTTCTCTAGTCGAGTCCTCGCTTTCCTAAAGTCAGGATTCCTTCTATGCCAACTTGGTCCTTTTAAAAATTCTTATAGCTAGCTAGTAGTCCTCCCTGTTATCTATTGGGAAATTAATCATTTTCAAAAGTATTAAAGGAAAGTGTGGAGTAGGATTGTAATGGTAGGAGTTGGCGAGTGTGTTCCATTCTTGGGTAGGAATTGACTTAAGAGGGGTAAGGAAGGTTGCTGCTGTGATCTTCATTTGTTAATAGGCAAGTGCATGCCATACTCTTGACTTCAATACTTTTATGAATTTTGAGGAAGTTTCTATTCACCTCTCGTGTTGAACTGGGATGGGGAACACTGAATTTGTGGTTGTCTACTTTTCTGCAGTGTGGAAGGGCAAACTGCATCTCTGATGTTAATCTTAAAAATTTGTATTTGCATTTTACTTCCAAATCTGAGTGTTTTAGGACAAAAATATCTTTGTAAACTTTGAAAGTTTAAACAAGTTTAGTTTAGTTATTTTAACTGAAAATTAATATTAGACTTCTGAAAAACTTGAGATTTGGCTTTTGTTTGACCTCTTAAAAATGAATTGTATCTCTTTAAGCATGTCCTCCTCTCCCCCCCCAGTGTATTGTACATATGTTAAAATGTATAAATATTTGACATTTACCATGTTGAAACAAAAAGTCAACAAAATTCATGAAAATCTTTACTGAGAGCTGCGTCTTAGCCAGGTGGCCTGCTGCTTGAAATATGACTCCTAGTGTGTATTGTACTCTTAGCCCTAGGATTCAGTAATGAGATTGAGTGGTATCTTGTGTGAGCACTTCTGAATGATTGACAGTGAGGTGATGTGAATCATCATTTATCAAGATATTATCATGCCTACCCTTGATAATTTCTCCCTGCTGTCTGGGGAGGTGGTGAGGAAAGATATGACTTTGTGATGTCAAAGTAATTAGTGTTTGTTGGTTTCCAGCTGAACAAACTGGAAGCTAATGATCAGGTAAATGAAGATAGAGTACATTAGTGTAGACAAAGTTGCAAGGACCTTGGGGAAGAGTTTATCAAAATTTCATGGGAGTTATTTGAATGTGTTATGTCTAATGCAGTTTTATTCGTTCAATTGTAAGCCATAGATAAAATTCCTAACATAAGAATACTTCACAAACTATTCATTTTGTTTTCATGGTATTTATTGATTTCTACATTTGGTTAAAGGGTGCCTCCTGTAGGGTTAGAGAGATCTTACTGTTTTCATAAAATTTGGATACTCAAATACAACAGAGGCAACTGCTAGTTTAAATTGTATTAAAGAGTCATGGCAAGGGTTATAAGGAGTTTTATATATGTGATAAATTACTGAAAATCGCCTATACTTTTTGCTTTCCCTGTATTTCCACCTTTCACTTGGTCATTTATTCTCTTAAATATTTTTGGGTTGCTAGAATACTGAACACACATGCATAATCTTGGATGTCTCTGTGGCCTTTGTAATCTGCACCTGCAGTATCACAGCAGGTACTTAACAAAGATAGTGGTTTCCTAATACAATTTAAAAGTAATTGGATGCATAAGTCATTACTGAAATATTATTTCTAAAAACCTATTGTGTGCATATTTATCATGGTTCACGTGACAGTGAAGTTACAAAACCAGCTGAATATAATTTAGCTACAAAATCCTTTAAATCATTGGCTGGTGGCCACAGTGTGGTACACTTACAGTCTACAATTAATCTCCATGTTAATTAACTTATTGAAGAGTTACCAAATATGCTTGCTTTTAAAATGTCTTAAATTTACTCATATCCATTCATCAATAAACATGTATTAACAGTATGTCAACCCTCAAGTTTCTTCATGACTGACAAACATTATTCAAGGGTAGATGATCTGACTAACTGCAAACAGAATTTAAGTAACTTTTAGAATAGATTACTGTTTTTCTCTCCTAGGTTTCCTTCGTTAATTAAACCATTATTGCAAAATCATCAGACAGACTAGAATTTAAATATATGGCTTTAGTATACATTTGTATTTTACTTTCTTGGTCCCATTCACCCCCTTCCCCCAATTCTTTGGTGAAAGTGAGTAGGCTAGAATCCCTGTCAGGAAGTTGTCCACATTAATATGGCTCATCAGAGACATTATATGTAATTGGAGAGCCTGCGGTATAGTAGCAGGAGGCTGAAGGGAATTATTTTAGCATTAGCAATGGCTCGTCTGGGAGTTGTGCACTAATCAAGGAGCTTGTGTGTTAGCTGTGAGGATGATGGGAATTATGACGATTATGACATGTTAGCACATGTCTGTATGAGAACTTGACAGGCAATGAGTTAATCAAGACGTATATTAAATGGCTCTCATGCTGTTTCCTTATTACTCTGTATAGTGTCTATCAGGTTGTGTACTTCAAAAACAGACAAAATTGAAGATATGGTTTTTGCAGGTAAAGTAGTTACCTTTTTTTTTTTTAAACAAAGAACCGTCTCTCCATGCTTTTGAAGCATATGCATATTATGTACCAGGGGTCGGCAACCTTTCAGAAGTGGTGTGCTGAGTCTTCATTTATTCACCCTTATTTAAGATTTTGCGTGCCAGTAATACATTTCAACATTTTTAGAAAGTCTTTCTGTAAGTCTACAATATATAACTAAACTATTGTGTATGTAAAATAAATAAGGTTTTTAAAATATTTAAGAAGCTTCATTTAAAATTAAATTTAAAATGCAGAGCCTTCCGGACCTGCGGCCAGGACCCAGGCAGTGTGAGTGCCACTGAAAATCAGCTCACGTGCCGCCTTTGGCATGCGTGCCATAGGTTACCTACCCCTGTTATGTACATTCACTGTTAAAAGAACAGTAAGTGAATATTTGGGCTTCAAGAGGCATACTTTTTAAAATGTGCCTTTTCAGTCTGCTGGTAGTTATTTTGTGATGGTTTTGTGTATACAAATCATCCAAATCTTTGCTTTTAGTAGATACTACCTTTACAGGTCTCAATTAGAAAATGAAAATGACTTTTTAACCTTTATTTTAAAATGGAAATCAATTCACATATTTCAGTAAGCTATTATTATTTAACACTGGGCGGCTACAGGCAAATAAAAGCATAAATCTTTTCCACCATCAAAATGCTCCAAACCTTGCAAAAAAAAAAAAAATCCCCCTTAGCTGTAGAGGGTGGTCTGTTTCTATGCCGGGTAGACCCATCCTGTGCCCAGCATGGGTAGAGGCATCTATTTCATATCTGTCATGAAACTATCAGTTAGAAATGCTAGAAATGTACATGTTTCTAGGAAATAGAACTAATAAATTGAGTTCATTTTAAAAAATAAATTGAAATGTTGCCTAAATCCACAAGCGTACTGGATTAAATCTTTAGGCAAACTTATCTTAGTTACTGTAGAGATGAGCACACACAATTTTTTTTTATTATTGTAAGCACTGCCAAATTTAATAAAACTTTCTACCAAACTGTGACCTTCATGTATTAACTTAATTAAAGCAGTATCATGGATAGTACTCAAAGTGTTAACCTGTAGGAGGTTGTTATTGAAATCCATTATCTATGGAGTCAGTATTGGTGGTCAGCAGCATCAGAAGTAAAACTGCAAGTAAGAACCTCCCTTGGGTGCTGTGAGCTCAGCAGGTTAAACTGTCAAAGCTTCTTAAAGGACTGATAGTTAAACCCCCTGGAGTTCTAGGTAAACCATTTGCCATCAGCAGGGAATATGACTTTATTTAGGAGGCAGAAAAAAATTAAATGCTAACAGGAAAGAGGATTTAGTCAGAACCCTCATGTTTGCAATACTAGGTTATGTATATACTGTGTACTTTAGCAAGACTTCTTTAGAATTTAAGATTTCTTCTTTTGTTCAAGAGGATATTAGTTACTTTAGCAATGTTTTATAAAATAAAGGGATTTAATAAGCTGTTAGTATGGTTGTCATATATGACATTTGAAAGTTTATGCGTGTTGTAAAAAAGGAAGAAAAAATTGCCTTTTTAAAAAGGGGAGGAGTTGTCAATATGTAGAAGTCCTAATTTATATAAAATTGTTATAAGAAAGGAAAATAGTATAAATTTGCAGACATAGGTTTACTGAATTTTGTATACATCATCTTTATGAAACATTGAACGCATTATTTATTGATATTTTAAATATATTAATGCTATTATATATAGACCATAAAACATACACGATAAATATTGCAAAGAAGGTAACATGGTTACTAACATTTTTGTATTTTTAGCTTTATTTTTTATGTTTTGAACATGCAACTTTATACTCCCATAGGAAGGCAGTTGTTTTACATTTAATTTCCTTGTTTCTCTCTCTTGTAAAGGAAAACAATTTTTTAAGCTAAACTGTAATATTTTAGATGGTCCCAATTAATCTATAAAGCTAACACTTCTTATTGAACTGTGTAAATGGAAATGAGAGCTGAGCACATGCTTTTGCGATGACTAGTAAGAGGCTGGATCTGGGACTATGCTAAACTGTAATAATCTTGGCAGTTGTCTGCTGGGAATGCTCCAAGTGATTTTTTTCCTACCAGTAATTTTGACACTTTTAACTGACCATTTTCATTTTTTATACTTCACGGTTGGATTATATAGTACTCCAAAATAAACACTGTTTAAATATCAATAACCTGTTTCTGTGCTACTTTCAGACTGGTGCAGTTCTTTTGAGTCATAGCAGCTAGATTGGATAATGCAATGGACAGTAAGGCCCAGCTGTTCTTGAGCTGAGTCTGCTGAGGCACAACTATGTAACAATATTTTTACCATGAGGAATTGTTCAAAAAGTTCTAAGCAAGTGAAAAGGGGGAGGTTCGGGTTTATAATGGAAATTGCTCAGTAAACTTAGTTGTATTAACTGTAACATTGACTGCACAGTGAATACAGTATTTTTTGGCAACTTTGGAGTTTCATTGTAGTCATGATTAATGAATCTCCAAAATTTGCTGTTCTTGCAATGACCATAGGACTTGTAATGTGGGAAAGAAGGATTGGAAAATTCTTTTTTTGTAAAGGGTCTGTTGTCTGGTGCAGAAGGAGCTGGGCCATGGCCTCTCCCATTCCCTGGCTCACTGACCTCAGTTTGGGCATCTACTGCCCCTGTACATGGTAGACTCACCCAGTGGTTGTGCTAGCACAGCAAGGACCAGGATTTGGAGTGAAGACAGTGGGCCCCAGGCACTCTTCCTCCATGTGTGCTCAGCAGAAGATAATTCAGTCTGACTCTAAAATTTGAGGTTGTGGTGATGATCAACTAGTAACCTGTAAAACTGTTTTACCAGTGTTCTGTTATACAGCATGTTATTACATGTAACTCCAGATACAGGCTCACTTGTTGACTTTTAGGTCTACAGAGAGATGGTAGTGTGTGTTAAGGCAGCAAAGCGCAAACCTCTGTAAGTTCTACTTACAGTTGAAACAGAGACCAGTGTAATGATATAACTAGCATTGTTTAGCTACTGTATGTTGCTTATAAAACTAGAAAAAAGAAAATACTGCATGAAACAGTGTGTTGTGTTCTCCTCTCCCCTCTCTTCTCTGCATCCCCTCCCCCCCATTTTCTAAGGCTCTGTCTGCACTACAGCTTTTATCCAGGTTTGTAACTGGTTGGTGACACGGTTAACTGAAAATGACTTGTCCCGGCTAACTTACATATAACTCTATTAATGGCAGCTAATAGTGTGTTCCCTCCTTGCACAACTATTTGGGCTATAGCATGATTGCTATCCTGTAGCTTGGTTTTAGTGCTGTTGTTTCCTAGGATAAATGGGATCCCCTAACTGCCCATGTAACTGGTGAGTATGGTTCTTCCTCTCACATCTCTAGTAGGAGATTCCAGAATGCATTTCCCCACATGATGCTCTTTCTGCTTGACTGCTAGGTGCTCTGTGGTCACCTTTTGGAAAGCACTATGCGACAGCTACCTAGTCTTTATTGGAGTACACTGGTGCAAATACAGTTAGATGTCAGTGTAGGTGGGTATGTGTAAACATAGTTGATACTTCGTGGTTTTATGAAAAAAGCTGCTGGGTGGAATCAACCATATTGATTGTAACTAGTTCAAATAAATGTCATAAACTGGTTAAATGAACATAATTATACTATTGATATCGACAGGACTCAGCTCTTGCTTCTCTTGCACTTAGAACGAGCTGCTTTGAATTTACATGTCAGTCCAACTGGTGGTCCTGTAGTAAAATCAGACCACATATACTGAATTGTGCTGACTTCTTAGGTGCATGTGTCTGCCAGTTCTGAAACACTTCTCCTGTACATTTTTTCTTTTTTTAGAATGTGGTTCTACTGGGAAAATTTACTCCAAAAACAGTATCCTGGGGTTCCTGGTTTATGGTGTTCCAGTGTCTTCCAGAGCAAATTTACTCAGTTAACAAGTATAAAGATGTTTTCTCTAACAGCCAGCCTTGCAAACTCTTTATGGGATCTGAGAGTCAAGCTGTGTTCTTTCTTGCTTTTGTATCAACACTAGTAATGAAGATTCTGCAGGCCAACATCTGCCCTCAGTATGCTATGTGGAACTTCAAATTCGCCCTCTAACTTCATTAACAATTCTGATGCTTCATGAGCCAGAAAAGAACTCAGCTCAGTCTCCTGTAATTCGGTTGGTTCTGCAGGACTAAAGAAGGGAGGGAGTATCAAAATAATTGAAAACATACATGGAACAAGTCTTTTGAATGAGAAGGTAACTTTTCAGAGTAGAATGACTCTTTGAGCGCCATAAATGCTAAGCTTCAGTGAAAATTGTATAGTGAGGTCATAATTTAATAAACCCTTTAGATATCGGATATAACATTTTAGTTTAAGAAGAATTACAATATACTGAAGCACAGGAAAAGTTTTTATATGAAGTATATTTAATGAATCAAAAGTTTGTATAGACTACTGTAGAACAATGGATTTCATATAAAAACAGTTTACTTGTGTGAATATATTTTTGGATGGCATTCATCTTTAAACATGAGAACAAAGTGGTTACTATTTAAATTGTACAAATGCCTTTTAAAAAAAAAAGATATAATAAATATTCATTCATTGAACATCAAAAAAGGATTCCAGGTGCTACTACATGCCTGGTAGAAAATGTCGTGATCCATGCCCAAAAAGCTTATAATCAAAGGCACTGATTCTGTAATTTAGTCTGTGAGAGCAGACCCTCCATTTAAGTCAGTGGCGCTTTGAGAATGGGTGCGGAGGCCCACCTGAGAACAACTTGTAGCATCTAGGTGCTAAATTTTTATGGAAATTGTCTGGTGTGTGTGTGTAATTGCTCTAGTTTACACAGACAATCTCAATCTGTGCTCAGGCAGTGTGACTGCAATACTACGAAGTGGGATCACACTTATTACTGAAACATTTCAGGCGAAAGTTATGGGATAATTGATAGGATAGAATTAGCTTTGTTAAGGAGTACTGTTGTTGATGACATTAGGTAAGCGTTCTGTAGTAAAGAGTGAGCTTGCTTCAGTGCTCTAGAAGGTCATGTTGCTGATTATGAATTAGTTCTGACACAGGCATGAGCATACCCTGATGCAGGCTTTCTTCCCTTACAAAGAATCACTGTATCAAATCTAGTTAATTTTAAGACTGTTGCTTTATTCACTCTACAAAATATTCATAAGTATTTTAATTAAAAAAAAAAACATTTTTATACTTCACTAAAAAATCCAAAAATTGGAATGTTTTTTTTTTCCTCTTTATGAAACAGGACATTTTTGTCGCAAGTAGCTTGAGATGTTCACTCTTTGACTTGCATACATTGAAAGTGCATATCTGTTCAAAAGAATAAGTCTTACCATGCCAAAGATAGATGTAGGTTCCTCTCAATATGAAGCAGAAGCACGATGTTTCCTCCCTGCTTATTATATCTTCCTTTTTAAAGAAGGATGACTCCAAACTGGGTATTCCATCTACTCTCCTAGGTGAAATCTGTGGGTTTTGGCCCCTCTCTATAATCTGGATGCACCACTAAGCCTGCCTGAACTAGTGCCTTGAACTACAGGATAAGAATAATTAGGAGAAAGAAAGAGCATAATTGATAGCAGGTTTCACTTTCCTGACTACTTGGTGTGAGACTGCGAATTGAGGACCTGATCCTGAAGACTACTGGTCATATTGTCTTTTACTAAGTAGTATCGTTGGCTTGCATGAGACTACTCACATAAGTAAACGCTGTGCACCAACTAAGTGCTTGCAGGACTGGGCCCTTGAAGACCAATTTCACTAAAATTACACACACTTTTTTTTTAATGGACTCTCAGTTTAGATTGTGTACACTTCAAAACAGCACTGCAGTTTGATCTACTCATGATAACTTTAGGATTGACTTGTTTATATGCTTAAATGAATTTGTACGTTTTTTGAAATGCTGACTAAAAGTCAATGTGGAATGTATGATATTTGTGCTAGTAATCTTTCACAGTTCAGCTTCTCACAGAGTTTAGAAATAATTCCAGTATTTCATGTTAGGGTTAAATACACCACACAATTGAAGAAGAGCTCTGTGTAAGCTTGAAAGCCTGTCTCTCTCACTAACAGAAGTTGGTCCAATAAAAGATATGACTTCACCCACTTTACCACACAATTATGGCATTTATCTCAGTGGATAGGGATTTAAAAAGTACATACTATTATAGACTTATTATATTTTCTGTGTGTGTGTGTGAGAGAGAGAGAGAGAGAGAGAAATGAGGTATATTTTTGCAAAGAAGTGAATTCAAACTTAATTTCATTGTTTATTATTTTGGAGTTTTCCATGCCCATTTTTTTTAAGCTACCTTACAAAGAGTTTACTCATTAACCCCATTTTATGGCTTGAACTAATTGTAGTTTCTCTTGCTGAGCATTATTATTCAATTTGAGTCATTTGAGGGAATCCACTTACATTGGAACAACATCCGTTGGCGCGTAATACTGATTTAAACCAAAAAGGAGTATAATTTGTTTGAGATTTTTGTCCAAACAACGCTCAAGATCCCATTTATTTAGGATACCAAACAGAAGTGTTCTGATAGAATTCTCATTACTTTTCAGATCTGGCAAAGACTGACTATATATACAAATATGAAATATGATAGTAAAGTATAGAATCCAAAATGGAGAGAGGGAGTGGAAAAACCAGCTGCCATTTAGTGTAACTGTGTGTCCTGCAGCAATATAGAATTCTGCATATGAAGACCTGTGGATACAAAGCGTGACCTAGTCTGAAAAGCTGGGACACTCAGGAAGCCCAGACATTTATCTCCTGAGGGATTGGGAGTGTGTGCGTGTGTTTTTTTGTTTTGTTTTTAATTAGGCATTTGCACTCAAGTAATTGGCATCTGTCACATGGTAGACATCAGCATCTGTCTGAAGTGCAAGATTTGTGTGAAAGCAGTGCAGGTGATATTGGCACTTTGGATTAAAAAGCTGATCAGATGTATGTTTTTTTTTTTTTCCTCTCTTCCACCCCTCCCTGCAAATTAACTTTCACTTTTTGCAAAGAGTAGGTGGGAATTACCCTAAGGAGAATGAAAAAGACACTTCTGTGTCATATAAATCAATGTGTTCTGTGTGAAAGAAATGAAGGATTTTATAGTCAATGTATACTTGTAGTATTAGATGCCTAACGTAAATTATAGCCTATGACTTTAAATTCTTTTCATTTTATAGACTATAAACAATGGTGAAGTCAAGTTATAAGTGTTTCCATTCAAATTGAAGTATTCACATTACATATAGGTACACCCACTTATCCCTAAAACTTTCCATATTTAGAAAAATAGTTGGATCATTGGTTTTGAAATCACTGTGGGTGTGTGTGTATGTGTACACATATTAGTCATTTGGAGCAATTGAATGACTTAATGGTGAAGAAGACTACATTTATTCTGCAAAGTTAAATTCTAAATCTTAAGAGATTGTACATAAATCCTGGATATAAAACCTGCCACTTGTGACCCTAAATAAGATCTAAAAATAAGGGGTTATCTGCAGATATGAAACTAGGAAAAACAAACCATTCTCCTTCTCCAACACAAGTCACTGGGACAATTAGTCAACTGAGATTGAGTATGGCCTGGCTGGACAACAGTGTGTACTGGCACCAAATCACACAAATATTTTAGTGCCTTCTATTAATAGTAACTAGCCAGGCAACCTAGAAAGTTATCCAGATGAACTGTGCCAGTTAAATCATCATCAGATTTTAGATCAGATTAACAGTGTCTTCAGTATCACTTGCTGGAATTTTGGGAACAGTGCTTCCTGAGTTTTTTGCAAAAGAATGTTTTTGGTAATTAAAGAACTTCATCTTTGAAGAATTCTCTCTGTTTTAATAATCAAAGGTTGCGCTTTCTATTTAACCTTACTGGATGTTATGCACAGTCATTGGGTGCACTTACTGCTTGTGGCGGCTTGTCTTGGTTGCTCTGGAGATTAGCACTGACCAGGTGTTTTGCCTTCCTCTGATAGTGTCTCTCCCATCGTCCTCTTGCCACCTGCCACATAAGGGGCTTCCTTTTCTTGACTTGGCCCTCTGGTCAGGTCACCATGTATGTTTCCCCCCCGGGGGTGTATTAAAGTCCCTCCATACAAAATGGCAGTCTTCCCTTTACTGCTCTGGCCATGCCACTCTTGCAGTGGTTAGTAGGGGAACCCAGATCCACCTTCTACTCCAGGTCCTGGCTCAGGAGCCCTCTTGGTAGCCAAGGTCTGACCTACCCCATACTATGCTGCTTTTCCCCTGAGCCTTGTTGTCATGGTATAATTCCCCACTCTGAACCTTAGCATCCAAAAGATGGGGTACCAGCATGAATTCCTCTAAGCTCAATTACCAGCTTAGTACTTGTAGCGCTGCCACCAACCAGGAGTTCCAGTGCCTGGTACACTCTGGTCCCCTCAAAACCTTGCCCGGGGACCCCCAAGACCCAGTCCCCCTGGATCTTAACACAGGGAAAGTAAACCCTTTCCCTCACTGTTGCCTCTCCCAGGCTTCCCCTCCCTGGGTTACCCTGGAAGATCACTGTGATTCAAACTCCTTGAATCTTAAAACAGAGAGGAAAATCCACCTTCCCCCCTTCTTCTCTCGCCCCCTCCCAGACTCTCCCTGAGAGAGAGAGTAATCCTAACACAGAGAGAAAATTAACCTCTCTCTCCCCCTTCCCTCCTATCTCCCCACCAATTCCCTGGTGGATCCAGACCCAGTCCCCTGGGGTCTCACCAGAATAAAAAAACAATCAGGTTCTTAAACAAGAAAAGCTTTTAATTAAAGAAAGTTTTTACTGTTTTTTCTTTCTTTTGTAAATTTAAGATGGAATATGTTACAGAGTCTTTCAGCTATAGACACTGGGAATACCCTCCCAGCTTAAGTATACAAGTACAAATTAAAATCCTTTCAGCAAAATACAAATTTGAACTCCTTCCAGCGAAATACACATTTGAACTCCTTCCAGGCAAATACACATTTGCAAATAAAGAAAACAAACATAAGCCTAACTTGCCTTATCTACCTAGTACTCACTATTCTGGACATATAAGAGACTCTATCAAAGAGATTAGAGAGAAACCCGGTTGCACGTCTAGTCCCTCTGAGCGCCCAGAGTGAACAACAACCAAACACTAACAGCACACACAAACTTCCCTCCCTCGAGATTTGAAAGTATCCTGTCCCCTGATTGGTCCTCTGGTCAGGTGACAGCCAGGCTCACTGAACTTGTTAACCCTTCACAGTCAAAAGAGACATGAAATACCACTGTTCTATTAACCCTTGACTATCTGTTTATGACACTTTTGTATACTTCTCTGGCTCTTCCCCCTTCTCTGGGTTTGCCAGCCCAAACTCCTCCATCCCAGGGAGTAACTGTAGACTATTTTCTTCTAGTCCCAGACACACCTCCCTTTTCCTGAAGAATGGCTGCAGTCTCTTCTAGTTAACCCTGCCCCTGTCTCCTTCCCCAGATGCAGCCTGAACAATTAATTGGCCCATTTAACCATCTTAACACTTCCTGGCCTGATGTGGAGTGGACACCTCCATCACATGCACCATAGAAAGAAGTTGGATGGAATGAGTACATTTAGAGTGCGTCTACACTGCACCCCTTTTTTTAGTAGATGCAGTGTTCATATATGCATATCCTCCCCGCCCCCAGGCATGAGTAAAAATAACAAGGTAGATGATGAGGCAAGTAGAACTAAAACATGGTTGAAGGGTGTGGGTATATCCTTGAGTACGTTCATACACTACACGGCTCCCTAATTTTATAAGTGTAGCATCATGGACAGCGGGTGAACCTGTGCTTTGGGGAGGCTAGCCACCAGCCCTGCCCCTTATGCCCAACGCCCCGCCCTGCATGCTGGAGCCCTGAAACTCCACCCATAAAAAGAAAAGCCCTGAGAGAGCCCCCCCCGACTGGAGGAACCCTGGCCTGCCCCAACCAGACCCACGGCCCCACACAACACTGGACAGAGTTGCCGCCCCCTACCCCTGAGTGCCAGGTCGGCCCCGCTGCCAGTCTTAGGCGCCAGGCCCCCGAGTGCTGGGCCAGCCACGCTGTTGGCTGGAGCCGCCGGGTCACCTGAGCGCCAGACTGGCCCCAGCGCCGTGCCGGCTGAGCCGAGCCAGCAGCCTCCCTGAGTACCAGTCCGTCTCCAGGGAGGCAGCAGGGAAAGGCTCAGGCAGCTCTCTGCTCCTGAAGCCTTTCCCCAAACCAGGACCTTTCCTTATGGCCATGAAGGGCTCCAGTAGTCGGGGAGCTGCTGAATCCTTTCCTCATTGCTTCCTTCTCTGCCAGAGCCTTTCACTGACGCATATAGCTACTCATACACTACAGACTCCTGCCAGTGATGTATAGGGTAGATGTAGCCTTATTGGCTGAGTAAGCAGGGAACTTTTTCTTCTGAAGATGAATTGTATTTATGGCCTTTTCATCCTGACAGTGCTGCTCTTGTGAGATTTATGGCACCATGCTCTTTATAACATGAAGACAATGGGGAATAAATGCACAGATTGTAGTTCTTGTCTAGGGTCTAAAGTATCTTGGCTGTTCACATGAGTTCTTAACTATAAAGATGGGATATGTCCAAAAGTTGTTTCGTTTGGAGGATGGCAATTTAACTTGGAGTTGTTGCAAGGTCAGAATTCCAGAGATCAATATCTGGCCATGAGAAACGTTCACAAGATCCATTTCCTCCCCTCACCCCTCCTCATGTGATGATGAGGCACGCCTCACAAGCTGCATTTTTGGCTTTGAAATGGCACAGTTCAGGTGGCATGCTTTTTAAAAAAAAAATAAAAAGAACATACCTTACATGCTTCATGTCTATGTCCTTACCAGATTCATGGTCCATTTTGGTCAATTGTAAAGTTAATGGTTTCAGCTGTTCAAATCTGAAATGTCACGGTGTTGTAATTGCAGGGATCCTGACCTGAAAAGGAGTTGTGTGAGGGGTTGCAAGGTTATTTTAGGGGTCTTGCGAAATGGCTACCCTTACTTCTGCACTGCTGCTGGTGGTGGCACTGCCTTCGGAGCTGGGCAGCTGGAGAGCGGTGGTGGCTGCTGCTCGGAAGCCCAGCCCTGAGGGCAGAGCCGCTGCCAGCAGCAGTGCAGAATTTAAGGGTGACATGTTGTTATGGTATTGTCACCCTTACTTCTGCGCTGCTGTCTGCAACGCTGGGCCCTCAGTCAGCAACTGCCACTGTCTGGCCACCCAGCTCTGAAGGCAGCAGTGCAGAAGTAAGAGTGGCATGGTATGGTATTATCACTCTTACTTCTGTGCTGCTGCTGTCAGGGTGTTGCCTTCAGAGCTGGGTGCCTGGCCGACAGCTTCCCATCTCTGGCTGTCCATCGCTGAAGTTATCGCAGAAATAAGGGTGGCCATACTGTGACTGCCCCCCTAAAATAATGTTGTGACCCCCCCTGCAACTCTCTTTTGGGTCAGGACGCCCAATATGAGGAATGCTGGTCTCCTCCCCACCCCCTCTTCCCCCAAATCTGTATAGTAGACCAGATTTCGCAGTGGGAGACCGAATTTCATGGTCCGTGACACATTTTTCTTGGACATGAATTTGGTAGGGCCCTATTCATGTCACAGTGCTACAGTCTTACCTGAAGATTTGTATAAGCATTTTCCTTTCGGATGTTTCTTGGATACTTAATTCAAAAACATTTAAATAAATTATTTAGGCATAATCATTCTAACCTCTCTTGTGGTTGAACTACTAATTAAATATAAAATATTTTCTGTAATGGATTTGTGATGGATGTGGGAATTGGGAAGAAATAATGCTGTGGATGAGTATAATCTGTTGATTGATTTATGGATCCACACTCACAAGAGTGTCACAAACCCACATGGTGTCACAGATTGCTAAATTTTGCCTTTAAATCTGATTTAGCAGAAAGATGCGTGATATCACATGTTGCTAGATCTTTTAGCTACTCTTTTGAAGAAACTCTAGTGTCGTATGCCAACAATGACACAAAATATCTAGTCATTATGAAATGTGTTCTAGATATGTTAATTTTAGAGAATACAAGCAGCTTGTACGGAGGTGTAAGACATGACATGGTGAAGTGTCATTTTCATGCCCCCCCCCAACGCTTCATTAGCATCTTAGGACCTTGTATCTGTTTGAAATACATACTTTGGAGGAAGGATAGCGCAACATTGTTAAAGTTTAGATCAGAAACCGTCAGGCACTTTAAAAACATACATTCTTCCACTCTTTGGTACTGTCCACATGTAGAGCTGAGATTAAATTGATGTTCTAATGATTTAAACTAATCAAAGTCCAAACAGTTTCAACAGTTGTTTAAGAACGAGTATTTTTTCATTTGAAATTAAATGAAGGGAAACAATTACTCCCTTGCAAAGTCTAGCCTGGAATAAGTTATGGCTAAATTAAAAGAACAAACACACACTTAGTGTAGGTATTTATAACTGACAAGCTAAAGCAACTTGAATTTCAGAGGAGACTGCTGAAATTCACAATGCTTACAAAGAGAAATTTATTGGATTCTTCAAGAAATGTAGAAAATCTGCATGTATGTTTCTGGTTTCTTCAGAGAAGGGAGCTTGCAGTGTCGCTGTGCGTGTCTTTGCTCATCATTGTGTGGTAACTTGAAAGGTGATATTGTAATGTGGATACAAATAATGGCTTTGTAATAGTTATCCATAACTGTGGGTATATGGTTTAGATATTACTGTCATATTTCAATATAACTTGCTATAAGCTACGTAATTCATTCATGGTACAGTACATGAACATACTCATCATGATCCAATGTGTTACAGAAGTAAAATGCCTGCTCTAACAGGTATTAGTGTAATAGAGGGATGACACACGAGTGCTAGTATGAAATTAGTCTTTAAAGTTGGATCTCTAGAGCCAGTAAATAATCAGATATACAAAAGGTTCATGCCCTTGCCACATTCCTTCAGTTACTCAAGCAGCTGCCATTAAAGTCAACAAATGCTGACATTCATGCCAGAGGGTGGCATGAAAAGCTCTTTGGCTTGACATGCAGAGAGTCTGTGCTTTGTGCACCATGCCAGAGCAGAACAGGTAAACTGAAACTAATAAAGGATGTTTTCAATTCTACTTTTTTGCTATGCCTACGCATGAGGTAGAGCAAAAGAGGGGGAGGACTGAAATGGTGCTGAACAATGAGCAAGCGATGGGGAAGATGCCAGCAATTAGGGAAGATACGGGGGAAGGTAGAGGGAGAAGGGAAACAACTAGAAAACAAGGGGGAGGAGGGAAAGGAAGTGAGCAAGGAATGCAAAGGGAAGAGAGAGCAAAAAAGGGGAGAGAGCTGAAAAAAGGAGAAACAAACACAGAAATGTCACTTTTTTGACTCCGTTCACAATACTTCTAATGAATGCAGTTCTGTTTGAAGCTCTGTGGCTTTGTCTTCACTACCCGCCATATTAGCGGGTAGCAATCGATTGCTCGGGGATCGATATATCGCGTTTCATCTAGACGTGATATATCGATCCCCGAACGCGCTTATATCGATTTCGGAACTCCACCAACCTGAACGGAGTTGCGGAGTCGACATAGGAAGCCGCAGACATCTATCCTGCGCCGTGAGGATGGTGAGTAATTCGATCTTAGATACTTCGACTTCAGCTACGTTATTCACATAGCTGAAGTTGCGTATCTGAGATCGATTTTCCCCCGTAGTATAGACCAGCCCTGTATCATTTTTGTGTGTTTTGTTTGGTACTCAAAAAATATTTGTCTAACTTTTTATCCTAAGATGATATGCTACTGTAAGAATGGCCTCGATCCTGCCAACGTTTACCTGCTTAATTCACTCACCTGAGTAGTCCCATTTAAGTCAGTAAGATTGCTTTTGTGCTTGAAGTTTTAAGCTTGTACATCTTGACAGACTGGAGAAATGGTCAGAAATAAATAGAATGAAGTTCAATAAGGATAAATGCAAAATACTGCACTTAGGAAGAAATAATCAATTGCACAGATACAAAATGGAAATGACTGGTTGGGAAGGAGTACTGCAGAAAAAAGATCTGGAGGTTATAGCAGATCACAAAATAAATACAAGTCAAAAATGTAATACTATTGCAAAGGAAACAAGCATCATTCTGTGATGTATTAGGAAGAGGAAGGAAGGAAGATGCGAGAAGTAATTCATCCACTCTATTGAGCACTGATCAGGCCACAACTAAAGTAATACTTCCAGTTCTGGGCACCTCATGGTGGGAAAGAGGTGGACAAATCGAAGACAATCCAGAGAGAAAAACAAAAATGATTAAAAGTTTAGAAAACAAGACTTCTGAGGAAAGAATGGGGAAAAATATTTGGTTTGTTTAGTCTGGAGAATAGAAGAAAAGACTGAGGGGGCACATAACATCTTCCAGTATCTAAAAGGTTGTTGTAAAGAGAAGGGTGATAAACTGTTCTCCTTCTCCACTGAGGACAGGATGAGAAGTAATGGACTTAAATTTCAGCAAGAAAGATGTAGATTAGACGTTAGTAAAAAGTTCCTAACTGTAATAATAGTTAAGCATTGGAACAAATTACCAAGGGAGACGGTGGAATCGCAAGTCATTGGAAATCTTAAGAACAGGTTAAACAAACACCTGTCAGGGATGGACTAGATAGCACTTAGCTCTACCTCAGTGCACGTGCCTAGACTAGATGACCTATTAAGGTACCTTCCAGTCTATGGTTCTATGGTAAGGATGCATGCAGGTTTTGGACCTTAAAACGTTCTTGCTCTTAGTGCTTAATGAAAGCTAATGCATAAGTTAATTTTGGCAATGTTTGTTCAAAATCATTTATTACAATCTAAGAATTGTTTTCTGTGTGTTCAAATAGATATTAAAATCTCCTGCATAAAGCCTTTTTCTTTTTTTCTTTTTTTTTTTTTAAATAAGTGTAGTTAAATAGCTGCATAGTGAAACCTGAGCATTTGTCAGAATCTGTGATAGTTCACATGTGGTAGATTAGAGATTCCAGAAAGTAACGTGTGTTTGTAGATTCTGATTCAAGGAAGTAATTAAGTGCATGCCTAATTTTAAGCATGTGATTCGCCCCACTAATTACAATAGGACAAATCATATGCTTAAACTTAAGCATGAATTTAAACACCTTGTTGAATCTAGGAATTAGGGTTTAATTCTCCAAACTAACTCTTAAAAGCCTGATTAAAAATGGGAAACAAAACTCAGGTTTAGAACAAATGTCCCTGTTATATCAGGGAGTTGTGCGTCTGCTAGAAATGTTTTTAGCACGTCTTCTTGAATGTTAGCTTCTCAAGCAGAATATTTTGCCATTAATATATTTTTGGCTGCCTCTTTTGTTGTTTTATATAAATCTTCATGTGTGTGTGCATTTCTCTACCCTCTTTTTCCTTGAATAATCCTGTAGTATGCATAGACCACATAAAAAGCAAACTGTTTTTATGTGTCACCATGTGAATTGACAACTTCATACTCTATTTACAATATAAAATTATCATGCTATTGGAGTAAGACTCCTAAAAGAAAATAAATCAAGGAAATTAAAATATTCTAAATTTTGCTACTTACTTTCATGTATTTTAATGTCAGTGTCCAACAGCTAACTGTAATGTGTTTAATTTAAAAAAAATATTTTGGCTCTGGTATTTTTAAAATATTACCTGGAAAAAATAACAAACAGGCCTTCATATGTGTTGGATTTGTACTAATACTGGAATGCCAAAACTGATATGTTAACATAGACAATGGCTTTAAAAAAAATCATAGTTTAACCATTTTGCAAATTGCAATTCAACGTTTCTCATTTATCAAATATTTTCTTTTTTAAAAAAATACATAAGTATTTAAAAATCTGCTTGGCACTCCCAAACCAATGCGAAGATCATCGCTTAGTTGCAGTTTTATAACTTCTCTCCCAAACGAACGAAAACAACCCAGTGTGTTATGCAGATGATCCACTTAAATTTCTCCAAAACATTTCTATTTAATTATTCCTATAAAATGTGGGGAAAACTTTCTTAGATTTTTGTATGTTAAGATTTGACTTAAAAATGTATTTGACAATTGCACATGTGACTAAGGATACAGTGGATCAGGAATCAAATATGAGCCTGCTTAAATAATTTTCAAGATTTTCTGGTTCACGTGTAGTGATATTGAACTCTTTAGTCATAGGCTTTAATTTGTGCATGGTGCTGACCTGATGCTGTGCAGGGACACTCACTGCATCCCTTCATTCAATTCACTCTAATTATCCCCAACTTCCTGGGGAGCCTGCTTAGAACTGGCCATGAATGTTTGTTGTTAAGTATTAAGACATTAGGCTACACTGGTTACATGTAACAAAGTAGTTTTAGGCTGTGAATTTACATATAGATGATCAGTACAGGAAGCTGAAATTATATTTGTCATAATTTTATTTAATCAAATACAAAGTATAAATTGAAATAATAAAACATTTTGACTGTGACTTAAGCTTGGAGCAAATGAAATGCAATTTAATGTTACTTTGAGTTCTTGTACATTGATGTTTAATTTCACTGCACATTTTAGAAGTGGCTATGGTATGTTAATTATCTTTGAAACAATCAGATTTGTGTGCATATTTCAGGGTGGTGGTAATTATTTTTGCTGGGAGCATCTGTTAATGCAGAATTTTGCCTTTTCAGGTTCATGTGAAAATGGCGGATGAGGCTGTCTGTGTTGGCCCAGCTCCCACCAGCAAAAGCTACCTCAACATGGATGCCATCATGGAAGCCATTAAGAAAACCAGAGCCCAAGCTGTGAGTCTGAATGAGTCTATCTGCTGCAGCTGTTTCATATATAGAAAGCAGAAAAGCCAGCGTTTGTATTTTAAAAAAAAAAAAAAAAGAGAGAGATTGAATATGCTATTCCAGTTAGTTCATGTCACATGAGTTAAATGTGGCCGAAATCGCTACTGGAAATCAAAGGCTTTGTAGCATCTGGCAGTTCTGGTCGCTGATCCTGCAGGTGGCTGCTGGATTCAGCTTTCACACCAGGGAGCAGCTTCAGTTCATTCCCAAATTTGCTTGGGGAAAAAAAACCCCAATTAGTTTTGAGCACTAACCCTTTCCATGCCATAACAGCTTTTCTCGATGTTTTTATAAAGTGTGTCCAAAAAAGGCTTTTGTTCAAATTCAGTTTTAATCATTTTTAAAATTACACACATAATTACACTTGCAAAAAGGTAAATGGTGCATCCAGTAATTATTTTTGTTGTTTCATAATGTTCCACAAAATGCACATTAGCATTGATGGGTAAATACGGCTGCTGTTGTCTGCCTCCTTCCTATCCCAATGGGCCATTGATCCAAAGTTTAACAGGGATTATACTGGAAAAACAAACATACATATAACTGATTGAAATAATGCTTTTTGCTGTGGTACCAGTGAATTAAGTGCGTTACTATGTACAAAAACATCTTTAAATAAAATTTGATGGATGGAATCAGTCAACACCAGTAATTACCCTGGAGTGGCTCAGTTAGCATTATCATTTCTTTCAAAATGAATGTCTTTCAGTATGGTGCTTGCAAAAAAACCAAAACAACCCCCCCTTGAAATCGAATTTACAAATAGTACAGATGCTTACACTGTTTGACACAATGCAGATAAGAATAGTTTTTCTTTAATCTTTAATCTGTCAGAAAGTTTCTTTAGTTGACTGTTTATATAAAATTAAAAACAGTGCTGTTTTTGTGTAATTATGCAGAATTTATATTAAAGTGGGGATAGCATGTGGGGGTACATAATTATGATCTGAGCTCATATTACTTTCGTCCCTGCTGAAAAAGCAGAGCACATTATCCTATTGATCACTAGCAGTGCTAGGAGCATTAAAGGTGGTAGAAATTTTAATAGTAGACACTAGAACTGCTGTTATCATCTTATGCTAGAACAGGGATTCTCAACTCAGGGTCGAGACCCCTCAGGGGGTCGTGAGGTTATTACATGGGTGATTGTGAGCTGTCAGCCACCACCCCAAACCCTGCTTTTCCTCCAGCATTTATAATGGTGTTAAGTATATTAAAATGTGTTTTTAATTTATAAGGAGGGGTCGTACTCAGAGGTTGCTATGTGAAAGGGGTCACCAGTGCACAAGTTGAGAACCACTGTGCTAGAACAATTTTGGGAGGGAGTAGATGGGGCAGGTGGTTAGAAAGGAATAGAAAGGGTGTGGTTGAGGATACTTGTTGAGATATATGTAGTCAGAGAAGTGTGGCAAAGAAAGAAACAAAAAAGATCATCTCTGTGCCTCTTGAGACAGTGCCTCCCTCTGTCATAGACAAGAAGTGCTGCCTCCGGAAAAGCCAGGTCAGACAATGCATGTTAGCAGATGTGAGTTGGGAGGGCCAGATCACTTAACCCAGTGGTCCCCAACCTTTTTGGCTGGCAGGTGCCAGCCGAAGAACCATTGCGGCGGTGGAGCACCCGCCAAAATGCTGCTGAATTTCAGCGGCGACGCCTCTCGGTGATGTCACTTGTCCACGGCACGTGGCGTCAGTGAGAGGCATCCCCTCTGAAATGCCGCTGAAATTCAGTGGCATTTTGGCGGGTGCTGTCCCGGGGGCCAGGATGTGGGCGCATTTTGGCGAGTGCTCTCCGGGGGCCATGGCGCCTGTGGGCACCGTGTTGGAGACCACTGACTTAACCTATGCTGGGGACAAACAATCTTGAAATGTTAAGCTAATTTAAATAATAATCAGTGAGACACTATCTCACCTTGACATGCCTAACTGTCTGTGTATTGATTTCTAGTCTTTGAAATCTGATAAATTTTAAAACTCATCTTGGTTTTTATTTTCAAAGGTCCACCCAGGATATGGATTTCTTTCAGAAAACAAAGAATTTGCCAGGCGTCTGGTAAGGTGTTTTTTTTGGTTTGTTTGTTTTTGTTTATGAATCTTTTGCAAAGCACTGGCATGAGGAGGTGTCATAGATGCAGTGCATTGAATGGGAACCAGTGTCTTAGAAGACTTAAAACGTTGTTGCAGCATATTTAGAGATTAAACTGCACATGTTCCAGAATAGCACTGTAACCTGAAGAAATGGATTGTGATTGAACATACCTGAAATATCAATATACCATTTCATAGCACATTTAAAGGTTATATTAAAATAAAGGGATTCTGTCGCTGGGGGGTGGGAGGAGGGTGCAAGCGAGGGCATTTTAATGGCATGGCTGGATTTTTGCATTCTGAGATGTGGATGGTGAGGAAGTTGAAAGGATTTTCCCATTACAAATTTGAATTTTATAACATACTGAAAAGTATATATTTTCACATGCAATTAACTCTTTTTATAATACAAAAGCTGACTGAATTTATTAAATTTATTTTAATGATTGAACCAAGGACATAGTCCTGCAAATACCTTTATTGGGACTATTCAGTTGCATAAGTGTTTTTATGATTGGGCCTAGAATGAAAGAGCCAAATTCACGATGAGGAGCTTTATTCTTCATCCAGTGAAGACAATAGTGAATTGCTCATTTTTCTAGTGGTGTAGGATCTGGCAGTTAGTTTTACTGTAGGCTGCTTCTCAATTTTCAGTAGAAAACTGTTCTTGTCTCCTTGGACTCAGAGGAATCATGTGTATCTGTGCTGGCCAGTTCAAGCAGGGGGGAGTTGATACGCCTCCCTGCCTACCTGTTTATGTAATGTTGCAGGGGTAGGCAATTAAGCAATACAACAAAGAAAAGTCAATGGAAAACCATCAAAGATAAACTATAAACTTTAAAACCATTTGGAGGTGAAAAGGGAACATTATAACAGTCAGGGGATTGCCCTGTCTAGGAATAAAGACAAAAGACAGCCTCAGTGCATCTGGGGAGAAGGACACTGCATCCATTCACTGAGGAGACATCTTGTTGAGCGGTGGTTTTTCATGAAAAATTGAATCCTGGTTCCTGAGAAACTAGCCAGCTTTGAAACAGACCGAACCAGGGATCGGCAACCTTTGGCACGCGGCACGCCAGGATAAGCACCCTGGAGGGCGAGGCCGGTTTGTTTACCTGCTGCGTCCGCAGGTTTGGCTGATTGCAGCTCCCAGTGGCTGCGGTTTGCCGCTCCAGGCCAATGAAGTGACGGGAAGCGGTGGCCAGCACATCCCTCAGTGGGCCATGGGCCAAAGGTTTCCAATCCCTGGACTGAACCTTTGGGGAGAGAACTTATTTTATTAGATAGGAAAGATAACTATTAAGTGTAAGCCCTAGTTCACATTTTATGATTTTGTTTCATATTGTAACCTTTTCTTTCCTTCACTCTCTCATTTCTAGTGGAGTTTCTGTTCTTTTGTAAATAAACCTACTTTTGTATTAGAACTGCTGATAGGTGCTGTGCATTATACAGGAGTGGTGACCTAAGGTAAAACTGGTTAACAGGGGTACCATGCTCTTTTGGGAGTAGAGGATTGGGAATTTCTGAGAGCAGCCAGTATCAAGGGCCTGCATATCACAGGAGAACACTTCAAGGGACTTTGGGGTGTGTGGTGCATCTATTGTTAATCTGCAAGGCAAAAGCAGGCTGTCATAGCCCAGAGGAGAGTGCTTGAGAGACTCACTGGCTGGTGCTGTTAGGGACCTACCACCCAGCTACCACAGGCAAGACTCCCTCTTGCTGGAGGGCAAGAAGTAACAAGGTGACTCTCAGTCCTGGGTACCCTGAGAACTATCACATCTCCCCCATGTAACTTGATTACATGTTAATTGAAAAGTGTGACTTATTTAAAGCTCACATATTACAAGTAGTAAGGAATATTTGTTATCATTTAAATAAGTAATTAAGAGTATTTGTACCCTATTATGCATGTTTGAAGCACAGGTGTAAAGAAAATACAAAAATGGAGAAGAGAGTTGTGACTTTACAGAGGATATTGGTAAATAGTCCTTGGTTTCCCTTGTCTTACCTGGTCTGTGCTCATTTTGTTCAGGATTCCAGCTGTAAAGTGGAGGAGGGGAAGGCAAGGCTTAGTTGCCCTGGATATCCAGCTTTAATGTATGCTATCACCCCAGTAAGAAAACTTTACTTGTAAGTGGAATACAGAACCCTTGCTATCTTTAATCACCATGTTGTTGCAAAAAGCAAATAAACAAGAGTCCAGATTCTGCATGATGCTAAATGCATCCTGAAAGTTGCTGAGTATCCTTTCCTTCCACTGAAGTTGGAAGGAGTTGTGACTACTTGGTACCTTCCTGGTTTGCCCCCCAAATCTGGTAAAACATCTTAAATTTTAACTTTGTACCGCTAGCAGTCTTTCCATTCTAATTGCTCTGACTGTATGAAGAACAGTATGTTGGCCAGAGCTCAAAATGACTCCTTTTACTCATTTTGTTTTTAATTGTCAGTGAATTCTGTTCCCACTGGATTACTCTAGCATGATAGCTAGTTTTAGTTGGCAGTTGCCTTAAAAACAAAAAAAGAAACAAAAGTATTTGCTCATGTTGTATAACTATTATGTGTATATTTTACTGCCAAACTTTGAAATTTGATAGTCATTATCCCAAACTGGGCACATTTCCTAGTAATCTGGTGGTTATTTGGTGGTGTGGATTACACTCTGGGTGACAATCTGGAACACTCTCTTTTGGCAGAACTAAGTAGAATGAAGCAAAGGGGATTTCCCTCCTCAAAATATCTGCAGATACTCATTTGTATCTAGAAGCATATTCAGATCTGGCTGGTGAGATAAATTTAAAATATTTTTTAAATTTGTTAATTTCACAAATTTCACTCTGTAGCTATATAAAACCAGAATACAATTTATAATGCTTTTAATTAATTTTTACTTTTAAATGCTCTACATAAAAGTTGCACTGAAGGCCCAATCCTGCTCCCATTGGGTGCAGAATCTTGCTCTCGGAGGACTCCTTAATGTAATGATTCCTTGTTTTTCTTAACTGAGCATTATTGGTATTTCTCATCTATGTATTTAGGGTGGAAACTGAAGGCTCATACATTTCTCTTCATTCCATTCTAGCACAACTGTCAAGGATTAATACTAGGGCTGTCAATTAATCGCAGTTAATGCCTGCGATTAACTGAAAACAAAATTAACATGTTAATCAGATATCTCTATGTGGGAAGGGAGGCATTGGCTGCAGAGGAACCCAACAGTGTCAGAACAGACACACTACGATGCCCTTTAAATCGATATAAAGGGCTCTTTAAATCGGTTTCTGCACTCCTCAACGAGAGGAGTAGCGCTAAAATCAGTATTATTATATCGGATTAGGGTTAGTGTGGCCGCAAATCGATGGTATTGGCCTCCGGGCCGTATCCCACAGTGCACCACTGACCGCTCTGGACAGCTATCTGAACTCAGATGCACTGGCCAGGTAGACAGGAAAAGCCCCGCGAACTTTTGAATTTCATTTCCTGTTTGGCCAGCGTGGAGCTCTGATCAGCACAGGTGACCACGCAGAGCTCATCAGCACAGGTAACAATGTAGTCTCCTGAGAATAGAAAAAGAGCTCCAGCTGGACCACACGGGAGGTACTGGATCTGATCGCTGTATGGGGAGAGGATTCAGTGCTAACAGAACTCCGTTCAAAAAGAGGAAATGAAAAAGCTTTTGAAGAAATTTCCAAGACCATGAAGGAGAGAGGCCACACCAGGAACTCAGTGCAGTGCAGAGTGAAAGTGAAGGAGCTCAGACAAGCCTATCAGAAAACCAAAGAGGCAAACGGCAGGTCTGGGGCAGGGCTGAAAACATGCTGCTTCTACGCTGAGCTGCATGCAATTTTAGGGGGCTGCGCCACCGCTACCACACCCCCCCGTCCTTGGATTCTGTGGTGGGGGTTGTAATCTCAGCCATGCCTGAGGATTATGCGGACGGGGAAGGTGAGGAGGAGGAAGAGGAGGACTAGCTTGAAGAGAGCACACAGCACTCTGTTAGCCCCAACAGCCAGGAACTTTTTCTGACCCAGATGGAATTACCGTCCCAGCCCTCCCAAGCCACTAGCCCAGACAGTGAAGCCATGGAAGCGACCTCTGGTGAGTGTACCTTTGGTGAGTGTACCTTTGTAAATATAAAACATGGTTTAAAAGCAAGCTTTTTTTAATGATTGATTTGCCCTGAGGGCTTGAGATGCATTCGCGGGCAGTAAAGTTACTGGAAAAGTTTGTTAACATGTCTGGGGATGGAGCAGAAATCCTCCAGGTACATCTCCATGAAGCACTGCTGGAGGTACTCCAAAAGTCTTTGGAGAAGGTTTCTGGGCAAGGCAGCCTTGTTCTGTCCACCATGGTAGGACACTTTACCACGCCATGCATGTAGCAAGTAATCGGGTATCATTGCATGACAGCATAGCTGCGTATGGTCCCGGTGATTGCAGGCATTCAAGAAACATCCGTTCTTTATCTTGCTCTGTTATCCTCAGCAGAGTGATATCGTTCATGGTAACCTGGTTGAAAGTCAGGAATTTAATTAAGAGGACAGAGATGGCCTTTTTCCTACAGGGGTGTTTGCTTGTTGCTTACAAGAAATCCTTCCTTGCATGTAGCCAAGCAGGGGGAGGGGAGGAAGGATAGCGCTGAGCTTTCTCGCGTTTGGCTAGGAGGAATCTTCCGAGCTACCAGCCACGTGGGGGGGGGGGAGGGAGGTGATTAGCAGTGATCTTCCATGATACCAGCCATGCGGTGGGGCGAGGGGGTAAAGCGATCATCCTAGAGAATTGGAGGGTGGGTGGGGGTGGCTTCTGTGAATGGAAGTGAAGGCTGCTGAAGCTGAAAGACAGTGGCTTACCATGGCCACATGCAAGCTGAATTCTGATGCCCGGACCTGCGTCTGTGAGATCTGTAACACCAGAGCCCAGGCACTCAAAGTTAAGATGCAAAATGTGACCTTGTAGTGAAATCACATGTGCTGTGTAAGGTGAATAGTGTTGTTCACTGTGAAAGAGTATAACCATTGTTCTGTAAAATGTATCTTTTTAAATACTTCTCTCCCTTTTTTCCTTCCGTCATGCAGCTGCACATTTTTCAAGCCTCTCTATTCTATCCCGGAGGCTAGCTCAGATAAGGTGGAGGAAGAAGAGGACGCGAGACGAAATGTTCTCTGAAATCATGGAAGTAACCCGCAATGAAAGAGCTCATCTGAATCAGTGGAAGGACGTGGTATCAAATTACAGGAAAGATGCCAGTGAACGTGAGGACAGGAGAGACGCTTGAGATGAGAGGTGGCTGCAGGAAGATCAGAGGTGTAGGCAGGAAGATCAGCAGTGGCGGAATGAAACGCTGGGGCTGCTGCGTGATCAAACTGATATCCTCTGACGTGTGGTGGAGCTTCAGGAAGAGCAGCGAGGTCACAGAGTGCCGCTGCAGCCCCTGTGTCACCACCCTCAGTACTCACCATGTTCCATATCTTCCTCACCCAGACGTGTAAGAACGCATGGGGGAAGGCTTTGTGCACCCACCCACTCCGCCCCTGTGGACAGCCCAACCAAAAGACTGTCATTACATTGAAATGATTTTAGTGGCCTTTTCCTTACCTCCTATCCTCCTCCCAAACCGCACCCGGGCTACCTTGCCAGTTCTCTCCCTCTTTTTATAATGAGCTTTTTAATAAATAATACATGATTTTTAAACGATAGTGACTTTATTTTCTTAAGCAAGCTGTAATTGAAGGGGGAGAGTGGGTTGCTTACAGGGAATGAGTCAATCAAGAGGGTGGAGTTCATCAAGGGGAAACAGACACAGCAGTCACACCGTACCCTGGCCCGTGATGAAACTTGTTTTCAAAACTTCTCTGATGCGCACCGCTTCCCGGTGTTCTCTTCTAATCGCCCTGGTGTCTGGCTGCGCGTAATCAGCGGCCAGGTGATTTGCCTCAGCCTCCCACCCCGCCATAAAGGTTTCCCCCTTACTCTCACAGAGATTGTGGAGCACACAGCAAGCAGCAATAACAAAGGGGACATTGGTTTGGCTGAGGTCTGAATGAGTCAGTAATGTGCGCCAGCGTGCCTTTAAACGGCCAGATGCACATTCTACCACCATTCTGCACTTGCTCAGCCTGTAGTTGAACAGCTCCTGACCACTGTCCAGCCTGCCTGTGTATGGCTTCATGAGCCATGGCATCAAGGGGTAGGCTGGGTCCCCCAGGATAACTACAGGCATTTCAACATCCCCAACAGTTATTTTCTGGTCTGGGAAGTAAATTCCTTGCTGCAGCATTTTAAACAGAGCAGTGCTTCTGAAGACGCGAGCATCATGAACCCTTCCTGGCCATCCCACGTGGATGTTGGTGAAATGTCCCTTGTGATCCACCATTGCTTGCAGCACCATTGAAAAGTACCCCTTGCGGTTTACGTACTGGGTGGCCTGGTGCGCCGGTGCCAAGAGAGGGATATGGGTTCCATCTATCGCCCCCCCCCCCCACAGTTAGGGAATCCCATTGCAGCAAAGCCATCCACTATGGCCTGCACGTTTCCTAGAGTCACAACCTTTTGTAGCAGCAGCTTAGTGATTGCTCTGGCTACTTGCATCACAGCAGCCCCCACAGTAGATTTTCCCACTCCAAATTGATTCCCGACTGACCGGTAGCTGTCTGGCGTTGCAAGCTTCCAGAGGGCTATTGCCACTCGCTTCTCCACTGTGAGGGCTGCTCTCATCTTGGGATTCTGGCACTTCAGGGCAGGGGAAAGCAAGTCACAAAGTTCCATGAAAGTGCTCTTACGCATGCGAAAGTTTCGCAGCCACTGCGAATCGTCCCACACCGGCAAAACTATGTGGTCCCACCAGTCTGTGCTTGTTTCTTGGGCCCAAAATCGGCGTTCAGTGGGTAGAACCTGCCCCATTACCAGCAGAATCTCCAAAGCGCAGGGGCCTGTGGTTAAGGAGAATTCAGTTTCCATGTCCTCATCACTCTTGTCGCTGCGCTGCCGTAGCCGCCGCCTCCTCCTTGCCTGGCTTTGCAGTTCATGGTTCACCATAGACTGCACGAGAATGCGTGAGGTGTTTACCACGTTCACGATCGCGGTGTTGGTCTGAGCTGGGTCCATGCTTGCAGTGCTATGGCGTCTGCACAGTTCACCCAGGAAAAAAGGCGCGAAATGGTTGTCTGCTGCTTTCACTTAGGGAAGGGTGAGACTGTACCCAGAACCACCCACGGCAATGATTTTTGCCCATCAGGCACTGGGCTCTCAAACCAGAATTCCAAGGGGTGGGGGAGACTGCGGGAACTATGGGATTGCTACGGGATAGCTACCCACAGTGCAACGCTGCATAAATTGACGCTCGCCTCGGACCATGGACGCACACCGCTGAATTAATATACCTAATGTGGTCGCGCGCAATCGACTTTATACTATCTGTTTTATAAAACCGGTTTATGTCAAATCGAATTTATCCCATAGTGTAGACACACCCTAAGATGAAACTGTCTTCCTCTTTGGACAGGAGGTGAGCCTGGTGAGCTCAGAAACCCAGCCCAACAGGAGCAGCATCAAGAATTCATCCTTCTCCTGCACAACACCCCTCCCATTTCTAGAATACTGACTTTCTGAGATGAAAAAAATCTTATCCCTTCAATAAGCCAAGGCTCTTCTAAATGAGACGCATACATAATAAAGGCTAACCTAGCAGCAGCAGGGGAAAAAAAAGCCTCTTGCACAATTCATTCCCCTACTGAATGCTAAAATCCTGAGGTAAAATCTTTCCATATCCACAGCAAGGACTGAGTGGATTTGCAGGCTCTAAAGTTTTACATTATTTTATTTTTGAAGTAACTTATGTTAAAAAATAAATAAAAATTCTACATTTGTAAGTTCAACTTTCATAATAAAGTGCTTTCACAACAGTACTTGTACAAGGTAAATTGAAATACTGTTTCTTTTGTTTTTCTGAAGTGCAAATATTTGTAATATATAGTGAACAGTGTACACTTTGTATTCTATGTTATAATTGAAATCAATATATTTGAAAATACAGAAAACATCAAAAATATTTAAATAGTATTCTGTTGTTTAACCGTGTGATTAAAATGGCAATGGATTAATTTTTTTAATCTCACAATCACGATTATTCTTTTTAGTCGCTTGACAGCCCTAATTATTATACAATAGCATAGGTTGGGGTTTTTTTATTTTGAGTTTTTTCTTTTTTCCCTCTCATTGGTTGCTCACCATACTTTAAAGTAATGATAAAATACATCTATGCCCTGATGTATATGCATGCATCAGAAGCTATTCCACACAGTTCCACAAAGGTAAAAAGGCAATATACTAAACATTATAAGCTCACTGTTCTGTCTATAAGAGCAATAATGAGCTGAAAGCGGAGCCTTGTCTTTAATTAAACACATGGAAGGTCAGATCACATGTAATCCTATTGTGTGTGATTTGAAGAAAAGCATGTCTTTTTGGTCATTATTGCTAAAACGATTCATGGAAAAACACGCAGTGATAAACAGTTCTATTAAAGGGACGTAATCTGCAATGGTTTTAATGTACTGATCAAATAATCTGTTTGCCAAGTTATTTTCCCTTTTTACTCCGCTTGGGTTCTCTTATTCCCTGTAGCAAATAAATGAAACGCAAGAGCATATGCACAGTTGGGATTTTAAAAAAATCCTGTGAGTTTTGACAAAGTATCTTTTGAAAAGTGAAATTTACTTGCACCTGAAAATCTGAGGTGATGTTTGAAAGGGTCCTATCAAAGCCTATTTCTTGCAGTCCACTCAGTCACCTCTCTAGGTTTATCCATTCCATTTTCCTCTGATGACTTAGAAATGTAGTAGACCATTTTTTTTTCTGTATTGAATTGAGGCTCTATTGTGGATTTCAGAATCAAAATTTAAGGTCCATGTCTCAGATATTAAGACTTTTTTTATTTTTTAGTTATGATATTGTAATTTTAAATAAAACAGTGAGGTAAATAACACTGAAGTTTGATGTACACTGGATACTTAAATTCTATCTTAATAAACTGATAAGATGTACATTGTCAAGCGTGTTGGGTACCTGAGAATCCTATTTTACATTCTAATGTTGTTTTACAGGTTTGAGATTTCCAGGCTATAACTCTGTTAATGCCTTATGTAGAGAGAATGATTTATTAACTGAGGCTACTTAATTCAATGCACAAATAGGTCATTACTTGTAAATGCAATTATAAGCATAAACTACAAGTAATCAACTTGAGTTTTGCTGGTGGAATAATTGAATAACATCCTCTATTGACAGAAATCTAGGGAGATGCAGTTGTCAAATTTCATTTCCTAATAAAAATGGATTTTGAGTATATTTTACTGTATGTCATGAAAAAGATTTTTCAAAGGCACAAATGACAGCTAGGTGTCTAATTTCAGTAAAAGTCAATGAGAGTTAGGTGCCCAACTATTTATGCCCTTGAAATCTGTCTGTGTGTTGCAGAAGGAGTGGTTGTGACCCCCCTTATGTTTAGGTCACGTAACACTTCCAGTATAAAATGGAAAGTGTTCTTCTGATCTCTTTGAGAAGTTCTAACATCTGCATTGTTTGCAACAAGCCTTTGAAATTGGGCCAGGGGAAAGCTCTGTGGCTAGGGAGAGATTTCTTTTTGACCCATGGATCAGTTATTCATTTTTTTAAAATAACCATTTCTCTTTCCTTGCTAACATTTGTCAGGAAAATTTTGGCAGCATGCCAAAGTAATAACTGATCAAAACCAATCTAATGAGTCAGGACCACACAGCAGCACCACCACCACCACCATCCTAAACACTGCACTAGGAATGCCTGGGAGTTACCAGATCAGCTGTAGCTGTGCAGATGGAGAGAGCTGGACCAGGCCCATACTCAGAGCACCCCTTTAACCTTGCATGTTGTCCCAGGGGCCCATTCCTCTCTGGGGGCACTGCATGAGGCACCCAGCTCCTGATGGATGGGGGAGAGAACAAGTGTCGGGCTGGGTTACTTTAGCCACCCTCTAGACTCAGCACCTGGCTCCAGCAGCCCATCCGTTTCCTTTCTCGGATTGCCAGCCTTCTCCTGTTACCAGATAATACTAGTTTGTTAGTCCTGAAGCTCAAGTGGCACAAGTCTGCGGTTTAGGGTTCAAACCCTGATGATGATGCATGATGGAGTAGTGCTAGTTGCACACAGTGGTGTCTGATTTTACCTTTTTTGATGAAACTAAGCAAAACTAGGAAATTGCTATGAAAAATCTGTTAAAAGAACATTATTTAGATTACAAAGTTAAATGCTTGAAAATTAGGAAATGCTGGATTTACAGTTGCAGTGCAACCTTAATTCTGCTCCCTGGTGTATATGTAATATGGTAGTCTTTAATTATATGATCACATACTATTTTTTGCACAGGAATACTGTTCCATTCAGTGCATGTTATGGATACATCAACAGGAAGGATTAAGATTGCACATGCAGTCTTAAATTTAGCATTGTCTTAATTTTTGAGTGCTTGACTTTGCATATGGTTTTTACAGGACTTTTTGGTATGTAATCTACAGTAGTAGACCTGGATGAAGATCTTGGGTCCATTTTGATGATGAGATACAGATCGTCACTTGTGCAGTATTCTGACATTTTCATTAAAAACTTTTTTCTGTTTCTTTAGTGCTCTTCTAGTAATTACTGTACAACATGGCTAAGAAAATGACACCGAAGCCAGTGCTATTTTTTTAACCTTTAAAGGCTATATTCAGATTCTTGGTGGAATTAAATTAAAAATCCTTTAGCAAAATAACTGAAGAAACGAGATGTATAGAAATAACTAATCACATTAAACTATTATAAGCCTTTTCTTTCCTATTACCTCAAACTATTCTCATTTTTTGTGTCATCCTGTGTAATAAGAATCTGAAGCCTGTGCCTACAACAAACTCCGTGCATGTGGACCCATGCCTCCACAGAGCTAACTGCAGAATTCTCATCTTTAAAGTGTAAGCTTTGGTGGTAGGGAGTAGAAAATTTCCCTTGTGTTTACAGCACGCCATGTACACTTAATGGCACTGTGTAAATAAGTGGGGGGATTGAATTTTGTTTGAAGGACTCTGTCTTGCTTTGACTCAATCTTGACAAATTTGTGATATGTGGTGATGAGGATGCTATCATACAGGCACAGTCCTAGTGAGACACTATATGCAGATTTTTCTCAAAGCCTAACAATGAAAGGAAGGAAAACTGACACACCACTTACTTGCTTTCACCCTTATCTTCCTTAAATTGTTCTCCAAAATACATTATTTAAGCTTGAAATATAATGGGTTGAAATTTGTTATATTTTGGGAAATGTTGGATATGAACTTTGGCTGTCAAGTGATTAAAAAAATTAATCACAATTAATCATACTGTTAAACACTAATAGAATACCATTTTATTTAAATATTTTTTGATGTTTTCTACACTTTCAAATATATAGATTTCAATTACAACACAATACAAAGTGTACAGTGCTCACTTTATATTTGATTTACAAATATTTGCACTGTAAAAAACAAAAGAAATAGTATTTTTCAGTTCACCTAATACAAGTACTGTAGTGCAATCTTTGTCATGAAAGTTGAACTTACAAATGTAGAATTATGTACAAAAAATAACTGCACTCACAAATAAAACAATATAAAACTTTAGAGCCTACAGGTCCGCTCAGTCCTACTTCTTGTTCAGCCAGTCAAGTTTGTTTACATTTGCGTGAGATAATGCTGCCCACTTCTTGTTTACATCATCATCTGAAAGTGAGAGCAGGCGTTCACGTGGCACTGTTGTAGGTGGTGTCGCAAGATATTTTTACATGCCAGATGCGCTAAAGAGCCATATGTCCCTTTATGCTTCAACCACCGTTCCAGAGGACATATGTCCATGCTGATGATGGGTTCTGCTTGACAACGATCCAAAGCAGTGTGGACCAACACATGTTCATTTTCATCATCCGAGTCAGATGCCACGAGCAGAACGTAGATTTTTTTTTTTTGGGTCATTTGGGTTCTGTAGTTTGTGCGTTGGAGTGTTGCTCTTTTAAGACTTCTGAAAGCATGTTTCACACCTTGTCCCTCTCAGATTTTGGAAGGCACTTCACATTCTTAAATCTTGGATTGAGTGCTGTAGCTATCTTTAGAAATCTCACGTTGGTACCTTCTTTGCATTTTGTCACATCCGCAGTGAGTGTTCTTGAAATGAACAAGATGTGCTAATCATTACCTGAGACTGCTATAACATGAAATATGTGGTGGAATGCGAGTAACACAGAGCAGGAGACATACAAGTCTCCCCCACAGAGTTCAGTCACACATTCCATTAATACACTTTTTTTTTTTTTAATGACCGTCATCAATATGGAAACATGTCCTCTGGAATGATGGTTGAAGCATGGCGAGGCATACAAATGTGTAGCATATCTGGCACATAAATACTTTGCGGTGCCCGCTACAAAAGTGCCATGTAAACGCCTATTCTCACGTTCAAGTGCCATTGTAAATAAGAAGCGGAAGCAGTATCTCCCGTAAACGTAAACAAACTTTATTGGCTGAACAAGAAGTAGGACTGAGTGTACTTATAGGCTCTAAAGTTTTACATTGTTTTGTTTTTGAGTGCAGTTATGTATTGAATAGACATCATTAGTCTTATTTGGATGTAATAAGCCATGTGTTTGGGCTACCTTTATTAACATGCTGAACAAAGAAAGTAGCATGGTAAACCTGCTCTCTGACACACGAGTAGTTCTGATCAAAATACTGACAGCGCACCTTAAAATAAGAACAAACTTTTTATTTTGGCTACTGTTTGTTTCAAAGGATAGTGTCAGGTGGTGTAGGGTCAAGATATAGATTTTGTAATTCTTCCCCTTGCCCCTCAGTACATACAAAACAAACTTTTTATGAGGTTACATGTTTAACTTACAGAATAAATGAAGGAAAAAAGAAAGCAGTGTTTTGTTTGAGTTTAAACATTCACCTGCTGTATTTGCAACACAGACATTGCAGCGCTGTGCCAGTGCATGAGATCCAGAAAGTGAAACTTAGTAGTCTTTTTGTTTCCATAGGGATGAAATACAAAAAGTAAAATGTTTGCTTTTAAATAAGTAGTCAAAAGTATATTAGAATTGTAAAACTCTTTTTAGAATCCTAGAATCATAGACTATCAGGGTTGAAAGGGACCTCAGTTTGCAGATGATACCAAACTGGGAGGGATTGCAACTGCTTTGGAGGACAGAGTCATAATTCAAAATGATCTGGACAAATTGGAGAAATGGTCTGAGGTAAACAGGATGAAGTTTAATAAAGACAAATGCAAAGTGCTTCACTTAAGAAGTAACAATCAGTTTCACACATACAGAATGGGAAGACTCTGTCTAGGAAGGAGTATGGCAGAAAGGGATCTAGGGATCATAGTGGACCACAAGCAAAATATGAGTCAACAGTGTGATATTGTTGCAAAAAAAGCAAACGTGATTCTGGGATGCATTAACAGGTGTGTTGTGAGCAAGACACGAGAAGTCATTCTTCCGCTCCACTCTGCGCTGGTTGGGCTCAACTGGAGTATTGTGTCCAGTTCTGGGCACCGCATTTCAAGAAAGATGTGGAGAAATTGGAGAGGGTCCAGAGAAGAGCAACAAGAATGATTAAAGGTCTTGAGAACATGACCTATGAAGGAAGGCTGAAAGAATTGGGTTTATTTAGTTTGGAAAAGAGAAGACTGAGAGGGGACATGGTAGCAGTTTTCAGGTATCTAAAAGTGTGTCATCAGGAGGAGGGAGAGAACTTGTTCACTTTAGCCTCTAATGATAGAACAATAAGCAATGGGCTTAAACTGCAGCAAGGGAGATTTAAGTTGGACATTAGGAAAAAGTTCCTAACTGTCAGGGTAGTTAAACACTGGAATAAATTGGCTAGGGAGGTTATGGAATCTCCATCGCTGGAGATATTTAAGAGTAGGTTAGATAAATGTCTATTAGGGATGGTCTAGACAGTATTTGGTCCTGCCATGAGGGCAGGGGACTGGACTCAGTGACCTCTTGAGGTCCCTTCCAGTCCTAGAGTCTATGAATCTATATTTGTCACCCATTTCTACCAGTTTTAGGCAGTAAGAGTTGTTTTCGTTGATTATCTGCTTAAAAAGTCCTAATAATTCAGTAGAAAAATGGTATTAGTATTTTCTCTAGAAGACATTGCAATAAATTGGCAAATACCAGTACAGTATCAGGGTTCAGTGCTTTAAAGATTGACTGGGATAAATAGTAATGAATGCCATTTATACATTTTGTACAATATCTTCCAAAATCTCACGTTTCTGTGGGTAGGCTGGGTACACAGTTACTTTGACTAGCACTTGCAAATACTTTTTTTTTCCCTTCATGTATTAATTAATCGAACTTCAAAATTTTCAGGTATGTTTTTAGAGGCTGTCTGGAAAACTTGGTCTATTAAATAGATAATCTGTATAGTTGGAAAGAGTGGCATGGTTTGTGAAGAAAATGCACACGTTTGTCTTCTGTTTATATAATTTGATATTTGCTGACACCCTGTGCCTTAACTTCAGAATGCTTTATATGTTTGGTTTTCTTGTTGACCTTGTGCATACTTTTCTCCTCCAGTGTGACAGAATCTAAATATATTTCATTTACTTTTTATTTATAAAATATACACTTGTTTTAAAATTCAAATATTCTCTTGAAATGTGGTGTCAGTCAAATTCTTCAACCTGTGCAATTCCTGTGAAACCTCTTGATTAAATAGAAATGATACATTAGTTTAGGATCATTTGTCGCTACGTATCATAGGGCAGCCTGATGCTTTTAAATGATTTAACTCTATGTATGTGATTACAGATTATGATGGTTGAGATAGGCAAAATATCTTTCTTTAACATGGGTCATGTAACTTTTCCCATGAGGTGCTTTTCAACACCAGTTCTGGCACATTTAATGAGGTGTGTGGTACCATAGATGAGTGGATTTGTGGAATTCTGATTTTTAAAATTCATTATTTTTTGACATGCTGTTTAACCACAATAGTTTTTTTCCCCTAGGCTCTTGCTTCTGAAATGTTGTTTTCCTCTTCCCTGCCATCTTCTTCAAGTCATATTTTTATAGTATAAAATGAAGATTTTTTTTTCCTAATTACTTGGAAAATTGCATTTTGTGTGTGTAAATGATTTGCGAACAAATCACCAGAATATTTCCTTGTTTGATATTGGTAATACTATTACTGCTCACATTGGCTGGCTCTCTTTTCAGTTATTGATTGGGATGACACAAACAAGCTTGCCTTGATTACAATAAGCTCTCCATCTGCCCGTTCTCGATCTAATACACTTGTTAACTTTATAGTGTTTTGGCATAATTGATATGAGTTTTTGTACAGTAACTTTGAAACTATGATTATCAGCCTGCTCCGTCTCTTAAACCATTTAAATTAATGGCAAATTCTCATTGACTTCAATGGCATAGGATTGGGCCTGAAATTTGTATTACAAAGAAATTTCCATTTCTTTACAGTTAAAGCAGATCATATGCCTTTGAAATGAGAGCTCCTGTTGCCCTGTGGATTAATTCATTACATGCAGAAGCAGATGGAATTTCAACTTCGAATTCAACAAAGGCAGTGCCTCCTTATAATTAATGGATACTTGATATTTTTGTTTTTGTTTAGGGCATAGGAGAACTTACACACTATAACAATGGGTGGGTTTTCTACAGAGTCCATCTCTTAGAACACCGAATGCAGCTTAAGATGTATGTGCTTGCTTCCTAAAATGTGCATGTGGGCATAAGTAATTGGATGATAACCACTGTTTAGTTATAGGACTGGATGTTTTCTACAAAGTTACAAAGTTTTTTAGGCACTGTATTGAAATATGGTGTTTGTGATCTGCTAGTTTACTAAGTGGAAAATATTGTGTGCTGCAAACTCTTATCCCATTATGTGACGTATCTTGGACATTTACAGGATCTCTCTTATCTGTGCTATAGTTTCTTTCTAACTGTTAATCTTCAAGAACTGGCAAAATAAACTGAATAAAATAACATTCATGCTTTCTGCAAATAGATTTTTACTAATAAACAGTTTTTGTGAAAACTTTTAGAATATTGTTTCTGGTTAAAGTGTCAGAAGGCTTATTTTTTTGAAAGAATGGCGCATTATAAAGAATTTGATCTACTGTTACCTCTGCACATAGCTGTGAACACTGTGCTACAAACTTAATACAGTACATTTTGATGGCAAAAATTTTCAGAAGTGGATGACTAAAGTGCCTAGATAGATATTTTGTCTAATTGCTACTGCATCTACATAGATCAGTGGTGGGCAACCTGTGGCCCATGGATGCATGCAGCCCATCAGGGTAATCTGATTGCGGCTGCAAGATATTTTGCTGACATTGACCATCCACAGGCACAACCCCCCGCAGCTCCCAGTGGCCGCGGTTTGTCCTTTTTTTCAAGTCAGTGAGGGAAGGGCACTATGAAAGTCCGTGAGGTAACTAGACAGCCTTTGCTGAGAGGTGTAGCCTACAAGTATGTGGCCTACATCTTCTAACTGATCGTAGCAACAATGGGAGAATTACAAAGGCCCAACTTATAGTTATTAGCTGTACATCTGATCACTCCACATTTGAGGTGATCTGAGCTTTACCCAAATGTGGCACAGAAGCTCAAAACCAGGGAGTTGGGCTTTTGGATCTGTCATGTGATAGGCATGGCTATATTTGAAGCTTGTTCTTGTCACCTAACAGGCCAACTGGAGGAAATACTGAGATTGCTTAGGAGACTTTTTTCCAAATTGTGTGTCTCGAGTTGAGATTAGGGCTCAGTGGATTAAACATATCTTTAAATGAGGTAGATATGGCATGTCTTGCACCTTAAGAAGCAGACTTTCACCTGATGTCAGGAGAGCTGTAGTTGGTATCCAGGGCAGACTGGTCAGTGTGATGGTTATACAAACCCCACACTGGGCCAGAAGGGATTAAAGGAAAAGTACTGGGCCCAGGTGGCCCCACCCTTTCTGCTCTGCAGAACACACTCCAATGGGAGATGGGGTTGAAAAAGGTGCAACCCAGCTCAGAAGGGAGGAGACTGGGGACGAAGACAGACCTACCTGAAAAGTTCTTGACAAAGGTGTTGAAGTCTCCATGAGGGAATAGGACTATATGTTGAGACCAGTTGGGACTGACAGTTGAGTTTCTTTTTCTTATCTGGTCCAGAAGCTGAGGGAGGAAAGCAGTAGTGAGAAGTGATCTAGGGAGGGTAACTCAGAGGGCCACCTTGGGCTGTTGAGCCTCCTAGGGCCCTGGGTCAAAGCCTGGTGGAGTGGGCAGGCCCAGGCTCCCCTACCACTTCCCCCATTAGTGTGAGTGTGTGTGTGCAGTAACCATGAGGCCACCCAGCCTACCAAGAACTCTATCACAGTCAGTCTTATGGTACCTGTTAGATGCACGGTTTCATTTAGCTGAATGTCTACTAGCCCTATGTGCAAAGAATGGAGCCATACCAGGTAGCAATACTCTGCTACAGAGTAACACAAGGAAAGCGCAGTATTTCTTATATTCAGCTAATGTGCAGAGATTTACGTAGGGACCCAATTTACTAACCAAATTAACTGTTGACCCTGATCTGATCTTGGAGGATCTATAGTTTTGGGTAAAATATAATCCAAGAATACTTATAGAAATAATAATGCTAGTTATTGAAGCTGTAAAGAGCAGGTAGAAGGGGATGGTATGATGGGATAGCCTAATTTTGGCAATTAATTCATCTTTGATTATTAGCAGGTAAATATGCCCAATGGTCTGTGATGGGATGTTAGGGCTTGGCTACACTGGAGAGTTGCAGCGCTGGTGGTGGCTTTACAGCGCTGCAACTGAATCACTGTCCACATTTGCAAGGCACATACAGCTCTGTATCTCCCTGGCTACAGTGCTGGTTGTACTCCACCTTGACAAGGGGAATAAAGACTATATTGCTGCTGATGCCGCCCTGGCCACCAAAAACGCTGTTATTGGCCTCCAGAAATATTTGTAGGTATCCCAGAATGCCTGTTCTAGCCACTCTGCTCATCAGTTCGACCTCTACTGCCCTGGCCTCAGGTGACCAACTGTCAGACCCGCCCTTTAAATGCCCCAGGAATTTTAAAAATCCCCTTCCTGTTTGCTCAGCCAGGTGTGGAGTGCAGTCAGTGAATCTTTCCAGGTGACCATGCCTCTACGCGGCAAACAAGCCCCAGCATGGAGCAATGGCGAGTTGCGGGACCTCATCAGTGTTTGGGGGGAGGAAGCTGTGAAGTACCAGCTGCTCTCCAGCCATAGGAATTATGATACCTTTGCGCAGGTATCAAGGGCCATGATGGAAAGGGGCCATGACCGGGATGCGCTGCAATGCAGTGAAGGATCTGTGAAGTGCCTACTGCAAAGCCAGCGAGGGAAACCGTACTCCGGTGCTGCCCCCACCACCTGCCATTTCTGCAAAGAGCTGGACGCGATACTTGGGGGTGACCACACCTCCACTCCGAGGACCACCATGGACACTTTAGAGTGGGGGGGGAGGAGGAGGAGGAAAGCGAGAGTGAGGGTATTAGGGTGAGGGGAGACACCCCGGAGTCCTAGGAGGCATGCAGCCAGGCGCTCTTCTCAAACCAGGAGGAAGGTAGCCAGTCGCAGCAGCCGGTACTTGGTGGAGAACAAACAGAGGAGTGGGTTCCCGGTAAGCGGCTTTTATTTTCAGGATGGAAATTTTTTGGGAGAGGAGGGAGGGTAAGGCTGCATGCATGCATGCCTAGATGCGGAATAGCGCATTGATGTGGTCTATCACATCGCGGTAATTGGCCTCGGTAATCTCTTCAAAAGTCTCATCCAGAGCATGGGCAATGTGCTTGTGCAGGTTTATTGGGAGAGCCACTGTGGTCCTTGTCCCAGTCAGGCTAATGCGTCCGCGCCACTGTGCCGCGAGGGGTGGGGGGACCGTTGCTGCACACAGGAAAGCTGCATAGAAGCCCCTCCCGTGCTTCCCAGGTGACCCGCAGCAGCAAGATATCTTCCAGGATAAACTCCTGTGGAAAATATTGGGATAATGTTCAGTGAGGTGCCCCCTGCATCTGTTTGCTTTCCCCAAAAATGCACAGAAACCCCAGTATAGCCCTGAAACCATCAGTACTCCTTTATCACCATTTCAGGGCTCCCATGGATTATGTGCACTCTCTTTGGGATGGGAAAATTATGCTATTGTGAAGACTGTTAATGTGCCCTCCTTAACTGCAGGGGAATTACTCTGTCTGGTATAAACAATGCTGCCTCTGTTAAGTGTTGCATTTTGCCTTTACAGTTGCAAACTTGAGATCTCGGCTGTCCGTGTTATCACCGGCTGAGAGACTACAAAACCTCCAGAAGAGGCCGTGAAAAAGCAAAGAAGACATGCTGCAAGAAGTGATGCACCAATCTCTCACAAAGAATCAAAAAGCGCAGGAGTAGAGGGAGAGGGAAAGCAGGATCCGCAAGGAAAATGCAGCGCAAAGGAAGTAATGCATGGAGCGGCTGATAAGCATCCTGGAGCGCCAAGCGGACTCTTTCCAGGTGCTCGTAGCCATGGAGGCGGAGCACTACCGCCACCGCCCCCCCCCCGCTGCCCTTGTCCCAAAGCTCTTTCTCTTGTGTCCCCATGTCGGCTCCAATCCCCCTTCCCCAGCATCCGGGTTCTTACCACCACCAGCTGCCTCCAATAGCTGTACATTCACCAGCCAGCCCTGAGAACTACGACCCTTACCCTCTGCACTCAACCCCCATCACCATGTAGTATGGCCATTCTGAAGTGCAGCAGTCATTGCACAGCACTCCAGACATGACACATTCAAACCTGTGATTGTACAGTTCCCCACCCCACTCCCTTGCCCTTTCAGATTCCAAAAAAGTTGTGTGTCTTTCAATAAAGTAATTTTCTTTTCAATAAATGAAATTTTGGCTTTGAAAACAGTCTTTATTATTGCGGAAAGTTAAAGATACCTTAGCCCAGGAAAGAAACAGGCACTGCAAATCAGCTTAGTAACCACTGCACTTCACTTCACTCCCATGCAAGGCACCAAACATTACTGTTGGTTTTCAGCCTCAAATTCCTCCCTCAAGGCATCCCTAATCCTTGCAGCCCTGTGCTGGGCCTCTCTAGTAGCCCTGCTCTCTGGCTATGAAAATTCAGCCTCCAGGGGTTGGACCTCGGAGGTCCATGCCTGACTGAATCTTTCACCCTTCTCTTCACAAATATTATGTAGGGTACAGCACGCGGATATAACCGTGGGGATGCTGCTTTCCCCCAAGTCCAGCTTTCCATACAGAGATCACCAGCGCCCCTTTAAATGGCCAAAAGCGCACTCCACAGTCATTTGGCACCGGCTCAGCCTGTAGTTGAACTGTTCCTTGCTGCTGTCAAGGTTCCCTGTGTACAGTTTCATGAGCTACGGCATTAACGGGTAAATGGGGTCTCCAAAGATCACAATGGGGATTCTGACGTCCCCTACTGTGATCTTCCGGTCTGGGAAAAAAGTCCCAGCCTGCAGCTTCCTGAAGAGGCCAGTGTTCCAAAAGATGCATGCGTCATGCATCTTTCCGGGCCAGCCTGCATTAATGTCAATGAAATGCCCTTGGTGATCCTCAAGCACCTGGAGAACCATAGAGAAATACCCTTCCGATTAACGTACTCGGATTCTAGGTGGGGTGGTGCCAGAATAAGAATATGCGTCCCGTCTATCGCCCCTCCACAGTTAGGGAAACCCATTTGTGCAAAGCCATCCACAATGTCCTGCACGTTCCCCAGACTCACAGTTCTTCTTAGCAGGATGCGATTAATGGCCCTGCAAACTTGCATCAACACGATTCCAGTGGTCGACTTTCCCACTCCAAACTGGTTCGCGACAGAGGTTGCTGACCCCTGGACTAAATAATTTTTTTTTTTTTAAATTTGGTGGCCAAGTAGAAAAAGCCAGGAAAAAAAAATTGGTTCACTCTGAATTAAAACTGAAACAATCTGCTTACTTTGCCACAAGATAGATTTAGGATAGATATTAAGAAAAAATTTCTAACAATAAGGATAAGCTTGTCTGTGGAATCACTGTCTGTGACACATGGTACCCAAAAAGACAGAGATGACACCACTCACCATCAGTGCTTGGAATGTGCACACATTAATGAGCTGCACAATAGCAGATAAATTGGAGAGAACAGCCAAAAGACTAGGATCTTGCTTCCACAAAGTCATTCCTCTCCTGGTAGTTTCTTTCCCAAGTCTCCTGAAAAGGGTAAGGAGCCCAAAAGGTGCTACCAATGTAAGTCTTCTGAACATCTAAGAAATTGTTGCCCAGAGCTGAATGCAAACCAGCTGCTGGCAGCCCATGTTAATTCTGCTGTCCTCAAAACACAAGTGTCTGAGTCACTGAAACTTACAGTGTTGGTTTTGTGGGACTTGGCTCTGGAGAGCTAGATATGAGGCATATGAAGACTGTGTTAAAATTAATGACAGGGAATGCATAAGATGGAGAGATACAGGTGCACAGTTTTATTTGGTTAAACGGAGTATGGTTCAAGAAGGTGACATGTTGCCAGGTCAAAGGCCAGAGCAGGTATTAGTAGGAGATTTCAGGATTGTTGTGCCTTTAGCCAAGGTACATTTAAAATATTTTCTAAGCTATAATATTTTATAAGTGGGATTGGTGGATGATATCTCCATTGACATACTTGTTGGAAATGACTTCTCCCCATGTAGCTAAAGCTGTTAAGGTGGTAACTTGCTGCAAAAGGGAATGTTATGCTGGAATCCCAGAGGGGAGGGGTAAAGGCCCAGAGTCTGCTGAGGAAGATTGAGAAAGTCTCTTTGGTTCCTCTGCAGCAAAAGGAAGCAGCTTGTTTCCAGGGGGGAGAGGGAGTGGGTGCTGAGACTGGCGCGCTCACAGCAGAAGACAACATACCCTCAGGGGCAGAGGGGTGGGGTTGTTGTCTGTGACTGAGGATGCTATCCCAATTGTTAGCTGCCAGGAATTTGCCGCTGAAAAAAGGATAGATCCCACTATAGAGCCCTTAAAGAGATGTTCTGGAGGGCACCTCAGTAAGAGAAAATGGGGAAAGGATTTTTATAGAAAAAGGACAGTCCTGTAAATGGTTGGCTGTGGTAAGTTATGTAGTCAGCACATGAATGTCCCCATGTTAGTCACTTGGGAGGAAATGCCTACAACAGTGGGACTGTCTCAGCATCTGTCCACTCAGGCAAGCAACCTGCAACTTAGATTCAGAGGGTAAACTGTGTAAGTGGTCTTTTGGAGGAGAGCGGTCATGCAGTCAATTCCCTGGGGACATGGGGCGGAAGCAAGCAGACTATTACCCTAGGCCCCAGATGGTGCGTCCTGTTGTATCCTTTTGGGCCCAGGTGCATCTGATTCCCGGTGGGAGCAGAAGTTGGGAATGGAGATTTGCCAAGATACTGGTCTTGACATGCTTGTGGAAAATAACTATGTTTTAAAGACAGGACACAGCCCCTGCACCCGTAATGAGGAACCTTCAGCCCAAGCAGTTGGGTGTCTGTGAGTATACAAATGTCCCATCTTGCAAAAGGGAGAGGGTCTTCCCAATGGCTGATAAGACAGAGAGCAGGTGAAGGAATGCTGCTGGAAGCAGGGACATCTGATCAAAGAGTAGTTACTCTTAAGAGAGCACAAATCATAACCCTCTAGGAAAAGGGGGTTGGGAAAGACTCAGTACTGAAAGTGAGGGGAACAGGTTAACACCAAAAGGGGCAATGGGCTTTTTGCATATGCACAACCCTGGGATTGGGAGTCAGTTCCACAGATGGCCAGCTAATATACAGGATCTCACTGCACTCTTATCTCACCAGACCCTGGGTACCACAACCTGAGAAATGTGGTTGGATTAAGAACCCATGCAGAAAGGAACATTGTAGTAAAAACAAAGCCAGTAACTGTTTACATGCAGAGGTTCAGGAAAAAGTTGAAGGACGCAGTAGGTATTGAACAAACCAGCCTCAAAACCAGATTGTCTAAACAGAAGGCATGGTATGACAAAGATACTTGTTAAGGCCCATTTGTGATAAAACATTTGGTGCTAGTGGTAACCTTATGATTAAAAAAATTGGTGCTGATGTTAAACCCTGTGAAAAAGGTATAATATGCACAATTTTGGGGAAAAGCCCTTGTACATGGTAGGAGTGGTAAATCGGAGCACATCCCAGGTTCAGAAGCCTTTATGGTAATGGTGCTTCTCAGATATTACCTGTAAACAGACTTAGAGCTTCTCAGCACAGGAACAATAATCAACCTGGTCTGCTGAGTGGAAAGGGAAAAAGAGGCATACCATGTTATTGCTTTTATGGCTAAATGTCAAGATAGCTACATTTGGAAAACATTGATATCTACATTGAACAAACACCAATTGGCAAAGCAGAAGTGTTAACAATGCTGTAAAGAGATGCTTTCTGCTCGCTTGTTAACTCATGAGATCACTAGAGTGGTCCACAGAGTTAAAAGATTCACAAAACTTTGTAGGAGTATATGTGGTTAACAATACAATGACTTAGGAGTTCTGTTGTCAAAACTCAAAAGGGCCCTAACACAAATTGCCTTCGCATTAGTTAGTGACTAACACTCTTGCAGTGCAGTAAAGGAGGAGATGTGATGCACTGTACCTAAAAATAACACTCCAAAACCCCATATTCACCACTGTAACATGATTGTACAAAATGTCAAAGTATGAGGTATAATTTGGAAAGTTATCTGTTGAGCATCATTGCTCTGTCAAAATGTATGTGTTGTATATGAAGTTATGAGATTTTACTATACAGTAACTCTTCACTTGAAGTGGTCCCAGTTAACATTGTAACGTTGCTGATCAATTAGGGAACATGCTTGTTTAAAGTTGTGCAATGCTCCCTTCTAACATCATTGGCAGCCGCCTGCTTTGTCCACTGCTTTCAGGAAGAGCAGCCCGTTGCAGCTAGTTGGTGGGGGCTTGGAACCAGGGTGGACCGGCAGCTCCCCTGTCAGCTCCCTGCTCTCCTAAGTTCCCTGTGCAGCAGCTGCCCAGCAGTCTAGCAATTGCAGCTGTCTCTCCCCCCACTGCCATGTGGGGGGACCTGCTCCTGCCCTCTACCTTCGAGCTGCTCCCCAAGACTCCTGCTTGCTGTGTGGGGCGGATGGGAGGAAGGGGGTGCTAATGTCAGGGTGTTCTCACCTCTGCTTTTGCACCCCGCTTACCCCATCTTCCATAGAGCAGGGTGGGACACACGACACGGCTCAGGACCGAGGGAGCTTGCTGGCAGCAGCTGCAGTCTCAGCAAGCTGATCTAATTAACAAGGCAGTGTATTTAAAGGGGAAATGCGCATCTCTCTCTCTCACACACACACACACACACACACACACACACACTGCGATGCTTTCTCCCCTCCCTCCATTCCTGCTGCCCTGTAGAGTGTGAGAGTTAACCCTTGAGGGCTCAGTCAATTGCTAGTTCATCATTTAGCAGTAAGGCATTCCCTGGGAAATATCCCACCCTTCTGACTCTCCACCCCAACGAAGCTTCACAAACATCATCACTGTGTACCAGTATTAAAATGTTTGTTTAAAACTTAGGGGTGTGTGTGTGTGTGTGTGTGTTTTATATATAACAGTCTTTTGTCTGGTGGGAAAAAGTTCCCTGGAACTTAACCCCCTAATTTCCATTAATTCTTATGGGGAAATTGGATTTGCTTAACATCATTTTGCTTAAAGTCGCATTTTTCAGGAACATAACTACAATGTTAAGTGAGGACTTATTGTATGTTTGTTACTGAAACAGGCTGTGAGTCTGGAAAACACCCACAGGTTGGCTCTTCAGTAGCAACAAAGGAGCGACCAACACCCAGCCAGGTACTGAGTGACCATCACTGGCCATTCACCAGCAGGGGAGTTATAAACAAGAGATTTACAATTCACATGAAAGACAGTTGCTTGAGCATGTATGCTATGGGATTGCCTAACCGCCATGACACAGCAAGGGTCTTTCCAGCACTTGGAGGAGAGTATGTGAGAGAGATACCCTAAGCTAGAGAGTCAAAAGGGCATAACAATTCCACAGTCACACTGTCATTGGAGGTTTTCAAGAACAGGTTAGACAAACACCTGTCAGGGATGGTTTAGGTGTATTTGGTCCTGCCTGACCACAAGGAGATGGACTAGATGACCTCTTGAGATCCCTTCCAGCCTTGCATTTCTATGGCTCTGATATTAATGAAAAAAATGTTGTTCAGGTTGAACAGAATGTTTTGAAATGGTTCACTTAGAAAACGTTGACATTTCTAAAAAATTCTTTACATTTTTTAACCTTAAACAACTTGCCAAATTTGGCCAAAATTCATGAAGATTTTTGGTGCCCAGAAAAATTAATTTTCTGGTGAATTTACAGGTGAGTTGCATCATACGCGCATTTAACTTAAGTGAATTCAACTATATGCGCTCGGCAAAAAAAAACAAACAAGATACCTGTAAATAGTGCAGGCGATTCCGCCCAGTGAGTGTATACCTCAGAGTGAGTGTGAGATGGGAGACGTGAATCTGCTGTTCCCTCAGTTGGTCTCAGTTCCCGCGTGCCTCTCATAGTGTGAGCATCTCTCTGTGCTGAATGTGATTTTAGTGTTTAAAGATACATATTTTTCAAACAACATGGCCCCTAAACGCAAGTCAACGACTTCATCTGGTGCTCAACCGAAGAAACTGCGATCTGTTCCAACGCTGGAGGAAAAACTGGCTGTGTTGGACTTACTGAGAGACGGTATGTCGTTCTCCAACACCGCACGTGAATATGACTGCAATGAATCTAGCATCCGTGCCATCAAGATTCGAGAGAAATTTGTCAAGCTGTGGCATCAAGTACTCCAATAACTGCTAAGGTGATGAGCCAGGTGTGTGATAAGACTTTAGTGAAGACTGAAAAGGCATTAAACTTATAGCTGGAAGACATGAACCATAAACGTATGCCTATCAATGGCAACACGTTGCAAGAAAAGGCTCTTAGCCTCTATGCTCTGTTCAAACCTCCTGCCGAAGAGGGACAGCCTTCTGATGAGAAGGAATTTAAAGCCAGCCAAGATTGGCTTAACAGTTTTACTAATCGCTTTAACCTCAAAAATGTGCAGACTACTGGTGAAGCTACGTCTGCCAATGAAGAGGCAGCAAAAGCCTAACCTGAACAATTAAAGAAAATCATAGAAGAAAAGGGCTATTTTCCGGAACAAGTTTTTAATGCTGATGAGACTGGACTCTTCTGGGAAAAAAAAAAAAGCCCAGCTGCGCTTACATTTTGAAATCAGAAGGACAAGCCCCTGGCTTTAAAGCGGCTAAAGAACGTGTGACTGTGTTGTTTTGTGGTAATGCGGCTAGGCATTTAATAAAGCCGGGCTTGCTTTACAGGGCTGCAAATCCCTGTTACCCTGAAAAGCAAGAACAAAAATCTCCTGCCTGTGTTCTGGCAATCAAATAAAAAGGCTTGGGTGGTGCAGCATTATTTCTAGAATGGTTCCACAAGTGTTTCATTCCAGAGGTCAGGCGGTACCTCGAAGAGAAAGGACTTGACTTTAAAGTGTTGCTGATCGTAGACCATGCTCCTGGCCACCCTGCGGCACTCCAATTTGCACATAACGACGTTGAAGTCGTCTTTCTCCTCTCCCCCCCCCCCAAAAAAAAAAAACCCTCCAACCTCTTGACCCAGGTGTGGTTCGCTGTTTTAAGGCCACATACATGAGGCTTACGTTTTCATGGATACATGGCACTATGGATGCTGATCCCAATCTTAATGTGATGGAGTGCTGGAAGTCCTTCAACATTGCCAATTGCATCACTTATATTAAACTGGCAATGGATGCAGTCAAGCCTGAAATAGTCAGTGCATGTTGGCGAAACCTATGGAAAGAATGTACAAATGATTTTAAGGGTTTCCCGACCATTTACAAAGAAGTGAAAGGCGTTGTTCAGGTGGCCAGGCAAATGGGTGGTGATGGCTTCGTCAACATCTTTGAGGAAGAAATTGAAGAATTAATTGAGAGTCATAGAGAAACATTGACTAACAAAGAGTTAGAGGAACTGATAAAATTGTCTACAGAAGACAAAGATGATGATGACGAACAGGAAGAGCCAACAAGTTGGAATCATCCATAAATTTGCTGAAGTGTTTCAAGCAGCAAAACACTTGAATGATTTAATTTCTGAATACAATCTCTCTATGGAACAAAGCCTTGAAATCACATGTAGTATTATGGATGATTTGAGACTGTATCAAGAAATATTTAAGCAGCTCAAGAGACAACAGTGACAGTTGCCGATCACCATGTTTTTTAAGGAAAAACAACCAGCATCAGATGAGCCTACGCAATCAACTTCTCAAGCTGAACCAGAGCCAGCCACTTCATCTACAACCTACTCTCCGTCACGCAAACTCTGTCACCTCCATCTCCTGGATCGACATCAAGCCCTGACAACCCCCTGTAATTACCCCCTGTAATTAAAAATACAGTACTGTAAAATTATATTTTGCATATGTACTCATTATATACTGTACAATACTGTATACATTTATAAATCACTGTACAGGGTTGTATACACAAAACCATGTACAGTATACTGTACTTTATGGGCGATTTAAGGGATTTTCAAAGGTAATTTTGACTATACGCGATTTTCGCCTTACGCACTGACTTTAGAACCTAACCCTCGCGTAAGATGCGACTCCACTGTACCTATTCATTGGAAAAATTTCATGCAGATCTACACTAAACACTGAGGTTGCATCTGCACTGGGAAAAATCACACCTGTAACCCTCCACTGGTGTTGCTCCACTGGCAAGAACAATTATAGAATCTGTAGTGCAGACAGCACAGGATTAAATGATATATACCATAAAGTATCAAATGCCATTGGTCATTGGTTCACCTGTTTGGGGCTCATTTTGATACTTAGTTTATATAATTTTCAGGGCAGGCACCATCTCCTTTTTATGTGTATGTACAGTGCCTAGCACACTTGGGGCCTTTATCTTTGCTTGGGGCCTTTAGGCTTCTGAAATTCAAATGAATAATAATAAAAGTAATCAGCTTACAAGGTGGAAAAGGATAAATCAAAAAAGTGTTTTTAATTTCAAATAAATATATGTAATATATAGTATGTGAACATCTATATCCATATGTATGTAATTGGTGTAACCTCATTTGTCAATATTTATCATTGAAAGCCCTTTGTTGATAGAGCCAAAGCAGTAACTGATAGTTAAGGATCAAAACTTAATGTCTGCTCACACTCAAAAAGTTGTGCGTGGTGGCCCATTTTGAAGATCTGATGCTGATCTCTTCTGGAGAATTTAAAATGCTTCCTATACCTTCTATTAATGCCGTTGAAAAGTTGGGTTCCCAAAATTAGGCACCTGAATAAGTGGACCTGCTTTTTTGTAGGTGCTCAGCACCTACATCTGCCACTGCTTTTCATGGAACACATTCAACCCCTTTGAAAATCAGACCACTTATTAAGCTGAGTAAATGTGGTTTTAGGTGCTAATTTTGTGTGCAAGTTTCGAAGATAGTGTCCATATTGTATGTTTTATTTATAAGATATGTCTGTCACCAACATTTAGATGCATTTGCAATAAAAACTTACTACATTAATGAAACCAATATTACATAACCAAAAAATCCTTTTTTATCAGATTTTTTTCCATGGCCCCCTTTTCCCCAAAATTAAGTAACCCATAGTTGTTCCTCACAATGTTGTGTATCTGAATTATAAAACTCTTGAAAATGGGGTATGCTGTGGAGGTTTTGACAGATCTTATCTATAGTGGTAACATCAAGCACCATATTAATAAAAGGAAAAAGTACTTTTTTGGTCTCCTAAACCTAGGGGATTTCACTTTTGTCAAACTGTAATAGGGAGGAGAAATGTCATGATTGTGCATTATGTTGGTGGAAACCTGTTTGTGTGAAATGATGGAGAGGAATTCATTCTTCCTTGGTGTGAATATTTGCTGATAGTAAAGTGGGTTGTGTTCAGCTATCTGAAATTTTACACTTAATTTTTTTTAATTTACCAGCTACATTTCTGAAACAATAACCTTTTAGGCAATCAGATTAAATTTTATGAGGATTCCAATGTGGTTAGTATCATTGTGTACACATTTCTGATTGATTAAATAAATGTGTGAAATGCCCAATAATTTTCTTAGCTTTTAGGTCAGAATTAGTAGGTAGCAAAAGACTACTGGGTAGCAGCTTTGTTACTGTGTAGCAGATAGGTCCTTTAATTGGTGCTGAATTGTGACTTTCAGTACATACAGGGTTAAATGAAAAGGTTGAAGTAATCTAGTGAGTATTTTTCCTTTAATGTGCTCATTAGCAGTGGCAAGTCTAGGTTTTAGCACATGTCAGTAATTTACATTTCTTTGCTGAGTGGCTGCCCTTGTTCAAGAGTTGTTTCTAAGCCTGATGAATATACTTGTATTGGGAATAAACAGAGTAGAAGAATTGAAAGCCAAATACCCTGCCAGGCTTTTCAGTAGGTTCTGAAGTTTCCAGTGGATCACTGATTAGCAATGCATGGAGCGGTATGAAAATGCAAAGATACGACCTACAAAAGTTGCCACAGGTAGGTTAGCCTATTAAATCCCCTGTTTTTGTAGCTACCTGTACATTCATCCTCACCAAATTCCTATTTCCTGGCAGGCCTCCTCTTAATATGAAAATACAGTGTATTAGATAGGGGTGAACAATGCAGTGTCAACCAGGTTCATTTCCCCCCCCTCCTAACAACTAAGCAAAGTCTGATTGTTATGCAATGAGTCCTAAAGAAACAAAGGATTTGATAGGCTTTACAGCTCCCTGGGATCAGATTATTGTGATTTGGATCCCTGTGAATTTTTGCTCTGGGATTCATTTCTTTCCTTCTGCCTGATTTTATACCAGCTTGTTCTGGCTTTATTTGAAGACTTGCACAGATCACACAGTGTAAAGGGAAATATATATATACAGACACTGGGATACAATGGCAGTGTGGTTGGCGGCTGAGATACGGGGCACTTAAAAAAAAAAAAAAAAGGCTATGAGCTGTTTTCTGAGATTGGATGTAATGCTTTCTTGTGGAAAAATTTGTTTAGGTTGGTACTAAAACCAATATTGCCATAAGATTAGCTAAAAATATTCCTGATGAAATGATATTTTTACCATTTTGAAATCTTCTTTGACTGTACACAGAATGCTAATTTAGAAAATCTGTATTCTGAAATGATACTTTCCTTTGTAGAGAGGATATGCCATGTGCAGATGGATGTGATAGTTATATAAAAGCAAATGACTTTAACAATATGTAGCTATATATGAAATTACACAGATTGCCAAGCGTTTTTATTCCAGAAGTCATGCTAGAAACATACTGACGCTGTTCTGAACATTAGAAGTTTTGGAAAAGAATTTTGATGCGCACTCTCATTCTCTTTAAAATATACATGGGTTAAAGTCTATGTGCAGTATTGTTTATATTAAAGCTATTTATTAGAGGATTTTGGGACAAAATATATTTAATGACTGGAGCCAGGGAAATACAGCAGAAGGTGTTCTCAAATATTTTTGTGAATAAAACTTCTCAGTTCATTGCTAGGTATTTGTGAACATTAGGTGGGCAAAGTTTTTTTGTTTGTTTGTTTGTTTTTTCTTTTTAACAAGAATGTTTGTTTGCTGAAAACAAAGTGCTGTGAATATTTGGGAGAGTGGAAATCACAATGTAAATGCTTTTGTGGTCTTCTCAAAGTTTTCTGTTCATACAGTTTTGTAGAAAAATTGCATATGTTCATGGACAATTTTCAAAAAAGGAAAAAGAAATCCCTATTGTTAAAGAATCCAATGGGAAACCAAAACAATGCCTATGTACCTCAGAGGACCAGTCATGCAGTGTGAATAGAGAATAACTAATAGTTTACAAGTCATAGTTTGTGCAAACACATTTGAGCCTGTCTGAAAGATATTTTATACCAGGATTTTACTGCATCACTATTTTATTATATTTTTGTCCATCTATTTTCAGTGAATTATAGCTTTACAAAAGAGAGCAAATCAGTTAATAAAGTGGTACTGTACTCTTTGCAGATGAGAGATTAAGACCAAAATTTAAAAAAATAGGAGCCCAAAGCCAGGATCCTAAATCCTTATTTAGACTCCTAAATGGGCCCCAATTCAGCAATACATATAAGGATGCACATAGTTCTATCTCCGGGGGCGTGATGGTGGTGTCCCAATCCTGTCTGGTATTTCTGGGAGCTATTGCACTATAAATGTACAATCATAATTATAGTGCATGTAAAATATCATCTAAAAAAATGTATCATAGCCATGGGCTTTGATGTGCTAATGTCGGCAACCTCTGGCACATGGCTTGCCAGGGTAAGTACCCTGGTGGGCTGGGCCAGTTTGTTTATCTGCTGTGTTGGCAGGTTCGGCCGATCGCGGCTCCCACTGGCTGGAGTTCGCTGTCCCAGGCGGCGGAAAGTGGCGCAGGAGAGGGATGTGCTGGTCGCGGCTTCCCTCTACCCCCGTTGGCCTGGGATGGTGAACCGCGGCCAGTGGGATCTGCAGTCAGCCAAACCAGCCGATGCGGCAGGTAAACAAACTGGCCCGGCCCGCCAGGGTACTTACTCTGGCGAGCTGCGTGCCAGAGGTTGCTGACCCTGTGCTAATATATGCTACATAATCGCACCTCGGGCTATAAGAGTGTATATTGCTCTTGCATTTGTTTCCTTTAACTCTTAAAAAAAAAAAAAAAAAACCTCAAAACAAAAAAAGCCTTTTCAGATCTTTATTATAGAAGACTACCTCCCATCCCCAAGTCAGAATGTCCATACGTTCTACAGTACTGATAGTTTTAAACACAAAGAACTGCACTGATAAATGTATTCATATGTTAGCATAGCATTACCCGCTTTCTAATTTTTGGTCTTTTTTTTCCTTCTAAAATAGCTAAGGTGTATTAAGAGATTGTTATCAAAATGAATATGCAAGCTCTGTTTGGCTCAAAAGCTTGTGTCTCTCACCAACCGAAGTTGGTCCAATAAATTAGATTACCTCAACCACCTTGCTGTCTCTCTAATATCCTGGGACTGACACTGCTACAACACTGCAATACTCATTCATGTACATCAGTGGATTTCAACAGAGTACTGCTGTTTATGTATAGTACTTCAAACATTGTTTTTTGTGTTTCCAAATCAATTAAGAACATTGTTGTTATTTGTCCTTGGGAAAACCAATAAATATATGCATCAGTCCTTGAACACTTTAATATTTCAGCCACTCCTTTAACGAGCCAGCAGAATTATTTTTGGAAAAGATAATACATTCCATTGCTTTACTAACTATTATTTATTTTATCTGCCCAGAAACAGTGCAAATTTAAAAATATTCCAAATACAGAAAGCTATGTGTATTCAGGAACCATGGTTTTTGTATCAAACTAGATAGATATGTTCCCACTGTACCTGTGTTGTGCAGTAGTGACATTAGTGGCCTGTAACTGCATTTGTTTTCTTTCTCTCTTCTCGCAGTAGGCCTACTCAAAGATTGAGTATGCACATGCTCTTTATTGCACCTATGTAGAACATGCCTTTGTCTACATGGACCCACCATGTGGAAACGGATTGTATGAAGCAATAGGAATGATGTGGGGTTATGGCCCCCTAACTGCAAGATTCTTCTTCGAGTGCTTGCTCATGTTGATTCCATTCTAAGTGTGTGCACGCCTATATGCTCAGTCATTGGAGATTTTTGCCTTAGTGGTACCCAAAGAGTTGGCTATGGTGCCCTCTGGAGCGCCATGCTCATGCAGCGGTATATCAGGTGCTGCTGGCCCTAGGCCTTCTCAGTTCCTTCTTCCTGTCCATGGTGGTTAGTTGGAGCAGCTTCCTTGTTTAGCAAGAGCTAGTGTTTTTTTTTCTCTTACAAAGTTTGTGCCTTAAGCGTTTGTACATCATTTGAACACACTAATGGTTAAGTAGTTGTTAAATGTTTTAGTTAATAGTTAGGGTCCCGGTGGGGACTTTGCCCAGGTGGGGGATGCCCTGATCTCCCATGTTTAAGCCCTGCTTGGACTGCAACAGGCCTATGCCTGTGAGTAATCCTCAGAGCAGCTGTCTTAAGTGCTTGGGGGAGTCACATGTCAAGGATCAGTGCCGATCAGTAAGAAGTGGGATATCCACCTCAGGACTCTCCTGATGGAGTCTGCCCTCCGCCTGGCTTCTGAGCCATCCAGGCAGGTTGCACTGAGCACCTTGGCTTCTGTGTGCAGTGCGTCGCTGGCACCCTGCTCCTCCCAGTGCCGTTGCTGGTGCCGAAGAAGAAAGCTAAGAAGCTCCCCGGCACTGAGCAAGAAGGCCCAAAGGTCATTGACCAAGGGATCCGGGCCTGGCTGCCAGGCTACTCTGGGGCCACATGATCATGCTTCCCCGGTTGTTCCCAGCCCCATTATAGGTCTGCCTCCGACTCCTGATAGCTATATGCGATGCACACCTAAGTTCCCTGTAAGCTGCGAGGCTGCACAGCAGCCTATTTAGCGCCACTCAGGGAACCCGCCCAACTGGGACCCCCAGCGGCCAGGGGAGGGGTGCCATAAGCACTCGATCTCCATCTCTTCCCTGCCTCCTCCCCCTAGTGCACCCCATCCCCACTCCTCCTCCCTGGAGCATCCTACATGCCGCAAAACAGCTGTTTGGTGGCGGGCAGGGGGTGCTGGGAGAGAGGGGGAGGAGTTGGTCAGTGAGGCTGCTGACAAGTGAGAGGCCCTGAGCGGTGGGAGCTTGGCTGCCAGTGGGTGCTGCTGAGCAGAACCTGCTAATTTTTCTTTGCGGGTGCTCAAACAGGGCGACCCGGGTGGGCATAGAGGCTGAGATGACATTGAAAAGGATGTCCTCCTGCTCCGCCATCTCCTGCACCTCCAGCCCTAATTTCTTGGCCATGTGCCATAATAGGGCTTGATGCTCCCTGAAGTCGTCTGGTGGGCTAGCCCTCAAATGTCCTGCGACCGCTTCATCTGGGGATGATAAGAAAGATTGGACCACTCTGGGAGGTCCCAGGGCATCGACTGCTGCTGGGGTGGAGGCTTACTGGTGGGCACGGGTTCCTCCACTCTGGTCTCCGAACAGACCCCTGGCACTGAGCTTGATGCCACTGGTGCTGCCTATCGATGTTTTGATTCAGCAACCAAGGAACACTGTGAAAGGGGCATCATCAGGACCGGTAAGCCCCACACGCTCTTATAAGGCCGCTATGCTGATTGCTGGTCGTGTTGCCACTGTGGTGCTGCAGATGACGGTGCTGGTTCCAGTGCCCAGTCTCGCAGATGGGAGCTAGCTGATGGGCTGAACTGGCCCTCTGTGCCCGAGGAATCACCTTTCGGCTATCGATGTCTGTTTCTGTTTGCTGGTAGTGACTACCTGCGACTGCTGACCAGTTGTGGGAGACCGGTGTCTACACCAGGGAGAGTGGTACCAGTGATCGGGAGACCTGTCCTGGACTTGCATCACCTCAACAAGTCGCTCATGAACTTAGTTTCACATGGTCTCCCTGGCCTCCATCATTCCTTCTCTGGATCTGGGAGACTGGTGCGCTGCTTTCGACTTAAAGGACACTTACTTTCATGTCTCCATGTTCCCAGGACACAGGCATTTCCTGTGTTTCATGGTGGCTGGGTGCCACTTACAATTCATGGCACTGCGTCCTCAACTCCCAGGGTGTTCACAAAATGCGTGGCGCTGGTGGCAGCTTACTTGAGATGTTGAGGGGTTCAGATCTTCCTGTATCTCGATGACTGGCACATCAAGAACAGATCTCCTGGGCAAGTTTAAAGGAGCCTCGATCTGGTACACTTCAACTGTAGCTATTTGGGACTGCTAATAAACCCAGAAAAGTTCACGTTAACGCTATGCCATGCATAGAATTTATCGGAGTAGTTCTTGACTCCACGCGAGGCAGGCCCTTCCTTCCAGAGTCGCGTTTTCAGGCCATGTCAGACTTAATTTCCTCCGTAAAGAGCCACCTGCTTGCCATGGCCCACACATGCCTGTGACTGATGGGCCACGTGTACGTACGTGATCAGCCATGCTCGACTTAATCTGTGGCCTCTGCAGGCGTGGCTGGCCTTGGTCTATATCGTTAGCAGACAACGCCCTGGACTGAGTGGTCATGGTGCTGAGCCACGTCCTCTCATCCCTGGACTAGTGGCTGGATCCCAAGTCGGTGCTGCAAGAATTTCCCTTTGCAGCCCCATCCCTGTTGCTCCTCCTGGTGTCAGATGCATTGGATCTGGGCTGGGGAGTCCACTTGGGTGCTCAGCACCCAGGGCCGGGTCTTTCTAGCATGACCTAGCCCTTCATATCAACATCAGGGAGCTCAGAGTGGTTCACCTGGCTTGCCAGGCTTTCGTGCTCCACCTGGAAGGCAAGGTGGTGCAGGTCCTGATGGACAATACCACCGCGATGTATTACATCAACAGGCAGGGCAGTGTCAGGTCTTCAGCCTTTTGTCGGGAGGCACTCAGCCTCTGGAACTTTTGTGTGCGGCACGTCATTCATCTGGTGGCTGCCCACCTACCTGGTACCAGGAATGTCCTGGCGGATTGCCTCAGCAGGACTTTTTTGTCTTGCCATGAATGGTCGCTTCATCCGGAGGTGGTCAGCCTAATCTTCCACAGGTAGGGGGCTCCCTAAATGGACCTGTTTGTGTCCAGGCAGAACAGAAAGTGCTGTGTGTTCTGTTCTCTGCCAGGCAGGGACAAGGGCTCCTGTCGGACATCCTCCTGATCCTGTGGTCGGGAGCGCTGATGTACGGTTTCCCACCAGTGCCGTTGATCCACAGGGTCTGCTCAAGGTGAAGCAAGACAGGGCGGACGTCATCCTCATAACCCCAGTGTGGCCTCACTAACACTAGCTCAGCAAGATGTTGAGTCTTTCGGCAGCCACCCCACAGCAGCTGCCTCTTCAGCTGGATCTGCTGTCCTAGAACCATTGCAATCTGCTGCATCCGAATTTGGCAATGCTGCTCCTGACATCTTGACTACTGCATTGCTAAGTATGGACGAATAGGAGTGCTCCGCTGGTTTCCAACAGGTCCTACTGGGTATTAGGAAACCCTTCACAAGGGCTACCTACGTGGCGAAGTGGAAGTGGTTCACGTGTTGGGCCTCAGATCGATGAATTCATGCTGAAGAGGCCCCACTGCAGGACATCCTGTAATATTTGCTGCACCTTAGGTTCCAGGGCCTGTTGCTATCTTTGGTCAGGGCACAGCTGGTGGCCATTTTGGCATTCCACCCTCCATTTCAAGGCAGGATAGTCTTCATCCATCCCATGACGGCGCAGTTCTTGAAAGGTCTGGAGCACCTCTACCCTCATGTCCAGGACCTGGTCCCCCACCACGGGACCTGAATCTTGTGCTGTCAAGGCTCATGGGTCCCTACTTCAAACCTTTGGCTTCTTGTTCCCTCCTGCTTCTCTCCTGGAAGGTCTCCTTTGTGGTTGCTATAATTTCGGCCCATAGGATGTCAGAGATCAGGGTGCTCACTTTGGAGCTGCCTTATATTGTTTTCTATAAGGACAAGGTCCAGCTGTGTCTACACTTGGCTTTTCTGCCCAAGGTCTCCCAGTTTCATACTGGTCAAGACATATACTTTCCGGTCTTTTGTCCAAAGCCTCATGCGATGGATGAGGAATGCAGGTTGCATACCGTGGATGTTAGATAGGCGCTGACCTTCTACATAGATAGATAGAATGAAGCCAGTCCAGAAGTCAACGCAATTGTTCGCTGCTCTTGCAGACAGGATGAAGGGTTGCCCAGTGTCTGCCCAGAGAATCTCATCTTGGATCATGGCCTGCATCCGCTACTGTTAAGAGCTGGTGAAGGTGTCCCTGCTGGCAATCATGACAGCTCACTCCACTAGGACATAGGAGTCATTGGCGGCCTTCCTGGCGCAGGCGCCAATCCTAGAAATCTGTTGGGCCGCCACCTGGTCATCCATCCACATGTTCGCATCTCATTACGTGCTTACCCAGCAAGCTCAAGATGATGCTACATTTGGCAGGGCAATACTGCAAGCTGCAAGACTATGAACTCCGAACCCGCCTCTGAGGACACTGCTTGTGAGTCACCTAGAATGGATTCGACATGAGCAAACACTCAAAGAAGAAAAATGGTTACCTACCTCATGTCTATTCCACTACCCACCTTCCTGCCCCTCTGTCGGAGTTGTCGGCAAGAAGGAACTGAGAGGGCTTAGGGTTGACGGCGCCGGATATACTGCTGCATGAGCGCAGCACTCCAGAGGGCATCACAGCCGACCTACAGGTACCGCTAAACAAAAATCTCTGATAACCATGCACGTGGGCGCGTGTGCACACCTACAATGGAATAGACATGAGCAACACATCTCAAAGAATGCAGTTACGAAAGATAGGTAACCGTTTTGTGCTCAAACTAATTCAAGCCTCACAGAGCTGGGAACTGGGAGTGAGTTCATTCTACACGTAGATATCTGGTGTAGACATTCATCATGTTTCCAGTAAGCCAATATGCGGGCCAGTTAGGTTTAACAAGGCTGTTTCTTCCTTGTCTGTGCTTTATCCTGTCAGTTGTGGTTGGTGGCTCTTGTTAATTTTGTCTGCAAATGTTCTTGTCAAGAATGTCGTACAAGCTGACACCAACCTTCTTCATGTCCTCCTTCAGCATCTCAAACTATTTTTTGGGGGAAGTGTGTCTTGCTTGTGGTCTTTGTTCCATGACTACTCACTCTTGTACTCTCTGGCCACCGTATCCCACATCTTGTTGTTTCATGTGATCCATCCATCTCAGTCAGTACTATCTTAGCTTTTCCATGGTGGGTGCTACCTGCGTCATGGCTCTTACTGTTTCACTGCACAGCCTGTCAGCTCTCATCTCATTCAGCATCCACCTGAGTATTCTTATTTTGGCAGTTTGAAGTACAGTAGCTATTCTTCTCCCTTCCTCATTGACCAGCATTCCAATCCATAGATTGTGGCTGGCCTAATCGTGATCTTGGACACCTGGCTCTTTTGTTTACTTGGCTTGAAGCTGACTTCTGAAGTTTAACAAGGCTGTATTGTATTTTTTATTGTAGGGATTCTCCTATATGTAAGATATTGAATAAAAATAATTACATTAAAAGAACATTATTAAGGTTCTAAAATCCATCATTCAGGAGTTAACAATGCCAGAATTAAGGTTGCCCTTGAAATCTTAATTTGTTTCTATCTTGCCTATGTATGTTGATAGTTGTTAATCACATGATCACATACACTACGGAAAAAATTGTATCTGCCTCATTCAGTGAATGGGTAGTTCTCCAATATTTCTTTTTATCCTCCGCATTCAATATGTGGCCCCATGACTGACTTGAGAGATGTCAGCCAAACCCTGAACAGAATACAAAATAGTTAATTTCCTCATGGGTGTTTCTTTGGCACTTACTACAGTATGAGTACTTTATACATGTTAATTAATTTGTCTTCACATCACTCCTCTGATCCTGCCCGTCATCCCCATTTCTCACCCTTCTTCATTCTGTTGTGGGGTGGCTGCTTCCTCTTTCCTCTTCCTCATGGCCTGGATGCTTGTAGGAGGAGCATAGAGAACACTCAAGAGACTGTTTATGCCCTCACAGCTCTTGAGAGGATGAATTTCAGAGAAAAGTTCTGCTCAGCTTCTGCAGCTTTGGCTTAAGCATGCTCAGTGTAGATGGAATATTCAGAGAACTGAAGTGTCAAAACTTGTGAGAAGTATCTATTGAGCATGTGCAAATTAAGACTTTCAGAGGCTTATAACTTGGCCAGATTTGGGCATATTTTTGTAAGGATGGAATAAAGGCACATCTTTGACACTAGAACGTCTCCCTTACCAACTTTCAAGTTCCCACTCCAAGGCATGATGGAACTAGAGGTTCCCAGTGAAATAGCTGTATGAGTTCTTGTAACAAGGGGGGAAATGACACATTTTCATTCTTGGAAACATCTGAACCATTTTTGTTGAAACTTTCCCAAAAGAATTCAGCCCAAAATAGAGGACTGGTTTGGAAAACTTCCACACAAACTGTTAAAGTGTGGCCAAAGTATAAGCAACTGAAAAAGAGTGTTATAATGGGGAGTGCTGGACAATCTTAACTAGAGATGGAACTATAATGTGGGCCAATTTCACCTATAATACTGAAACCTATATAAGAAATAAAAAGGTGCCTTTGAATTTGTCATGTTCTAGCCACAACATTTATATGCTATGTTTCAAATATTAATATTAGGGGTACATTATATAGTAGGTATACTTGTACATTTTTTAGAGTAGCATCATTTTTTGGCCATATTTAGTTACTTTATGTAAACTACACAAAACACGTTTATAGTCATTTCAGTGCTTGATAACTTCAGGGTTCATTGCCCCTGTACATTTTTCAAATGATTAGCTTCTTAATGCATATGGCTTTAATTTACCCCCTACCAACATCTTTAAATGGGTTTTCATGAATTTTGAAAGTGGACGACTATAGTTGTGCTTCAGTGCTGGCCCTGATTGCTGACATAGAATTTCTTAAGTAGCCCGTACAATTAAAGGGATGGGAGGTTCAGACAGCTCCTACGGCAAAAGCTAAAGATTCTCTTGAAAATAGATTTGTATTTGGTTTCCCAGGGTGTTTTTGCTCTGTTTATTTCTGATGATTTGCCTGTTGCTTTTGTGAATGCTTTTACCTCAGAAATGTTACTTTAAAAAGTTGAAGGCATTAATTGCAGTTATCTGTTCTTCTGAGAACTTTTTTCAAGTTTAATCCTCTATAAAATGTGTTTTTAAAATTTTGTTATTAAAAGACCATTTATAGCATAGAAGTCATTTGTCAGAAATTGAATGAGGGTAGGTAGGACCAAGACTTGAGTACAGACATTGGTCTTACATCTGAATAAGTAATTTTGCTGTACATTTGCTTAACAAATTCTCAGCATAAATCCAGATATTTTTTCTTCCAAGTGTCAGGAAGTTTCGGAACCATTTGTTTTTTAATTAAAAATTTTAATTTTCCGTCAAAGCACATTGTAGCATTTTCAGGGGCAAAATGTCCTCTGCGGTATGCTCTCTCATGTGAGTGTATTAAATTTGTACCCAGCTTCAACCATTTACATTTCCACATTTGTGTTGCAAAGATGTTGGTTTATGCCTGATTTTTGTTAAGTCCTCAGCCATAATTTTTATCTTTCAGCTAGTTATTACACTGTTAATCAATTTTGTTGCAGTGAAAATTATTTCAAAATGTGTTGAACGTTTATTTTTTTCTTTATATAGTTCTTTTTTGCTCCCTTACCTTTTGTCCCAATTTCTGGTTCCTGCTTTGTCACAAGTAACAACCAATATACCACTCACTACTTCTAACCAGCAAGTTAAATAAGCTGTTTCCTTCAGGGAAAATGAACATAGCTTTTTATCATACTCTTTATTAGTGAGTCAGTTGTGCTGAGGGATAGGTGAATCAGGGCTTTCCCCAGTGAATAAGTTCATTACTTCTATCAGCCTTCCACTGGTCTGGAGATTAGGAGCTCATAATCACAAATCAAGATTGGGTAAACATTGGGATGCCGGAGAAGAGGCAAATAATATTAGGTTAGATATCTAGTACAACTAATTCTTGTTTCAAGTATTTCATATCACCCAATGCAGAAACCATATCATATATAAGAACTGGTTTCTCATGTTCTTGGGTCCTCTTTAGTAGTAGCCCTGTACACACTGGAACGATGGCAGCATGTCTGTGTTTTGATCTTTTGTTCCCATGTGCAAGAGGACAGTTGGCATTTGGCCTTTAGAGCATTTGTTGCCATCTGACCACGGATTCAGCAACAGATTGGGTCACATTCTGAAGGTTATGTTCACAGCTACAAGGGCTAGAAGCTTAATTTTTAATAAGAAAAAGTGTTATTTATGCAGAAACTGACAGCAGCCAACCAGGGAAATTCTGGTATGTTCTGGCATAGTGTATAATCACAAACAGGTTCATCCTGATCTCTCACACGGGTGTGGAGATCTGAGATAGAAGATTGAGATTTTGAAATGCATTTTAAAAAGGAGTATCAGTCAAATGGAGAGTGGTGGGTACTGTCTGCTCGATAGCTGGTTCATTTGCAGCCAAGGATCAAACTTCAGGTGTTGAACTATTATTGTTTTGTGAGTTAAGTGCATTTTAGGATGGATTTGTATGAGGAACATTCGTACCTATATTACAGCAAAAAAATAGGGAAGGCCTTATTTGCCTTCAGGTTTCTTTGGTGACTTCGGTTTACTATTATCAGAAAATTATTTTTGAAGATCTATATACAAGTCTGTCATTCAGTAGTATGTCAGTTCTGAGCAGGACAGAAATCCTTAGTTTAATGGAATTCATTTTTCTGAGATAGGAGTCAATTGCCTTGATTTCTTCCTTATTATGGTACTACCTAGAGGCCCCAGTACAAAAGGGTAAAACAGAAGCAATCGTTTCCCCAGAAAGCTCAGAGTCTGATTACGGAAAAATGGAACAGATGTATGAACAAGCAAATTAATATAGGATGGGGTTGCAAGTAAGATAACTATAAAGTTGTATAAATTTGCATAAACTGGAAGTCTGTGATCATAATAATCTCAAGATTTTCTGTTCCAGACTGTGACTGCAGAAAAGAATAAAAATCCCAGTAGAAAAATAATAAAATAATAAACAAACATATATTTACATCCTAGATAGAACCAAACAAAAATGTGTCTGGTGTAATTTGGTAACTTCTAATGTGTGAATGAAGACAAATATCTTTCCTGTTTTGAGTGCATAATGACGGGTAATGCAGAGTATAGCAAATGTAACTGTACTGCAAGATCTATCATTTTTCATATTATTGTTACTTGGCGACAGAACCTTGGGTGCAATCAGGACCCCATTGTGCTAGGTGCTGTACACATAATTAAAGGATGATTTGTGCTATTTTTCTTCTGATTCTGTTAACATTTAAAAAGAAGAGAAAATGGAAAATAAGTAGAGTATACACATTGGGAATTATCCAGGGCTCTAGGCTAAGAAACGTTCAGAAAGGGCATGTAGATTGGGAAATGCAAGCAGTTCCTTCTAGTTTGCCAACTCTGCTTATGCTGATAATTTGCAGATCAGCTCTGTGGCTGGACGAAGGCAGTACTAGAGAATGTGGGGCATTTTTCTTCATTTGTATTTTCTCATAAAGCACCTCCTTTTCTTCTTGGTTATCCATATATACCTTTTACTTTTATTAGAACAATTCAGTAACATACTTCATTTTAAAAAAGAATTGTTTATGGTTATTTCTGTTTGTAGCACGTTTGACTATCAAAACTTGATATGGAGAAAAAACTTGAATGTTGCTTTTTTCAGACAGGAGGGTGAGGTCTTTGTATGAATGCCAGGTTTGTGAATTACAGCTGTTGTAGTTGTCTTTTGGTCTTGATCCTACAGTCTTTGAAGTCGGAGGGTTTATTTTGCATGAATAAAGGGGTTGTAGGATTGGGCCATAGGTGTCCCCCCCTCCCTTTTTTTTTTTAAAAGAACTTTTCCCATACATAATGTTCTGGAATTCCTATTAAACTTACATAAATCTAGAACTAAGATGTTGTTTGTTCCAGACTTAAGTTAGTGATTTTCTTATTTTCACATTTCTTTCCTATATTTTAAAGATCTACGGGAACCAGCATTTTTGTTAATTTTCCAAAATATGTCTCAACTCATTTTTAAAGGTACCAACTCTGATTAATAAACACTTTTTGGAAAATGTTGAGAAGATTTTCCCTTAAATTCATTTTGCACTGTTGATCATACCATTTCTTTGTCACTTTGATTTTTAATTTTGTTCTAATCCCTTTGGTTTAGTTTATTTCTCTGCCGGGGTATGACTTGCAGTCGGTTTATATATGGTGAAGACTATCATGAACACACAATCGTAAATTCTTATTATTGTATTTGTTTTGGTATTTTGCTCATTACATACTATCTGTAATTTGACTCTCTCATAAATATAGCCTGTTGTGTAATGACTCGTTTTAGAATAATGAATACATACCATTTTATTCAGCATTCAGAGCAGTTAACACAATATTCCGTTAGCAGTAGAGGCAGAGCTCTTAGCAACACCTATACTTAAATTTCAGAGTGGTAGCCGTGTTAGTCTGTATCAACAAAAAGAATGAGGAGTACTTGTGGCAGCTTAGAGACTAACAAATTTATTTGGGCATAAGGCACCACAAGTACTCCATTCTTTTTACCTATAGTTAAGGTTGCCTAACATTTTCTGTTATAAGTGCTTGTTTTCAGTTGCTTATAACTTTGTTATACTCTAACCCATTGGGCTCTTTTTTCCCCATGCTTGCTGTGTTGCAGACAGAATTAACTTTCTATAATGTTTCAGTGAAAATGGTTCAGCCATTTCCAAAGAATGAGGTTAGGAGAAAAAAGTAGTTCTGCTACCTTCAAATTTGTTATGGGTATAGTTCTATAATCAGAGATGTATCCTTTTCTAGGTCATTGTAAATCTGTGTAGATTTTGCTATTTGGCTCAGTAGAGCTTGTTAGAACGTGGCTGCTAAAATCCCTAAAGCTGCACTGAGCATGCTCATTCCTCACAGAGGTCCCTGTGTGCCGGTTATATTGCGCGTGTTCACAGCCCTCACCAAACATTTTATGTGTGCAGTAGATGTGGTCACCCCATTGGTTTGAGGATATCTGGGACTAGATGTCTCAGAATGAAAGTTGTGCATTTTAATTGTGGTCGTTATTACTGTTCTTGGAGTTCCATGATGTGCAAATACAGATTTAAAGTGCCTGAGAGCTATCACTGTTGTGTTGTCTTCTAGTGGGACTACCTTTGGGAAATTGGTTAAGTAGTTCATTATAACCACATGATGATGTCTTCCCAAGGAATTGCAAGTTCTTTGTGCATTGTCATTGGTTCTTTCTGCTGGTAATGTCTGTACTTCTGATATGTTCCACACTTGCTTTCTTCTATGTCGCTATTAATTTGTGGCCAGAACACACCTTCTCTAGCTCTCCTTTTTGATTTGGTCATTCAGAGATGCCCATCATGTATTTATTTCAATATTTTCCTTCTCATCACTATGTAACCACGATCTCTGTTCTTTTCAAAAGCACACCTGAGATAACTGAAAGCTCCTTTTTACAGTAGGCATAGGCAGATAGAAAGTGTTTCCTCCTCCTTCCTTTACTTATTGCTTGTATCATTGCAATGTTTCAACCTTAGCTGTTTGTCACCAGTTCATCCCATGTGCCTGTAGATACAGCCCATGTCACTTACCATGTTCACATATATGTTCATTGCTTGTTCCAGATCATCAGACTGTGTGTTGTCAGATGGAGCATATACTCTTGCTAAATGGCATCCAGGTTGGAACTCCAGGGTCATATCATACTTCTGTATTTTCAAAAATAGTTGCAGTGTCTTTGGTGGTGTTTCTCTAGGTCCATTTTTGTGTACAGTAGAACCTCAGAGTTCATAGAATATCAGGGTTGGAAGGGACCTTAGGAGGTCATCTAGTACAACCCCCTGCTCAAAGCAGGACCAATCCCCAGACTGATTTTTGCCCCAGATCCCTAAATGGCCCCCTCAAGGATTGAGTTCATAACCTTGGTTTTAGCAGGCCAATGCTCAAACCAGTGAGCTATCTCTCCCTCTTGAACACCAGAGTTTTGAACTGACCAGTCAATCACACACCTCATTTGGAACAGGAAGTACACTATCAGGCAGCAGCAGACCCCTCCCCCCCCAAAATGGGGGGGCAAATACAGTATGGTACTGTGTTAAATGTAAACTACTTAAAAAAAAGGGAAAGCAGCATTTTTTTCTGCATAGTAATGTTTCAAAGCTGTATTAAGTCAATGTCCAATTGTAAACTTTTGAAAGAACAACCATAAAGTTTTGTTCAGAGTGACTAACATTTCAGAGTTACGAACAACCTTCGTTCCCAAGGAATTTATAACTCTGAGGTTCTACTGTATTGCATTCAGTTGTTTGTGATCAGTTTCTTCTTTGAAGCTACCACCAGAGAAAATCATGAAAAGTTGTACCTCCATATGCCAGATCTCATCGCTTCTCAGTTTTCAGTTTGTGAGTATGTCTTCTCTGTGGCTGTCATAGCTCTAGAAGTACACAAGGTTGGCAACCAGTCTGTTCCATGAGACTAATAGCATTGTTCCCAGCCCTGTTGAAGCATCTGTGGCTTTCAGTGGGCCAGAAGATTGCAGCTCTGGAGTTGATGTCTGAATGTTCGTAAAATTTTTGAACTCTTTCATGTTCTGGCATATATGCCCATTCAGTGCCCTTGTGGAGGTGAGTCTTAGGTGTGTTGTGTGAGCTGCATAGTTAAATATGAATTTGCTGACATAATTCAACAGGCCTAGCAACCTTTATATTTCCTTTTTATCTTCTGGTTTCAGCATGTTCACTGTTGCTCAAATCATTGATTTAATGGCAAAATCCCCTTTGAGGAATCTCTTCCAAGTATGTTATGTCTTGTGTTTGAAATTGACATTTGGTCTTACTCAGTTTAAGGTTATTAGCTCTTGCAATTTTCAGTACTCTCTTCAGTTGTTCCTGATGTTCAGTGGCAGTGCTGCCCCAAATTAGGTCATCATTGTATACTTTAATGCCTGCTAGATCCTCTAGCAGCTGGCTTATTTTACAGTGAAGTACTTTTTGGAGCCAAACATATTCCAAAAGGCAGTCTTAGGAAGTGGTATCTCCCAAACAGTGTGTTGAAACTGCAGATCTTGAAGTCCTCCATGTCCAAGGAGATCTACCAAAATTCTGCATCCAATTTGCTGAAAAATTTGGCTCATGCCAACTCAGACAACAGTTCACTTCTTGTGGGCAAGTGAAATTGTTCTCTTTTTAAGTTTTTGTTCAGCTCCTTAAGGTTTGTACATAGCTGTCGTCCCCCTCCTTTTTCTCTACAATTACTCGGGAGTAAATCCAATCTGTTTTGTTTTTCTATTTGGTGAATGATACCATTTGGTGTCATATTTTGCAGCTGTTTTTCCAGCGTCTTTCTTAAGGCTTGTGGAACTTTTCATAGAGTTTATTGCAGATTATGCATCTTCTCACAACTGTCTTGTATGTTACTTGTTTCTTGTGAATACATCTGTATATGATGTTGTTAATACTTTCTGATTCTTTGATTGTCTCTATGGCATACATCCTCTTAATGGGATAAAGCACCTCATGCATGTGTAGGCCCAAGACTGGTTGCTTACTTCTGTGTACCACCACAAGCCCTTGTTGTATCATTTCCCCCTTTTATTTAAATGTCAGTGTGCATTCTCCCAACACTGGAATTTTCCCTCCATTATACTCTTTCAGATAGTTTTGACTCTTCAACTTTTATATGCTCCTTATATCTCTCTGTTTCAGTTTACTATATTTATTTGTGCCCCTTGTATGTCACATAAGTGCCATTTGCGCATATTTTAATTAGCCAATCTTTTGAGTTTTCAGCCTCCTCCATTATTGTGCTTAAGAACAGCTCTTCCTCTTTATTGAAAAATCCATTACTGCACTTAATATATGCACTTTCCTGTATTCTCTGAACATGTTAGCATAAGGATTGGTTTTATTACTGTTTCTACGTATTGGCCTGAATGCTGGATATTTCCTATATTCATACTGGTTGCCACATTGCTTTACATGTTTCAGTCCCTGGACAATTTAATTTTTGTGAAATTTTCCTTTCCCAATTTAGAACCATCAAGGGAATAGAACCACTGTGAGTTTTACAGATCTTTTCATAGCAGGCGTCAGTAAACTTTACAGCACCATGCACCAATACATATATTATTCAGACTTGTTCTGTCAGGAACTTCCACCCCATCATATATTTTGTTCAATAGGTTTGAAATAAACACTTCCTTACAAATTAGCTGATGCACTGATTAGGAGAGACAGAGTTTAGTACTGGCCCCAAACTGCAATTTAGAGTTGAAATGTAGATAGTAATATTGGCAAAAAATACAAATTCATGTATTGGATCTTACAATCCAGGTTTTTTGTTGTTTTTAAATATAAGATAAAGGGCAAAATTCTTGCTTGCTTTACTCAGCCAAGAGTGTATAAGTAAGTTGCATGACTAAAGTGAATAGGATTGGTGGAAAATAAGCATCACCTACACAAGCCTTCATATCCAGAGATGTTGAAATCAGCAACAATAATGCTTCTCTCAACTAGGGTGTGGATATAAATGTGTGGGTGTTTTTTTAAAATGCATTAGTATTCAGGAGGAGAAAAAACCCTGTAATAACTTACCTGACATAATTTAGAACAGTTGAATACAGAACAGAGCAATTGGAGGGAGTGTTGTATCACTATTAAATAACCAAGGTAATGGCACGGAAGACTACGTGTTTGCTACTTCTCAGTGAGCTTGTTGGTACTAGCTGTAAGAGAGAGTTTATCTTCCGTTACCAGATAACAAGTTTTGTCCAAGTTCTGTGTGCACAAGTTTAAAGGTTGCTTTTTTTGTAGTAAACGAATTAAACCCCCCCCCCCAACTTTAATTGAATTGGTTTATATGACTACACTATTTGTTTTCTAGGATCTAAAGCTATATTAACTCAAATTCCCTCTATTTGTAAAAGGATGATCTATCAATACTTCTGTATTGTATGACACTGTAATATATACTATATGTAGTGTTGTGTATATACTGTAATATGAGGTTTATGTAGATGTCTGTATTACATGTGATCTTAAAACACTTCACAACCTTAAACAGATATATTTTAGAATAACTTCTCCTACCAATGGAGTGCCTCTAGATCGATGATCATATGCAGCTTGAGTTTGACAGAGCATAGCAACAATGTGCCCTTCATTTAAGGGCAGGAAATGAAGAAGAATAGTATGTCCAATTGAAAAAACAGGAGACTTTAGGTAGGCAGAATGTAATTACCCAAGTTGGAGTTTAGTCAGGACAATGGGCTTACAGCCTTATTCTTATGAATAGTGCCACTGGATATTTAATGACCACCTAGTTTTATGCCATTTGAAAACTGGGACCTCCCAGTATCATGATGTTCCAAGAACCCTGCTGTGACACTAGCTTGTTACTGTTTTGTTGAGACAATGCTACTTACTGAATCACCAATACCACTACTTCCAGCACCCAGTTCTGCAACAGACTTACATTAAGCAAGTCATTTGTACTCTCTTTGACTCAGGTTCTCTATTTGCAATATGAGTATATTGATATTATTCAGCTTTGTAACCCCTGTGAGATCTCTGGGGAAAAAAGTATTGGTAAAATATGAAACATTATTGATTTATTATTTGACTTAGAGGCATTTCCTCCAAGTTCTGATTTAATCTTATGGGTTTATTGCAATTAAAAAAAAAATCCAGTGACTACGAGGCTGAGATTGTAAGATTTTTTTTGGGCAGAGGCAGTCTTTTATTTCTGTGTGTACGACACCTAGCACAGTGTGGTCTTGGTTCATGACTGGGGATGCTAGCCACTACAGTAATACACACAATAAGATTTTATAATTATTTGAATTACTGATTTATCGTTATTTGTTGAGCTCCAATTGTTTGCATGATTTTGTTTTAGCGGTGTAAGTAAAGCACAAGCATAATCTTTTGCAGAATTGAGAACTGTTGCAAACATTTCAGAGAAGGAAGTTTCATTCTTGTATTTACGTGAAATACGTGAAATTCATGTCCACCTGTGGCATTGAATGGACAAAAGGTATGGTTGTAGGGTATTTAGATATGTCATATGCACATATTGTATATGTATATTAACTTTTAGTTTGGTAATATATGAAATGTAAAATACTCATAAGAAGTGAGCCCAGTTCCTTAGTAACATGAGATACTAGTTTAGCCAAAGGAACACCCTCTCATCTCCTCCACCAGTGCCTGTTTTTCATTTAGTGTAATGTATATTTTGTATTAAACATCTACTTGAGTGTTCTGTGCCAAGTGCCGTTATTGCTTCCAGACTGAAAGCCAAACAGCTTGGAAAATAAAGTACTGGTAACTTTCTTTACTGCAGATAATCTTTGAAGTAGTGCTTCTTTTGGACAAGAGAAATGATTAGTATATTAGATGAATCCTAAAAAAAAAACCAAAAAAAAAAAAAGACTTTTTTTGGTGGACAGGGGAAATTAACTAATGTCTTTTGAAGAACAAATCTTATGTGTCTGTTTATATCCTGGAGAAAAGGTAAGTTGCTTAATAATTTGTGTAATAAAAGGGATTCATATTCACTGTCTAATTGGTGGGAATGGTGTTCCATATGTCGTGCATCAGGTGAGTGAAGGCTTTTTCTATCTTGCTGATACTTTCAGAACGTTTTGTACAACACTTGCACCTTATGAACGTTTAAGAAAAAAACAAAAACCCAACAACTTGTACTAATGGTGAGATAGATGCTCTTTTTGCCTCTGGCAAAATCCTTTACCACAGATGGTCTTGCAGTGAAGAGAACTGATTTAACTTTTTTGTCTTATATTAAAAATGAAAATGGTCCCTACAAGGCTGGAAGATTGAGATTACACTTGTTAGTGTTTGCCATTTCCTTTGTGCATACCTGATTTCTTCTCTTTATCTTCATGTAATCAGCAGCTATATCCATTTCCAGAATCTAATTGAACGTAATGAAGAAAGAGGTTGGGCTGTTAAGCCTCTGCATTCTTTGCTCTTTGTGCTGATCATGGTGCTAAAAAGAGATGAGTTAACATAAACCTGAGTAGGCTGTTTAACCTTTTTTCTCTTCTGGAAATGTAGATGCAATAACATTTGCAGCTGAAAAGGCTCATTCGCAGTTTCTAATGTTTAAGGATGCAAATGAAGCATTTTGTCTTTACTGTCGCCTGGAGGTGTTATGCAAGAAAACAGAAAGAGGTTTCTAGGATTAGTTCCACAGATTTCTTTTATCATGTAAAAAACCAAGGCAGGTTTCAGTGCCATGAACTGAAGAAAACAATATGGAAAACATCTAGGGAAAATGCTTACATGTTTTCATCTAGTTCTACCTAAATTTTCTGAGTGTTCATTATTTATGAAAAGTTAAATACTTAGTTGTTATGGTGCATAATGTTAAAGTTAACTTTATATCCTTTTTGGGATCCTCACTTTTTTTTAAAAGTATCCTATAAATGGAAGCACAATTGATCATTAATATTTGTAAGTCACATAAGTTACTGTACACTTACATTTTATAGTAGATTTTCTTTGTTAGAAAATGCTTTCTGACTTCTTATACGGTCTGGTGCTGCATTTGGGTTCTTCAGAAGTGTATAGTTATAATAATAAAAATATGATTACTTAGATTATTCTTAAGCCTTGATTTGGTGTTTTATTAAATTAGATTTGGTCTTCATAGTAAAATCCAAAGCAAAAATTTGAATTTGAATACTTTTTCACAAAGATCGTTAGCTTTTTGAGAGTGCAGAGAACATTTTTTCAATTTTGCTGTTGCACTCTCCTGTTAATGATATTTTAGTGTTCTTATTATTGCATTTCTACAAATTGGAAATTTCTTCTAAATAAAGAAAATACAGTGTATTGTATATACTATGAAATTCCTGTGTGATGGTTAATAAATGTGAAAATTAGTTCATACTGTATGATAGTATGATTTTGGAATATATATACCCTTATAAGATTAATATTCTTTATTGTGCCATTCTAATTACCATGTTATGGGTATAGAATTTCATATTTTAGGAAACTTGAAAATAAATGTTAGTTTCTAATATTAATTTTTCATTTAGTTATTTGGGCCTTAGGTGATGCTGACTAGATGTATTATGGCTTCTCCTTGACCCCTACCCAAGAGGTTACATACCTTTCCTCTGAGACAACCAGTTGCAGAGGTAGTGGAATTATAGTCCTATAATGCAATCTTGGGTCCAGTCCATACTGGGCCAGAAACAGTGCTTGGAATTCATGTTTAAACTTTATTTAAGCATGATTCTATCTAAACAGAATTCTGGAACAGTTAGACTGCCCTTCTGTTCTCCCCCACCCCGCCTTTTTTATATTAGTTCTTGTGGAAGTGTACTTAAATATAGTGTAAACACTATGCTCATACTCTCTTCACAGCCCATTACAGACAGGGCAAGAGTGTCAAATGTTCGGTGCAACTTGAGGTAGTCCTATTTTTGTATCCTGACCATAGGAGGCTTGTGCTTGTCATATGGACAAAAATGTATTAAATATCCAGTAGGCTAGATTGATTACGTATGTTATTTTATTGATATTATAGGACAAAAATTCACTGTCTCCAATAAAATGATTAATTTGCAACAAAATTTATTTCTGGCTAATTGGCTGTCTGATCATATATATATTGCCATTACTACGTATAAGTTAGACTATTACTTGGAATGAAGAGTGGAGCTTAAATTCATAGCAGTTCTCAGTGTGCTAGTGGTGTACTACAGAGGAATATACAAATAAATCTTGTTTGTCAATGTTTTAATAAAGCAAAAACATAAATTTAAGCCTCCCACTTGGATGAATTCCAAGTAGATTAAATACTATCCAATATATCTCAGCGATTTCAGGATTTTAAATGAGTATCGTATCATGGTCACATGGCGGTGGGAAAGAACTAGATGGGGAAGTGACCCAGTATGGCTAAACTAGCTTCATAGGAGGATGAAGAACTGGTGGTGCTTTTCTGTCTCCTGTTGACATTTTTAGAATAGTTTTGTGGGAGGAAAAAGATTTTGAGTTGTCAGATGCATAGGACAGTGAGTTGGTGCATGTGTCGAAAGGGAGATTGTTTCCCTCTTATTTTTAGAAAGCACAAGTTTTAAACTAAATTTGAAGATAATTTAAGAATTTTTTTAAACCCATGTTGTTGTTTGTTTTTTTTTAAAACATGCAGGTACTTTCTTTCTTGGACTCAACATGTAGGAATATTGTGAGTCTGTCCTATCTTCTGCAAGTGTAGAATGTAGATTTATTCTGGAAGTTCTAAAGTGGACTCATCTAGAATCTATTCTTCTTTGGTAGCCCTGCTTGCATTAGAGAACAAAAAGACAGCAGAGAAGTTTTATTTGTTTGAACAGTGGACTCTGTGCAGCACAATGAGAAGTGGCTTGGCCATAGGATCCAGTTCATGACATCTTCATTGCTCCTCTTTTGGAGAAGTATTCAGACCTTGATCCTGAGAGCTCCTGAACTCTGGCTCAGATCCAGTAAACATTTACGCATGAGCTTAACTTCGTCTGTGATTTGTCCCAAGTCAGTGTGACTACTTACGTGCTTAAACACTTTGCTGCACTGGGGTCACAGTGTTCAGCTCCTTGTAGAACTGAGTCCCAGGGACGGCTTTAGGCCGATTCCTCCGAATTGGGCCCCGTGCTTAAGAGGGACCCGCGCCCTAAAGAAGAGCATCTAATTTTTTTAAATTTTTACTTACCCGGCAACGTTCAAGGTCTTTGGCGGCATTTCGGCAACAGGTCCTTCACTCACTCCGGGTCTTCGTCAGCGGGTCCTTCAGTGCCGCAGAAGACCCAGAGCGAGTGAAGGACCCACTGCTGAAGTACCGCCGAAGACCTGGACCGCCGCTGGGTATTCGAATCTGGCCCCGCAGTTCCTAAAGCCGGCCCTGCTGAGTATGTAATACTTTCCTCTACGCTTCTAGGTGAAGTTCCTTTCTGCATCACTTTTTCTGCTCCTTCTCTTCGTAGCTTTTTTCCTTTTCTTCCTCATCCCCCCTCACCTTCCTGGGGTGAAAGTAACATTATTGGTGCTGGCACCGGCCCCCAGAAGGGGTGAGGCCTCAGGTGCAAGGGGCAGGGCTGAGGGGTCAGCATCCCCCAGCCAGCTCATCTGTGCAGCCTGGCCCGCGCCATCAGGGGCTCCAGCGGTGATTTAAAGGGCCTGAGGCCCTGGCCACTTTAACATGGCTGCCCCTTCCGTCCCCTCACCCCTCCACACCCATCATCGTCCTTGCCAGTAGGGACCTAGCAGGGCTGCTGATGGTGGGGTGGAAAAGGGATGGTGATGTTAAAGTGCTTTAAGCGGAGTCCTTAAAGTGCTGCTGTGGCAGCGCTTTAATGTCGGCTAGTACAGGCCGGTACCAGCAGCCACTTTTTACTGGTACTCCTTACCGGCCCCTACCAGCTTACTTTCATTCATGCACTTTCCTAACATATATCGGAGTCTGGACTGCCAAAAGTATATGCAATGACTGGCACTTCTGTCAGTGAGATACTGTGCATCACTGTCTCAAGAAGCTGAACTTTCCTTCTCCTTCTCTCTCTTCTGGTCCTCTGAAGAGTTTGATTCTGGCAGACTCAATGATGAGGCTATAAGTGATTAATTACAAAAAATCTAATATATATAAATAAAGATCAAAGACTCCTTTAAAATAGAAAAATACAAAGGAAATGTAAGCTTTTTAATACCAGTCTTCACAAATATTATTGACTTGTGACTGAGTGGTAACACTTTCATGAGAAGAAACTTGTTCCTGTTGTGTGTTCATAACTACTTAAGATTCAAGAATATGAAAGAAACCTTCTATTGTATCTATACTATAGATGCATCAGAATCTCTTTTTTAATAAAAAGTTGGTCATTTCACTAGGGTGATGCATCTCCAAAAGATCCAGTTAACAAATGAATTCCATGTAACTTAATCACCTCTGCGAATGTCTGGAACTTTCCCCTTGCCTTTGCAGTTTGTGAAACTCTCTCTCCCACCCTCAGTTCTGGATGATGATTCTCTCCCTCTCTGCTAGTTCAAGAAATAACGCAGGTTTTTGATTCTCTCTGCTAGATCTACCTGAAGGAATCATACTTCCACATTCTTATCCATCTGTTTCGCTGTTTCTGTCAGACACTTCTTCAAAATAGGTTTCAATTCAACTACCTTCAAACTTAGGCTCCTAGTTTTCTGTTTAAGAAAAAAACAAAGATCAGAAAACAGAGTTGGTTTTTTCTGTTTACGTTCATATTGTCTATTTCCTTAAATCCATTTAAAGACTTAAGCCCTAAGCTGACTTCTTCTGAAACCAAATCTCAATTTAGTGCTGCAGGTTCTCATTAAACCATTCTATGAACCACTCCAACAATCCCCTTAGTATTATCCATTACTTGACTCCCTCAAAATAGCCCTTTTTTAGTGGCCCTCAATTCAGACTATATCTGAATTCTTTTCTGAACAAAGTAGTTGGTGTTCTGAACACCACCCTCTTCCCTAAGATCCCTAAGGTGCTCATCCCTAAGATCAACTCCTTATTTCATGTCAGTGAGAATATCTTACCATCTCTGCATTCTAAGCAATCCCAAAGAGACCATTTTGTAACAAATAATGCACATTGATTGTTATTTTGTAACGTTGTGGCATTGCATTTTTCACATTTTGGTGTTTATTTCAATAAGTTGTTCTTTATTGACACATCAATAAAATGTGAAGTCACAGTTACTGTGACATCAGCCATAATAATCATAAATGATTACATTGTCTTAAAAGGATAAGATAAATAGGTGACAACCCTACATACGCACACGTAAAGTTAATTTTAACTTTGTAGTTAGATGTTTGGCTGTATGTGTGTGTGTACCCTCTGTGTGTAGCCCCAGCCCTACGCAGGCAGCTGGCACGGCGGACCTCGAGCGAATCTCTCAATGACCACATAATCCGTTAACCGATGAAGGCACCAGGCCAGGTTTATTGTCGATGAAGCACAGTATTATTATCCCTCAGCCTCTACTAGACCACTAATACATGTATGCCCATAACAATGTACCAGCTCAGTGAATGGCGAGACTTTCCGTTCCTCCCTAGGCCAGACAAAAATACTCCCTAGAGGGTACGTCTACACTACAGGATTAGTCCGATTTTACATAAACCGTTTTTGTAAAACAGATTGTATAAAGTCGAGTGCACACGGCCACACTAAGCACATTAATTTGGCGGTGTGCGTCTATGGTCCGAGGCTAGCTTCGATTTCCGGAGCGTTGCACCGTGGGTAGCTATTCTGTAGCTATCCCATAGTTCCCGCAGTCTCCCCCGCCCCTTGGAATTCTGGGTTGAGATCCCAGTGCCTGATGGGGCAAAAATCATTGTCGCGGGTTCTGGGTAAATGTAGTCACTCATTCCTTCCTCCGGGAAAACAACGGCAAACAATCATTTCGTGCCCTTTTTCCCTGGATTGCCCTGGCAGACACCATAGCACGGCAACCATGAAGCCCGTTCAGTTTTTTTTTACTGTCACTGTATGTGTACTGGATGCCGCTGACAGAGGTGTTACTGCAGCGCTACACAGCAGCATTAATTTGCTTTTTCATGATAGCAGAGATGATTCAGTCGTTCTGTACCGTCTGCTGCCATTGTAAATTGGCAATAAGATGACGGTTATCTGTCGTTCTGTACTGTCTGCTGCTATCATGGGTGCCCCTGGCTGAGGTCGGCTGGGGGCGCAAAGGCAAAACCGGGAATGACTCACCAAGTCAATCCCTCCTTTATGGTTTCTAAAAATAGAGTCAGTCCTGCCTAGAATATGGGGCAAGTGTGTAGAGAAGCAGTGTATCAGAGAGCACAGCTGCTCGGTGTCAGATCCCGCAGAAATGATGAGCTGCATGCCATTCACGGGGGGTGCCCCTGCAACAGCCCCACCCGTTGCTTCCCTCCTCCCCCAACCTTCCTGGGCTACTGTGGCAGTGTCCCCCCCATTTGTGTCATGAAGTTATAAAGAATGCAGGAATAAGAAACAGTGACTTGTTAGTGAGATAAAATGAGGAGGAGGCAGCCCCCCGCTGCTATGACAGTCCAGGCAGGACATTAAGCGGTGTGGGGGAGAGGAGCCCAGCATCCCGCTGCTGTTATAGTCCAGGCAGTACAGAATCTTTTCTTTACACAGGAAAGGGAGGGGGCTGATGGAGCTCAGCCCCCAGTTGCTATGATGAAGACGGTTACCAGCTGCTCTGTACCATCTACTGGGAATGACCAGGAATCATTCCTATTTTTATCCAGACGCCCCCGGCCATCCTCACCTGAGGCCAGCCAGGAGCACTCATGGGCTGATGGTGACGACGGATAGCAGTCATATTGTACCGTCTACCACCGGGGAGGGGAGAAGAGCGGATACTGCTCTTCAGTGCTGCAGCATCGCGTCTGCCACCAGCATTCAGTAGACATAGGGTGATATTGAAAAAAGTGAAGAAACGATTTCTTTCCCTTTTCTTTCACGTGGTGGGGGGAGGGAGTAAATTGACGAGCTATACCCTGAACCATGCTGGACAATGTGTTTGAACCTACAGGCACTGGGAGCTCAGCCAAGAATGCAAATACTTTTCGGAGACTGCTGTGGACTGTGGGATAGCTGGAGTCCTCAGTAACTCCTCCCTCCCTCCATGAGCATCCATTTGATTCTTTGGCTTTCCGTTACGCTTGTCACGCAGCACTGTGTAGCCTGTAGATTTTTTTCAAACGCTTTGGCATTTCGTCTTCTGTAACGGAGCTCTGATGGAACAGATTTGTCTCCCCATACAGCGATCAGATCCAGTTATCTCCCCTACGGTCCATGCTGGAGCTCTTCTTGGATTTGGGACTGCATCGCCACCCGTGCTGATCAGAGCTCCACGCTGGGCAAACAGGAAATGTAATTGAAAAGTTGGCAGGGCTTTTCCTGTTTACCTAGCCACTGCATCTGAGTTCAGATTGCTGTCCAGAGCGCTCACAGTGGTGCACTGTGGGATACCGCCTGAATGCCAATACCGTCGATTTGCGGCCACACTAACCCTAATCCAATATGGTAATACCGATTTTAGCGCTACTCCTCTCGTTGGGGAGGAGTTCAGAAACCATTTTAAAGAGCCCTTTATAAAGGACCGATATAAAGGGCCTCATAGTGTGGACGAGTGCGCTGTTAAATCGGTTTAACGCTGCTAAAATCGGTTTAAACGCGTAGCATAGACCAGGCCCGAGAGACATCTTTATACCTCGATACAAATAAGTTAGTATTGCCCCCTAACATAGTTAGTTACTGCCCTCTGATGTCGCTAGTTATTACCCATCACCTTGTACACATTGGTTCTATCAAAACATCTTTATTACGTACTGTCATTCTGACATTATTTTTTAGGAGGAGTCAGTGTGTTCCTGTTATCCTTGGGGATTGTTTTTGTACCATCCTTGATATTGGGATATTCTGGTACTACTTGATATCGGGATATGTTTGCATGAGTACTCTGTGACTAGCGCTTATTAGGAATGTGTATTTCTGCAATATCAGCCCTGTTCTTGCCAGATTCTATGAGCAGGTCCTGCCTCATACCAGGCCTCTGATACAAGGGCTTATGTCTCAGGCTCTCTTCCTGCTAAAAATTCCCCCATTTTTTGTCTTTTTTTATGGGGAGGATATTTACCCATTGTCCCAGAAAAGCATAATGCTTGGACTGAAGATGGCCCAGTGGGCTAAACACTGTTATGGGGCCATCTTACTTTTCCATCCACATATTCACGCCCTGTCTGTTCCTTAGTGTGCACATTCCCTTGTACGACTGATGGACAGATTTTATTTTCCAATTGTTTTTAGTCTCTTATAGTGGACCTGGGAATGTTAGGCCTGGCACCATGGCTGAGGCATGGGTGTAGAGTTGTACTTTGATAACCTGTGGGTGACATGAGGAGACCTTTATACTTTCTTGGTGGTCAGTGAGTTGGGCTTTGGTCAGGATTATAGTAATATGCACATGTGTATATGTTTGTACCTTAAACATTTATTATAGGACACATTTGGTTCAATATACCTCACAGAGTATCCAAGTATACAGATGTCCAACAGCCTTTACAAACTGGTATAAGTACAAACATTTGCTTTAAAAATATTTTAATAAGCATTTGATTATTCCTTATAATGAGTATTCATTACTATGGCAGTGTTGATGGTGGCTGACTTGGATCATTCCACAAACTTTAAAGCACAAATCCTGAACTTCAAAATAGTATCAGTGTTAAATGGCAGTTGTGAAAATACTGGTATTCAGTAAGCTGTCCTTCCTCAACACTTTCAGTTGTGGTGGGTAACTTTTACTTCTTAACTCATTGATTAGTTAGAGAGAGGTTCTTCTCTTTTAAATCAAGCGAATGGGAAAAGCCATACAGTCTGGCATGACTACTCTTTTGATGGTTAACTTTAATCCTGCTTTGAACCCCATATAAAATTTTGATTATCTTAATAATGTAATAGTTCTGGCTCTAATTCTTGAGTACAGAGGACACACAAGCTCCTTTCACTATGTGTGTGTGCGCACACAGAAAAAGAAAATAGTAACTTTCAACAAAGGTGATTGCAGTGGAATTGCCGGTGGGCCTGTATAATATTATCCCTTAGTAGAAGATCCTAAGAAACTGATATGAAAGGTACATTTTTCACTGAAGAAAACCCACTTTTGTTGGCTAGCGTCATAGGGGATTAATGAGGAAAAATCATAATTCATGCTTCTGGTATTAAAGTAATTTTTATGCCACCCTGTTTCCAGCTGAATGTGGAAAACCACATTTGTAAGATTTTGCTTGTCTGAAGGATGCATGCAAATATTATATTTTCCATATTGCAGTATTTTCAATATTTTTCAAGTTCAGTCTTCAAAGTCTTTTAAAATGTTGACTAAGAGACTTTATACTTTCATTTTGATGTTGGATAAGGCTTTGGTTTAAAGAATGCATAATGAGATCCTGAACTGTATTATACTTTAGTAAGCAATCTTTATAAGTCACTTGTGGCTATTTCAATCATTGGTTAACTGGACTCCTCTCACTCAAGGGATAGTTCTGATTTTCAAACTGGAATTCTTTGACTTTCTGCTGTTTTCTTTGGCCTTGCTTTGATTTATACAGACATGGATTATAGGGGGTTTGGATCTGTGTGTATGCATGTTTAACAAGTCCATATACATTTTTAATGTACCAGCTCAAATGCTTCTTCTCTTTTAGTTATGTTTCTCCATAAATATATTATTCTCCAAATAAAGTTTCATTAAGAAATTTAGATTTTTCTTGTGTAAACCCATAATGAACTCCTGCCTAAGGATTTTTTTTTTTAATTTAAACCTTCATTATCTCCACAGGCATCAGAAGGTGTCACCTTTGTTGGACCTGACACACATGCTATTCAAGCCATGGGAGACAAGATTGAAAGCAAATTATTAGCCAAGAATGCAAAGGTCAACACAATCCCTGGCTTTGATGGAGTGGTCAAGGTGAGAAACTGTTAAACCGCTGTCTCTCCTGTATAGGCTCTCACATTGTTTAAATAAAAGTACCACTCTTTTTAAAGGTGTGATATAGGATGCAATTATAAATTCAATATTCCAACTTCAATAGAAGATCCAACTGAAAAAATGTCATGGTCCTGATAGTTTCAGTGGCAAAAATGCTTCTGAAGAGGAAGAGCTGTTGAAAGAATAGAATGAATTGTCAAATATTAAGCAGTATGCCATGGACGGCATACGAAGTATGGTTCCTCAAAACAGCTCACATTTTAAATTACATTTGCGATAGTTAAGACAGGGGAATATGAGTTTAATACACTAGGTGTAGATTGGTGATTGTGTATGTGTGCGTGTGTGTGTGTGCATGCATATATACCTTGATGTATGTTTTTTATTCCTTTATTTTCCCCCCAGTTGTATTAACTTTATTGTCATGACCTAGGTAAAGTGTTGCCAAAGTTAATATGTTAAGTATTTGTGGACAGCACAGGTTTTGCAGTGGCAGTGGCATTTGATACACCATGTATATTGGGTAGTTCTCCCCAGTACTGGGTCAGTTGTAGACTACCATATATTATGAGACTGGTTCTATAAAAAAGCTGTTTCCTTTCTTTTCTTTTTCTTCCAGACTTATAAGCAGTGTTTCTTCCATGATTTTAGTAGGAATTCTTACACTATTTCCCATAGGTTTCTCAACCATCTTTGCTGTGTTTCTTACAGTGAAATGGAAGATATTTTGATTTCATCTCTCTTGACATATTGATTGTGATGTTGGTCTTCTATTTTTCTGCCTTTGTGTGTGTCTGTGTGTAGGCTACATAATGGGTTCATAATACAAAACTGTTTTCACATGCTGAAAACTTGTTGAAACTTTCACCTTTTGGGGTGAAATTTCTCATGGTTGGTCTTCATCTTCAAGTTGAATTTTTGGGATAAATTAGGGTAAAAATCTCTTCATCTGTTTTTGTTATGGGAAAAAGGGGGAAAATATTTCCCATTTAAAAAAAATTCTCATCAATATTTTTTTAATTTAGCTGAAGCCAAAAACAGCTGAAGTTATAATCTTGACACTTGGCATTGACCAAGTCCTCACAAGGCTTTGTGTACATTATGAAATATTGTTGCATTTTGAAGATGGTTGTGAACAAATGAATTTCTTGACATAATGCTGACCATAGTTTAGGGCTTGTCTACTTGGGGAATTCATGGGAAATTTAGTGCAAAATATCTAGGGTGTGAATTTAAAGCGCAAGAGTGCCTTTTTGCGGTATAGGTTTATCTTCTTCCAAAATGGATTAAGCTAAACTGCACAAAAGCATTCTTTGCACAAAATAAGTGTGTCTGCACAAGGAGATGGTACTGAATACTCACTGATAGTTATACTGAACTAGCTATTCTGGGCTTTTCCCCCGTAGACAAACACTTAGTGATCTTCATAGACCAAGACGCAGTGTTCAGCATCATGTCATCTACCCAGGATTAAACCCTTCTGGTGTTTTTTGCTGGAAGAAATGAGTGACAGAGAGATTAATGGGAGAGAGGGAGGTAGAGAGGACATGATGAGGGGAGAAATTGAAAGAACATATCCTATGGACCTGGGAGCTGATGTAGTCCTTCATCTCCAAGTTCTGCGTTTCAGGGTATATCTACACTGCCCACATTACAGCACAGCTGTGGCGGTGCTGTGATATGGGCAGTGTAGACACACTTTATCGCCAGGGGAGACCTCTCCCAGCGATTTAAAAACAAACCAAAAAAACAAACCCAAAACAACCCACCCCAAGCAAGCGGTGGTAGCTTTTAAAGCACTGTCTATACTGGCACTTTTCAGTGCTAAAACTTTTGTCACTTAATGGGATGTTTTTTCACACCCTTGAACGAATAAAGTTTTAGTGCTGAAAGTGGCAGGGTAGACACAACCTAAATCTAGCTTTTCCTGCAGCAAGAGAAGCCAGCCTGGCTTTTGCACAGGTAGCTTTGCTTCCATGATGCTTTCCCCATAGAGAGACAGTTTTACAAAACCTTTTTTTCCTATGTGGATGCCTCTTTGGATTGGCCTGAGAATGACCTAGATAATGACTGGACGCTGGATGCTAGTCACTGTGGATCTGCATATGCTAGGCAAAATAGCATTGCTAGTGCTGTGGAAATGCCTGGGGCCTGCGATGTCTGAAGGACTCACTGGTTTCACAAATAAGTGTTCACAGGCATTTTACAATGGCATTAGCATCCAGGAGAGTGCACTGCCTTGGATCAAACCTTTATAAAGCCACTCCCTATGCTGGTGTGCTCTTTGCTGGTGCAGTGCTAATGTTGATGGGAATGCAGAGGTCATCTTGGATCCATTGCAGGCTTCTATGTCTTGTCTTTCAGCAACTGCTCCATACCAGGTTTGAAAGACTTAGCAACAGTCTAGCTGTTACCTAGGCCTGGTCTACACTAGGGGTGGGGGGTTGATGTAAGATATGCAACTTCAGCTACGGGAATAGTGTAGCTGAAGTCGACGTATCTTATTTTGGTTTACCTCCCATCCTCACGGCGCAGGATCGATGGCCACGGCTCCCCCATTGACTCCACTTCTGCCTCTCGCCCTGGTGGAGTTCCAGAGTCGACGGGAGAGAGTTCTGGGATCGATTTATCGCGTCTAGGCATAAATTCTAACAATCCTAAGGGCAAGTGAGGACTGCAGCTGGAAAATAATCCGATGAGTAGGACCCATGGAGTTGAATATTCAGAAATAGCTTTTATTTTACACATGAAACTATCAAATGTTTATGGAACACTTAAAACAATTTTATGATAATTTTTAATATTATTGGGCTATGAAAAACAAAACTTGTGTTGTTCAGAGATGTTGGGAACCCCCTAAACCCGAAAGGCGAAAGTTTTGTCGACGACAAGCACTAGTGTGAAGAGCGCTCAGTGTGAAGCGTGCTCCTGCCAACAACGCTAACGCCGCTCATTGGGGGTGGAGAGCCAACAGACAGCGGCTATACTGGGCGCATTTTAGCAGCCCAGCTGTGGTGGCACAGCTGTGTCGCTGAAAGCTGGGTAGTGTAGACACAGCCTTAATGTTTTCAGATACTGGTTGTTTTGTGCTATTGTAAAATACCCTGATTTTGTGGGCTTGATGAATGGTTAGCAAACACTAACGACAACTAATAGCTTGTTTTCCAAACAACATTGCACCTACAGGCCTCTGGCATAAGTACATATAGTCAGTTATTTTCCCCATCAATAACTGAAAATAACTGACTATGTACTTATGCCAGAGGCCTGTAGGTGCAGTGTGTTTTGGAAAACTAGCTCAGAAATTCCCAGAACCCCAAAAATGAATGGACAGAGGATCACTAGTAGTACGTTTGTATTAGTATGTGAATGACAGGCAGCTGTACGTGACCTTTATGCCAAAAGTAAACAACGTCATCTCCCAGCACCTACTTGAATGAAGAGCAGGGACTATCAAAACTCCTTGCACCCCCCCCCACCCAAATCCTCATAAAACAAAACTTACTAATCAGGTTAGATTTCCTACCTTCTGGGGAGAAAGGAAAATTGTTTCTTTTAGATTCTTGTGAGATTCCTGGATATCAGAAACAACCTATAGAGATGCACACTAGTCAACACTGCTCCCACATGAAATAAAGCCTTGAACAGAAGAGAGGTTGACTTGACTAGTAAAGCCTGTGGCATTATATACTTAGACCCACGGGAAGAACCCCATCAACCGAAGTAAGATAATATCTGCCTACGATTGCCTTGAATCCCTGATTAGAAGGAATCACAACAGATGTGAACTTGTTTATTGTGGTATCCACCTGGATCACAAAGTGTTACAGGGCTTTTAGTCCCTGAGACAGAGTTTTTTTTGATCAATCAGCTAGAGTGCAGAACAGCTCTGCATTCTATTTGCCAATTCAGCCAGGAAACGAAGGGCAATGCGGTGAGGAGCTCAGTGGATGCTATCACAGGAGCTGCATTCAAGGAAGGGGATGAGGACCTAAAAGTGTGGTGTTTGGTCTCAAACTTGTTTTTAACTTTGCATTTCTGCCTTTCTAGTAGCCATCCACTTGGCCAGTGAGCATGAGAGCCTTCAGGCTCTTCTGTGTTTGAATCCCTACCTGACTTTTCATCAGGACAAGGTAGTCTTGAGGAGTGGGATTTTTAAAGACACAAAGGGCTTTTATGTTCTCTAATTCCACTGAAAGTCCTTGAGAGTTGGATGCCTAACTCTCTTTTGTGCCCAACTCTGTTCTCCTTTTTACTTACCAGGTTGACTTCCTCTTTCCATTTGTAAAGAAAAATGCCTGCACACTCTCTGCCTGAAGAGAGCTTTGCATAATACTGTAAAGACCACTTTACAAGTTAGAAAGACCGATCAGGGTGGTGGTTTTTTGATGGACAAAGAGGCATAAGAAAGATACATGCTTCACTGTCTTGTTCAGTTCAAGACTGCATTAAGGAAGAGTACATTGCTCAGAGTGAAGAGCTGTCTGTCTGTTTATTAAATGTCATTTAAACAGTGCCACGAAATGTACAGGGTGCTTCACAAATCTAGAATAGAACACGTCCGCTTCCTCAAATAGCTTATCATTTAAGACAATGGTTTTATACCCATGGTCCATGGACCCAAGGGCATCTGCAGGCTATGTCTAAGATTTCCAAAGGGATCCGCACCTGCATTTGAAAAATTTTAGTGGCCCTCAAATGAAAAAAGGTTCAAAATCACTCATTTAAGAGATGAGACAAACAAAGATCTAAACACAGCACAACAGTTCAGGCAGGAGAGGCTGTGGAGAGGTTATTGGCCAGGAGAACAAAGTACTGTACAGTAGAAAGGATTCTTTCAAGGGTTCGTCTTTAAGAAGAGTTTTGAAAAATGGAAGAAGGTGGTGCCGGCATTCAAGAGATGGGAACCTGTTCCTAGGGGAGTTATCAGCATAAATGAAGGTCTGAAGTCAAGAGTGGAAGAGGGAGATGAAGGGATCATTGAAGATAGAGTTTGGGAGCAGCAGTGAAAGTGAGTTGGGAAGTAAGAGGACATAAGAGCGCAGCTGTGGGTGAGAGCAGGATTATGCAAGAATATGAGGATGAGGAGCTTGAATCTGGTACAGTAAGATCAAGGGAGTCAGTAGAGGGCATCGGTTTGAGAACATGAGGACTTCAGCAGATATTTTGGTTAGACTGGGGCCTGGTCTACATCTTAAAATTTAGGTCAACATAGCTACATCTCCCAGGAGCATGAAAAACCCACATCACTGAAGGTATGGCTACACTTGCAGCTGTATAGCGCTGCTGCGGGAGCACTTCCGCAGCAGCACTTTGAAGTGCGAGGTGTGGTCGCGGCTCCAGCGCTGGGAGAGAGCTCTACTGGCGCTGCAGGTACTCCACCTCCCCGTGGGGATTAGCTTACAGCACTGGGAGCTGTGTTCCCAGCGCTGGGGCACTGTTTACACTGGTGCTTTACAGCGCTGTAACTTTGCTGCGCGCAGGGGGGTATTTTTTCACAACCCTGAGCGAGAAAGTTGCAGTGCTGTAAAGTGCCAGTGTAGCCAAGGCCTCAGTGACATAGCTATGCTGACCTAACCCCCAGTGTAAATGCAGTTATGCTGCCAGAAGAATCCTGTGGTGCTATAGCTTTGCTGGTATAGTCTCTATAGTGAAGACATGGCATTAAATGGGAGAGGTGAGAAGCAGAGAGGCCAAAGAGAAAGAAGTTACAATAATAATCAAGGTGAGCAATGACCAAACTGAGTGGTGATAAAGAAGTGTATGTGGGTTTCTCACAGTGGGGAAAGTGACAGAAGACAAGATTTTACAGATTAAAGAAACGTGAGGGAGAAACTGGGTAGTGGAGAGGCGGAAAGAGGCTGTAGTGAAAGGTGGGAGTGGGGAAGATAGCAGAGAAAAGTTGCTGGATAGTGTCCAGTTTACTTGTACAGCAAGTGCCACAGGGCTGAGTGTGGGTCCAGTAGGTTAATATCTGTAGATGAAATCCTCTCCCCTCTGAAGTCAATGGGAGTTTTGACATAGATTTCAGTGGGGTGAAGATTTTTCTGTATGTTTTGGTTTTTTTCCTATGTAGCCATTTCAGTATGTTTTTGAGCTGGATGCTGATGTTAAAATGGCCCCTAAACCTCTTGCAAAATAAATATTGGACATTAGTAACCGCTTACCTATTAGTTCGGATTTTCTAAGTTCCTCTACACCACCAAACATCCCCATCCCTGAAAAATATTAAGTTGTTATTACTAGGTAATAAAAATTGTAGAGCTCCCAAAGTCTCTCAACTAGTTCATCAAGTCAGTCCGCTACTTTTTTCCTGTTTCCATCTGCTGGTACATTGCAAAGAAGAATTTAATCCAAATGAACAGGTAAGAAATTTCTATTTAGTTTAACAAAAATGACTTTTTAATGCCCCTTAACTTAACCATGGTAAACTCAGCCATTTGTAAAACATAATCGGTAACGTGACTTTTATATAACTTTTTTATTAATTGTCTGAACTAGTAAAAATGTATTAACATAATAAAATAATGTGCCAGAATTGTATAGTTTTTTTTTTATAATTAATGTGTTTTAAACAAAAACTAGTGTAGCTTAAGGGTATTTACAGGAAACATCAATACACCAATGAAACCTTTGCAAAATATGAAGTACATTAAAATATTTTAAAATACTCTTTTAATACTCATATTTCTTTGTATATTTTCCACACATGCTCTTATGCATTGGATAGTACATTATTTGTGATACTGATTTTTTTTCCATGGCAGCTATGCAGTGTGTGAGTCAGAACTACTCAACACCAATAATCTAAAAATAACTGCCTTAAATTTTTATTAGAACTTGGACACTTGCCATATTTATGTAATGTTCAAATAAAATGCACCGTATTAAAATTTACTGTTTCAGGGAAAGAGATCAAAAGGCAATTGCTAGAGACTGGATTATGCTAGTTGTTTATGCATTTTTTCCAAACAGTTTCTATTTCTCCTCCCTCTTCTAACAATTTGAAAACAAACAAACAATATCTTCTGTTTCTAAAGCAGACTGTGAAAGCTAAAAAATTTGGATATGCATTGAATTGCTGTTGTGAAGTTGTTTTAATTTTAATACATTAGCACCAACTAAATTGATGTTAAAATAGTGTAAATAAGTGATATTCTTGCTGGGCGGGCTTCTTAAATCTGTTCCCCTTATTGTTTTTCAGGATAAAATGATTTGAGGCAATTAATGCTATGCTTCTTATATTGTGCTATTTATTCTTTAAAATTGTTGACTGTATGTATAAAACAATCATGGCTCTGAAAAGTTGTCTTCCAGTGATTTGCTGCTTGTTTTTCTCTGAACTTGCAATATACATTAGCTACTTGTTTGCAGGTAACTAAGTGAAAAAATTTATCCTATTTGCTTCCCCCTCTCTCAATTCTATTTTGCAAATATATGACTAAATTTGCAAGAGAAAAGAAATGTAAAAGTTTCCTTCTTGACTATAATCGTGGCTCTTCATCAGTCATCACTCTTCCTGCATTTTGTTCAAGAGGCTCTAATTGTCTGCATTTGGCAGGTTTAACACTTCCTGACAGAGAGGCTATTAAGGGGAAGTATTCTCGCATAACTGTCACAGGCAGGAACAAAGAACCTTCAAACTCAATGTGTGGAAACCACTAACATTCTTAAATGACCCTTTTCATGCATTTTTATCCCTTTAAGCTAAAATTTGGAGAGTGAAGGGTCATGGAAAGCAGCAAGGTGTAATAAAACAGTAAACTTTGATTTTATTTTGTAGATTTATCTCTGACTTAAAAACAATTGTTATTTGGAAAAATCTCATTAACAGATGTGACTGCTTGGAGTATAAAGACTTAAAACTGATGTAGCTTTCAGGACTGCTTTGAACTTAACAAGCACCGATTTGTGGAGCAGACTAGCTAATGAAAGGAAATTAAATTTTCTGACAACTTCCCCTGCCAGCCTCCTTATTCTTCATGGGGTTGTTACTAGGTACTGAAGACTTTTAAAAGAGGATTTTGTTTTATTATTGGACATAAATGAACCAGGTATGAACATTTTGTATGTATTTTAAAAAATTCTGACCTGGGTGCTTTTAATACGAATTGCCTTAAAAGCTTTCAAAATATTGAGTTTCATTTTAATGTTCATAAGTCAACCCCTTAAGCTTCAGATGCACTTAGCAGCTGGTGGTTTCCAGACATTACTGCCTTCCATTCAAATCTTTTAATGTATGTCACAGAATAGTATAAATATTAGCAAATTTGGATGGAATTTTCAGATTTAACCCATGCCACTAGCATATAATTTTTTTTTCTTTTTACAGTATCATGATGGAAATATATTGTTGTGGGTGAAGGGCAGCAGAATTTAACTCCTGAATGAGATGGAAAATTTGGCTGTTACAAGTGAACCTGTGCTGAAAGTACCTTGGGAGAATCATTTTACTTCCCTTGGGTTCCCTCTCACCCACACTCCATTACTCTGTCCTTTCCATAGTTTGAGTCAGCTGATGCAATATAGATGGTGACAACAAAATAACTGCTAATTAAAAGTATCTTACAAACTGTTATTGATCATGGAAATCATTATTTGAATTTATGCATTTCAGACAACAGTTCAAAACCCTAAAAAGTTACATTAAAGCATCTGTCTTGAGGCTCAAAACTGCAAAACTGAAGTTGATATGAATTTTGCCTGAATAAGGACTGCAAGATTTAGTCCTTCAAGAAGTTCTGTAAGAGTCTGAATCTGAATCTGAATCTTATCCAAACAATAGAGAATCAACTCCCCCTGCTGACAGCATCTGGGAAAACATGACATAAATAACAGGACAGAAACAAGTTGGCAGTGGACAAGCTTTAATGATCTGATTTATGATCCCTTATTGATTGTAAACTTCTAAATTTTACCATTTAAATTCCTTCAACTGCAGAAAATGATTTTGAGATTCTAGTAGTGCTTCCTGTCAGCTGATTGCTTGCTGCTTTGAGTTTCTCAGTGTAATAATGATGAGGTAGAATTTACATTCCACTTATGGTATTAATTTTACATTCCTCTGACTGAAAAGGGTCAGAAGGTTGTAAAATCAAACATTAAATGAATCAGAGGAGACAGTAGTGCAATATATGACTGCCCTAAGGACATAGTGCAATGGCTGATGGGATTAATGTTAGGTCTCATTTCCTGCTTTTACAGGATGCAGATGAAGCTGTCAGAATTGCAAGGGAAATTGGTAAGTTCTTAAATTAGCTATGGTGGGATTTGTGTGCCTCTCAGCAGACATGGTTGACTAAACTGAATGTGTAATAAGTAATCCCTATAGAACAAATAATGTTTTAATGGTTTTTAAGTTCCCCATTGCCTTAACGTCCTATCTCTTAAATCATCACATTTTAGCTTTACAAACTGAGCTTTAAAGACTGAATACATGAATGAGTTGCAGACAGGATACAAGAGACAGTGATCACTGGTTAGTTTAAAAAGGAATTTATTTTAAAGTATTAATGAAATTAAATATATCCTTTTTGCATAAGGTGTTAGGCAGGTACATTTCTCTTTATATGGAGGCTGACGAAATGATGCTTCTGCTCTTCATTCTTCATCATTATTTGGACCACAGTTCGCATGAGTACAGTCTGGACCATCAACTTTTCCTCTATCCCATGCTAAAATCAAATCACCATTCTGCTTCTAAATACATTATAGAATGGGAAAAAGCAAACAAAAACCTACCTGGAACTCTTATTTTAGCTAAGGCCAAGTGTAATGTGTGGTAGTCACCTTTGGTCCTCATTTAGAAAAGCTGCTTATTTAGGAAAATACCGATTTTAAAGTTAAGCACGTGCTGAAAGTACTTCCCTGAATTCGATAATTCTGTAAAGCAGTGGTTTTCAGCCTGTAGTCTGTGGATCCCTGGGGGACTGCAGACTATGCCTAAGATTTCCAAAGGGGTCTGCACTACCATTTGCAATTTTTTTAGGGGTCTGCAAATGAGAAAATGTTGAAAACACTGATGTGCAGTGTTTTATGGAGGCGACAGCCTGGATGAGCTCTTGGATTACCGTTATATGAGCCTAAGGATTTGTCACTTAAAGAGGGTTTTCTTGTTGTTTTTTGTTAATAGTGTAGCTACGCCAGGGGTCAGCAACCTTTCAGAAGTGGTGTTCTGAGTCTTCGTTTATTCACTCTAATTTAAGGTTTTGCTTGCCAGTCATACATTTTAATGTTTTTATAAGATCTCTTTCTATAAGTCTATAATATATAACTAAACTATTGTTGTATGTAAAGTAAATAAGATTTTTCAAATGTTTAAGAAGTTTCATTTAAAATTAAGTTAAAATGCAGAGCCCCCCAGACTGGCGGCCAGGACCCAGGTGGTATGAGTGCCACTGAAAATCAGCTTGCATGCCGCCTTTGGCACACGTACCACAGGTTGTTTACCCCTGAGCTACGCCAACACAAAGCCCTGCCATGGATGCATGTACTTAAACCAGTGCAAAAGGTGACTAGTGCTGTCACACCTTAGACTGGTTTAAAACTGGGATAATTTGTGGTGCTGAAAAACACTTTTATACCAGTATAGTGCATTCCCACTGAGAGTTTTCACTGGTGCAGCTATATTGCACTAGTTTAACTGCACTGAAATCACAGGTGTAGACAAACTGGAAATTAGGATGGCAAAATTTAATTCAGCATTTCTTTTGGCTAGCTTTTATGTCACTTGTGAGATCAGGTGATGACTTATCACTCACTGTCATTCAAGCAGAAATGAAAAGAAGACAAGATTGCTAACTATGGTAGAATTTTAGTAGGAGAATTTGTTAAATAAAATTGCTGTTTTATAGTATGGAACCCTTTTAAAAAAATAAATACTTTTTTTCTCAGCTTCATTTGTATATTTTGACTTGCAGTTTTGTTTTTGTAGGATTTGTAACCACTGATCTAAAAGGCTACCTGCAAGTGTTTTTGTAAATTAACTGAGTATTTTGAGCAACACAAATAGCGAGGGGCAGTGGTGCAGTCCACATGACTTTTTAAAAACTTATTCTCACTTATTTTTAATTTTTGACCCCCTGATGTCCTCTTGACCTATTCCTTTTTCTGATATGATTGTTCCAGTAGGCTGATGGTATCACTTCAATCTGTTAACCTTGATGGACATTGGAGACAGTTATAGGGAGTTATGCAGGTAGCATTTTTTTTTTTCCTATTGGTCTCTGGCTAGTTTTAAAAACTATGTTTAAAAAGTTTGCTGAATCATACTGTATATTTAAAGAAAAAAAGCCACTTTTCACGTTTCCCCCACCAGCTCAAATAGTTAGACTTCATTGAGGTTTCTAAGGTGATGTATAGTTCTCAGCACGGTTAAGTGCATCATATCAGTGTGAGCTGGTGATCTGTGGTGTTAGGTGAAAACAGGATACAACTGAAATCTCTAATCTGTGTAATGCACCTGTATCCGTTTGCTGTTTGGGGCACTTGGAATTTATTTACAGTATTTTCAGGTTACCTTTAACTGTGCTCATCCAAACAGTCTTGCTTTTCTAAGACTGTCTGAGATAGGGGGAGGGATAGCTCAGTGGTTTGAGCATTGGCCTGCTAAACCCAGGGTTGTGAGTTCAGTCCTTGAGGGGGCCACTTAGGGATCTGGGGCAAAAATCAGTACTTGGTCCTGCTAGTGAAGGCAGGGGGCTGGACTCAATGATCTTTCAAGGTCCCTTCCAGTTCTCAGAGATTGGTATATCTCCAATTATTATTATTAGTTATTGCAAAGAAAAAATTGTTCTGATGTCAGTTGGAATGCATATATCAATGTTTAACATTCCAATTAATGCCCTCTGCTGATTTCACTTTCTGCTTCTCAATGGTGCATTCTGACTGGCTATCCGTTAGCAATACTGGTTGTGTAGCATGCAGCATCAATGTTCTATGTGGTATTGCCTGTGACTGTCTAAGAGAAGGCTATCATTATAAATAAACTAATAAATATAGCTTAAAGGAAAGAAAAACACATTTTATTGTCCAATCATAAGTATGCTGAATTTGTTTCTTTCTCTCCTTTAATTGGTGTAATGTTCTTAGTTTTCTTCACTCTGCCGTTCCCTACCCTTTCGCACCCCCCCCGCTCCCCAATTAGGATATGTTCTGTCAACTCTTCTTTCCTGTTATTGTTTACATATTCCCTCTCCCTGTACTTTTCTGTGTGAGCTTTACTTCTCCCATAGTCCTTTCTGCAATATATAATCTCAGTAGCTCTACTCCTTTACCATTTTAACAGTATTTTTAATTCTCTTCTCCCATCACTTCCGATGGATTGTCAGTCTTCCTTTTCCCTTCTTGTTTTATTGTTGTGGTCCATCCTTTCTTTCCTCTTCTCTTTGCTCCTGTTGCTCCATTCTGAAGAGTTCTGTTCTGTGTGATGTACAGGCAGTGATGTGAAACCAGCAGGGATTTTCTTTTTTGGGTAATCTCCTGGCTGTTCCATCTATTCAGGCTGTAAGTCACAAATTGAAACTTACTAGAGTCCTGATCTCTGAAGCATGATCAGTATCTAGTAAGTTTCATTTTACATCTTGCCATGTGAGTGAGCAGAACAACCAGGAACCAAAGCCTGTACAAAACCAAAGTAGCTGGAAAACATGCTATTGTCATGTTTCAGTTCACTGATAGCTGGCTGATGTTTAATGTTACTTAAAATAGATACTGAAAAGAGACACGGAGACTTGTGTTGCTGGACAGACACAGTTAATGGTCCAAAGGTACTACTTTATAAAAATAATTTAATAAAATAATATCTGATGGTAAGATGTGCTGGCAATGATGAAAACTGGGAAGTAACAGCAAAAGGGAACTATCACAAGCCCTTGCTGACCCCTTTTGACAGGGCCGTCCTTAGGATTTATGGTGCCCTAGGCGGGATTATTAAACTGGTGCCCCTGTGCCTGACTTGCTCTGAGCAACACAAACATAAGTTTACAGTATTGGAAAACTTGCCACATGCATGTTATTAAAACCAGTTTAACTTAATGACGCACACTGTAATGCTGATGGACTAGCACTAAAGAAGTAGCATTATAGAAAAAATTCTGATTTGGCAGAATGATGTAAATAATATAATTTTTTAAATTTGTCAACATTTTATTGGAAATTTCTGTGAAGAGGTATTGAAACAAGGATTTGTTTTTAATTAAAAGCAATCTTTCTGGCTTTTTTGGCTGCAAAATCAGTAATGTCACCGTATGACAAAGACAAAATGATGTCTTGTTTGATTGCAAGAATAGCAAGACCAGTCAAGTGTTCCTGACTCATTGTAGAGTGGAGGTAGTTTTTAATGAGCTTTAGGTTTGAGAAACTCTGTTCTCCTGATGCTACTGTTACAGAAATTGTCTGTAGAATATGAGTGGCAATGTACACATTAGGGGATATATATATCAACAAATTTGCTGGTGTGAATAAATTGTACAATGTCCATCATTGATTTTGCATGTGGCAACACTGATGACAGTGTACTCAATTCTTCATACAGTTCAAGTCCATTTAAATCAAAACTATCACCGTGCTTCAGGAAGCTCTCTAGGTCCTTGCACTTTGTCATTAGTTGCTCTTGTTTTCCTATTTCGTTGAATTTAGTCCTGCTCAGCCTGCTGCCAGCTGAGTGAATGGAACCCCAGGCCGACAGTGGGTTGAGTGGCACAGCCGGAGTCTCAGTCACAAGCCTGCTTAGCCCACTGCCAGCCTGGGGTTCCTTGGGGGTCCCCAGGCCAGCAGCGGGTGCTGAGGGGCCAGCGGCCGGGACCTGGCTGGCAATGGGCAGCAGCCGGAACCCCAGAGCATCAAAAATCAGCTGGCATGCCACCTTTGGCACCTGTGCTGTAGGTTGTCAACCCCTGCTCTGTACCAGTGGTTCCCAAACTGGGGTTCGTGAACCCCTGGGGGTTTGCAGAACGTTACAGGGAGTCTGCCAGAAAAATTTCACTAATGGCGGCCAGAGGACCCCGGGCATTGGAGACAGAAGATGGGACCCGGTTGCAGGGCAGACACCCCGAACCCTAAAGAGAGTGGGGCCGTGCAGTTTGGGCTGGCAGCCCGAGTCCTGGAGGTCAGCAAGGGAGCTAGCAGCCTGAACCCCAGTGCTCTGTGTGGGGCTGGCAGTCCGAGTAACAGAAAGAGTGGGGCTGGGCAGTTGGAGCTGGCAGCCTGAGCCCTGCCCCCATCAGCAGGGGAGCCGGCAGCCTGAACCCCAGCCTGAGCCCCAGGAAGAGCAGGGTGGGCAGTTGGGGCATCCATCACACTGAGGAAATTTAAACTTAAATCCCTGAAAATATTCATTTTTAGGAGGGGTTTCATGACATTTCACAATTTAGTGACAGGGGTTCGTGGGCTGTTAGAGTTTGGGAACCCCTGCTCTATACACTAGCAAGGAGATGAGCATATTACAGTTGTTGGAGGGCTCTATTTAGCAGTAACAGGCTATAGGAAAGTCAGTCCACATTTTTTGTTTCTCTGATGAAAACTGGCCCACTCTCTTCCCCTTACCAAACTTGTCACAAATAATTGTCAACAACTTAATTTTCTGTTTTTGGCTAAGATATTGATTTTTAGAAAAAAAAATTGAACTTGAATTCAGGATTGTTAGCAAGCATTTTTGGCAAACAAATTTGTTAAATGACAATCTAAATGGCAACACAGCACTGTTTTCATGCTTGGCTCACCCCCCGACCTGCTGGTCCAACAGCTGCAGTAGAGGAGGAAATAGGTGGAAAACTGCAGGACCCCAAAATCCACCTCTTGGGGTGCAGAGTGGCAACAGCAGCAGCAAACCCTCAGGTCTGATCACACACCATTGGGCACCACCGCCAGCCCAACGGACCATGGTGAAGTTAGCACAGCATCTGATCTCAGGGACGGGGCACCCATGGAGCCACAGCAGCTCATCCTGCCCTGTGCAGCTCTGCCCGGGGGAGAGACGCACTCCCCAGCTAGGGTGACCGATATTATGGGGCTTTGTCTTATATAGGCACCAGGAGTCTATATATGAAAAAGACCCCAAAATTGGGACTGTCCCTATAAAAGTGGGACATCTGCCCATTCTGCCCCGACCCCCTGTCCTGATTTTTTGCACATGCCCCAACTCAGCCCTGTGCGACCTTTCCAATCCTGGCTGCCTGCCAAGGAAGTGAGTTACTTTCACTGTCATTCCTCAGCAGGCAGCCAGGGAGGAGAGGGGGAAGAGAGAAAGGTGGGGTGCTCTGTGGGGCACGGGGGAGAAGAATGGATGTTATGGGGGACAACAAAGGATACTGCCAGAGCTGCTGAGCCTGGCTTACCTCACACTGGGGGAAGGAGTCACACTCACAGGTGAGTTCCTTCCCCCACCCCTGCCCTGAGACCCCAGCAGCCAATCCCCTCCCTCAGACTGTGCTGCATTCGGCTCTCTCTAGGACCCAGCAGCCCTGCTCTTACATGCTCCACTGCTTCGCGTCTGTCCAGCCTCCCAGCAGAGAGGTGCCCCCAGACCTAGTGGTGCCCTAGGCGGCTGCCTATTCTGCCTATGGCTAAGGACGGCCCTGCCTTTTGATACTCAAATACTGAATATACTTAACTGTGCAAAGACTGAACAGAGCAGCTTAATGATGACAATATTACTTATTGTATACAGCATCAAAAGTCTACCAGACTCTGTTTAAATTAGGCAAAAATAGGACTCAACCTCTGCTCAAAATTCACATGCAGACTTTCTTGAAATTTGGAAAAGGTTGGATACCCTTTTCTCCCCATTATTTTTTCATTTTTTCCTCTTCTTTATTGCAGTACATTTCTCAAATACCGTTTTTTGAACCCAGTTGTAACAGTAGGGAATAGGCAGATTCTGTTTGAATCATGTTCTAACACAGAAGTCAAACATGGCTCTATTGTCGGGGTTTGTCAATACTGTTCTGTTTGGTCTATGACTTAAATTGTTTTCAATGCCAGCTGAGAGAGGATAGGGAAAAACCATTGCTGCATTTGTCATTTTTTCCAAATGCAGACAAAGCCGAAGTATGATAACTATCTAATAAAAATGCTCTCTTGGAAGGCATCAGAAGAGTAGACTGCAGAAATTTTCTCCCTTACCATGGAACGTTGTATGTGTATATTGAAACTTTCTTTATAAAATGTGTGCTGTTTTTTTTTACACTTACTGGGACTATACTATGTCTAGTCTTGATTTGCCACCTTATGTACATGTACAGCTAATATGAAATCAGTACACATAAAAGTACCAAAAAGCAGAAGTAAAGTGCAGCAAAACTCAGTGGATCATACCAATAAATCCTCCTGTACATTTTTTGTTAAGTAACCCAGTTTAGACAACTTGGTTGAAAACTGTGATCTACGTATTTTATAATATGTAAACAGTATACCTCTTTTTCCCCTGGAACTGAATGTCAGCAAAATTATAATCATTTTTATAATGACTGTAGCTCCTATGTATAAGTAAAATCAATGAGTTATTCAATTGAATAATATTATGTGTTATACCAGGCTGAAATGATTAGCCTTATTGGTAAGAGATGAACTTTTCCAGGCGGTATTACTGTGGAGCATATAACATTAATTTTTATTTTTAATGTTAGATTGGAACATCATAATTGCCATACTGGATCAGACCCATGCTCCATCTCATCCAATATGCTGTTGCTGATACTGATCAGCACCAGATGTTTCAGAGAATGGAGTAGGGAAATGTAGGGTAATCTGCTCCCCACAACAGGGCACATCTAATCTCTAATAGTTAGATATTAGCTAAAGGCCTGAAGTATAAGGTTTTATAATGAGGTTTTATATCCCTTCCAATATCCTTTTTTAGCTTTCACAATAACAACTCTGGTAGATATTCTTTTCAGCCATAAAAATGTCTAATCCCATTTTGAATCTTGCTAAATTTGCCCACTGATGTTCTGTGGCAAGGAGTTCCACAGTTAAATTACACTTTGGGAAAGCATTTTCTTTTATCAGTTTTGAATTTGCCACCTCAGTTTAACTGAATGTCCTATTTGTTTTGTATTATGAGGCAGGAAAGTTCAGAAGCTTCCAATCTACCTTCTCGAGACCATTCATTAATTTATATGGTTTTATCATCTCCACTTTTATTCACCTCATTTCAAAGGTAGAAAACTCAAGTCTTTCCAATCTCTCTTTATGTGAAAGTTTTTTCAAGTCCAATTATTCTTACCAGCCTTCCCTTTGAAATTAAATAGATGTGAGCTGTTTGAAAATAGATGTGAACTGTTTGAAAAGTTCATAGAACTAAATAAGTAAACAGTAAAAACTACAGTGAAATTTGTTAAAGTGGTTGATTTGGGCATCCCTATTTTGGTTTGTATCCAAATATTCACTATCATCCCCAAATCTCTTAAATAGTGAGCTTCCCAGATCAGTCATACATAGAAACAAATCTTCATTTTGCAAGGACAGATGACGATTTTAGTGCCAAGACAAGTCAGCTGGAGTAGAGTTTGCTCTAATTAGCATCCTCATACACTATACCTGCAGCCCTGTGACACACAAATGGTTGTGAATTTTTTCCCTAGCTTTGCAAATATCACACTATCTAAGAAGCTATTCCAATCTGATCCTTAACTACCAAATGTCCCACAGATTAGTGTAAGAGAGAGGCAGATGAATCAATGCAAATAAGAAATAGCCTTTGGAAAGTAATTTTTAATCTAAATAGTTATGCTACATGTACTAATTTCTCTCCTCTCTCTCGCTTTCTTTTTAACATTCAGAAAACTTTTACAGCCAAATTGAAAAATTCATAAAAAGTTAACTTTACTCTGGGAGTAAAATACCACTCAGTCTGAGCAGAGATGTCAGATTTTGCCCCTTAATATAGTGTTTGTATCACATCAGTTTGGGGAAAATGCCTCTTCTTTGAATGATTGCTCATGTGTATTCCACAGTAGGTGTGTGTGTGCTCGCCATGTGCACCAGTGCCTGAAGCTTTTCCCTCAGCAGTACCTGTACTGGGGGAGCACCATGGTGACCCCTGGAGTGGCGCCTGTATATCACGCTATAAGGGGAGCCACGGGCTCCCCCCCACCCTCACTTCCTTCTTGCCGCCAGTGAAGGTAGTCGGAACTTTGTGCTCCAGCTCTGCTGCAACCTTTTTTTCTTGACGTTAATGGCATCACGAATGTACTGTATTGACAATGTAGTCTTAAAAAGGGGAAAAAAACCCTCTTCTCTCGCCAAACAGTTTTTAATAAACCAGTTATTGTCTGCTGCATTATTGGACATGTGGTCAGTTGTCATGTTCATATGAGCAACTGATCAAAGTTTGAACTTCTGTCTAATTGTTCCCCACTGTTAGGCTACCCTGTCATGATCAAGGCCTCAGCAGGTGGTGGTGGGAAAGGCATGAGAATCGCTTGGAATGATGAAGAGACCAGGTGAGATGCTGTCCAAAAAACTAGCCTTGATGAATACTGCAGTTACCAAAGTTCCATTAAACCACTGTGTACTGACAATTAAACAGATACCAAATGTGAAATGGAGAAATTGGAGAGTTTTTGCTTTTATCCCTTTTGTAGAAAGTGCGCATGATACACAGGGTGGTTCTTTATTTTTTTATATATATTTTTTCAGTACAAACCTGCCTGTGCAAGTATTACAAACAGTTTACAACTTACTGGAATAAGAAAAAAATATCTTCCGACTGCCTTTTTACTGTAGCTTTATTTATTTTATAAATCTATGATGTAAATAATATTTATATTGTATGTCTTTGAATTTATTGTTATATGAATTATCAGTGTATTAAGTAAGGTAAACAGTTATCCCCTGGTCTTGCAAGCATTTATTCATGCAATTAGTCCTCTTAAATTCAGTGGGACTGACTACTAATGTATGGAAACACATTTGTGAGTGTTTTCAGGATGTGGGCTGTAACTAATATTTTAGCACAAAATCATGTAATTAATCTCCAGTAAACTTGTGTGTGTGTGTGTGAGAGAGAGAGAGAGAGAGAGAGAGAGAGTGCACTCAACACCAAAAAAAAGTTTTCAGTTTTTTATAATAGATCTTCCCACAAGATACTGAACCCTTTATAGCACTTTTGAGTTCATTGAAGATATTTCAGAATGCATTTTTCTATGACCTAATAATCAGGAGACGGGTTGCAACTTATCGTATTAGTGATGTCACAGAATGATGCATTTTGGGATGTCTTCAATGCACTAGGGATTGTCAGAAGACTTTCTCAGTGAGAAAAATGGTTTACTTGAGGTACACTTTCTTCATGATTTATTCTAAATTGGAATGCTGCCCGCACTAGGATATACAGCTGTAATTAACTCAGTTTAATTTTATGTGATAAGTTCATTTTTAATGAACTGCTGTGCCATGTGTTAAAAAATTGAATTAAGTTTCGGATCTAAAAGCTAGAAGAAAATTAAAAAAATGAATAGCCAACAATTAAACAATTTTTATATATAAATAATATAATCTTATTTACGTTCTTTACTTCCTATAGCTTCTTTATGTTCTAGTCTAAATAGGAAATTAAGGATAGCATCTTGGAATGAGGTTTTAGGATAACACACTTCATACTTAGAAGGATGCTTTGCTCTTATTGCTTTAGAAATCAGAATTACTCCCTTGATCTTGTACAGTCAACAAGTACTTCTGTTGTACTAAATCAAAAGATATTCACTTCTGTTTGTTTTTGTTCAGATATCAAAAGAAATTTCACAAAATAAGTAACTTTAAAAAAAATGAAAATGCAGTACTAAACTACGATTGCTAAGTGGTTTTAAAGCAGTACGGATAAGAATTGGGGTAGTCAGAAAGCTCTCTGATGCAGATGTCAACAGAATCCAAGTAGGCATGTGATTTTTGTTTATCGTAATAACACTGCTTTAGAACCAACAGCTAGTGATACTTGCCTTGTTTATGGAAAAACCACTGGAATACCATTCAGTGTTTGTTACTGTGTACCCAGGACTCGTCTCCCAGATGGTCATCTAGCTAATGTTACATGTATCCTTCCTTTGCAAAGTTTCCTGATACCACCCACAAAAGTGTAAAAATGGTAGGGAGAAAGAACATACAGAGTTCACTAAGAAAAAGATTAGATTTACAGATTACTATATATTGCCCTACCCATGCTAATCAATAGGAAATGCTCATTTACAATGTCACAACTAGGCAGCAGTGAAGCCTAAATGTTAAATAAGTTGGTTAAATATTGGGCTCTCGGTTACAGAAGGGTAAACTGAGATTAAGAGTGAGGGGAAAATATTTATAATAGGAAACAGTATGATTAGAGAAGAAGAAATATTAATAGAAACAATACTTCCTGCTAATTTTTAAGAGCTCAACAGTGATGACATAATGTGTGACATTGAAAGGTTGTGCAAGATTCTGCTACATGCTGATTATATTGAGCTAAGAAGATATAGTAAAGTATTTTTTCCATTTGTGCAGCAACAAGCAGAGTTGTTTCTGGTTCTAATCACATGAATCCTATTGACATTGATTTTTGAAATGGGTGGCTCCAGGGAAAAGTGATAGCATTTTGCTGCTCTCACCTTGAGCTTCTTGTTCTGAGTGCAGCCCAGGTTGGTAGTGACAAATAATTGCCATCTGATTAGTTGCCGATTGGTATCCTGTGGGATGAATTTGTGGTCTCTGTCCAGTTTGAGTTTTAAAAAACATGCTAATTTCTAATGTTGGCAATCTCAGCAGAGATGAAGACTGAACTACCTTCTCAACTATCGAGGCAGTACCCCTAGAACAGTTTTGTAATATGTTGGTGGGCCAGTGTATGCACATTTATATTGCGTTTGCCCTGTGGACGTAGTTCTGAGTGCTGTGAACATGACACCTTCCATAAATTCTAAATTCATTTAAAGTTACTTTACTTAAAAAACACTTACTGGATTTTCAGGATGTAGAGTATTTGATGCACAGTTTGCAATCTACTTTTCAAAACAGGGGATGCACAATAGTTGTTTAAAGAATTAAGATTAAAGACCACGGATTAGGATTCCCAATAGAACTTGAACATAGAAAAGACGTATTTGAACTACTTCACTCCGTGCTATTGCAGATTATTGCCCTTGTTGCATAATTACTAGTGCTTCATCCTGTGTACTTTTTGAAGGTCTTAAGTGATGAGAGCTTTCAGCGTATCCTGAGCTTTTATTATTCAGTCCTACAGATCTCACTCTTAGGAAAATTTAGGCAGAAAACTTTTCATTCTTAATTTCTATCCCATTATTCATCCATAGTTATACCTCAATCTACCACCCTTAATAATTCTTTCTCTCTTGGTATTTATACTCTCCTTGCTTTTGAAAGTTATCAAGTCTCCTGTTAATCTCTGCTTTACTGATCGTTCTTATCTTCATATGTTATCACCGTCACTCGCTCACCATTTAATTGATCTCTTCTAAACTCTCTCCAAACTATGAATATCCTTAGCGGTAATGGAGTGTCTAGAATGTGATCAATTGTAACATAACTGTATGGAGTGACTATTGCTTCTTGCATTGTAATGAACTTCTCTGCATAAACAGTCCAAAATTACATTGGACTTATTTCCTGTTGCAAAACTCAGGATACATTGTAGACTCATACTGTGATTCCTCTACTTTGCTGTCTGCTGTCACCTCAAGGTCTCTGTCAGCATATTGGCTTCCATAGATAAAATGCATCTCTCATTCAATTTCCCACTTTGTGTGTATGTTTGGAACAGACTGCTAGGGATTTCTTATCTCTTTGGCAGCCTTTGTAGTGGTATACATGAACTTTTTGCTAGTTAAGGAGCTAACCCTGAAAATCCAAGGTCCTCTGGTCTCCCTTCATCTCCTTGAATGATTTCTCAGAATCAATCTTCTGGAGCTTTTGTTCTCCAGTCCTAGGTATCGTGTCCTATCAGTACTAGCCCTTGCAAGATGTGGCAAGCAGAGGGCTGTGGCCTACATGCATAGACCACTATTCTCTAACCCAGAAAACCTTGCACTGACAGCATAGAGGATTGAGCTGTAGAGGTATGTAGCTGAAGGCTTCTCCAAGGTGGTTACAAATGCATGCATCTCTCAGCAGGATGCAGCCATCCTTTCTCACCCTTGCTTGGATTGGAATTATGCTCCCCTCACCATTGGAATTGGTGTCTGAGAAGAGGTTGGACGGTAGTCCTATTCCCTCCAGCATGTTGTGTCTTCCCTTTCCTCCGACACCGACTCAAGCTGGTTTCAAGAAAAGTCTCAGTGTTCTTTCTGGTCATAGTGTTAGCCATCTTAGCTCTTGTGTGAGCTCTACCTTTTATGGGGCCACAATTTCTCATCTTTGTACCAGATAACATGTCTGCAGTGGGAGTTATCCTGAGTTTTCCAGGAGATGAAAAGACCCTATTCAAACCTTTGGATACAGATTCCATGAAAGTATAATACAATTAGATAGAAACTGCTTTTTCAAGTTATTTTCAGTGTGAGTTATGACAGCGTTTAGAATGGAAAATTATGCTTGGCAATTTTTTTCTTATGCCAGTTTAAACAACTGCCCAAGTACTTCCTAAGATGAGTATGAAATGATGGTGAGCCTATTGTTACCTAAGCTGTGTCCCAGTCTACTGTAGTAAAGACAGTGTCGCTCTGGTCCTTGAAGTCTGAAATCTTCCATAACTCTTACTCAGTTTTGGAAAAGTTTACAGTTTATCTATTTTGAAGGTTGTAACAAGAAGAACCACTAAGACCACAGTGTCTAGGCAAATTAAAGATTGTATCCCATTAGCCTACAGCTATGTCAGAAGCTATATTCTGTGTTGTTAAATGCTATTCTCTAAGAGGCATGGCAACCTTCTAGGCTTTCAGGGCAGAAGCATCTGCTTCTGAAAATTGAGATGCCCTCTCAGTCATCTCCTCAACTCCTCATTACCAGTCGAATTTGTCTTGCAGCTGATATCTGTTAGGTGCTTCAAGTGCCTTTGGAAGATAAGCCACCTTTCTTGATTTACTGTTCACAACATTGGTTGTTTCAATTGGCTGCTGTTCAGCAGTATGGGAGAAGAGGGACATATAACATAAGAGAAAATTATTTGTCAGTAATTCTATTTGTTATATTCCTCTCTTCTCCCACCTCCCCTCAAAGAGCAGCACTTGTAGTTTTGTCTCTGAACTTCTCTATTACTCTGCTCTGGAAGTTTCACTGGAAAAGAAGAGAATAGGTTGGTGCTTGTATACCTGCCTTGATAGATAGATCTTTTGGTCTCCTTTCTTGGTAGGTGAAGTCATAAAGCTTTCTGTGATTGTTGTTCCGTGGTAGTTTGGTAGAAAAGGGGGACTATGGCAAACAAAGTTATTGGTGACTTCCCGTGCTGCATTCATTACATCCTCTAATGTTGTAATTCTGTTTTTTAAAAAAAAAAATTGCATTCAGTTAAGAAAATTTAACGCAACACTGATTCTCCAAAGAGATTTTTTCATGCTGTAATCAAGGATGTTGTAATAGATTGGATATGAGTGTATTTGATAGAATATTAAAAGTGAATACAGAGAGCTCACTAAATTTGTGAAATTCCATTTTACTGGGGGGGGAGAGGAGTGGAGGAATCAAATCCCCAGGTATTTATTTGTGATTCTAGAACTTTGACTGTGTCTTTTTATAAACAAGAAGCCAGCCATTATATAGTAAAAATGATGTGACTATATACAAGAGTTTTCATCAAATCGTTTAAAAGAAATTTGTGTTTTTTTTGTTTAGTTTTTATGTTTATTTTAAAACCAATTATTGTAAGTTATTTATATTTTGATTAATGTTAAGCACTGCACTTAACAGTCACAGTTTTAAAGGGATTGTATTGGTGAGTCCCAAACAGCTGTTTTTTAGAGCTAGGTTTTACAAGAACACAGAACTAGACAGAAAGTGTCTAAGCAATGCCACACTGGATTTTATTTTTTCCCCATTAATTGTATATTGGGATATAATGTCACATTACAATATACAAGTCTCCTACTTACTCTTATCTATTTCTGCCCAAAGAAGGTGGTTTCTGTAATTGTAGTGAGGCTGAGCTTTGTGGGCATGCAGTGCTCCCAGCTCATTCCATTGCAATTCAGCCAACAGCAAGAAACTTGTGGGTTCTGTTTTACTGAATGCATATTTCTTGCCAGAAGCGTAGTCTAGGTGAAGAAAAAAGACATTAAAGAAGCCCTACAGCATCCCTGGAGAAACCAGTCTGGCACACAATTCAACCAGAATTGGAGGAGTGCAAAGGCCACCTTGTCACCAACCCTCTCCTGAGCTGACAGTGTGCTCCTTAGCCATGGCAAGGGTCTGAGACAGTATATCCTAAGGCTTTGGGTCCCTACACCACTGGTTCAGTCCTGATTCAAAGGGAAGTGTGAAGCTTAAAATACGTAATATCTTTGTAGAGCTTACATCCAGACATTGTCTCTCTGCCTAGCCTGTGTAATCTGACTAGGTCTTCTATGCCCCCTTTAAAATGAATGAAATTCATTCTTTTATTAATATTCTTCATTCTATTTATGGACACAAAGATAGGTTTAGAAAACACAAGTGTGTAAATAAGGTCAAAATACCTAATTAAAGACAATCATTGTATTTTTAGGTTTTACAGATGTATAGATGAGGTAATTAGGCATATTGATTTTTTTTTTAACAAGCATTGCAGTCTGGATTTTTAATTAGCACATTCTTCAGTGAAGGAAAAATAAAGTAGTCAATCAATTTCCCATAATACTGTCTCATATAATGTTTACAAAAGCAAATCATTGATTTAATACACTGGACCCTCGCTGGAATGCCTGTCTATATAGCACGAATTCGGTTGCGGCCATTGATCCCAATTTTAATTACTTTAATTGAAATTCATTTTAACGCAGTCCCTGCTATAATGTGGTACAGTGCATGGATCCCAAATCCCATGTTTTAGCAAGGGTCCGGTGTACTTAAAATTGTTCAGAATCTGTTTTGATAAATATGGATGTATTTCTGTGTGTGTGTCTCTCTCTCTCTCTCTCTTTCTCTCTATTTTGTCCCATTTTAGTTTAACTTTTTTAGTCAGATAAGCTAGAGCGGTGTCTACTTGTATACAAGTGGTATAATTTT